>NC_089491.1:355074166-355784658 GCF_036850765.1 Saccopteryx bilineata | reverse complement strand
GCTGTGACTTTGTCAACCAGCAGTTGTGGATCTTCTTCTGCTGTGACCTAGTTAGCCAGCATTAGTGGATCGGCTCCCGACACATCACTGCCTGTTCCCATCTCGTCTTTTAAGTGGATCATTTGTTGCCAAAACCTAATGAGGAACGAGGAAGCCGAGGGAGGCGCCAGTTTTATGCAGTTTGCGGTTTGACAGCCACACACATGTCCACCACAGTGGACATTCCAGGTGCCACATTGACCATCACATTGAATTTAGCGCCACCGAATCAGAAGTGTGTGGTTCCAGGGACTGGCCTGGAAGACGGGACCAGGTTGCTCTGTGTGTAGTGAGGCCATGAGTGTGAGAAACCCCACCTCAGCTGACACAGGTGAAAGAAAGGGGCCTCTCTCAGGATGGAGGGTCATTACCTCATCCAGAGTCCCTCAACCTCATCAGAGAAATTCTGGAAGAGACAAAATCATTGCTTTTAAATGTCTTCACTTTATAAGTGGTGAAATAGAGGCCCAAGAAAGCCTGTGACATGCCCACATCCGTGCTGAAGATCTGGTTTAGGCTCTGACCACAACTGGGACTTGACTGTGCCCTGGGAGTGGACAGGAAATTCTTCCTCAAGATCCCAGTGTCAGTTACCTATGGCTGCGTACAGACCGTCCCTACTCGGTGCCTGGAAGTACTACTGCTGGATTATTTCTCCTGATGCTGAGGGAGGTCATCTCAGCTGGGCACTTCTACTCTGTGTGGTTTAACTGAGGCCACTCATGTGGCTGCTTTCAGAACAGAGTTCCCATGGGCTTGACTGTCCAAGTGGCTTCTTGACCTCCTCCATGTGGCCTCTCTGCATTCATGGAGACTGGCTTCAAAGAGGGCAAGAGCAGAAGTTACCAGGCCTCATAAAGGCAAGTCTCAAACTATGGCAGCATCACTTCCAACACATGCTATTGGTGGAAGTCACATGGCCACCAGAGCCAGGGTGGGAGGGGCTATACCAGAGCGTGCATACCAGGAGGTAGGGTGTCCAGGGAGTCCCAGGGCAACCAGAAGTCTACCTCAGCCCCTCCTGGGGAAAGCCCCACCAAGCCCAACTGCATCCAGGCACTGACCTGGTCATGCACTGACCACTGACCACAGACTGAGCCTAGGACTTGGCCCAGGATGAGCTGGGTCCTTGGGCTGCCACTGAGATCTGTTCTGCCCAGTCCATCAGGAGTAGGGTGAAGGTGAATAGTTAAAATCCAAGGGAGACAGTGAAGTTTAATCCGATCAAGGACTTTGTCAGAGGCGGCCAGAAAGGAAGCAGGCCACCTCAGGAAGGAGTGATGTCCTTGTCACTGGAGGTATGTAAGGAGAGTTGGAGTGGCCCCTTAGCAGAGTTGTATAAGTATGTGTAGGATCTGGGGAGAACATGGGGACCTGAAGATCTCTGCACAGATCCTGACAAGGCTAAGGAACCCATAGCTCTCAAATTCTTTCCCTAGCCCTGAGCTCCAGATCTGGAAACAATGGGCAGGGAGCCCCAAAGCCAAGGTTTCATCAGCTACGACCAGGAAAGAGCACTGGACCAGTTCTCATCCAGACTCCACCCCCAAATAACTGTTACTCATTGGTCTTCCAATCAATTTCCCACAGAGTAATAATAACTAACAGCTATCAATTCCCCATGCCAGAGTAATAATTTAAAAATGCATATTGCTTCCTTAAAAACCTTTAATGGTTCCCCATCTTTTCCACATAAAATATCAAACATATTGGCTCTTTCTGGACTGATGTGGCACTGGCCCTACTGTCACTGACCTTCATCCCCTGGATCCCAACCACAAGAAACTAAATGAACATTCCTTGAACCTCAAAACCTTCCCTGCATCACAAATACTTAACATTAAGTCCAAGTTTTTAGAATGGTGCTTTTCTCTTTCTAGGCAGGGTAAAGTGGGATGGAAAATGGGAGAAACGATAGTTGAGGGTCAGACTTCCTGGGAGAGTCAAGGGCAGTTCACAATCACGGTAAGTCCTAACCTTTAACAGGTGCTTCTTTTGTACCAAACACAGTTCTAAGAACTTTACGTGCAGTGTTTTATGCATTCCACTTAATAACCCTGTGAGGTAGGAAAACAACTAAGACTCAAAGAGATAAAGTAACTTGTCACACACAGAGCCACTCCCGTGCCATTCTGCCTTTTTCTGTTTTTCACTCACATGCACATATGACTGTGATGGACGAATCTTTATATCTTCTCTCTCCTTGCAGCTACTGTACTCCTTTCTTCGCCCTCACACTTAGCTGAGTCTCAACAATTTTCTCAGATCCATTGAGAAAATATTTATTCTTCTTTTTTTCATTGAAAATATTTGAGTACCTATTATGTGCAGGATTGCTCCTGATTCATCCCTGACATGCAGCATCAAGCATGGATCTTGTACTAAGCAAGAGCTTGGTAGAAGTTTGTTGGATGGCTGGAAAGATAGGTGAATGCATAGTAGGTGGATGATAATAGTTGGACAGATAAATGGCTGAATGAGTGGACGGAAGGATGGATAGATGGGTGGTTGGATAAATGGGTGGATGGATGATGAATGGAAAGAAGAATAGATGAATGCATGATGAAAGGATGATCAATAGACAAATTCTATTTGTACCTGCATAGCATTTATGTTTGCATTTTTTGCACATGTTTAAAAAGGCAAGAAGACTCTTACATATGCTCACTCTAATACCATGACTGAAAGTCAGAAGTGTTTTTTAATACTTACAGCTCTGAAAGAAAACAAAGCCCTGGCTGGACAGCTCGATTAGTTGGAGCATTGTCCCAAAGTGCAGAGGTTGCAGGTTCAAATCCCCAGTCAGGGCACATACAGGAACAGCTCGATGTTCCTCTCTCCGTGTTTCTATCTTACTGCCTCTCTCTAAAAAAAATAAAAAGAAAAAAGAAAATGGCATGGGCTTTTGAAGTTCGTGGATTGCTCTCACTGCAAAAGTTTAAAGGAAGCTTCTAGACTCACCTTTTGGGGATGGTGTACAGGGAATTTCTGCATGTTGAGGGGGCTGGAGTGGATGAACCCTAAGTATTTTTTCAAATACATAATCTACCCAACATAAAAGTGACCAGCACAGAGATGGCACAGGATGGCTTCTTGCAAGTGAATAACACCATGTGCCATTACTATCATAGTCGAGTGCAGCTCAGCCACGGCCCAGTCTGCTGTGGCCTGTCCTCTGGGTGACATTTACCTACAAGCTGCCAAGTGCTTCAGTCCCTGTGCCAAGGCCTGAAAATTGCTCCCTCTATCTCCAAATAGAAAAGAAAATGTTTCTCAGCTGAAAACCACATTTGTTGCTTATGAAAATGATTCAGAGCATTTTTTTTTTTCATTTTTCTGAAGCTGGAAACAGGGAGAGACAGTCAGACAGACTCCCGCATGCGCCCGACCGGGATCCACCCGGCACGCCCACCATGGGGCGACGCTCTGCCCACCAGGGGGCGATGCTCTGCCCATCCTGGGCGTCGCCATGTTGCGACCAGAGCCACTCTAGCGCCTGAGGCACAGGCCACAGAGCCATCCCCAGCGCCTGGGCCATCTCTGCTCCAATGGAGCCTTGGCTGCAGGAGGGGAAGAGAGAGACAGAGAGGAAAGCGCGGTGGAGGGGTGGAGAAGCAAATGGGCGCTTCTCCTGTGTGCCCTGGCCGGGAATTGAACCCGGGTACTCCACACGCTAGGCCGACGCTTTACCGCTGAGCCAACCGGCCAGGGCCCAGAGCATTTTTTAAAAACAGTTCTGTATTGATCCTCAGCCTTCTTGTTTTATTGTGCAATAGCAGGCCTCAGGGCAGAGAGCACATTACCACACAAACTTAAAAGGGTCTCTTTCCAGGGAATTGTTTGCATACCAACTGCTGTGCCAAACTCAGGTCTCCAGTTCGGGACAAAGGCCACAGGTGACCAAGGAAGCGTCCAGGGTCTCCTTTTCTGTGGCCCGTACACAGAAAGCCCACAGGGAACAACATGAGATCTGGTTTCATTTCTCATCCCAGTGGGACCCTGCCTTGGGGAGAGGCAGTAGGCCTTCAATCTGATTGGAGCCAATGTGTTTTTCCTCATCACCACCTTACCTCCCCTCTGGCAGACACCAGGAAGAGGTCCTAATTATCTCCTTGGTCAAACCTCACATTCCCTGCTCAACTAAAAGACTGAGTAATGGCTCCATAATAGCCATCTGATTAGCCTAATCCCAAGGGGAGGGATATCCAGACAGGCAGTGTGTGTAGGGCCCATGCGCAGGGATCCCCATCCATCTCTGTCACCTGAGGTGACCGTGCTCATTTGTCAGGCCCTGACAGGTACTGCCTGTGGTGGAAAGGGAGTACCACCGGATCTTTGTTCTGGACACACGTGGAAGACCTGGCTGCCTCCCTTCACCTTCCAGCATCAGAAGTTAGTTAGGAAAGCCAGGTAGGGGCTTTAGGTGAAGGTGGGTTTCGGAATGAAGAAGGGCCCAGAGACTTGGAGACTGATGGAGGCTGTGTTAAGAAAGGAGACAGCAAGGAGAAGTCCTCCAGACCCTCACACGCTCAGATGGACACTGCAAAAGGGTGGAATTGCCATCTCACAGTCTCACATCTACTCTGTCCTCCCACGCCCCTCCCCCAGCCACTGGAGCAAGGTGGGGGCAGGGAGACTAAGAGGGAGAGGGCAGAGCAGGCCGATGGCCCTCCCTTGTTCATTCTTCAGAGAGGAGTAGTGTGGACCCAGGGCTTACGCTCAACTGCCCCTCCTCCATACCCCTCAACAACCACCCCCTCCTCCAGAGCCCACTCCAGCAGCCAGTCCTGTGCTGATGCTGGCCATCACTGCCCCGGGTATGAGGGTTTGATTTGCTGATTTGACCAAGAATTGTTTCTATCCTTCTGGAGAGCAGCAAAGCCAACTCCCCAGCTATGAGCTGCCCGAGGTCTTCCTGCATAGGCAGGAAACCTCTGCCCCATTTTTCTCAGTACGGAATCCCCTTGAAGAAAGGACTTCCAGGCTGGCCCCGGCCAAGCAGAGACAAGGTGGACCTGACCACTGGCTGTGCTGCAGGCCTACTGCCCGGGAGCACTCAGCTGAAAGAAGAAATATCTCCTGATAGCTCAGCTTGGCTTTTCTGTCTGGGGATCCCTGATCAAATGGGGCAGGATTCAGAAGCAAAGGGGTAAAAAGAATCTCAAAACCTTAAAAGATATACAAACCCCTGGACGCAGAGAAGAACTGAGCCTCAATATATCTTGCCCATAAAATGGGGATGATAATCCTTAGCCCCATGCAATTGTTCTCAAAATCGGGGGAGCTTACCTATGAATGTGCCAGGACAGCTAGCAGAGGCACTCAGCCTGGACAGGACCGGGGGCAGGTGTGTTTCCGGCTGGGGCAGCCTTCCTCCAGTGCGCTGGTCCATGGTCTGCAGGCCGGGCCACTTGCTATCAAGTCATCGTGTGTTTGGTTTGCTCAGAGGCTAACCCCGAGATCAGAGGAGGTGGGGGACTGGCTGAATCCATGAGCCTCTGAACTGCACTCAGGAAATGAATGTGCCCGGGGAGCTAACAAGTCATATCCCAATCCTCATAGAGCCTTGACCTGGCCACCGGCCAGGACCCAAACTCAGCCTTTCATAGACAGAGCACCAACCCTGTTCTCAATCCTGACCTTAGACTGATGTCTGACCTTGGGCACAAATGTGCCCTGATCCTGATTGGGAACAGAATTCTGTGTCTTTCTATTGACCTCTCAAACCTGCTCTGGCCCTAAGGGGCCTAGATGAGAATGTGGACAATTCTGTGAAGTTCATTTCTTAAGATGGGAGCAGTGGGGTTCCAGGTATAAACATTTTAAGAACGCAGAAATTGCCTGACTAGGTGGTGGTGCAGTGGATAAAGCATCAGACTGAGATGCAGAGGATCCAGGTTTGAAACCCCAAGATCTCCAGCTTGAGCACAGGCTCACCAGCTTGAGCACGGGCTCATCAGCTTGAGCACGGTATCATAGTCATGACCCCATGGTTGCTGACTTGAGCCCAAAGATTGCTGGTTTGAAGCCCAAGGTCACTGGCATGAGCCTAAGGTCACTGACTTGAGCAAGGGGCTACTCGGTCTGCTGTAGCCCCCCGGTCAAGGCACATATGAGAAAGCAATCAATGAGCAACTAAGGTGCCGCAATGAATAATTGATGCTTCTCATTTCTCTCCCTTCCTGTATGTCTGTCCCTGTTACTCTCTCTGTCTGTCTCTGTCACGATAAAAAATAATAATAAAAGAACCCAGATGTCTTTAATCCATAGCCTACATGCTAGAAGTCAGGAATGTTAGCAATAACCCCCCTCACTCCTCCTTATTCCTTTCTATCCCATTTCACAGAAATACAAACTTGATAAGTGTTTGTTTATATTCCCAATTAAAGTGAAAAAAAAACATCAGTCTGTCTAAAAGAGATGGCAGACCTGGCCTGTGGACCAGAAGTCAGAATCCTCAGGCTCGGATTCAGTTAAACTTTCAATGAGTACTTCCTGGTGTTCCCGGAGACTTCTGGGCCACAGAGACCTTTCCGGCCAATTTATGGAGATGCCATTCTGGCCATACTTCTCCTCCAGGGCGTCTCACATTCACTGCACTCTGATCCTAAGCCATTCTGAACATCTGGGCCAATGGCATGCCTTTCTCCCTGCTAGGGAAAGATGCATACCAGATGTCTCCCAGTCCCTATCAAGTCCCCGCTGTCCAAGTTCAGTATCTTTGCCACTACCGCAGGGCAAGACTAACTGAATCTTGGGCTTTCTTGGTCTGAATTCTCCAACCCGAACACCTGCCTCTGAGCTGGCTGGACCGGCTCAAGTCCTTCCTGGTGCAGGGCTGGAGTGGAAGTTCTTCTCTCATTGTTCCAAGTGCAGTGGGGTCAAGTGACAGTCAAGCTGGATGTTGAGGGTGCCCCTCCCAGAAACGCAAGGGGCTACCCAAGGTGCCAAATGCAGGAAGTCAAGGAAAAAGGGCTGGAACTAATGTTAGGTCTCAACGCCAAGACTGAAAGCTGGACAGAAGTAGGAATAGATGAGAGTAGGCTGAGGACGAGAGATGTGTCCAGGACATTGGACAGGATCCTCAGAGATGTGGGAGCTCTGCAGTTAGCCTGACACTTGCATTTATCACAAACACCCCGATGATGCTTGTGTCCCGGCAGGCTGAGGAGTGTCACAGCAACTAATCACCGCACTCAAATGAGAAGTAGGTAGCGTTGCTCCTCTGTCCCAGCCCTCCTAACCCTGCACCACACTCAGCGTCACAGCCAAGTCTGTGAAGGTTCCCAGGCCTCTGCGGAACCTGGCCTTCTGCTGCACATAGAACTTAATCTACTTCCACTGTCCCCTCCCTCATCTTCACCACCTACTCCGGCCTTCTTGCTGTCCCCCAACAGGGTAAGCCTCTCCCACAGTAGGGCCTGAGTCCAGGGCTTTCCTTTCAGTCCGCTCACTCTTCACCCAGTATCCAGTGATGGGGTTCAAATTATTTAACAACCGGTTCTCTGCCCTAATGACTGTTTTAAGTATAACAAAAGATATACTGAAAGGTAGTTTATTATTTCATGCATTTAATACTTAAATAAGAACAATAAATGAGGTACACAAAACTAGATTGTTATGTTTTAAAATATTAATAAAAATATTAAATGATACCTGACAAAAAACAATAAAACTGTAAAACTGTTATTTAAGATATTTCTATACTGCTTCTTAACTGGCATCCTCACCTGTCATTTTTTTCACCTATGACGGAATCAACATTATTACAGGCACTTAGAATATGCTGTTGCACAGATGGATGTTAAAAAAGAGTAAGGAATGTAAATTTGTGATGTCCACATTGGGTGGCTGCCCAGACGCCCACCTTAGACAGAACCCCGATTATAAGTGCTGTTTTAATAACCAGTTTGCCGAACTCAGCAGAAAATTAGGTATCAGGTCTGCCAAACCGGTGTGAACCGGCTGAATCCCACCACTGCTTGTATCCATATAGCTAATTTCTTTACTTTCTTTAAGACTTTGTTTAAATGCCACTTCTCCAGGAAGTCTCTGCTGACCATCGTTCTTCAATTGCAAGAGCGCCCGCCCCAACCTCTAGGCACTTTTGATCCTCTCTGGGCTGCTCAACTCTCTTTTCTCCCGAAGCACCTGTGATTCTAACATGTTGCACAATTGATTGGCTGGGTCAGCTGCCTATCTCCTCCAATAGAATGTAAGCTCATGAGAGCAGGAAGCTTTTCATTTCATTTTAATTGCATTAATTGGACTTACACTGGTTAACAAAATTATGCAGGTTTCAGGTTCCCAATTCTACAACACACGTGCACTCCATATTATGTGTTCACTCACCCCAAGAAGTCTCTGTCCATCACCATTTATCTCCCCTTTACACTCCTCCACCTCCCTCCCTGCTCAGCGGTCACCACACTGTTATCTGTGTCCATGAGTTTTCTCTCCTTTTTTGTCCTTTTTTGCTCAACCCCCTCTCATGAGCCCCCCCCCAATAGATGTCAGCCTGCTCTATATCTATGAGTCTGTCCCTATTTACACAACAAAATACCACTTGGCTGTAAAAAAGAAGGAAATATTACTTTTTGCGATATCATGGAAGGACCTGGAGAGCATTATGCTAAGTATTTAAAATATGCCAGTCAGAAAAAGACAAGTGCCCTATGATTTCACTCATATGTGGAATCTAATGAACACAATGAACTAACAAGCAAAATCACAGGAAGCTTTTCCACAAACATATCCAAGTACCTGTAACATGACAGGCACTGCACAAATATTTGTTGAATAAATGAGCCAGCTTGGGCTCTGGAGTCATGCAAACTTTGGTTCAAATACTATTTGATTTATTCACTTCTTGATTCTAAACCTCAGTTTTCACATCTTAAAATGGGGATTGTGTTATCTTCCCCCACCACCACGGTTGTGACGACCCAGTGAGATGATGTATACAATAGATGGTGGTTCTTGTTGTGATGGTTGTGTACTAACGCCTGCGGTCACATAATAGACGGTGGCTCTCGTTGCTGTGATGGTTGTGCAGTCACGGCCATGGTCAGCATGCCTTGCAGATGAAGCACATCCACAACACACAACCACCTCTACCCAGAGAAGACTGGAGGGATCAGCTGGTCTTCCCCACCTGGAGAGAGGCGCCTGTGAGTTTTGCCAAAGGCTTCCAGAAAGAAAAGGAATGCTTAGACACCACAGGCTGCAATTCCAGTGCACGAAGTTGGACTCTAAGGCTCATTCAGAAGCACAGTTTCCACATGAATGGACTCTCAACAGAGAGGAGATGATTTTAATCAGCTGCAGGAACACGAAGGTTATCCATCTTCCATTGTTTAAGGGAAGGTTTAATTTTGGGAGTGGGATGATGAGCCAGGGGAAAGTAGAAAGCTGGGGCAGATTTAAATGATAAAGAGAGAATTCTCCATAAAATAACTGAACAAGAGGGCACGTAAGCCCAGATAGCGCTGGTCTTAATAATTCTGTGTGTGCCCTTCTCGGCTGTTGTAAAAATCAGAACAGTATTTACAGATTATACCCCATTCCTCATTTAATCCTCATAGGAGCCATCTGCGGTCAGCATCACTCGCCCTGAGTCTTGATGGGGAGACGAGACGCACACACACCCTGTTCAAACGGCCTTTGACAGAGCGCAGGGTCTTCAAGCGGGTACACAACAAGCTTTATGTTTCTGTATCTCTTTTTAATCTTTTTATTAATGAACAGCATTCAGAGAGAAAAGTGTCTAAGGGGTTCAAGCCATCCCAAAGTATGTCACGTTAGCATATTAACTATTTTCAGTTGAAAGAGTTTGAGGAAATGGCAGAAGCAAAAAAGGTCACTGTGACCTCCTCACCCTTGTCCTTCTATTCTGGGACCCCTGTGTGACAGGTGCCCTGCTTACACCTGGAAGAAAGAAGAAACAACACACAGGCTTGCTATGTGTCCCCAGCACACTGACCTCCTAACCTTAACCCATCACAGTCTGCATCCCCTGGCCACTTCTCATCTCACCCAGCATCAAACACCCGGGTCTGTTTCTTTGGGTCATTTCCTCACGAAGGCTCCTGTGTCACATAAAACTGATATTAAATAAATTTGTGTGCTCTTCTCCCGGTAATCTGATTTTGTCAGTGTAATTTTCAGATCCAGCCAGAGACTCTAAAAGGGTTGAAGAAAACGTTTTCCTCCCCTACCTGCCCACACATATGATGAATTTTCACTAATGGAACATAGCTGCATCAGGAAATAGAGCATTGCCAGCACCCCCTCATGTTTCTACTCATTCACACCCTCCTTTTTCCCAAAGGTAACCTGAGATCTGTCATCACAAATTACAATAGTTCCACCTATATTTTTTTCTCAAAAAATTTTCAGTTATTTTTACGTGTTTTTTTTTTCCAAGATAAACTTTGGTTTTATTTCATTGGTTTTTTTTTTCTTACGCCTCTAAATCTTCATTTCTCCATGCATTTTAAGATCATGCTACTCTCTATGACATTGAGTATTTGTATCTAAAACAAGGACTGGCTTCTCATTTGAAGTCAACTTTTGTGTGTCTCTCAATAGGGTTTAGAAGTTTTCACAAGGGGCCTGACTAGGCAGGCAATGGAGCAGTGGACAGAGCATCAGACTGGGATGCAGAAGATCCAGGTTTGAAACTCTGAGGTCACTGGCTTGAGCATAGGCTTACCAGCCCGAGCAAGGAGTCGCTGGCTTGAAGCCCAAAGGTCACCAGCTTGAAGCACAAGGTCACCTGCTTGAAGCCCAAACTCACTGGCTGGAGCAAGGAGTCACTCACTCTGCTGTAGCTCCCAGGTCAAGGCACATATGAGAAAACAATCAGTGAACAACTAAGGTGCTGCAACAAATATATAATTGATGCTTCTCATCTCTCTCCCTTTCTGTCTGTCTGTCCCTATATGTCCCTCTCTGGCTCTCTGTCTGTCAAAAAAAAAAAAAGTCTTCACAAGGATACTGATTGGCTCAGGGTAAATTTTACACAAATGATTTGTGCTTTTCTGTATTTTCCAATGGGCTATTTTTAGCATAGAGCAAAATTCTGGGCCTTGGATATTTATGTTGAATCCAGCACTTAACCAAATTCCCCTATGGCTTCTAACAGTTTTTGTCTGCTCGTTTAGAATCAGTACCAATGTAGTCACATCATTCGTGAATGACACTTGGCCTCCTCTTTTGGAGTATTTTTGTCTCTTGTGTAATCTCATTGACTTGTGCTGTGAGAACAATGTTAACTACACTGTAAGGTCACCCATAAGGCCCTGGGAGGAATTGTAGTTGTAAATAAGTGACTGAGAGAGTGAAGGTGGGGGTTCTCAACAGCTGCACTATTGACATCTTAAACTAGATAAGTCCTTGTTGTGTGCTGGGGGAGGGGTGTTCCTGTACGTTGTAAGATGTTTGGGAGCCTAGCTGACCTTCACTTACTAGATGTCAATAACATCTTCCCCCAAGGGCGACAGTGGGTATGTCTTCAACTATTGCCAAATGTCACCTACAAGGAAAAACCATCATTAGCTGAGAACCACTTGTTTTAGGGAAAGTAGCTGGACCCCCTGTCTCTAAAGCTGATTTTGAGCAAATCACCTCAAGGCATTTCTCTTTTCTGGTCTTTTCGGAGGCCCTAGGGCTGTTGGGCCCTTTCAACCTCACCTTCATTCCACCCTCCTTGACCTCATACTCCCAGAAATCCAGGATTTTTTTAAGGTCACTTTTTGCAAGTACAGCTTTCACTTTGAATGCCCTGCATTTAATGAGAACGCTGCTACTTTTTTACACTAGTTTGAGCTGAGCTTAACTTTTTAAAGTATGCTAAGAAAATATCAATCTGAATCAGATAGAGTATTTTCATTTCCAAGTCATAGAAAACCCATTCAAATTCCTTTAAACAATAAAGAGAATCTATCAGCTGGCATAAAAATAGCCCAGTGGTAGGATAAGCTTCAGGTACAGTGTGCTCAAGGCTCCAGTTTCATTTTTCTGTGACCCTCTGAACTCTACCCTCCTCTGCATGCTGGCTTTGTTGTTTGGTTGGCTTTTCTCTAAACTTGGCTGTCCAGTTCTAAACCTGACATTTGTACATCGTATAGCTCAGAATAGAAAGTGTCTCTTCCTATAACCTTTGAAGAGTTGGATTAGACCATTCAAGGACTCTTTATCCATAATTGAAGCAATCATTGTAGTAAGGAAAATGGTTTGCTGAGTTATTGTCCAGCCCTAATCATTATTCTCCAGGGTGGTACAATTCTACTGGCCAGCTTGGGGCTAAGGAGCCTCCCTTAATTAAGGACAGGGATCAGTGCAACTCAAATCCTGAGCTGCAATGGGGCAGGGGTGCAGCTGGAGAGTATACCACTTACTCTCATTAAGTAGGGTTAGCTAGCTAGCTAGCTAGTTAGTTAAGTAGTTTTAATTAAAAATGAATATTAAATTTGGTTAAAATTCTGTTTTGCTATCTATTGAGTTTGTTGTGTGGTGTTTTTCCCCCTTGGATATATTAATATAATATATCTTATTAACAGATTTTATCATTTTGAAAAGCTTTTGAACTGGAGGAAGAATCCAACTTGAAAGTGGTATTTGATTCTTTTACTAGGCTATGGAAATATCTGCCATTATTTTTAATTTAAGGTTTTGTTCTTGTCCTGAGTGAGATTGCTCTAAACATTTTATTTTTGTGTTAACTTTGTTAAATTTTGGGTATCTGGCTTATGCTAATTTTATAAAAAGAAGTTGGAAGCCACCCTATTTCTCTCTGTTCTGAAAGGGTTTGGGTAGTATCAGAGTCATCTGTTACTTGAACATTAAAAAAAATTTACCTTTGAGACCGTCTGGATCTGACGTTTTTATGGAAAGCTTGCTTTCTTTTTACAACTTTCTTCATTTCTTTAGTCTATGTCAGTTTTCTATCTTTTATGGAGTCAATTTTGATCAGTTATAATTTGTGGAAAATATATCTCTCATCTTTTCAAATTACTTTCAATGAATTTTTGCAAAGTATTTTCCCATTTCTTTTTGAATTTTTGTTATTTTCTCCTATTTATTTCTATTGCAGCACAATTAAGATTTATCAATTTTATTGTTTCCCCTCATAAACTACTTTTAAAATTCATTTCTTAGCTCTACCATTTTTGTTTTTTAATTCATTAAAAGATATTTTCTTAATTTTTTTTGGATTTATTTAGTTGCTGTTTCCTTACTTTTTGAATTGGATGCTTAACTCATTTGTTTTCATTCTTCCTTGTGTAACATGCCCCCAAATTGCAGGGTTTGGGTGAGCAAACAAGAAATTCCACTTATCAGCTGTGCAAGTGAGATGAGCAATGGAGCTCCATGCAGAATACATAAACAAAGTGATCGAGAACTGGTTACATGAGGGACCACAATAAGGATGCATTAGGAGTGGGTGATGAGACAGAATATCCTTTGGAGGAGCATTTATTTGGTGAGAGCTATGCCTTTAAGGAAGACCCCACTCTAGGGGTTGCATGGCCAACAGTCTCCTCAACCTCAGCTAGTAGATGGGTTAGAGGGGGATTTGTGAGTTCTCTGAAGTTTGGAAGTACAGACAACTAAAGCCTTAACTGCCCCTGAGAAAGCTAAAGCAGTCTGTGACAGCAGAGCAGAAAGCTGCACCTAGAAAGTCAGAGCATTCCCATCAGATAAGACTGAGGGGAGCCAGGGAGGCAGAATAAAAAGGCTCTGCCCAAGAAACAAGAAACAAGAGTTGTAGCTGAGTGATACAGCAGAGGGACCTGTTAGAAACTTAGGAAAGTGCTATGTCCCAGACTTAACCAGATAGTGGGAATATTATGGAGAGCAAAACAGACATGGTCCCTGACTTTGTGGTGTTTACAGCCTGGTGGGGAAGACAGACAACTCAGGAAACAATAACCATTCAGGGTGTCAAGTGTTATGACTGGAAGGCAAGGTCTCATGGGAGCAGTGGACTGGGAGCCCAGCCTGGGGGCTGAGGGGGAAGGGTGGCACCTATACTGAATAATGAGGTATCTAGGTGAAGGGGTGGGGCAGGGACAGATGCTAGCCGAAGAGAACAATATGTAGAAAAGCCCACAAGTCAGAGAGAACCATGGATCCTGCGAACAGACCAGTAGGGCTAGAACATGGACATGAGGCGGGGAGATAGAGGGTTGCTGCTGAGCCATGGGACCGGAGGAGGGAATAGAGACCAAGTCATGAAGTGCCCAGTATCCAGGCTCTGTCCTGAAATCAGTGGTGACCCAATGACGAACTCTGAGCAGAGTGGCCACAGTTAGGTCTGCCTTTCAGGAGAATTTCCTGGTTGCTGTTGGAGAATGGGTTGAAAGAACACACCTGGAGCCAGAGAGCTGAGGTAGGAGGCCAGGTAACAGTCCAAGCAAGAGAAGGTGTTGGTTTGGGCTGGGGATAGAGAGAAATAAACAAGCTCAAGAGACAACAAAGTAAAATTGACATGCCTTGGTGACAGAAGAGGGTGCTGCTATGACTGAGGAGAGGTCCTGGCCAGTAACAGACCACAGTTCGCAGTACTAAGAGGTCAGAACCAAATGGTGGTGCATCTGAGTGAGTCTGAGGAGGGAGAAGCAGGAAAAGATCCAAACTAGGTCATCAAGGAGCCTAGAATGTGCTGAGGAAGGAAGCCAGGTAGGGTCAGGGCACCAAAAAAGTGAGCTTCTGGGGAAGTGAGCCAAGTGGAGGTGGGACAAGGAGCACACTCCCAGCCCACCAGCTGGGATCCTGCTGCCCTTTACTGTGGGTTAGGTTCAGTGCAGGAAGGATAGCACTGAAGTGCAGTGGAAGTGAAGGCCCACATCACAAGGTCGGAGCGCAATGCCTGCTCAACAGCTAGACAGCAGGCTGGAAGTGTCAGGTTCTCAGCTGCTCCTGTGAGCAGTCTGGGTGTCTCCGTCTGGCTGTAAGGTCTGGGTGAGCTGTCAGCTGCAAGCGACTGCCAAGGAAGCAATTTGCCTTCTGTGACTACATTAATAGAAGCTTAGTGTCCCGATCAATGTGGCTGAGGGTTCCGTGCAATTGGCACTTGTCAAGCTGTATCTGGAACCTGGGTGCTGCGAGGAGCCTTCTCTGAGGGTTCCCCAAACCCAGGTCCAAAGAGCTTACACTTTCCCTTTGGAGGACAGTGACCCCACCTTCTTGGCTACAGGGCTTGGCCCCCCAGGAGATGACCCACCCCCAGCAGAATTGGCTGGGAGGCTCTGAAATAAGCAGGGGTGCCAGTCCAGTATTGCCAGATCACCTCACTTTTTAAGATAAGTCAGAACTTCAGGCTTAACATGAAACCGAATGATGATTAAAGGTTGGTCTAAATGTGCTAAAAAAAAAAAAAAAAAAAAAAAAAAAGAATGACATGTCAAATGTGTGTATGGACTGAATCAAGCCCACAACCCCAGTCTGTGACTTTGATCTAACCATGACCTCTGTGGTAGCTGATTTTATGTGTCACCATAACAGGCCACAGGTGCCCAGATTAAACATTATTTCTGGGCCCTGGCTGGTTGGCTCAGTGGTAGAGCATCAGCCCAGCGTGTGGAAGTCCTGGGTTGATTCCCAGTCAGGGCACACTGGAGATGCACCCATCTGCTTCTCCACTCTTCCCCCTCTCCTTCCTCTCTCTCTCTCTCCTCCTCCCGCAGCCAAGGCTCCATTGGAGCAAAGTTTGCCCAGGCACTGAGGATGGCTCCACGGCCTCCACCTCAGTTGCTAGAATGACTCCAGCCACAATGGAGCAACTCCCCAGATGGGCAGAGCATCACCTCATGGTGGGCATGCCGGGTGGATCCCGGTCGGGTGCATGCAAGAGTCTGACTGCCTCCCTGCTTCTAACTTCAGAAAGATACAAAAAAAAAAAAAACACCCCATAAAACATTATTTCTGGGTGGGTCTGTGAGGGTTCTCTGGATGAGATGAGCTTTTGAATCGGTGGACTCAGTAAAGCAGATTGCCCTCCCCAGTGTGGGTGGGCCTCATCCAATCCATTGAGGGCCTGAATAGAACAAAAGGCAGAGAAAGAGGCAATTACCCCTTTTTCCTGACTCACTGCTTGAACTGGGATATTTTATCTCATCTTCTTTGGCCTTAGACCAGGGGTCGGGAACCTATGGCTCGTGAGCCAGATGAGGCTCTTTTTATGGCTGCATCTGGCTTGCAGACAAATCTTTAATAAAAATAATAACATCAAAAATATAAAATATTCTCATGTATTACAATCCATTCATTTCCTACCGCTCACGGTCATGGTTGCAGGTGGCTGGAGCCAATCACAGCTGTCCTCCGGGACAACACCAAATTTTTATTGGATAATGCCTAATGTACACGGGTTGTTGTATGGCTCTCACAGAATTACACTTTAAAATATGTGGCGTTCATGGCTCTCTCAGCCAAAAAGTTTCCCTACCCCTGCCTTAGACTGAGGTTTACACCATCAGCTCCCCTGGTTCTCAGGCCTTCACACGCAGACTGGAACAACACCACTTGCTTTCCTGGGTCTCCAGCCTGCACACAGCAGATCAGGGACTTGTCAGCCTTCATAATCGCATAAGCCAATTCCATGGCAAAGAAATAAACACATAAATAAATAAATAAATAAATAGGCTGAAATTAAGGTTTCAGCAGAGCTGAGTTCCTTCTAAAGTTTTTGGAGGAGAATCTGTTCTCTTGACTTTTTTACCTTCTAGAAGCTGCTTGCATACTTTGGTTCATGGCCCCCTTCTTCCATCGTCAAAGTGCATGTCTCAAGCTTCTGGCTCCCTCATTATAGCTCCTGACTCTCACCATCCTGTCCCCCTCTTACAGTGACCCTTATAATTACATCTGGCCTTACATTTGCCACGTAAGAAAACAGATTCCCATTCCAGGGATTAAGATGTAGATATCTCTGGTGAGGGGGGTCATTATTCTGTTCACCACACTTCTCAACCTTCAATCTGAAGGACTGTCCACCCCAAAATGCTCATTATTTGTCTATCTTGGTGGGTGAGCCTGGCCACTGAATCCTGGTGAGCTGTGATGGCAACAGGCTGACAGACAGGTGGAAAGACATGGGCAGAGGTTCAGATCTAGAGCCAGAGCGGAAAGACAGCGCACAAACGCCTAAGTGCGTGTGCGGGTGTCCATGTGCGGGTGCGTGTGTGCACGAGCCGATGTGTGCATGTACATGTGTGGTTGTGTGTGTGTCACAGCAGGAGAGGCAGGGAATCCTGGTCCACAAGCAGGTTCTCTCCCCCTTCTGCTCACTGTCCCATGTGTACTGCTGCCTAAGCACCTTACTCTGAGTCCACTCTCTGAAATATCAGGTCAGCATCTTTCCCCACCCCCAAGTCACTTACCAAATTTGATCAGCTGTGGACAGAACCCATTAAACAAATGCATCTCCCAGTCTTGATTTACTGGAAGAAAATAAGAGATGTTTTCCTTTCTGGGAAGGTATCTTTCTTTGTGTGCTAACATGCTGACTGCCTCCTGCAAGGTTTCTGAGTAACCCATCTCAGTCAGGCTACCCAGAGTCGTAGAATTAGAGCATAAGCACCGAGAAGAGGCTGGTGGTCCACTCAGCCTGGAGACGGCCAAGGATTTGAACAGGCAATGCCACCCGGCAGGAGATGAATGGTCACCAAAAGCCTGTATCATAGCTCTAAGGAACCAAGGATCAGGGGATGCTCAGAAGTTGAGACTGTCTGGGGCATGAAAATTGACATCAGTAGGTGACAGGACTTTGGGTGCTGCCCACCTCATCCCAGACCCAAGCAGGAGCTCAAGGTGGGGCCACACTGGCCAAGGAGCTGCTACGGAGCTACAGCCCAAACATGTGACCTGAACTCAATGAATAAGGCAGCCTGCACATGGTTCAGAGGACAGTCAGGATTTAGACCAAACTAGCCTCAACTCCTGGCTCTATAGCACTCACTAGCCCTGGGATCTCAGGCATGTCATCTAGCCACTCTGTTGCCTCAGTTTACTCATATGTAAAATAGAAATACAACCCACTTCTTATAGTCAGTAGAGGAAAAAAGTGACAGTACATACAAAGCCAGGAGTATAGTGTTTGGCCTAGAATGATTATTATTCATATTTGTAGTGGTAGTACATGAGGGTAGGACCAGACTAGTAACCTGAAGCCTTGACTCCAACTCCGAGTTCTCAGGGAGACACTAGAAAGGCCTCAATCCCTCCTCCCTGAGTCTGGGCTGAAGGCTCCAGGGGCCTGGGCTGGGACTGCACCTGACGTGCACTCCAAAGGCCCTGCCTGTGGGGTGCTGAGCCGAGCAGGTTATTCAGCATGTTACTCCCACTGCAAAATGCAGGTCTGAGTCACCTAGAACCAAGAGGCCCTGTCCCGGACACCAGCAGGGCCTCTCTCTCTAGGCAAAGCTGGTAAGAGTTCCTTTGAGGCTAGAACACAGCAGCTCAGTCCCAGGCTCCCCGGTCAGTTTTGAGTGGACAGAGAACATGACACTGGAATAGGGAAACCAGTGTGGTTTTGGGGACATGGCAATCTCCCCTCTGGGCCACTGCTGCCTCCCTGGTAAATGTAGGAGTTGGGCCCTCTGAGCCTTTGAGTTCCTGGAGTCAGTAGCACACAGACCTGCTGTCCGGGTCACTCCAACAGAGAAGGGGTTTGTCAGTGTGGAGACACAGCTGACCCTTGTTCTTGCCACTGTCATGAATAAGTGAGCAAATGATGTCCCCAGCCAGGAAAAAGAAACCAGAAGGAAGAAGATCATGCTGTTTAGTTCTGGCCCCCAAAACAAATGAAATCTCTAGCCTTCCCCAAGGTTGGCCAACTTCACAAAGCCAACTCTATCCCTGACTTCTGCAACACTGATGTCTGGAAGGCAGTCACAGTCTCTGAGGGTGTTATGACAGGTGAGTTCCTGACTCTTTTCCACCATAAAGGACCCAGATCTTCCATCCTCAAGGAATGGGCTTTTTCTTCTCGGCCTCAACTGCACCTTGCAGTCAGCTTGCTCGGCCTCCCTGTCAGTCAGATGAGCAAGCTGACTCTGCAGGGGCCTTCTCAGGAGGTTTCATCTAGGAGACTTCCCAAAGTCCTGGGTCACACCACTTATAGATTTGTTATGAGTTCTCTTCAAAAAAATG
The DNA here is from genome assembly GCF_036850765.1 of Saccopteryx bilineata. Lineage (NCBI taxonomy): Eukaryota > Metazoa > Chordata > Mammalia > Chiroptera > Emballonuridae > Saccopteryx > Saccopteryx bilineata. The sequence continues at coordinate 355,765,464 of NC_089491.1, read as the reverse complement.
ATCATGCTCGGGTTTTGGGGCAACATCAGCTGCACACTTACACACGTGAGTTATTTCTCTTTCCTCACCACAAGAGAGCAAAGTCACCAGAAATCAGGCAAAGGTCACTTTCAGTTCTCCATCAACAGAAGCAACAGAAAAAGCCAAGCCTTCAAGTTCTGGTTCAGCTGCCTTGATCATGTGGCTTTGGGTGAAGTGGCTCAGCTTCCTGACCTCCATTAGTCATCTTTAAAATGGGAATGATGCTATCACCACCGCTACTTCCATCTCAGCATACCTCAAGACCTTGTTGCAGACCTGGCCATGTTAGATCCTCAACTTCCCCTCCCAGGCCCTCCTGGAAAAGAGAAGGCCTACTCCGGGTCCTCTTCCTGGCCTTCCTGATCCACAGCCCTCCAGTTCCCAGCCTCCGCTCAAACCTAATTTACCCAGAGCCAAGACATGCCACGGGCCAGCGCGGCTCCTCATAACTGTGCGGAATTAAGGAAACATACTCATTAAGAAAAATTGGGACTGGGAGGACTCTTCAAATGCTGATAGCAATATCTGAGAGCTCCATAGTCCCAGTTTGCTTTATTATATAGCCATATGGAAATCAAGGAAGTCCTTGTTACAAAGTTACACATCTGAGGCTAAAGCAGGAACTCTTCCCAAGGCAAAAATAGGATGCATTAGTGAAATCTACCAACATCTGAAAACAAACAGTCAGTCAGAGAAAGGGCATGTAAAGTGCTTCCAGCAACCCAAGGAAGCAAGTGAAATGGGTGCAAATACTCAGTATCACAGCCAATATGGAGGTGAAGGGGGGAAAATTTAGCCTTTTGCTAAGCCTTGAATTTACAAAGGCTTTTTGCCATTACGGTCTACAACAAAGACAAGAAACTCAGGTCAATGGAATAATATGGAATAATCAACCCAAGCAATTGTCTGACCAAATTGACTTGTCAGTCACCCCCCACTTTTCTCCCCTTTCCCTCCCTCCTCTTCCCCCCCTTTCCCTCCCTCCTCTTCCCCCCTTTCCCCCCTTTCCCCCCTTTCCCTCCCTTTCCCCTTTTCCCCCCTCCCCCCCTTTCCCTCCCTTCCCCCCCTTTCCCTCCCTTCCCCCCCTTTCCCTCATCCCTTCCCCCCCTTTCCCTCATCCCTTCCCTCCTCCCCGTCTGAAGAATCCCCCATGTATGCCGCGGGCTTAATCAATAAAACTCAAAATTTATTCTCCCCTTTTCCCTCCCTCCTCATCTCCCCCCCTTTCCCCCTTCCCCCTCCCCTTCTCCTCCCCTTCCTCCCCCCCCCCTTCTTCTTTCCAAGGTAATCACAGCTTCAACTTTCACATTCATTTTTAGGTGGGGAAAACAAGGCCCAGAAAGGTTGAGAACCAAAAAGTACTTTTTGCTTTTTTCCCTGCACTGGTCTGCAAACCCCAGCTGGCGAGCCACGTGCTCACTCAACTTGTGCCTCCCCCGCGCTGTTTATCCTGCAGCGCGTCTCCCTGGCGCCTGACCGACCAACACCCCCGCATACCTGCACCTGCGTCTGCCTGACCGACAAACACCCCCCGCCCCGCCCCCGCGTACTTGCACATGCTCTGCTGGTAGGCAGCACCATGGATTCACTTGCAAAGCCAGCTGCCAGAGACCCCGCGTCCTAACAGTGGGCTTGAGAAAGTTGATCAAGTAGACGGGGGCCGCGGGGTCTCGCTTACCCTCCAACCCCCGAATCCCCCCAACCCTCGCTCCGGGGGAACTTCAGCTCCACGGGTATTGGCCGTGAAGACGCGCCACGCTCTCCCCAGTGTGAGCCGCACAGGGCGCAGGGCGGAATCAGCGCCCGCACCCCCGTGCGGGAAGGGGGGTTAAAGGGGGAAGGGAGGGAAAGGGGGGAAAGGGGGGGAAGAGGAGGGAGGGAAAGGGGGGGAAGAGGAGGGAGGGAAAGGGGAGAAAAGCAAGCAGAAGCGCACCTTCAGGATTTAGAACTCAACGGTGGCCAAAAAGCGGATATGAAACCGGGGCGGACGTGGGAGCTGGCTCAGCAGGAGCGGTCGCGGCAGCGGCACAGGGAGCCGCGGGGCTGGCGGACCTCCCGGGGGGCCTGGGCGAGAATCCGCCCGCGGTCACAGCAGTCCGGCGTGAGGCTACAGCGGGGGCCGGCCATGGCCTGCCGGGGTTGCGGCTGCAGCTGCGGCCCGGGCCACCTGAACGAGGACAACGCGCTCATCGTGCTCTACCTGCTGGGCGGCGCCGCCGTCTTCCCCGCGCTGGAGCTGGCGCACGAGCGCCTGGCCAACTTCAGCCGCCGCCACAACCTGAGCCGCGAGGAGCTGCGCGGCTTCTTTCGCCACTGAGGAGGCCACCGAGGCCAGCATCGCGTGGACAACACCCGGTCGCGCTAGGACTTCACCGGCGCTTTCTACTTCGAGGGCACCGTGGTGTCCACCATAGGTACGTGACCCGCACGGGACAGTGGAGGGGCGGGAGGACCCAGTCCTAGTAATTTTTACAGAAAGGAGTTAATTTATTGTCAGGTCTGATTCACAGGGCTTCTAGCACATGCAGCGAATGCTTGGTGGAAGTCTGGCCTAGGCTAGGGAGGGGGGTGTGGGCACATATGGCAGTGGGCTGAGGTGTCCAGCTGTGCTGGTCAGTTAATCAGTCTCTTGTTCCTGCTTCTTCATCAGAGCCTGGGATGGGGGTATTGGACTGGTGGGGAAGCTCCCACACAGAACTTGACTGAAGAGAGGGTTTTGGTTGGCCACTGTTAGAACTGATCTTCCTGTCTTAATTTTTAACCTGTACAAGAGTGAAGCAGGAAGTTTTGTATATTTCTCGGGAATAATTTTATATGTTGTAACAATGCATATGTTGCATTATAATTTTCTTTTTAAAATTTATTGTGTTTACATAGATTCTAGTGTTGCCCCGATTGATCTCCCTGCCCCCGTATCCCCCTCAACATCTTTTTTGCCCCCTCCTCATAGCGCTATCCCCCCTTCCCTTCAGGTTTATCCCATCCTATCTCCCCTTTCCCTCTGTTCTCTTTTCCTCTGGTCCCTTTGATACCTCCTCTGTCTCAATTCAGTTCCTCAGTTCATATTGTTCATTGGATTCCTCAAATGAGTGAGATCATATGATATTTTACTTTTTCTGCCTGGGTTATTTCACTTAACATAAGTTTCCAGGTCCATCCATGTTGTTGTGAAAGGTAAGATTTCCTTCTGTTTCCAGATCTACGCTATTGTGAACAATGCTGCCATAAACATGGGGGTGCATTTCTCCTTTTGGAACAGTGCTATGGTGTTCTTAGTGTATATTCCTAAAAGTGGGATAGTTGGGTCAAAAGGCAGTTGGATTTTCAATTTTCTGAGGAATCTCCATAGTGTTTTCCACAGTGGCTGCACCAGTCTGCATTCCCACCAGCAGTGCAGGAGGGTTCCCCTTTCTCCACATCCTCACCAGCACTTATTCTGTGTTTTGTTGATGAGCGCCATTCTGACTGGTGTGAGGTGATAGCTCATTGTGGTTTTAATTTGCATTTCTCTAATGATTAGTGATGTTGAGCATTTTTTCATATATGCCTATTGGCCATCTGTATGTCTTCTTTGGAGAAGTGTCTATTCATCTTTTGCTCATTTTTTGATTGGATTGTTTGTCTTCCTGGTGTTGAGTTTTACAAGTTCTTTATAAATTTTGGATGTTAACCCCTTATTAGACCTATTGTCAAATATGTTATCCCATTGTGTGGTTTGTCTTTTTATTCTGTTCTTACTGTCTTTAGCTGTGCAAAAGTTTTTTAGTTTGATATAGTCTCATTTGTTTATCTTGTCTTTTATTTCACTTGCCCATGGAGATAAATCAGCAAATATATTGGTCCGAGAGATGTCGGAGAACTTACTGCCTATGTTTTCTTCTAAGATGCTTATGGTTTCATGGCTTACATTTAAGTCTTTTATCCATTTTGAGCTTATTTTTGTGAATGGTGTAAGTTGGTGGTCTAGTTTCATTTTTTTGCAGGTAGTTGTCCAATTTTCCCAACACCATTTGTTGAACAGGCTGTCTCTACTCCATTGTATTTCCTTTTCTCTTTTGTCAAATATCAGTTGTCCATAAAGCTGTGGTTTATTTCTGGGTTCTCTGTCCTGTTCCATTGATCTATATGCCTGTTCTTATGCCAGTACCAAACTGTTTTGAATACAGTGGCTTTGTAGTATAACTTGGTATCAGGAAGTGTGATGCCTCCCACTTTATTCTTCCTTTTCAAGATTGCTGAGGCTATTCGTGTTCTTTTTTGGTTCCGTATAAATTTTTGGAATATGTGTTCTATATCTTTGAAGTACGTCATTGGTATTTTAGTTGGTATTGCATTGAATTTTTAAATTGCTTTGGGTAATATAGACATTTTAATGATGTTTATTCTAACTAACCTTGAGCATGGTAAATGCTTCCACTTGTTTGTATCTTCCTTTATTTCTTTTATCAATGTTTTATAATTTTCCGAGTACAAGTCTTTAATCTTCTTCCTTAAATTTACTCCTAGGTATTTTATTTTTTTGGTTGCAATAGTGAAGGGGATTGTTTCCTTTATTTCTCTTTCTGACAGTTCATTATTGGTGTATAAAAATGCCTCTGATTTCTGAGTATTAATTTTATATCCTGCCACCTTGCTGAATTCATTTATCAGGTCCAGTAGATTTTTGACTGAGCCTTTAGGGTTTTCTATATACAGTATCATATCATCTGTAAATAATAATAGTTTTACTTCTTCTTTTCCAATTTGGATGCCTTTTATTTCTTCTTCCTGTCTGATTGCTGTGGCTAGGACTTCCAGAACTATGTCAAATAAGAGTGGTGAAAGGGGGCACCCCTGCCTTGTTCCAGATCTTAAAGAGATTGCTTTTAATTTTTGTCCATTGAGTATGATGTTGGGTGTGGGTTTGTCATAAGTGGTTTTTATCATGTTGAAGTATGTTCCCTGTATTCCCACTTTGCTGAGAGTTTTGATCATGAATGGGTGCAAGATTTTATCAAATGCTTTTTCTGCATCTATTGAAATTATCATGTGGTTTTTCTCCTTCCTTTTGTTTATGTGATGAATCGCATTGATTGATTTGCGAATATTGTACTAGCCTTGCCTCTCCAGAATAAATCCCACTTGATCATGTTGTATGATTTTTTCATATATTGTTGGATCTGGTTTGCTAACATTTTGTTGAGGATTTTAGCATCTAAATTCATCAGAGATCTTGGGCTATAATTTTCTTTCTTTGTGTTATCTTTGCCTGGTTTTGGAATCAGAACTATGCTCGCCTCATAAAAGGAGCTTGGAAGTCTTCCTTCCTCTTGAATTTTTTGAATAGCTTGAGAAGGATAGGAGTTAGTTCTTCTTTGAATATTTGGTAGAGTTTACTTATGAAGCCATCAGGCCCCGGACTTTTCTTTGTTGGGAGGTTTTTGATAACTGTTTTGATCTCATTTGGTATAATTGGTCTTTATAGGTTTTTTGATTCTTCCAGACTGATTTTTGGAAGATTGTATGTTTCAAGGAATTTGTCCATTTCATCTAGGTTGTTTAGTTTTTTGGCATACAGTTCTTCATAGTATTTTCTTACAATATTTTGTATTTCTGTTGTGTCAGTTGTTATTTTTCCACTCTGATTTCTAATTTTTTTTGAGTCCTCTCTCTTTTTTTCTTGGTGAGTCTAGTTAAAAGTTCATTGATCTTGTTTACCTTTTCAAAGAACCAGCTCCTAGTTTCATTGATCTTCTGTATTGTTTCTTTAGCCTCTATGTCATTTATTTCTGCTCTGATCTTTGTTATTTCCTTCCTTCTACTACATTTGGGCTTTACTTGCTGTTCTTTTTCTAGTTCTTTTAGATGCAGGGTTAAGTTGTTTATTTGAGCTTTTTCTAGCTTCTTAAAGTGTGCATTAAGTGCTATGAACTTCCCTCTCAGTACTGCTTTTGCTGTGTCCCATAAATTTGAGTTGTTGTGTATGCTCATTATCATTCGTTTCTAGGATTTTTTTTATTTCTTCTTTGATCTCATTCTTCATCCATTTCTTATTTAACAACCTGCTATTTAGTTTCCATGTGTTTGAGAATTTTTGAGCTTTTCTGTTGTGGTTGATTTCTAGTTTCATGCCATTGTGATCAGAGGAAGTGCTTGATATGATTTCAATCTTCTTAAATTGGTTGAGACCACTTTTGTGCCCTAATATGTGGTCTATCCTAGAGAATGTACCATGAGCACTTGAAAAGAATGTATATTCTGCTGCTTTAAGGTGAAAGGTTCTGAACATATCTATTAAATAAAGTTGATGCAGGCATCCCCAAACTATGGCCCACAGGCCGCATGTGGCCCCCTGAGGTCATTTATCCGGCTCCCCGCCGCACTTCCAGAAGGGGCACCTCTTTCATTGGTGGTCAGTGAGAGGAGCACTGTATGTGGCGGCCCTCCAACCGTCTGAGGGACAGTGAACTGGCCCCTTGTGTAAAAAGTTTGGGGACCCCTGATCTAGTCTGTCCTTTAAGTCTGCTGTTTCTTTGTTAATTTTTCTTCTTGAGGATCTATCTAGTGATGTTAGTGGGGTATTGAAATCCCCTACTATTATAGTGTTGCTGTTGATCTCGCCCTTTATATCCATCAAAGTCTGCTTTATATATATATTTAGGTGCTCCTATATTAGGTGCATAGATATTTATAATAGTTATATCTTTCTGTTGGATTATTCCCTTTATCATTATGTAGTGGCCTTCTTTATCTCTTACTATATCCTTTGTTTTAAAGTCCAATTTGTCTGATATAAGTATTGCTACCCCAGCTTTTTTTTTCATTTTCATTTGCATGAAATGGTTTTTTTTTTATTTTTTTACCTTCAATTTATGTGCATCTTTTGTTTTAAGGTGGTCTCTTGTAGACAGCATATGTACTGTTTTCTTATCCATGTTCCTGTTTTCTTATCCATGCAGCTACCCTGTGTGTTTTGATTGGATCATTTAATCTGTTTACATTTAAGGTTATTAGTGATATGTAGTTGTTTATTGCCATTTTATTCTTTAAAGCTGTATTCCTCTTTTGCTAAATTCTTTTCTCACTTTGATCTGTTTACAACAGGCCTTTCTTTTTTTTTTTTTTTTTTTTTTGATTTTTCTGAAGTTGGAAACTGGGAGAGACAGTCAGACAGACTCCCGCATGCGCCTGAATGGGATCCACTCGGCACGCCCACCAGGGGGCGATGCTCTGCCCCTATGGGGGGTCGCTCTGTTGTGACCAGAGCCACTCTAGCGCCTGGGGCAGAGGCCAAAGAGCCATCCCCAGCGCCCTGGCCATCTTTGCTCCAATGGAGCCTCGGCTGTGGGAGGGGAAGAGAGAGACAGAGAGGAAGGAGAGGGGGAAGGGTGGAGAAGCAGATGGGCACTTCTCCTGTGTGCCCTGGCCGGGAATCGAACCCGGGACTTCTGCACGCCAGGCCGACACTCTACCACTGAGCCAACTGGCCAGGGCCACAACAGGACTCTTAACATTTCCTGCAGCATTGGTTTGGTTGTAATGAATTCCTTGAGTTTTTTTTTGTCTAGCAAGCTTTATTTCTTCTTTAATTCTAAATGACAGCCTTGCTGGATAAAGTAGTCTTGGTTGTATGCTCTTCTTCTGCATTACTTTGAATATTTCTTGCCATTCCCTTCTGGCCTCAGTGTTTCTGTTGAGAAGTCCGTTGTCATCCTTATGGGGGCTCCTTTGTAGGTGATAGCTTTTTTTTTCTCTTGCTTGCAGCTTTAATATTTTCTCTTTATCACTTAGCTTGGTATTTTAATTATGATGTATCTTGGTGTAGATTTCTTTGGGTTTCTCTTTAATGGACTTCTTTGTGCTTCTTGAACTTGGGAGAGTTTGTCCTGCATTAATTTAGGGAAGTTTTCAGCTATGATATGATTGAACAAAGTCTCTATCCCTTGTTCTTTCTCTTCTTCTTCAGGAACTCCTTTGATGTGGATGTTACTTCCCTTCATGTTGTCACAGAGCTCTCTAAGAGTTTCCTCAGACTTTTTTTTTCTTTTTCATTTTTTTTCTTTTAGCTTTCTCAGTTCTTTTATTGACAGGACTTAAGGTAAAACTTGGTCTCATCAAAGGCATATATTTCTATATAGGTGTATGTGTGTTGAAGACCAAGTATTTTCTCCATTTAGTTGTGTTATGCTACACATGAACACGTGGTACCTGATGAAATTCACTTCCCTTCTTCCCAAAGATATACCAATATTGCCAGAAGAGTTGACTCCCTGGTCGGTATTTTAAACATTTACTTCTTGTTGTCCAATCACAGGATCCTCCTCTATACCTGGAACTAAATAGAGGCTGAAGCTTGCAGTGTATCCTCTCCATTTCAGTAGAGTTGGGTTACAGATGAAATGCCACTTGAGATCATCTCTTTAAGGGGTGTGGTGTCAGACTCTGGCTTCTAACTTTGTCACGAATTTCATAAGACCCTAGGAGAGCCCCAGGATCCGGCAATCTAGGGCAAGCGCGCCCTCTGCTGGCCAGAAGAAATGGGGTGCCTGCTGGTAGACGATTTGCATCCTTTTTCCATCCAAAGCTAAATTGGGAAAACTCATTGAGATGCAACAGGATTTTCATAAAAATATTTTAAGAATAAAAAAAAAGGATTTGAAGTAACATGGAAATTATAGGAAAGGAGAAGTAGAGCAGGTAACAAATAAGATATGACCAGACACAATCGCTTCCAGGAGAGGGATAGGGCTATTGCTCTCGATCTTCGGTTAGCTAATTAATTCAGGGGCCCTCAGATCTGGCCTGTAACTCACCTTCTAGCCCCCTGACTTTAACAACAGAAAGGGGCTGCTCTCAGTGATAGTTTTTCCTGCCAATGCCTAAAAATTCAGGTAACCAAAAGGAAAAAAAATTCCTAAAACATTTAAAGTGCTCTCTTACAGTTTGCAATATAGCCTTCTGAGACTTCATATTCAATCTAGTAAGTAATGGATCAGTTCAATAATACATGTTGGGTGCTACATGCCTGGATCTCATTTTAGACTTTTAGATTAGTTTACTTAAAAACAACAGGATTGTTGAAGGAGACAAACAATTTCTGGTGAATTTTCTGTCCAAAATATTGGATGGATTTGAGAAAAGAAGCAACATAAAAGACCCAGGGTCTTCATCTGTTCTCTTGTGGAGACCGAATGGGTGGGAGGGTAAGGCCCCCTTTCTTATGCAAAACAGCAATCTCTTCCTGTAAGGCCAAAATCCTTTCTGCCTGGAGTTGGACCAACTCAGTGACCTTCTCTCTTGCCACAATATCGGCTTTCCGAGAGCTCTGAAAGACATTGCCCTGCTGGTTCCGTAGTGTATTCAACTGAGAATCGAGCTTCTTCTTTTCAATACATAGATCATTCACCTGGTGAAGCTTTTTGGTGTGTTCTTTTGTCTTCGTCATCAGTTCCCATCACGCTTGAGCAATCTTTTCCTCCCACTTCTTCATTTCCTTTGCATTGAATAGCTCCTTTCGAAGTTTTTTGATCTTGAGTTCTTCAGGCGTTGTATTCACAGAAAGTGTCTGAAGAGCTGCTAGGTCTATCACACGACCAAACTTGCTAATCATTAGTTGACGGACTGTTTCTTCTATTTTGTGTATAGTTTTTGCCATGTCTCTCTTCTCTCGAAAAAGCTGTTTACGTCTCTGCCGGAATTCTGTGTTAAGTTTCTGCTGCTTGGAATTCTCCTCCTGGAGTTGTACGATTCGTTCCTGAAGCTGTCCCAAGGAGTGGTTAGAAAAGACCAAAGTTCCAGAAAGATCACTGGGTATTTCTCCAGATATCACATGCTCTATCTGGTGCAGCTTGAGCGGAATTACAACCAGCAGTTCATTCAGCCTCTGCTGCTTCTCTCGTTGATACGCCTCCAGGGCCTCCTCTGCAGCATTCAGATTCCTCACCACAGTTTTGACTTTTTTTGGACAATGTATCATAATCCTTTTTGAAGTTATCAATAATTTTCCTTTCTTCTACTAAGGCCGCCTCAATGTCCAACCTTTTCTCTCGAAGTTGAAGCGCCAGTTCAAAAAGACCCGCATCACAATTGGTTGGACAGATAGAATAATCAAAGACCTCATCTTCAGATTCAGACTCATCTTCTTCACTCTCCAGGCTAGATTTATCCTCACTCTCCTCATCTTCATCGGCATCATGTTCAACCTCCTTTTTCTTTATCCGCTTTATCATCTTCTTTAGGACCTTCATAAGGAAGCTGGCAAATTTATTATCTTCTCCAAGGACTGTTTGGAAACCAGCATAGACGGCTTTTTCTTGATCCTGGAGCCTGGTGATTTCATTCTTTTTCTCTTCCATATCCTTAAGAATTTCGTTTATTCTCCATTGCATATCCTGTTCCTCTTTGTCTAATGAATTAACAAGCTCTTGAAATAGGTTCTCCTGTTTTTCAAAATTCTTGAGGAGAAGCAGTTCTTGAAATAATGTGACATGGTGTAGGTCAGATAATTTCACCTGAGTATCTAGTTTCAGTTTCTGATGTCTCAGGAAATGGAATTCTGCATCAAAAGTGACAATCAGTTCTTTGATCCTGTTGGTCAAATACTGTTGCATATACAGATTTTTAATCTCTTTTCTCTTCATAATCTCTAGGTCTACATCAATTGGATCTGCTTTTGCAAATTCCGTTAACTTTGGAATATCTAGAGTGACCGACGATGCCTTTGATGATCTAGATAATGAATCTCGTGTTGTCAAATCCCCATCCTTTACAGAAGTGAGTCTAAGGAATCGTCCACTTGAGCCAGTGGACCCTTCCTGTTCCACTTGAGGGGTCTTTCCATCCTCATATTTCATCTGCTGTTGCTTAAAAGCTAGGAGAGTTTCTTCTCATCATAGTGAAATCTCTTTTCAGGAACTTCTTCTGGGTGTATCTGAGGGATTTGCGGAATGGGGATGTGCTTGGATACGTGAAGAGTTGACTGAATGTTCACAGCTCTTGTACCAGGCACTGTATTTCCTCGATGACAGCCACTTTAGGTCTCAAAGAGAGAGGATGGACTTGTTCATGTGCTTTTTCTTTGCATAGGTCATAGAGTCTAGCTGTCCCAGTTCCTCTTCTTTCTTGGCAGCATTTATTCTCATGTGCTCAGGTATCTTTTTTTTTTTTTTTTTTTTTATAATTTTATTTTTTTAATGGGGTGACATCAATAAATCAGGATACATATATTCAAAGATAACAAGTCCAGGTTATCTTGTCGTTCAATTATGTTGCATACCCACCACCCAAAGTCAGATTGTCCTCCGTCACCCTCTATCTTGTTCTCTCTGTGCCCCTCCCCCTCCCCCATTCCCTCTCCCATTCCCCCTCCCCCCTGTAACCACCACACTCTTATCAATATCTCTTAGTTTCACTATTATGTCCCACCTACGTATGGAATAATACAGTTCCTGTTTTTTTCTGATTTACTTATTTCGCTTCGTATCATGTTATCAAGATCCCACCATTTTGCTGTAAATGTTCCGATGTCATCATTTCTTATGGCTGAGTAGTATTCCATAGTGTATATGTGCCACATCTTCTTTATCCAGTCATCTATTGATGGGCTTTTTGGTTGTTTCCATGTCCTGGCCACTGTGAACAATGCTGCAATAAACATGGGGCTGCATGTGTCTTTACGTATCAATGTTTCTGAGTTTTGGGGATATATACCCAGTAGAGGAATTGCTGGGTCATAAGGTAGTTCTATTTTCAGTTTTTTAAGGAACCACCATACTTTCTTCCATAATGGTTGTACTACTTTACATTCCCACCAACAGTGGATGAGGGTTCCTTTTTCTCCACAGCCTCTCCAACATTTGCTATTACCTGACTTGCTAATAACAGCTAATCGAACAGGTGTGAGGTGGTATCTCATTGCCGTTTTGATTTGCATTTCTCTAATAGCTAAAGAAGATGAGCATCTTTTCATATATCTGTTGGCCATTTGTATTTCTTCCTGGGAGAAGTGTCTATTCATATCCTCTTCCCATTTTTTTATTGGATTGTTTGTTTGTTTGTTGTTGAGTTTTATGAGTTCTTTGTATATTTTGGATATTAAGCCCTTATCTGAGCTGTTGTTTGAAAATATCATTTCCCATTTAGTTGGCTTTCTGTTTATTTTGTTATCAGTTTCTCTTGCTGAGCAAAAACTTCTTAGTCTGATGTAGTCCCATTCATTAATTTTTGCCTTCACTTCTCTTGCCATTGGAGTCAAATTCATAAAATGCTCTTTAAAACCCAGGTCCATGAGTTGAGTACCTATGTCTTCTTCTATGTACTTAATTGTTTCAGGTCTTATGTTTAGATCTTTGATCCATTTTGAGTTAATTTTTGTACAGGGGGAGAGACTGTAGTCCAGTTTCATTCTTTTGCATGTGGCTTTCCAGTTTTCCCAGCACCATTTATTGAAGAGGCTTTCTTTTCTCCATTGTGTGTTGTTGGCCCCTTTATCAAAAATTATTTGACTATATATATGTGGTTTTATTTCTGGACTTTCTATTCTGTTCCATTGGTCTGAGTGTCTATTTTTCTGCCAATACCATGCTGTTTTGATTGTCGTGGCCCTATAATAGAGTTTGAAGTCAGGTATTGTTATGCCCCCAGCTTCATTCTTTTTCTTTAGGATTGCTTTGGCTATTCGGGGTTTTTTATAGTTCCATATAAATCTGATGATTTTTTGCTCTATTTCTTTAAAAAATGTCATTGGAATTTTGATGGGAATTGCATTAAATTTGTATATTGCTTTGAGTAATATGGCCATCTTGATTATATTTATTCTTCCTAGCCAAGAACAAGGTATATTCTTCCATCTCATTATATCTTTTTCAATTTCCCTTAACAATGGTTTATAGTTTTCATTATATAAGTCCTTTACATTCTTTGTTATGTTTATTCCTAAGTATTTTATTTTTTTTGTTGCAATCGTGAAGGGGATTATTCTTTTGAGTTCCTTCTCAGTTGTTTCATTGTTGGCATATAGAAAGGCTATTGACTTCTGTATGTTAATTTTGTATCCTGCGACCTTACTGTATTGGCTTATTGTTTGTAGTAGTCTTTTTGTGGATTCTTTGGGGTTTTCGATGTATAGGATCATATCATCTGAAAAAAGTGATACCTTTACTTCTTCTTTTCCAATATGGATGCCTTTTATTTCTTTGTCTTGTCTGATTGCTCTGGCTAGAACCTCTAGTACCACATTAAATAAGAGTGGAGAGAGTGGACAACCCTGTCTTGTTCCTGATTTAAGGGGGAAAGCCTTCAGTTTAGTGCCATTTAATATGATGTTAGCTGATGGTTTATCATATATGGCCTTTATCATGTTGAGATATTTTCCTTCTATACCCATTTTGTTGAGAGTCTTAAACATAAAATTGTGTTGTATTTTATCGAAAGCCTTTTCTGCATCTATTGATAAGATCATGTGGTTTTTGTTCTTTGTTTTGTTGATATGGTGTATTACATTAACCGTTTTACGTATGTTGAACCATCCTTGAGATTCTGGGATGAATCCCACTTGATCATGATGTATTATTTTTTTAATATGTTGTATTCGATTTGCTAGTATTTTGTTTAGTATTTTAGCATCTGTATTCATTAGAGATATTGGTCTGTAGTTTTCTTTTTTTGTGCCATCCTTGCCTGGTTTTGGTATGAGGGTTATATTGGCCTCATAAAATGTGTTTGGAAGTATTGCTTCTTCAATTTTTTGGAAGACTTTGAGTAGAATAGGAACCAAGTCTTCTTTGAATGTTTGATAAAACTCGCTGGTATAGCCGTCAGGGCCTGGACTTTTATTTTTGGGGAGGTTTTTAATGGTTTTTTCTATTTCTTCTCTACTGATAGGTCTGTTTAGGCTTTCTGCTTCTTCTTGACTCAGTCTAGGAAGGTTGTATATTTCTAGGAATTTATCCATTTCTTCTAGGTTGTTGAATTTAGTGGCATAAAGTTTTTCATAGTATTCTACAATAATTCTTTGTATATCTACGGTGTCCGTGTTGATTTCTCCTCTTTCATTTTGGATTTTGTTTATATGAGTTCTTTCTCTTTTTTCCTTGGTAAGTCTTGCCAAGGGTTTGTCAATTTTGTTGATCTTTTCAAAGAACCAGCTCCTTGTTCTATTAATTTTTTCTATAGTTTTTCTGTTCTCTAATTCATTTATTTCTGCTCTGATTTTTATTATCTCCTTTCTTCGGCTGGTTTTGGGTTGTCTTTGTTCTTCTTTTTCTAGTTCCTTAAGGTGAGAAGTTAAGTGGTTCACTTGGGCTCTCTCTTGTTTGTTCATATATGCCTGAAGCGATATGAACTTCCCTCTTATCACTGCTTTTGCTGCATCCCATAAATTCTGATATGTCGTATTGTCATTTTCATTAGTCTGTATATATCTTTTGATCTCTGCACTTATTTCTTCTTTGACCCATTCATTTTTTAAAAGTATGTTGTTTAGTTTCCACATTTTTGTGGGATTTTTTTCCTCTTTTTTGCAGTTGAATTCTAGTTTCAAGGCTTTATGATCAGAAAATATGCTTGGTACAACTTCAATTTTTCTGAATTTGCTGATGTTGTTTTTGTGGCCCAACATATGGTCAATTCTTGAGAATGATCCATGTACACTGGAGAAAAATGTATACTCAGTCACTTTGGGATGAAATGTCCTGTAGATGTCTATCATATCCAGGTGCTCTAGTGTTTTGTTTAAGGCCACTATGTCTTTGTTGATTCTCTGTTTGGATGACCGATCTAGAGCCGTCAGCGGTGTATTGAGGTCTCCAAGTATGATTGTATTTTTGTCAGTTTTTGTTTTAAGGTCAATAAGTAGCTGTCTTATATATTTTGGTGCTCCTTGGTTTGGTGCATATATATTAAGAATTGTTATGTCTTCTTGATTCAGTGTCCCCTTAGCCATTATGAAATGGCCATTTTTGTCTCTGAGTACTTTTCCTGTCTTGTAGTCAGCATTATCCGATATGAGTATTGCTACACCTGCTTTTTTTTGGATGTTATTTGCTTGGAGTATTGTTTTCTAGCCTTTCACTTTGAATTTGTTTTTATCCTTGTTACTTAGATGAGTTTCCTGTAGGCAGCATACAGTTGGATTTTCTTTTTTAATCCATTCTGCTACTCTGTGCCTTTTTATTGGTGAGTTTAATCCGTTTACATTTAGTGTAATTATTGATACTTGTGAGTTCCCTATTGCCATTTTATATCTTGCTTTCTGTTAGTTTTGTGTCTTGTTTGATCCTTCTCTTTCGTTTTTCTATCTTTTGTTTTTATTTGGTTGTATTCCATACATCTTTCCTCTGTTGCTATCTTTTTTATCTCATGTGCTTCTGTGGTGGTTTTTTCAATGGTGGTTACCTTTGAGTAATGAAAAGGGTCCCTACCCTGTTCATTGTAGCGAACTATTTTGTGAGTACTTTTGCACTCCATCGTCCTTTGCTACTGTTAATCTCCATCTTCTCCCCCTCTTTCTTTTTGTTGTTGTCACAGTTTAAATTTGGTTTTATTGTGTTCTTCTTGGAGCTTTTACTTGTGGCTCTGTTTTTTTTTGTTCTTTGTATCTGATTGGAGAACCCCCTTTAGTTATTCCTGGAGTGGGGGTTTTCTGATGATAAATTCCCTCATCTTTTCTGTATCTGTGAATGTTTTTATTTCTCCTTCGTATTTGAAGGATAGCTTTGATGGGTATAGTATTCGTGGCTGAAAGTTCCTCTCTTTCAGGACTTTAAATATTGGGGTCCACTCTCTTCTAGCTTGTAGAGTTTCTGCTGAGAAATCTGATGATAATCTAATGGGCCTTCCTTTATATGTTGTATTCTTCTTTTCCCTGGCTGCCTTGAGAATTTTTTCTTTGCTGTTGGTTTGTGTCAATTTCATTATGATATGCCTTGGAGTAGGTTTGTTGGGGTTAAGAAAACTCAGAGTTCTGTTTGCTTCTTGAACTTGAGGCTTTAGTTCTTTCCACAGGCTTGGGAAGTTCTCATCAATTATTTGTTTAAGTATGTTCTCCATTCCATTTTCTCTCTCTTCTCCCTCTGATATACCTATTATTCTTATGTTATTCTTTTTGATGGAGTCAGATAATTCTTGTAGGGCTATCTCATTTTTTTTAATTTTTGAGTCTCTTTCTTCTCTCTGTTGTGCCTCAAGTTGCTTGTCTTCTATTTCACTAATCCTCTCTTCTATCTGACCTGTTCTATTAGCTAAGCTTGTTATTTCGTTTTTCAGCTCGTGAATTGAGTTTTTCATCTCTGTTTGATTTGTTTTTATAGTTTCAATTTCCTTGGACATATATTCTTTGTGTTCATTGAGTTGTTTTCTGAGCTCCCTATATTGCCTTTCTGTGTTTTCTTGTATATCTCGGAGGATTTTTAGTATTTCTATCTTGAATTCTCTGTCATTTAGCTCCAAGGTTTCCAATATATTAAATTTTTTCTCCATAGATTTTTCCTCATCTAGCTGTGTTACCTCTCTTTCTTTTGTATCCATGATATTCGATTTTCTCTTCCTTAATGGCATCTGAGGGTGGTTTTGTTGATAGTATTAATGAGATTTAATAAAGAATAAAAAGTTAAAAAAAATAAAAATAAAAAAATAAAAAATCGGAAAGAGTTGTTTTTTTTTAAAAAAAAAATTAATAATGAAATAAAGAAAAATAAAATAAAAATTAAAAAAAAGGAAATTATTCCCCCCCTCCTTTTTTCCTCTCCTCTCCTCTCCCCTCTTTTTTGAGAAAATCTTGTGGTGGACTGTGAATTATAACAAACAATGCCTGTGATGGAGGGCCTGAATTGGGGAAAAGTAATAAAGGGGCAAAAAAAAAAAACAAAAAAAAAAGAAAAGGAAAAAAAAAAAAAAAAGGAAAGAAAAAAGAAAAAAAAAGAGCGTATGGACCCACAAAAAGCAAATAAGGAAAAAATTGGGGTCAAGAATGAAATGATTTGCTTTTAGGTGTTGGTTGTCTAAGAGTTATGATGAGAGGAATAAGAGGAAAACGGAAAAATGGGGGGACAAATTAAAAAATTACTATTGTATTTAGTGGAATAAGAACTAGATAATATGGAGAGCCAGGGATGAGAGCACTGCTAGTGAGTTAAAAAGGTGAAGTAAAAACCCCCCAAAATGCCACAAACATAGGTTTGAGTCCCAGATAAGATAATTTGTTTGTTATTGAGGTTTGAATGAGAGGAGATGTAAAGGAGAAAGGAAGAAACTAATATAGAGGGAGAAAAGAAAGAGAGAGAGAGAAAAAAAGAGGTAACCACTAAAAGAAGAAAAAAGAAAGGAGAGAGAGAGAGAGAGTTAAGGGTTTTGGAGTGCAACCCTCATAGAGAAAAGGGAAGAGAAGAGAAAAGATAATGGGAGATGTAACACTTATGGGTAGTGTAGTTCAAGGAGAGGAGAGAGTAAGACCGGTAGAGAATTAATCGGCCAAATTGGAGGAGGAAAAAAAAGTATCAAGAATGAAGATAAGAGAAACAAACGAACAAATATAATAAAATGGGATAGGTTATAAAGTCTGCAGATTATTCTTGATTTTGAGAGGTTATCTTCTTGCTTTTTCTTTTCTCTCCCTCTTCCTGGTCGGTGACTCTGTACCCCGGGTTCTGCCCCTTTGGCACGGTCAGGTAGAGGTTTGCAGTTGATAAGTCTCTATGGCAATGTCATGTATTGTGCTTTAGTCTCGGCAGTCGAAGCTCAATAGCATTTATAGGCTTCGACAGTGAGAGAGTCCGTGTAACGCAAGCGGGCGCCCACTTCCGGGGTGCTTGGAGGAAACTCTCACTCACTGTCTGCGACCAGGATATCCGGCCAGCAGTCTCACGCTCTGAGTGAAACCCCCAACCGCAGGGAAAAGTTGTAGCATTGGAATTGAGTCTCACTCCGTCCCCGTGCGCGGCTTTTGCAAGGCGCTGGGGCGGCTCGAGATTCCGCTTTGGCCCACACAAAGGCCCCTGACTCTGCCCCTCTGTGCGATAACACGGGCGTGCACTGCCGAGGCACTCGGAGGAATTGCTCACTCCTTATCTGCGTGCGCAAACCAGGATATGAGGCCGGCCGCGTTTCCCTGAGTGAAACCCTCACCAGCACGGAAAATTTCCACCGTTGGAATTAGTTCTCCCTCCCGTGCGTGGCTTTCCCAGGAAGAAATTCTCGCCCGCTAACTGCGCACTGACCAGGAGACCGGGTAAAATGGCCGCTCTGCTTTTCTTTCTTTGTTTGGGTTTGGCGCAAGTGTTAGCTTGTATTGCCCGGGTTGCCACAGGATCAGTTTTTCCTCGGCTTGGATCTCCGTGCCACAGCCTGGTTCAGCCGTTTGTGCCGTGGCCTGGATCTATTCACCCCCTTTGCCCGCCTCAGTTTCTATATTCACAGTTACCAGAGAAAGCCGCCCTGTTTAGGTTAGTGAGGAAGGAGGAGCATTTCTTACTCCCTATTTCCTTCGGGGTTTGGTTATATATTTAGCCAATTTTTCACTCAATCATACCTTTGGGTGTATTGCGAAGCATCTGGAAGCTCCAAGTATAGGTTTTTCTGTTTCTGGTTGAAGATCTTGTTGAGTTTTGGGGGAGATTTATCGGTATCGCTTCCTACCCCGCCATTACTCTGACGTCATCCGCCTCAGGTATCTTATAGTCTGGGGCTGTCTTTAGATTGAAGTCTCCCATGTACATCTGAGCCTCTTTGATGGCTTGAATATTTTTAAGATCTTCATAGTTATCAGCCGGTTTACTTTTGTCCAGTTCCTCCCATTCTTTTTTTCGCTGCTGAATCTTCATCTGGGCCCTTTCAGCTTTTAACTTAAGTTTCTTAGTTTTCTCAATTTGACTGCGCACCATAATTTAACTCAGGGTTTTAGGCCGAAAAGGCTACCTTTTTCAATAATTGATTCTTCTGGTTGACTAATACTTGCACCTATATCCTTCTGGCTGTCCTTTCTTCCAGTTCCTTCTTTTTGAAACTTCTCCCATTTGCTTGGTCTTCTGTCTGACTGACCTTTTTGGATTTGGAGTACTTAGAGCACTTCACAAGCCTGTAGGAGGATATCTTGTGACCACTTTCTATGGCATAAACCACAATAGTATCACCTTCCAGAGGATCATGAAACCTATTCTGTAACTTCTTTAGGCCGGTGATATTTCTCTTTTCCCAAAGCCAATTCCTTTTCCACTTTTTTTTTTTTTTTGTATTTTTCTGAAGCTGGAAAAGGGAGGCAGTCAGACGGACTCCCAGATGCGCCCGACCGGGATCCACTCAGCACGCCCAACAGGGGGCAATGCTCTGCCCATCCGGAGCATCACTCTGTTGTGACCAGAGCCACCCTAGCGCCTGGGGCAGAGGCCAAGGAGCCATCCCCAGAACCCGGGCCATCTTTTGATCCAATAAAGCCTTGGCTGTGGAAAGAAAAGAGAGAGACAGAGAGGAAGGAGACGGAGAGGGGTAGAGAAGCAGATGGGCGCCTCTACTGTGTGCCCTGGCCGGGAATTGAACCCGGGACTTTCAAATGCCAGGCCGACACTCTACCACTGAGCCAAACCGGCCAGGGCCCATATTACCTTTCTTTATTCATCTTTTTAGCTCATCACTTCTTTCCTTAACTTAAACTCTCCCACTCTTGATACATTCCTTTCACAGCCACGTGGCCAACCTTCAGCAGACTACAGTGTCTCTAGGACACCCGGAATGACACCTCCTCATCGAGAGACTGCTCAAGCTCAGTAGTCAACGTCTGCTCAGTTCACACTTCAATCTTTGGACCTGGGGCTCAGTGTCAACCCACATCCTATGGAGGAGGATGCACAACCTGCAGCAGACTAGTTCGTCCAGAGCACCCTAAGGTGTCACTTTCACATCTGAATTTTCTTCAAAGTTTGAAATGAAGCTTGCCCGGAGTCATGGAAGGTATTATATAATTATCCCTGTATCCAGAACCAGTGGAACTACTTTCTTCTACAACTGAAGAGAAAGCCAGCACGAGTGTGTGTAACCTCTCTTTTTGCAGGAATGAGACGCTGTCCTGGGTGGCTCTCAGCCCAAAGCAAACTCTCCACACCGGGCCTGTGCTGCAGCCCGGCACGGACAGTGACACCTTTGCCATTTTGTAAGTTTCCCCTATCCTGATTTGTTCTCTGCATCCTGCTGCTCAAGGCAGTCTTTTCCTTAGGTCTTGGTGAGCTTCCCACATCCTCCCCAGCTCATCATGACTGATGTGATTTCCTCTTGTCCTTGAACTCTCCTTTTCTTCATTACCCTTCTTACTATTGTTCCCAGTTTACCAGTATTTTACTTGAAATTGCCCATATTATCTATCCTTATTTATCTTTTTAGCTCATCACTTCATTTCTTAACCTCCACTCTCCTACTTTTGCTCCAATTTCTTTTACAGCAATTTGGTCATGCTGCAGCAGAATGTAGTGTCTCGAGGACACCATAAATGCCACCTCCTCATGGAGAGACTACTCAAGCTCAGCAGTCAACCGCTCTTCAGGTCACAGTCCAATTTTGGACCTGGGGCTTCTGTCAACCCACAGCCTCTGGAAAAGGCTGAACAACCTGCAGCAGAGTAGAGCTCCTGCAGAACACCCTGAGGTGGCACTTTCACATCTGGATTTTCTTCAGAGTCCGCAGCCAAGCTTGCCTGCCATCATGGAAGGTATTATATCATTATCTCTGTAAACAGACCAGCCCGACTACTGTCTTCTATAATTGAAGACAAAGCCACCACGAGTGTGTGTAACCTCTCCTCCTGCAGGAATGAGGCTCTGTCCTGAGTGTCTTTCGGCCCAAAGCTGACTCTTCGCAGCGTGCCTGTGCTGCAACCCAGCACCGACAGTGACACCTTTACGGCCTTGTAAGTTTCCCGTAACCTCGTTTGTTCTCTGCATTCTGCTGCACAAGGCAGTCTTATCCTTAGATCTTCGGGAGTTTCCCACTTCCTCCCCAGCTCATCTTGACTGATGCGATTTTCTCTTGTTCGTGAGGTCTTCTTTTCTTCATTACCTTCGTACTATTCTTTCCCGTTTACTAGTATTTTACTGGTAATTTCCCATATTATGTATCATTCTTTTTTTCTTTTGTGAATCTGGAAACGGGGAGGCAATCAGACAAACTCCTGCATGCGCTTGACTGAAATTACCGGGCACGCCCACCAGGGGGCGATGCTCCGCCCATCCGGGGCCGTGCTCTGTGGAGACCAAAGCCTCTCTAGCGTCTGAGGCAGAGGCCACAGAGCCATCCTCAGCGCCCGGGCAAACTGCTCCAATGGAGTTTCGGCTTCGAGAGGGGAAGAGACAGAGGGGAAAAAGAGGGGTAGGGGTGGAGAAGCAGATGGGCGCTTCTCCTGTGTTCCTTTGCCTGGACTCGAGGCTTGGACTTTTGCTCGCCAGGCCGACGCTCTGGCACTGAGCCAACCGGCCAGGGCGCATATTATCTTTCTTTATTCATCGTTTTGGCCCATCACTTCTTTCCTTAACCTCAACTATCCCACTTTTGATGCATTCCTTTCACAGCAATGTGGCCAACCTTCAGCAGACTGCAGTGTCTCGAGGACACGCGGAATGACACCTCCTCATCGAGAGACTGCTCAAGCTCAGTAGTCAACGTCTGCTCAGTTCACACTTCAATCTTTGGACCTGGTTCTCAGTGTCAACCCACATCCTATGGAGGAGGCTGCACAACCTGCAGCAGACTAGCTCGTCCAGAACACCCTAAGGTGTCACTTTCACATCTGAATTTTCTTCAGAGTTTGAAATGAAGCTTGCCTGAAGTCATGGAAGGTATTGTATAATTATTTCTGTATCTAGAACCAGTGGAACTATTTTCTTCTACAACTGAAGAGAAAGCCAGCACGAGTGTGTGTAACCTCTCTTTTTCCAGGAATGAGACGCTGTCCTGGGTGGCTCTCGGCCCAAAGCAGACTCTCCACACCAGGCCTGTGCTGCAGCCCGGCACCGACAATGACACCTTTGCCATTTTGTAAGTTTCCCCTATCCTGATTTGTTCTCTGCATCCTGCCGCCCAAGTCAGTCTTTTCCTTAGGTCTTGGTGAGCTTCCCACATCCTCCCCAGCTCATCATGACTGATGTGATTTCCTCTTGTCCTTGAAATCTCCTTATTTTCATTACCCTTTTTACTATTGTTCCCAGTTTACCAGTATTTTACTTGTAATGCCCATATTATCTATCCTTATTTATCTTTTTAGCTCATCACTTCATTCCTTTACCTCCACTCTCCCACTTTTGTTCCAATTTCTTTTACAGCAATGTGGTCACGGTGCAGCAGAGTGTAGTGTCTCGAGGACACCTTAAATGCCACCTCCTCATGCAGAGACTACTCAAGCTCAGCAGTCAACCTCTCTTGAGGTCACAGTTTAATTGTGAACCTGGGGCTCTGTCAACCCACAGCCTCTTGAAAAGGCTGAACAACCTGCAGCAGACTACAGCTCCTGCAGAACACCCTGAGGTGGCACTTTCACATCTGGATTTTCTTCAAAGTCCGCAGCTAAGCTTGCCTGAAATCATGGTATTATATAATTTTCTGTGTAAACAGACCAGCCCAACTACTGTCTTCTATAATTGAAGAGAAAGCCACCACGAGTGTGTGTAACCTCTACTCCTGCAGGAATGAGGTTCTGTCCTGAGTGGCTTTCTGCCCAAAGCAGACTCTTAGAGCGTGCCTGTGCTGCTACAGTGACACCTTTACGGCCTTGTAAGTTTCCCGTATCCTCATTTGTTCTCTGCATTCTGCTGCACAAGGCAGTGTTATCCTTAGATCTTCGGGAGCTTCCCACATCCTCCCCAGCTCATCTTGACTGATGCGATTTTCTCTTATTCGTGTGGTCTTCTTTTTTTTTTTTTTTTTTTTTAGATTTTATTTATTCATTTATAGAGAGGAGAGAGAGAGAGAGAGAGAGAGAGAGAGAGAGAATGGGGGAGGAGCAGGAAGCATCAACTCCCATATGCGCCTTGACCAGGCAAGCCCAGGGTTTCGAACCGGCAACCTCAGTGTTTCCAGGTTGACGCTTTATCCACTGCGCCACCACAGGTCAGGCTCGTGTGGTTTTCTTTTCTTCATTACGCTTCTTACTATTCATTCCCATTTACTAGTATTTTACTAGTAATTTCCCATATTATGTATCTGGTTTTTTTTTCTTTTGTGAATCTGGAAACGGGGAGGCAGTCAGACAAATTCGGGACTGCTCCCGCTGGAAATTCACCGGGCATGCCCACCAGGGGACGATCCTCCGCCCATTTGGGGTGTTGCCCTGTGGAGACCAGAGCCTCTCTAGTGCCTGAGGCAGGGGCCACAGAGCCATTCTCAGCACCCGGGAAAACTTTTCTTCAATGGAGTTTGGGCTGCGTCAGGGGAAGAGAGAGTCAGAGAGGAAAAAGAGGGGTAGGGGTGGAGAAGCATTTGGGCGCTTCTCCTGTGTGCCTTTGCCTGGAATCGAGCCTTGGACTTCTGCACGCCAGGTCGACGCTCTGGCACTGAGCCAACCGGCCAGGGCCCATATTATCTTTCTTTATTCATCGTTTTAGCCCATCACTTCTTTCCTTAACCTCAACTCTCCCACTTTTGATGCATTCCTTTCACAGCAATGTGGCCAACCTGCAGCAGACTCCAGTGTCTCTAGGACACCCGGAATGACACCTCCTCATCGAGAGACTGCTCAAGCTCAGTAGTCAACCGCTGCTCAGGTCACAGTTCAATCTTTGGACCTGGTGCTCAGTGTCAACCCACATCCTATGGAGGAGGATGCACAACCTGCAGCAGACTAGTTTGTCCAGAGCACCCTAAGGTGTCACTTTCACATCTGAATTTTTTTCAAAGTTTGAAATGAAGCTTTCCTGGCGTCATGGAAGGTATTATATAATTATCTCTGGATCCAGACCAGCCTGACTACTGTCTTTTACAACTAAAGAGAAAGGCAGCACGGGTGTGTGTAACCTCTACTCCTGCAGGAATGAGACGCTGTCCTGAGTTGCTTTTGGCCCAAAGCATACTCTTCGCGCGTGCCTGTGCTGCAGCTGAGCACCGACAGTGTTACCCTTACCGCCTTGTAAGTTTCCAGTATCCTCATTTGTTCTCTGCATCCTGCCGCACAATGCTGTCTTTTACTGAGATTGTCCTGAGCTTCCCACATCTTGCCCAGCTCATCTTGACTGACGTGGCTTTTTTTTGGTGCACTATCCCTTATCTTCATTATACTTCTTGCTATTGTTCCTTCACCCATCACTAGTCTTTTACTTATAATTGCCTTGTTTTTTTTTCTTTATTCGTTTTTGTAGGGCAGCTGTGTTAGGCTTGCTCGCAGGGTTACCAGCTGCAAGAATTTTGCCTCATTGGTATGTGAGTGCGTGGCTGCGCCATGTGTGTATATGGCCTGTATACGGCTCTGGGTGCTTGCGATTGAGAGGCTGGGGATTGTGGATAGCAGGTTGCCTGCCTGCCACTCTGGGAGCCATTCTTGCTGTTTGTTTGCTGGAGTAGAGGTTTTCTCCTGTTGTATGCTTGTCTGCTGTTGTGAGACTTTTTTAAACGGAATGGCCCAATTCTTTTCAACTTTGCAGGATCCCCCAGCAATTCCCATTTGGGGGTTGCTTGAATCCACCGAGCTGACCTCAGCGCCCAGGGCCAACACTGAAACCAGTCGAGCCCCTGGCTATTAGAGAGCAAGAGAGAAGGGGAGAGGGAGGGGAAGAGAAGCAGATGGTTACTTCTCATGTGTGCCCTCTCTGGGGATCGAACCCCGGGCATCTCTACACCGGGCTGATGCTCTATCTACAAAGCCAACCAACAAGCGCCATCTTTTCTTTTTTCATATTTATGTTCTAAATGGTTGTTTGGATATAGAAAAGATGGCTGCCTCATTGAAACATCTTTTTGTTAAGTAGTTTTTTAATTAATCTCTTGGTTTTCAAGTATACAGTCATCTACATATTACATGGCTGAAATAACTAACAAAAGGAAGAGAATGAGCCTCAGAGCTCTGATTTCGCCAATGTAGAACCTGTCTCACTTTTTATAATTTTTGTACTTTCTGTTACTTTTATCGGGTTGCAACAGCCAGTAGTTTTCCTTTGTTTAGCGTGAGGATGTAGCGTGTTTGCTACACCGTCGAATGTTGCACTTAAAATCTTTTAATTTTAAAAATACATTTTAGAAATTACTTCAGAAGAAGATGATTCTATTATACAGTGGATTATATCATCTGTGGAAGCAAAGATTGAAGATAAAAGTTAAGAGAAAATAAAGTAACTATAGGAAAGTTGAATCATATCAGAAATGAAAAGGTTAAAAAAAAAATCTTAGCCCCAATTTCTGACCTAGTGACTTTTTCACTGCCCTTGGGATATTTAATTGATAAAAGGGAGTAGTATGGTTTTGTTAAAATAGAAGATTAATTAGTTTGAATTCTACTTTAACCCTTTGAGTAGTGAGTTTTTTTCATGCTCACTGATCCCTGGGAGTGAGTTTTTTTCAAAAATGAAATTAGTTACAGTTATAGTTTTATTAAAGTCATGCTTGTTTGATAACCAATTTATGGAGACAAGAAGAACATACAGTTGCCTTTTTTTAATGTTGCCTTACACATTTTTAAAAAGAAAATTTTTGTTATCTCATGCAATTCTCACATACCTTCCGTCTGTACATAAAGAAGTATTGTTATTAGCAGAATCTCAAATGTGTGCTCGCATATGATGATATTCTTAGGACAGTTTATAGGTATTTCTATTTATTCCTTACGTGTAAAAAATTTTCAAACTGGTATTCCTCAAAACATGGATGCAGCAAAGTGGTTCGTTACGTTCAGTGCACACCACCCTGTGTCCCTCTGTTTACGTCCCTTCTTGTAGTGTGCTGACATATGAAGCATTTTCGTTGTGGCTTATCCTTTGAGGCCGTTGCAAGGACTAGCTTTAGGAAGTGCCACCCTGAAAGACGAAGGCTGTCTCCTACTGACGATGATCGGCCTCCTCTGGGTGATTTCCTGTGTTTCACAGACTCCTCCAAAAGCTGATCCATGAGCTTCAGTCTGAAGTCACATAGCTGTAGTCTTCACCTGATTCACAGTGTGTGAGTTCAAAGCAGCAATGTCAGTTTCATGAAAAAAGTTTTATATACCATTTTATGGTTTTTCTTACATTTCCTGTGAAGCTTATTTGCATATCAGCCTTGTCAGTCAAACCCACATTCTAATTATATCTAACCACACTTAGTGGCTTGGTAATGCTTTGCCCAGTAGTGTAATCACTTATGCCAGTTTTAATCATGAAGTCCTCATGAACTGTAGTTAGCATGTTGACCTCTCTTTTGTCACGCCGTCTTTGAGCTCACATGATTGTACTATGTCTTGAGATGCATTCACCCTTTTTTATATTCTCCAGCTCAAAGTTTAAAGATGTACATGTATGATCGTACTCTGGGTGGTCAGGAGGCATGAGGATGTACACGAATGTTCATACTACTCAAAGGGTTAATGAAAATTTAAAGTGTTTGTGCCTTTAAATTCTTAAGTTTAGAATTTTGACATTTGAATAGATCAATAATATATAATTCTTGAAAAATTTTATAGATATAAATATTATTATAGTACATATGTTATTTAATTCTTCACCTGTTCAAGTCAGGCTCACAGGTTTAGAAGAATTTCCTCTGAGAGGAATTTGAGAGTTAGAATTTTTAAGAAACCTACTTTATAGCTTGGGACTATGTGGGACTAGAACACGGAAGAAACAACAAGCCACTGTCATATCTGCTGCTCACATGCTATGTTGTAGATCAGGGGTCCCCAAACTACGGCCCACAGGCCACATGCGGCCCCCTGAGGCCATTTATCCGGCCCCCGCCGCACTTCCAGAAGGGGCACCTCTTTCATTGGTGGTCAGTGAGAGGAGCATAGTTCCCATTGAAATACTGGTCAGTTTGTTGATTTAAATTTACTTGTTCTTTATTTTAAATATTGTATTTGTTCCTGTTTTGTTTTTTTACTTTAAAATAAGATATGTGCAGTGTGCATAGGGATTTGTTCATAGTTTTTTTTTTATAGTCCGGCCCTCCAACGGTCTGAGGGACAGTGAACTGGCCCTCTGTGTAAAAAGTTTGGGGACCCCTGTTGTAGATGGAGAACAGTGTTCGACTTACTTCAGTGACCCAGGATCCAGAACTTGGCTGTCTCTGGGTCAGAGAATGGGAAATCACAGACCAAATCAACACCACTTTTGGCACTCAGTTTTAAGAAGTAGAGTGTAGAGTAAATTATCAGAAAGCACTGGCCCTTGTAGGATACGTGCCATATAATGAAAACAGATGCAATCAGTGCCTACTTTCTAGAAGTTTATATAAGATTATAGATTATGACTCTGACAGTAGGAAATTAGTATAAATAACATTCATAACATTGATACATTAATATGAAGAAAGTATATCTCATTGTTACGAAGGTCTCCTGTCTATGAAAGGACATGTGATGTACCTAATACTTGTATGTTTAGGGCTTCGAATTTAATCAGAAAGTTTTATATGCTACTAAAGCTTATCCTCAGCTGTTGCTTTATAATATCTGACAGTATTTTTTACCATATCCATGGAGAACCCTTTCTTTCACTTTTCAGATAAACTTTTTGCGTAACAAACACAAAATTTACATCCAAGGAACTGATCTTCCTGACCCAATTGCTACGTTACAGCAACTTGAACAGGAATGTAAAATCAATTCCCGACTGCTTCAGAACATTCTGGGTGGAGGCTTCCAGATGCCTACGCCCATCCAAATGCAAGCCATTCCAGTTATGCTGCATGTGAGTATGAAGGTTTAGTATGCCTCTAACATTCTTTCTTGTGTTTCCTTACTCTCTTTTCTCTGTCTTTGAAATCTTCCTTTCTACCTCATCCCTTCCTCTGTTGAGTTCCTTACCTTGCTTTTAAGGTGTTTCTCCAGTGTGTGTGCCTTCATAAAACTTGTCCTGATCACTACAGCTAGATGTGATTTTTTTTTTTTTTTTTTACCAATACTCCACTATCACCCTGGTCTCCATGGTATTGTGTTTTTTTCTTGCAAAATTTGTCTTATACTTCACACTACCATGTATTTGCACTAATTATATTTATCTTTTCCTTTTACTAGAGCATAAACACTCTGAGGATAGGGACGATGTTGTTTATTCATCCATGATTTAGTTTATAATTTCCAGGAACTATTTTAGAAATACAGAATTTTTGTACTAACCTAATATTTCCCCCCAATACTATTTATTATTGCAGTATACTTTACATATAATAAAATACATGGATTTTAAGGGCACAGTTTAGTGAGTTGCAGTGATGCATATCCTATGTACTCATCTCCCCAGTGAAGAATGTAACACCTCTGTTACCCCAGAAAATTCTTGTGCCCTTTCCATTCTTCCCTCATCCCACCCCTGCCCAGAGGTAACCACTCTTCTGATTTCAATTGCCATATATTAGATTTGTCTCTAGAATGTCATGGAAGTGGAATTATTCATTATTTATTCTTTCATTTCTGGTTTCTTTTACTCTTCATACTGTTTTTGAGATTCGTGTTGTTACTGAGTAGTAGTCTGTTGTATGAATGTATCACGATTTGCATACCTACTTGTTGATAGATGAGTGAACCTAAATATTTGGAAATTTTTTTCTAATATTTCTTTTTGTAGTGATGAGAGCTGACTTTTTTCCCCTACATAACCAAGGTGGCCTTCAGTTCTGGTAGTCATAAGATACCATACTGGTTCTTTTCATTTTCTTCGGGAACTAAAATGAGAATACATTTGAATGATGTTACTGACACAAAAGTAAATTTGCTTTTAATTTTTTTTGAAGATTATTTCTGTCATGACTTAAGCTCAAAGCTTTAAAAATCATAGTAACTTACTGAAGAGTGGAACCTGTTAATTACTCTGTCACTCAGGTTATCATCACTTTTTATTTCTTTCAGCCATTTTGTTACTTATTACACCTTACCTGGGGATTGAGCAGAACAACTATCAGGACAAAAAGTTGGTTTTGTAATTTTGTTTTGATACATAGTTTAGTGGGAACGAACAATTGAAATAATAGAGCCTGGCCTGTGGTGGCGCAGTGGACAAAGCACTGACCCAGAACACTGAGGTCGCCAGTTTGAAACCCTGGGCTTGCCTGGTCAAGGCACTTACGACAGGTAACTACTACAAGTTGATGCTTCCTGCTCCCCCTCCTCTCTCTCTTTCTAAAGTCAATCTAAAAATAAATCAATCTCTAAATAAAATCTAAAAATTAAAAAAAATGAAAATAATTAAGATTCTGGACTGTTTTTGGATTTTAGTTACATTCTTTCCCCTGTTGAAATGGATCCACAGGCAGTACTGAGAAACTCCGTTGGGGTGGTAGTGGCAGGAGAGTATTATATTAGAAAAGTGGATGTGGGAGAAGTAAGCAGAGTGATAACATGAATGATTGGATTTAGCACATATGTTTTATTTGTTCTTTGTTTGGTTGGTACTATTTGACCAGGCTCTGAAAAATTTGTGTAGTTTTCCTTGTATTTAATATACTCTGTTTTTAGGGTTGAGAACTTCTGGCTTCTGCTTCTACTGGGTCTGGAAAGACATTGGCTTTCAGCATTCCCATTTTAATGCAACTGAAACAACCCACCAATAAAGGCTTCAGAGCCCTGATTATATCACTAACACGAGAACTTGCCAGCCAGGTATGAGCTGTAGCGTCAGTCATCTTTCTTATTTGAGGACAATAAAAACTCTCAAAAGAGTAAGGCTGTGTTTTTGTCATGGTCAAGTATTCTGTACAGAGCACACTTTAGGTATATATTTTATTGCATATGGGCAAATCTTTTCTAAAACATGATTTTAACATTTGTGCTTTGGCAAATGCTTAAAGATTCTTAAATTTGAAAGGCTATATTAGCTAGGTGCTCTAAAATTTATTTTTCTAGCCTAGAAAAATGAAAACTTGCCTAAGTTTTTGAGAAAGTAAAACTTTACAGTCATCTGCCCCACCCTCCAATGTGCTTAATGTAAAATACATGTCAAGTATGAAATACCTTTATAACAGGACTATATTCTGAAAACAATACAATATGTAACAGTTTGGAAGAGTTTGGGTTTTATGTCTTGGAACTCTTACTAGACCTGAAGAAACTACTGAATCTTACTAGTCACTGAAGTTCAAGACTGCTGAGATTCCAGGTTAATCGGCACATTATTACAGGTTTAATTTCAGGTATTTATGGAGTGGTAAAGGATTTGTTAACATAAAAGAGATACATCTCATCCAAGTAATTTAGCAGGTAATGTTTTTGTCATTTTCTGTTTTAGATTCACCAGGAGTTAGTACAAATATCTGAGGGGACAGGATTCAGGATACACATAATCCACAAAGCAGCAGTTGCAGCCAAGAAATTTGGACCAAAGTCATCTAAGAAATTTGGTAAGGGATTCATGTTTGAGATGTAGAGCATGAAAGGAAATTTAGAAATTACAAATACCGTAACCGACACCTAAGCGTTTGTAAAGTGTAGTCATGCATAGAATTTATTTGATTTTAGATATGCTACAAGAGATCTCCCCTTTCCCACCCAGTTATAGAAATATATACAGTGGTACCTTGAGATACAAGCAGACCAAAATACAAAAATATTAAGATACAAGTTGTGACTTGGTTCATATTTTTGTTCAAGATCCAAGCAAAATTCCAAGATACGAGTTGTAATTCGGGAAGCTGCTGCTAGTTGGCGTGTTGGCACAAGGGTCCAGTATCAGCAGCACAACACCAGCATCTCGTTCTTTCTCACATGTTACCGGCAGTATCAAGTCAAATCTCATGCGCTATATTCGTTCTTGCATCATTTTTGCATTTTTTACTAACTTTTTTTTTTAATAATTTTATTTTTTTAATGGGGCAACATCAATAAATCAGGATACATATATTCAAAGATAACAAGTCCAGGTTATCTTGTCTTTCAATTATGTTGCATACCCATCACCCAAAGTCAGATTCTCCTCTGTCATCTTCTATCTAGTTTTCTTTGTCCCCCTTCCCCTCCCCCTTTCCCTCTCCCTTTACCCCCTCCCCCCGTAACCACCACACTCTTATCAATGTCTCTTAGTTTCACTTTTATGTCCCACCAATGTATGGAATAATGCAGTTCCTGTTTTTTTCTGATTTACTTATTTCACTTCGTATAATGTTATCAAGATCCCACCATTTTGCTGTAAATGATCTGATGTCATCATTTCTTATGGCTGAGTAGTATTCCATAGTGTATATGTGCCACATCTTCTTTATCCAGTCATCTATTGAAGGGCTTTTTGGTTGTTTCCATGTCCTGGCCACTGTGAACAATGCTGCAATGAACATGAGGCTGCATGTGTCTTTACGTATCAATGTTTCTGAGTTTTTGGGGTATATACCCAGTAGAGGGATTGCTGGGTCATAAGGTAGTTCTATTTTCAGTTTTTTGAGGAACCACCATACTTTCTTCCATAATGGTTATACTACTTTACATTCCCACCAACAGGGGATGAGGGTTCCTTTTTCTCCACAGCCTCTCCAATATTTGCTATTACCTGTCTTGTTAATAATAGCTAATCTAACAGGTGTGAGGTGGTATCTCATTGCAGTTTTGATTTGCATTTCTCTAATAACTAAAGAAGATGAGCATCTTTTCATATATCTGTTGGCCATTTGTACTCTTCCTGGGAGAAGTGTCTGTTCATGTCCTCTTCCCATTTTTTTATTGGATTGTGTGTTTGTTTGTTGTTGAGTTTTATGAGTTCTTTGTATATTTTGGATATTAGGCCCTTATCCGAGCTGTTGTTTGAAAATATCATTTCCCATTTAGTTGGCTTTCTGTTTTGTTATCAGTTTCTCTTGCTGAGCAAAAACTTCTTAGTCTGATGTAGTCCCATTCATTAATTTTTGCCTTAACTTCTCTTGCCATTGGAGTCAAATTCATAAAATGCTCTTTAAAACCCAGGTCCATGAGTTTAGTACCTAAGTCGTCTTCTATGTACTTTATTGTTTCAGGTCTTATGTTTAGATCTTTGATCCATTTTGAGTTAATTTTAGTACAGGGGGACAAACTGTAGTCCAGTGTCATTCTTTTGCATGTGGCTTTCCAGTTTTCCCAGCACCATTTACTGAAGAGGCTTTCTTTTCTCCATTGTGTGTTCTTGGCCCCTTTATCAAAAATTATTTGACTATATATATGTGGTTTTATTTCTGGACTTTCTATTCTGTTCCATTGGTCTGAGTGTCTACTTTACTGCCAATACCATGCTGTTTTGATTGTCGTGGCCCTATAATATAGTTTGAAGTCAGGTATTGTTATGCCCCCAGCTTCATTCTTTTTCTTTAGGATTGCTTTGGCTATCCGGGGTTTTTTATACTTCCATATAAATCTGATGATTTTTTGCTCTATTTCTTTAAAAAATGTCATTGGGAATTTCTCTAAAAACTGAAAATCGAACTGCCTTTTGACCCAGCTATTCCACTTTTAGGAATATACCCCAAGGACACCAAAGAATGGCTCGAAAAGGAGAAATGCACCCCCATGTTTGTGGCAGCATTGTTCACAATAGCGAAGATCTGGAAACAACCCAAGTGTCCGTCAGAGGACGAGTGGATTAAAAAGCTTTGGTACATATATACTATGGAGTACTACTCAGCCATAAGAAATGATGACATCGGATCCTTTACAATAACATGGATGGACCTTGATAACATTATACAGAGCGAAATAAGTAAATCAGAAAAAAAACTAAGAACTACATGAATCCATACATAGAAGGGACATAAAAATGAGACTCAGAGACATGAACAAGAATGTGATGGCAACGGTTGGGGGGTGGGGGGAGGGGGGATGGGGTGAAGAAGGAGAGAGGGGTTGGGGGAGGGGAGGGGCACAAGGAAAACCAGATAGAAGGTGACATAAGACAGTTTAACTTTGGGGGAGGGGTATACAGCACAATCAAATGTCAAAATAATCTAGAGATGTTTTCTCAACATATGTACCCTGATTTATCAATGTCACTGCATTAAATTTAATAAATAAATTTTAAAAAAGTCATTGGAATTTTGATGGGAATTGCATTAAATTTGTATATTGCTTTGGGTAATATGGCCATCTTGATTATATTTATTCTTCCTAACCAAGAACAAGGAATATTCTTCCATCTCATTATATCTTTTTCGATTTCTCTTAACAATGGTTTATAGTTTTCATTATATAAGTCCTTTACATTCTTTGTTATGTTTATTCCTAAGTATTTTATTTTTTTATTGCAATCGTGAAGGGGATTATTCTTTTGAGTTCGTTCTCAGTTGTTTCTTGTTGGCATATAGAAAGGCTATTGACTTCTGTATGTTAATTTTGTATCCTGCGACCTTACTGTATTGGCTTATTGTTTGTAGTAGTCTTTTTGTGGATTCTTTGGGGTTTTCGATGTATAGGATCATATCATCTGAAAAAAGTGATACCTTTACTTCTTC
Source organism: Saccopteryx bilineata (assembly GCF_036850765.1). Lineage (NCBI taxonomy): Eukaryota > Metazoa > Chordata > Mammalia > Chiroptera > Emballonuridae > Saccopteryx > Saccopteryx bilineata. The sequence continues at coordinate 355,731,921 of NC_089491.1, read as the reverse complement.
TTTTCCAATATGGATGCCTTTTATTTCTTTGTCTTGTCTGATTGCTCTGGCTAGAACCTCTAGTACCACATTAAATAAGAGTGGAGAGAGTGGACAACCCTGTCTTGTTCCTGATTTAAGGGGGAAAGCCTTTAGTTTAGTGCCATTTAATATGATGTTAGCTGATGGTTTATTATATATGGCCTTTGTCATGTTGAGATATTTTCCTTCTATACCCATTTTGTTGAGAGTCTTAAACATAAAATTGTGTTGTATTTTATCAAAAGCCTTTTCTGCGTCTATTGATAAGATCATGTGGTTTTTGTTCTTTGTTTTGTTGATACGGTGTATTACGTTAACCGTTTTACGTATGTTGAACCATCCTTGAGATTCTGGGATGAATCCCACTTGATCATGATGTATTATTTTTTTAATATGTTGTTGTATTCGATTTGCTAGTATTTTAGTATTTTAGCATCTGTATTCATTAGAGATATTGGTCTGTAGTTTTCTTTTTTTGTGCCATCCTTGCCTGGTTTTGGTATGAGGGTTATGTTGGCCTCATAAAATGTGTTTGGAAGTATTGCTTCTTCAATTTTTTTGGAAGACTTTGAGTAGAATAGGAACCAAGTCTTCTTTGAATGTTTGATAAAATTCGCTGGTATAGCTGTCAGTGCCTGGACTTTTATTTTTTAATGGTTTTTTCTATTTCTTCTCTACTAATAGGTCTGTTTAGGCTTTCTGCTTCTTCTTGACTCAGTCTAGGAAGGTTGTATTGTTCTAGAAATTTATCCATTTCTTCTAGATTGTTGAATTTAGTGGCATAAAGTTTTTCATAGTATTCTACAATAATTCTTTGTATATCTACGGTGTCCATGGTGATTTCTCCTCCTTCATTTTGGATTTTGTTTATATGAGTTCTTTCTCTTTTTTCCTTGGTAAGTCTTGCCAAGGGTTTGTCAATTTTGTTGATCTTTTCAAAGAACCAGCTCTTTGTTCTATTAATTTTTTCTATAGTTTTACTGTTCTCTATTTCATTTATTTCTGCTCTGATTTTTATTATCTCCTTTCTTCAGCTGGTTTTGGGTTGTCTTTGTTCTTCTTTTTCTAGTTCCTTAAGGTGGGAAGTTAAGTGGTTCACTTGGGCTCTCTCTTGTTTGTTCATATATGCCTGAAGTGATATGAACTTCCCTCTTATCACTGCTTTTGCTGCATCCCATAGATTCTGATATGTCGTATTGTCATTTTCATTAGTCTGTATATATCTTTTGATCTCTGCACTTATTTCTTCTTTGACCCATTCATTTTTTAAAAGTATGTTTTTTAGTTTCCACATTTTTGTGGGATTTTTTTCCTCTTTTTCAGTTGAATTCTAGTTTCAAGGCTTTATGATCAGAAAATATGCTTGGTACAACTTCGATTTTTCTGAATTCGCTGATGTTTTTGTGGTCCAAAGTATGGTCAATTCTTGAGAATGATCCATGTACACTAGAGAAAAATGTATACTCAGTCACTTTGGGATGAAATGTCTTGTAGATGTCTATCATATCCAGGTGCTCTAGTGTTTTGTTTAAGGCCACTATATCTTTGTTGATTCTCTGTTTGGATGACCGATCTAGAGCCATCAGCAGTGTATTGAGGTCTCCAAGTATGACTGTATTTTTGTCAGTTTTTGTTTTAAGGACAATAAGTAGCTGTCTTATATATTTTGGTGCTCCTTGATTTGGTGCATATATATTAAGAATTGTTATGTCTTCTTGATTCAGTGTCCCCTTAGTCATTATGAAATGGCCATTTTTGTCTCTGAGTACTTTTGTTGTCTTGTAGTCAGCATTATCCGATATGAGTATTGCTATGCCTGCTTTTTTTTGGATGTTATTTGCTTGGAGTATTGTTTTCCAGCCTTTCACTTTGAATTTGTTTTTATACTTGTTACTTAGATGAGTTTCCTGTAGGCAGCATACAGTTGGATTTTCTTTTTTAATCCATTCTGCTACTCTGTGTCTTTTTATTGGTGAGTTTAATCTGTTTACATTTAGTGTAATTATTGACACTTGTGAGTTCCCTATTGCCATTTTATAGATTGCTTTCTGTTAGTTTTATGACTTGTTTGATCCTTCTCTTTCGTTTTTCTATCTTTTGTTTTTATTTGGTTGTATTCCATACATCTTTCCTCTGTTGCTATCTTTTTTATCTCATGTGCATCTGTGGTGGTTTTTTCAATGGTTGTTACCTTTAAGTAATGAAAAGGATTCCTGCCCTGTTCATTGTAGCGCACTATTTTGTGAGTACTTTTGCACTCCATCATCCTTTGCTACTGTTAATCTCCATCTTCTCCCCCTCTTTCTTTTTGTTGTTGTCACAGTTTAAATTTGGTTTTATTGTGTTCTTCTTGGAGCTTTTACTTGTGGCTTTATTTTTTTTGTTGTTCTTTGTATCGATTGGAAAACCCCCTTTAGTAATTCCTGGAGTGGGGGTTTTCTGATGATAAATTCCCTCATCTTTTCTGTATCTGTGAATGTTTTTATTTCTCCTTAATATTTGAAGGATAGCTTTGATGGGTATAGTATTCGTGGCTGAAAGTTCCTCTCTTTCAGGACTTTAAATATTGGGGTCCACTCTCTTCTAGCTTGTAGAGTTTCTGCTGAGAAATCTGATGATAATCTAATGGGCCTTCCTTTATATGTTGTATTCTTCTTCTTTTCCCTGGCTGCCTTGAGAATTTTTTCTTTGCCGTTGGTTTGTGCCAATTTCATTATGATGTGCCTTGGAGTAGGTTTGTTGGGGTTAAGAAAACTCGGAGTTCTGTTTGCTTCATGAATTTGAGTCTTTAGTTCTTTCCACAGGCTTGGGAAGTTCTCATCTATTATTTGTTTGAGTACGTTCTCCATTCCATTTTCTTTCTCTTCTCCCTCTGATATACCTATTATTCTTATGTTATTCTTTCTGATGGAGTCAGATAATTCTTGTAGGGCTATCTCATTTTTTTAAATTTTTGAGTCTCTTTCTTCTTCTCTCTGTTGTGCCTCAAGTTGCTTGTCTTCTATTTCACTAATCCTCTCTTCTATCTGGCCTGTTCTATTAGCTAAGCTTGTTACCTCGTTTTTCAGCTCGTGAATTGAGTTTTTCATCTCTGTTTGATTTTTTTTTTCTTTTTGCATTTTTTTGAAGCTGGAAACAGGGAGAGACAGTCAGACTCCCGCATGCGCCCGACCGAGATCCACCCGGCACGCCCACCAGGGGCGACGCTCTGCCCACCAGGGGGCGATGCTCTGCCCATCCTGGGCGTCGTCTTGTGTGCCCTGGCCAGGAATCGAACCCGGGTCCTCTGCACGCTAGGCCGACGCTCTACCGCTGAGCCAACCGGCCAGGGCTGATTTGTTTTTATAGTTTCAATTTCCTTGGAAATATATTCTTTGTGTTCATTGAGTTGTTTTCTTTCTTTTTCTTTTTTTTGTATTTTTCTGAAGCTGGAAACAGGGAGAGACAGTCAGACAGACTCCCGCATGCGCCCGACCGGGATCCACCCGGCACGCCCACCAGGGGCGACGCTCTGACCACCAGGGGGTGATGCTCTGCCCCTCCAGGGCATCGCTCTGTTGCGACCAGAGCCACTCTAGCGCCTGGGGCAGAGGCCGAGGAGCCATCCCCAGCGCCCGGGCCATCTTTGCTCCAATGGAGCCTTGGCTGCGGGAGGGGAAGAGAGAGACAGAGAGGAAGGAGGGGAGGGGATGGAGAAGCAAATGGGCGCTTCTCCTATGTTCCCTGGCTGGGAATCGAACCCGGGTCCCCCGCACGCCAGGCCGACGCTCTACTGCTGAGCCAACCCGCCAGGGCCCATTGAGTTGTTTTCTGAGCTCCCTAAATTGCCTTTCTGTCTTTTCTTGTATATCTCTGAGTATTTTTAGGATTTCTATCTTGAATTCTCTGTCATTTAGCTCCAAGGTTTCCAATGTATTAAATTTTTTCTCCATAGATTTTTCCTCATCTATCTCTTTCTTTTGTATCCATGATATTCGATTTTCTCTTCCTTAATGGCATCTGAGGGTGGTTTTGTTGATGGTATTAATGAGATTTAATAAAGAATTAAAAGTTAAAAAAATAAAAAATCGAAAAAAGTTGTTTTTTAAAAAAATTAATAATGAAATAAAAATAAAATAAAATAAAAAATTTTAAAAAACGAAATAATTCCCCCCCCTCCTTTTTTCCTCTCCTCTCCTCTCTCCTCTTTCTTGAGAAAATCTTGTGGTGAACTGTGAATTATATTGTATTAAATAGAACAAACAATTCCTGTAATGGAGGGCCTGAATTGGGGAAAAGTAATAAAGGGGCAAAAAAATAATAATAATAATAAATAAATAAATAAAAGGGGGGTATGGACCCACAAAAAGCAAATAAGGAAAAAATTTGGATCAAGAATAAAATGATTTGTGTTTAGGTGTTGGTTGACGATAAGAGTTATGAGAGGAATAAGAGGGAAACAGAAAAATGGGAGGACAAATTTAAAAATTACTATTGTATTTAGTGGAACAAGAGCTTGATAAAATGGAGAGCCAGGGATGGGAGCACTGCTAGTGAGTGAAAAAGGTGAAGTAAAAACCCCCCAAAATGCCACAAACATAAGTTTGAGTCCCAGATAAGATAATTTGTTCGTTATTGAGGTTTGAATGAGAGGAGACGTAAAGGAGAAAGGAAGAAAGTAATATAGAGGGAGAAAAGAAAGAGAGAGAGAAAAAAAGAGGGAACCACTAAAAGAAGAAAAAAGAGAGAGAGAGTTAAGGGTTTTGGAGTGCAACCCTCATAGAGAGAAAGGAAGAGGAAAGAAAAGATAATGGGAGATGTAACACTTATGGGTAGTGTAGTTTAAGGAGAGGAGAGAATAAGACCGGTAGAGAGTTAAACGACTAAATTGGAGGAGGAAAAAAAAAATCAAGGATGAAGATAAGAGAAACAAACGAACATATAAAAAAATGGGATAGGTTATAAAGTCTGCGGATTATTCTTGATTTTGAGAGTTATCTTCTTGCTTTTTCTTTTCTCTCCCTCTTCCTGGTTGGTGTCTCTGTACCCCGTGTTTTGCCCCTTTGGCACGCTCAGGTAGAGGTTTGCAGTTGATAAGTCTCTATGGTGATGTCATATATTGTGCTTTAGTCTCGCTGGCAGTCGAGGCTCATTAGCATTTATAGGCTCCGACAGTGAGAGAGTCTGTGTTCCTGGAGCCTCTCTCCTAGTCTTTCCTTCCTCAATTACTAGCCTAATAATCCAGCTATGGGGTTGCTGCTGCCTCTGCCTGGATAGTAAGAGGCTCAAAGAGCTGGCCACTCCCCACTCTATTCCTACTCAGCACAGGGCTCTGGGTAAGGCTCAGTCAGTCAGAGCTGCTAGCATAATCAGCTAGGGCTTCCTCCCACTCAAAGACCTCTGGCTCTGCCACTCTGTCTGGTAACACGGTGGGCACCCACTCCTGGGGCGCTTGGAGGAAACTCTCGCCACTATCTGTGCACGCAGACCAGGATGTCAGGCCAGAAGTCTCGTCCTCTGAGTGAAACCCCCCGCCCGCACTGAAAAGTTTCAGCGTTGGAATTGGCTCTCGCTCCGTCCCTGTGTGCGGCTTTTTCAAGGCGCTGGGGTGGCCTGAGACTCCGCCCTCAGCCCACACAAAGGCCCCTGACTCTGCCGCTCCATGGGATAACACAGGCTCCCACTCCTGAGATGCTGGGAGGAGTCTCTTGCCCACACTTCGTGTGCGCCGACCAGGATATCAGGCCAGCCGCCTCACCCTCTGAGCAAAACCCCTCCCACACGGACAAGTTCAGTGTTGGAATTAGTTCTCGCTCCCTTCCCATGCGCGGCTCCCTCAGGGCGCTGGGGCAGCCCGAGATTCCGCCTTTGGCCCACACAAAGGCCCCCAACTCTGCCCCTCTGTGGGATAACACAGGCGGGCACTGCCGAGGCACTCAGAGGAATCTCTCGCTCACTATCTGCACACACAGACCAGGATATCAGACCAGCGGCCTCACCCTCTGAGTGAAACCCCCTCCTGCATGGAAAAGTTCCAGCGTTGGAATTAGTTCTCACTCCCTCCCCATGCGCGGCACCCCCAGGGCGCTAGGGCGGCACGGAGATTCCACTTTTGGCCCACACAAATGCCTCTGACTCTGCCTCTCTGTGGGACAACACGGGCGCACACTCCCGGGGCTTTGGAAGGAATCTCTCGCCCACTATCTGCGTGCGCCGACCAGGAGATCGGGTAAAATGGCTGCCCCGCTTGTCTTTCTTTGGGTTTGGTGCGAGTGTTAGCTGTATTGCCTGGGTTGTCACAGAAACAGTTTTTCCTTGGCTTGGATCTCCGTGCCACAGCCTGGTTCAGCCGTTTGTGCCGCGGCCTGGATCTATTCACCCCCTTTGCCCGCCTTAGTTTCTATATTCTCAGTTTCCAGTGAAAGCCACCCTGTTTAGGTTAGTGAGGAAGGTGGAGCATTTCTTACTCCCTATTTCCTTCGGGGTTTGGTTATATAGTTAGCCAATTTTTCGCTCGGTCATACCTTTGGGTGTATTGCGAAACATCTGGAGGCTCCAAGGATAGGTTTTTCTGTTTCTGGTTGAAGATCTTGTTGAGTTTTGGGGGAGATTTATCAGTATCGCTTCCTACCCTGCCATTACTCTGACGTCATCCCCTTTACTAACTTTTTTTGTGTGATATTATGGGGCCAAAGAAAGTGAGTGTAAAGGACAGTGGTGAGAAGAAAAAGAGAATGATGTCGATAGAAGTAAAGCAAGGAATAATGGAAAAACATGAGCGTGGTGTACAAGTGATTGAACTGGCAAGGCTGTACGACCGCAATACATCTACAATTTGTACCATCCTTAAACAAAAAGATGCCATCAAAAGCGTAAATCCAGTGAAAGGAACTACAGTTCTGTCCCAATTAAGGACAAATATCCATGGAGAAATGGAGAAGCTTCTGCTGGTGTGGGTGAAAGAGAAAGAGCTGGCAGGAGATACAGTGACAGAGACTGTAATATGTGAAAAGGTATGTATTATGTACGAAGACTTGAAGAAGAAAGAACCATCAACCTTAAAAGAGGAAGCAGAATATACATTTAAGGCAAGTCACAGCTGGTTTGAAAATTTCAAGAAAAGATCTGGGATCCACTCAGTGGTGAGGCATGGTGAAGCTGCCAGTGCTGATGTTAAGGCAGCTGAGGAGTACATCGCACATTTTGCTGCGCTTATCACAAAGGAAGGCTACATCCTCCAACAAGTGTTCAACTGTGATGAAACAGGATTGTTTTGGAAAAAAATGCCCCAGAGGACTTTCATCACTGCAGAGGAGAAGAAGCTGCCAGGCCATAAACCCATGAAGGACCGTCTGACCTTTGCATTGTGTGCAAATGCTAGCGGTAACTGTAAAGTAAAGCCACTGCTAGTGTACCATTCCGAAAATCCTCAAGCCTTTAAGATTCACAAGATTCTTAAAGAAAAACTGCAGGTTATGTGGTGCACCAATGCTAGGGCATGGGTTACACAGCACTTTTTTATTGAATGGGTAAATCTTATCTTTGGTCCTGCAGTAAAGAAATATCTTCAAAAAAATAAACTCCCCATGAAAGCATTACTAATCCTTGATAATGCTCCAGCCCACCCACCTGGTCTTGAAGATGACATTCTCGATGAGTTCAAGTTCATGAAAGTCCTCTACCTCCCACTCAACACGACTTGAATCTTGCAACCTATGGATCAGCAGGTCATTTCCAACTTTAAAAAGCTTTACACAAAGCACTTGTTCCGCCCCTGCTTTGAGGTGACTGAGAATACAGTTCTAACCCTCCGAGAGTTTTGGAAAGATCACTACAAGATCGTGATATGTTTACGCATTATTGACTTGGCATGGCACGAGGTTACAAGAAGAACCTTGAACTCAGCATGGAAAAAGTTATGGCCTGATGTTGTTGCAGACAGGGACTTCAAAGGATTCAAACCAGAGACTGAGACCGAGGTAGAAGCGTTGGAGGAGATTGTGTCCCTTGGAAAGTCGATGGGTCAGGAGGTAGATGAGGGTGATGTAAACAAGCTCATTAGGAACATGAGGGGGAACTCTCAACTGGGGAGTTAAAGGAGCTACAGATGATGCAACATACGGAGCTTCTGCAAGAGATTAGTAGTGAGGAGGAGGTAGAGTCGGAGGAAGTGATTTCTACAGTGAAATTAAAGATATGCTGGGAGAAGCTCTCAAGTTTCATTGAAAAGGATCACCCAGAAAAAGTTTCAACTGGTCATGTTCAGCACTTTTTAATGACACTTGTTTGTCACATTTCCGTAACATTTTAAAAGGCAGGCAAAAGCAAACCTCTTTGGATAGTTTTTTATTCAAAAGTCCTGCAAGTGAAAGTGCCGAAAGTGCAGCCAAAAAGGCAAAAGCAGGTGATGAAAATATGAAATGAAAAATATGTAATGTTAAGCTTAGGTTAAGTTTAAAATTAAGAAAGTGGGCCCTGGCTGGTTGGCTCAGTGGTAGAGCGTCGGCCTGGCGTGCAGAAGTCCCGGGTTTGAGTCCCAGCCAGGGCACACAGGAGAAGCGCCCATTTGCTTCTCCACCCGCCCCCCTCCTTCCTCTCTTCTCTCTCTTCCCCTCCCGCAGCCAAGGCTCCATTGGAGCAAAGATGGCCCGGGCGCTGGGGATGGCTCCTTGGCCTCTGCCCCAGGCGCTAGAGTGGCTCTGGTCACGGCAGAGTAATGCCCCGGAGGGGCAGAGCATCGCCCCCTGGTGGGCAGAGTGTCGCCCCTGGTGGGCGTGCCAGGTGGATCCCGGTCGGGCGCATGCGGGATTGTTATGCATTGATAAAGTATACATGTGTGTTTCTTAATTAAAAATATATTTTTTCATAATTTAGGATGGTTTGGGGATGTTTCACAGGGCTAGAACAGATTAAATCTATTTCAGTTATTTTAAATGGGAGAAATTTGTTTGATATACAAGTTGACTGACTTACAAACTCAGTTACAGAACGAATTAAACTTGTATCTCAAGGTACCACTGTACTAGTGGTTCTCAACCAAAGGCAGTTCTGCCTTCCATTCCCACCTTACCCTCCAGGGACATGTGGCAATACCTGAAGACATTTTAAGTTGTCACAACCAGGAAAGAGTGCTACTGATCTATAGTGGGCAGAGGCCAGGGATGCTGTTAAACATCCTACAATGCACAAGACAGACCCTGCTGGCCTCTGCTGGTTGGTTCAGCAGTAGAGTTATCAGCTCAGCATGTGGATGTCCCAGGTTCAATTTCTGGTCAGGGCACACAGGAGAAGTGCCCATCTACTTCCCCACACCTCCCACTCCTCTCTCTCGCTTTCTCTCTCTCTCTGTCTGTCTTCTCCTCCCCTCCTACAGCCATGGCTTGATTGGAGCGAGTTGGTCCTGGGCACTGAGGATGGCTCCATGGCCTCTCCCTCAGGCACTAAAAAATGGCTCTGGTTGCAACGAAGCCAGATCCCCAGACAGGCAGAGCATCGCCCCCTAGTGGGATAGGCCCTTGGATAACGGTTGGGGTGCATGCGGGAGTCTGTCTCTGCCTCCCCTCCTCTCACTAAAATAAAAAAAAAAAAGCCCCTACAACGAGAGCTGTCTGACCCGAAAAGTCAATGTGCTGAGGTTGACAAACCCTCCTTTATACTAAATGCCATGGAACTCCTCTGCAAGCAAGAATAGCTTACATCCCTACCCAAAGAATCTGATTTTCCCTGTCTTTTCTTTTCAACTTCTGAATAGAATTTCTTTTAAAAAGGGTGTTCCTTGGAAAATAAAATGAAAATCAAACTGTTGATTACAGTGTTGTTGGCTCTTAGAAGTTGAGAAGATAGTGAAATATAAAAATAGAGAAGGGATATTCTAGTTTGTATTGTGATAGATACAAAAATATGTTTGTTAACTTACTGACAGGGAAGAACTTTTGTGTAGTTGGTGTAGTAAGTATAACCACTCCCTCCTTTTCCCACTTCAGGGGAATTTAACTAAAATTCAGTAGGCTTAATTCTCTAGTTCAAGAGGGATATACTTGTCTTTGAAACTTGTACCATTTGTTTTTGCTATAAATATTCTTGTGACCACTCCCAATCGACTATTTATTAAAGCAAGATCCTCCAGGAATAGACTTCACAAGGTACAGATGATATTTTAATGTCTTTTATGTGTGTTTTCCATCTTTCATCCTTAATTGCTTGTATTGTTGCCTTTTGGAGCTTGCTGTAGGCCATCTTTCAGTAAGTGTTGATGCTGAGAATAATGGTTTTCATTAAATTCATAGAAAAATAACTATCTGGTCTGGAAGAAAGCTACAGATTCTGATAAGCAGCACATAATTCCCCTAGACCAGCGGTTCTCAACCTGTGGGTCGCGACCCCGGCGGGGTTGCCTAAAGCCATCAAAAAATACATAATGCATATCAGGTATTTACATTCCGAATCAAAACTGTAGCAAAATTACAGTTATGAAGTAGTCACCAAAATTATTTTTTGGTTTGGGGTCACCACAACATGAGGAACTGTATTGGGGGGTCACGGCATTAGAAAGGTTGAGAACCACTGCCCTAGACTTTCAGCAATGCTGTTGGGAGTTTATAAGGTTTATGTGAAGCTTTGTTGTTGCTAATGGAACCTCATAACTTTGAGGCTAATGGAATAAGTATATTAATTTGTTATCTTATTTTGGCCCTTTTCCTGCTTATTTTCCTTGTACCTTTTGTGGTATAGATGTGGGTCTGAGAAGCAGCATTACATCTTGACTTCTTCATGCATCCCCAGTTTAGTGAAATGTCTTGGATCTTCCAGTTTAATACCCACAAGTTGTTTTGTTATTTCTTAGTGTTGAATGGCTGGTAGTAGATGAATTGGATAAACTATTTGAAGATGGCAAAACTGGGTTCAGAGACCAGCTGGCTTCCATTTTCCTGGCTTGCACATCCCACAAGGTCAGAAGAGCAGTGTTCAGTGCAACTTTTGCATATGATGTTGAGCAGTGGTGCAGACTCAACCAGGACAGTATCATTACTGTGTCCATTGGAGCAAGGTAATTTTAAGTGCTTATAATACCATGTTAAGTAAAAATGAAGCCAAATGGTAAAGAATACCCTAGGCCCTGGCCAGTTGACTCCGTGGTAGAGCTTCAGCCTGGTGTGTGGCTGTCCCAGGTTCTATTCCAGTCAGGGCACAAAGGAGAAACAACCATTTGCTTCTCCACCCCTCTGCTTCCTCTTCATCCTCTCTCTCTCTTCCCCTACCGCAGCCATGGTTCTATTGGTTCCAGCGAGTTGGCCCTGGGACTAAGGATGGATCTGAGGAGCCTCTGCCACAGGTGCTAAAAATAACTAGATTGCGCTCTGACCTGTGGTGGCACCTTGGATAGAGCATTGAACTGGAACACTGAGATTGCTGGTACAAAACCCTGGGCTTGCCTGGTCAAGGCACATATGGGAGTTGATGCTTCCTTGTCTTCTCCCCCTTCTCTCTCTCTCCTCTAGAAAATAAATAAAAGCTTTAAAAAAATAGCTGAGTTGCTAAGCAACAGCCCCAAGTGGGCAGAGCATCGCCCATAGGAGGCTTGCTGGGTGGAACCCGGTCAGGGCACACGCAGGAGTCTGTCTCTGTCTCCTCTCCTCTCACTTAAAAAACAAAACAAAAAACCCCACAGGGCCCTGGCCGGTTGGCTCAGTGGTAGAGCGTTGGCCTGGCATGCAGGGGTCCCGGGTTCAATTTCCAGCCAGGGCATACAGGAGAAGCGCCCATCTGCTTCTCCGCCCCTCCCCCTCTCCTTCCTCTCTGTCTCTCTCTTCTCCTCCTGCAGCGAGGCTCCATTGGAGCAAAGATGGCCCGGGCGCTGGGGATGGCTCCTTGGCCTCTGCCCCAGGCGCTAGAGTGGCTCTGGTCCCGACAGAGCTACGCCCCGGAGGGGCAGAGCATCGCCCCCTGGTGGGCAGAGCGTCGGCCCTGGTGGGCATGCCGGGTGGATCCCGGTCGGGCGCATGCAGGAGTCTGTCTGACTGTCTCTCCCCATTTTCAGCTTCGGAAAAATACAAAAAAAAAAAAAAAAAAAAAAGCCCACAGAATACCCTGTCTACTTTCAACTTAATTCCTATGTATAAAATGAAAAGAGAACGAACTCACCATAAATATAAAGGCAGACAACAAAATGGAAAAAATAGTTTTGATACAGTGTAATGTATTGCAGCGGCTTATAGAGCGTTAGTTAAAAAACCCTCAGCCCCAATGTTTGTCTATAAATAAACCCTGCTATCATTAAGAAAAAAATTAATGAAAGTATTTAGCAATATGTAATTATAACCTTAAAAATGGTCTATTTTACTGAAAAATATTACTTTTAGAAATAATTTGCTAAGTAGTTAGACATGAAGATTTATTTGACATGTCAAGGTTTATTCTAAAATAGTAGAAGTGTGGGCAATTTATTGTTTACATTTCTTTATATTTTTCAAACTTTCTTGGTAACACTTGTATAACTATAGTAAAATATTTTTAAAATAACTTTGTCTTTAGGTCAGGTATATATAATTAAGTGCTCATATTGACAATGGAAAAGTTCATTCTTTGGAGTTATAAATTTTTTCATTTATTTAGAATTTCAAGGTGGCAGGGAAGCAAAAATTGGCTCTTACAGACAAGCTGGTGTGTTTTCTTCTCAGGAATTCTGCAGTAGAGATTGTAGAACAAGAGCTTCTCTTTGTTGGATCTGAGACTGGAAAACTTCTAGCCATGAGAGAACTTATTAAAAAGGTATATTTCAGAAAGTCTTGAATTTTGATAAAGTTCACTAAGCTTCTATTACTGGTGGGAGGCTGAGCACCTTTCCACATCATCTCATCATCTTTAATAATCCCGTGGTAAACTGTTCTGTACATTGGGCCAGCTCGTGTCCCGAGGCAGAGCGGCTCAACTGTTAGAACAGTAAGCTCTCTATTCTCAGCTCAGGGTGGGCTCGGAAAAGACTGACCTGAAGCCATGAAAGCTTTTTTCAACATCTGCACGTGTTATCTGCTCCCGCATCTCCCCCCATTCCTCTGCTGGTTTCTTATGGAAGAAACCAGTATTGTAGAATGAGGACAATGACTGGGGTTTTCTCTTTGTATCCCTTCAGTAAAAACTGAGCAGAAGCCATAGTTAAAAGGTTAAGTACTGAAGGCTTGGGGTGGGGGCCTTCTAAAAGAAATATAAATCCTAAGCCCTGCCACTAGAATTTAGTGTTTTTAGGGGGTAAAATAAATACGCTTGTGTAAGATTGTTTGTGGTAAAGAGTCATAAAAGGCTATGGAGTGTTTTTCTTAAATATTCATATAGTTATAATGGGACCATCAGGGTGAGTTGAATTGGTTGAGGAAATCCTTGAGGAGGAAATGCTACTAATCAGGGCCTTGAAGGATTTGTGAGATTATTTTATTTTTTATTTTTATTTATTTTTGTATTTTTCTTAAGCTGGAAACAGGGAGAGACAGTCAGACAGACTCCCGCATGCACCCGACCGGGATCCACCTGGCACGCCCACCAGGGGGCGACGCTCTGCCCACCAATGGGTGATGCTCTGCCCCTCCAGGGCATCGCTCTGTTGCGACCAGAGCCACTGTAGCGCCTGAGGCAGAGGCCACAGAGCCATCCCCAGCGCCCGGGCCGTCTTTGCTCCAATGGAGCCTTGGCTGCAGGAGGGGAAGAGAGAGACAGAGAGGAAGGAGAGGGGAAGGGGTGGAGAAGCAAATGGGCGCTTCTCCTGTGTGCCCTGGCCGGGAATCAAACCTGGGACTTCTGCACGCCAGGCCGTTGCTCTACCACTGAGCCAACTGGCCAGGGCCGGATTTGTGGGATTAAAAGGTGAAGGGGGACAGTACTGGTGGCAGGGAGCAGTTGTAAGTCTCAGATGGGGAGGAACAAAATGAATATGTTTGGAGACTAATGAAGAAGTCACCTGCCTAAGGAGACAGTCTGTGGTGGGAATTAAAGACAATCAGTTTGGACAGGAGAGGTGGGGTCGAGTTAAGAGAATTCACCAAACATTGTTGAAGAATGTGGGGCCACATAATTTTTTAAGGAAAACTGAACAGTGGTGCATAAAATGGGTTGTCATGGAAAGAGACTGAAAGTAAAGAAACCAATTAGCAGTCTATTAAATTAGGCTGGTTAGACAGAGGAGGAAATAAATGAAGGTGCCAGTCTTAGTGGTGGAGCGTTAACAGGAGCTGGAGGATGAAAAGGAGAGGCGAGGCAGTTGCAATTACCTGCTGGTGACAAGGGAAGTGGTTAAGAGAATGGGCTCTGGAGCCAGCTACCTGGATGGGAATTCTAGCTTTAGGCAAATTAACCTCTGTTCTACGGTTTCTTCTTTTACAAAGTCAAAATTTTAAAAAGTGTTTTTAACTCATTAGAAACTCACTGTCGTAATGCATTATGAAACACATCAAGACAATAATTTTCATAGCTAACGTTACGGGTTAATCTAAATGAGGAGTACTTTGTAATTTGTTTCTTTCTGTGACAGATCTGGATAGGCTCCAGCAAATCACAGGTTTTATTTTAATTGAATTTAAAGATGAAATAGTAAGTGATGAAAACAATGTCAAGTTGTATATTTCCTCTCACAACTTGCCCCGTATCCTTAGTGTATTGTGTAGTAAATGTTCAGATTTAAAACTTAGAATGCTTGATTTAAAACTTTTTTTGTAATTATGATAGATAATAAAGTGTGAATCAGCACTATTTTTTATAATCAGTTTTATTGAGATATAGTTTACATACACTAAAACTCATCAATTTTAGGTATACAGTTTGATGAGTTTTGACAGTTGTGTACCATCATGTAACCACCATCACAGCCATCACATAGAACAATTCCATCAATTAAAAAAGTTTCCTTATGCCCTTTTGTAGTCAAATCTCCTCCTCCTAAACTCCCTAGCAACCACTGATCTCTTGTTCTGCCTTTTCAATAATTTAATGTAAATAGAATTATATATAGCATGCAGTCTTTGTGTCTGGTTTTTTGCACTTGACAATGCTTTTGAGACTTGTGTTGTACATATTAGTAGTTTGACCATTTTTATTGCTGAATAATATTTCTTTGTATAGAGTATCACAAATTGTTTATTCATTCACCAGATAATTGACTTTGGGTTATTTTCAGCATTTGCCAATTATGAATAAAGTTGTTATAAATATTGTATTACAAGTCTTTGTGTGGACATAATGTTTTTGTTTCTCTTGGGTAGCATGATAAATGTATGCTTGATCTTATTAGAAGTTGATGAAATCTTTTCCTAAGCTATGTATTTGGGTTTCTGTTTTTCCACATCCTCACTAACACTTAGTATTGTCAGTCTTCTTCATTTTAGCCATTCTCATAGGTGTGTAGTTGTATCTCAGTTTTAATTTGCATTTCCTTAATGGCTAGTGATATTGAATATCTTTTCAAGTCCTTGTTTGCAGTTGGTATGTTTTCTTTAATGAATTATCAAATCTTTTGCCCATTTTCAAGTTGAGTTGTTTATCCTTTTATTATTACATTATAATGTTGTGTCAGAACAGTGAGAGAAGATGTCTTGCCACACAATCAATCAGTTAGCCAAGTTAAGAAATTAAGGAGTCTTTTAATTAACCGGCTACATGGACCGCATGGAGACCTAAGTCATTCAAATCAATGTGGTGGTGAACACCACCACATTGGGGGCTGGATTTTAAAGGGAAAATTACATACTGATTGAGGAATGGGGAGGAGAGGAAGCATAGCAGTGAAACAAGCTTTCTTAAAATGTTTATCTATAGGGTTAATTCAGGGAGAAACGTTCTGAGAGCACCTGCAACTTTGCAAAGCTAGCCCAAAGTCACAGTCTGGAAAACCAGCCTCAAGGCCAAGAATAGGGTGTATTTTCAGAAAAAGTAAGTTCTGCTAAAAGTCTCTTTGTTTTAGAGAAAATAAGTTTTGCCAAAAATTATTCATGTTAAGAGCCTTTCTTTTCTACACTTCATTCCCTACTGGTTTTAATTAAATTTTAATCAAATCATTGATTTGTTTTTATTTTCGTAGCTATCCTCTTGTATTCGTGTGTATTGATTTCTGATTACTACAATATTAATTTGATAGAGTTTATTCTCTCTTGAACAAACCTTGTTATAATATTGATTAAACATGATCCTACTGTCAGACAAGTTAAAATCAAAGTAAGAGGACCAATTGCTGCAGACTAAAGGGTAGTGAGCCATGGTAATTAATTAAAACTCTTTGGAACTTATTCTCTGACTGTTCAAATTCTTTTCTTCTTTTTTCTATGTTTGCCCTAACTAAAGATAGGCTTTCTTTAATTATATTAGAATTATTAGCATAGAAAGAAGTTTCCTTTAATGCTACACATAAGCTACCTTGTTGAAGGAAAAGTAAATCTAAGCCTCTTTTATTTTATATACAAATAAACTGGAGGCATAACATTTACTAGAATATATCATATAATAGAGGCTTATTCTGTTACCTAAACCTATTTTTTTCTCTTTGTACAAACCACTTACAACCTGCACAAACCTGCAACTTACATAAACCCTTGGCTTTCATGAACTTTCTTATCCAGAAATAACTAGCTATCATAACAACTTACTTTTTCTCTTTTCTTAAAAGTACATTTATAGCCCGGTGGTCATACGAAATGACTGCTGTTCTAGATATTATAAATTGTAATTAAAATGATTTGTGCAAAGGTGTCTGCTAATTCAAACTAAATTACCCAGGGCAGGCAGTGAGGACGCCCCTTTGCTTACTGCCCCACGGGGTTTCCCCCTTCTACTTGCTTAATTGCTTAAAGTAGAGTGCAATGAAGGAAACCACTGGCGGTACATTTCTTAAGAGCCACCGCTACCTCAATAAATAAAGGTGATTTAAATAATAAAATGTTAATTCACATGTCAAAGATCTCTTTGTACACAACATTTCTTGTGTAGATCTTTCCATCATTTTTAAGCTTGCCTTGCAGAGGACCATCAATTGTTTTTAATTTTACGTCCGTTCTTTCACGAACTCTTGAACAGGCAACATAAAGTTGACCCTGTCCAAATGCAGGCTCAGGTAAAAAAATGCCAACACGCTTAAGCGTTTGGCCCTGAGACTTATTGATGGTCATAGCAAAGGCAAGTTCTACAGGAAATTGTCTACGTCTCAATTGAAACGGCAACCCTGTTTGAGATGGAGCCAAATCAATTCTTGGAATGACATGTATTTCACCTTTAGAGGAGCCAGTCAAAGACTTAGCTATTATGACATTATTTTTCAATTGGAGAACCTCTAGTCTTGTACCATTGCAAAGACCCCTTCTGGTGTTAAGATTTCTTAACAGCATAATGATTGCTCCAATCTTTAACCCAGTTTGTGAGGTAGCATGCCAGAAGGTGGGACTATTTGAATGCTGTGGCAACTTCATCCGATTGGCTAGTACAGTTACGCAAGCAACCAATAAGCTATCGGCGACAAACAGACACTT
Organism: Saccopteryx bilineata; assembly: GCF_036850765.1. NCBI lineage: Eukaryota > Metazoa > Chordata > Mammalia > Chiroptera > Emballonuridae > Saccopteryx > Saccopteryx bilineata. The sequence continues at coordinate 355,714,423 of NC_089491.1, read as the reverse complement.
AAGCCGCATATAATAAAGATTCTCACCTGACCAGGTGGTGGCTCAGTGGATAGAGCGTTGGACTGGGATGCCAAGGACCCAGGTTCGAGACCCCGAGGTCACCAGCTTGAGTGCGGGCTCATCTGGTTTGAGCAAAAGCTCACTAGCTTGGACCCAATGTTGCTGGCTCAAGCAAGGGGTTACTCAGTCTGCTGAAGGCCCGCAGTCAAGGCACATATGAGAAAGCAATCAATGAACAACTAAGGTGTCGCAATGTGCAACAAAAAACTAATGATTGATGCTTCTCATCTCTCCGTTTCTGTCTGTCCCTATCTCTCTCTCTGTTAAAAAATAAATAAATAATAAATAAATAAATAAAAAATAAAACATTCTCATGTTTTACAATCCATTCATTTCCTACTGCTCATGTTTATGGTTGTGGGTGACTGGAGCCAATCACAGCTGTCCTCTGGGACAACACCAAATTTTTATTGGCTAACGTGTAACATACACTTGTTGTTGTATGGCTCTCATGGAATTACATTTTAAAATATGTGGCGTTCATGGCTCTTTCAGCCAAAAAGTTTCCCGACCCCTGGATTAAAAGGTTTTGATTTCTACACTGTAAAATGGGGCAGACCGGGAGCTTGCTGTCTCTCTTGGTTCCTGAGATTAGCATTAGAGAGGAGAGCAGAGACAGGCCACATGGAGGAGAGGAGAAGCAGCCAAGATGGCAGAGTGCTGAAGAGAAGCCAGTTAGTACAGAGTTTGTGCAGAGAGAAGGAGATGCGGAACAGAGGAGAATGAGGCTGGTGAGGTAGACACCTTTGATGCTAGGAAACTCGGATAACTCAGTGGCTTTGAGAGCCCTGAATGGAAAGGGAAGTATTTTCCCACTATTTATATTTTTTGCCTGCCGGGTGAAAACTAGAATTAAAGATAATGGCCCACCAGTTTGTGGCTCTGTTGTTTCATTACTGTCTGTCTGAATCCAATGTGAACCTGCATGGGCCAGGTGGCTGTGATGGTGGCCGCGATTACTGGCTTTACAGGGAGCTTCCTGGATGAATGCAGATATGCAAGGTTTACTTAAAATCGCTTCTTGAGGAATCTTGAACACTTAGCTATTTTGCTACAGCTGATGGGATTACATAGATGGCAAAACCTACGTGTTGTCCTGTGCACATACCAGTGTGTGGAAGCACAAGGCGTGCTCCCTTTGCATCCCAGGCTGTCTGCGCTCACTTGAGGAGGAGGCTGCATGAACACCAGAGATGAGCAGTTCCTCTTGGGGCTCCTCTGCTGGCCCCTGGAGACGAGGTGGGGGTATTTACTAGCCCTGTGATCTTAGCTATGGTTTTCTCAGCTGTTAAAGCCCATTTTTTTCAGTGGTACAAATGATGTTAATTCTCATCGCATTGGGTTGTTGGGATTGCTCAATGAGATAACACAAGCGCAGACCCCTTGCCAGTCTCTGGCTTCTTGGACACAGAAGTGAGGTGGGTTGGGGTCAGGTTGTGGAGGGGCCCCAATTGCTAAGCTGAGGAATTTGTGTTTTATTCTAAGGTAAAGGGAGACCGAAGGGTTTGGACGTTCTGGAGGTCATTCTAGTATTGCGTTTACACTTAGAATCAGATGCATTTTAGCACTTTATGACAGTAATTACCCACCACATGTGATGTGAGGGAACTTCTTTAGAGGTTACAGTGAAACGTCCTATGATTGAACCTACTGGACAGGAATAATTCCTGGTCATTGAAATCCCACCTTTCTAGGCACAGGCAGAGGTGCAATTCCCTTGCAGGCAGGAGATCGATTATAGGCCATTGGCAGTAGAGAAATTATTGTAACCTAGAGAGGCTTTCCCAAGTTTTTGTAGGGAGTAGCTAGCCGGTGTTATTACATTATATTGGTAACTTTCAATTGCTATATTTAACTACAAATGCTAAATATTCCAAGGACATTTTTTATGTATCAGGTGTGGTGTGCTAAAAAACGAAATGGAAATAGTTTGTGTTTTTTGTTATGGGTTTGAGTAGGGATTTTTTAGTACTACACAGAGGAAGAAAGAGATTTCAGGCTCAGCTAAAGACCTAATGTTCCTTCCTTTCTGTGTGTATATAAGGATCAGGGCAAAAAAAAAAAAAAAAAAAAAAAAAAGAAAAGTACATTTATACCTTATATCTTCTATTATTAAAACTATACAATCCCTTTTTAATCAGATCTCTTAATTTTAAAGATCTTAACCTTCAGTGACAACTTGTTAGTAATAAACAATTTTTTTTTAAAATATGCTTCTTTTTGGAGGTGTCCTCCCCCTAAGCAGCTTGTCGGACATGTGATTAATATTTATAGGTTATTTTTCAGGGGTAGCTATGAGCACATATATTTTTTATTTACCTTGTAGCATCTCTCTTAGCAAAGGGACTTAAACTCCCCTTCTGCATGACCCACAGCAGTACATGTATTAAATTTTAAGATGACTTGCTCTAGCCTTCCCCTGACCCACGCTCCCCCCTTTCCCAAAGTTCAATTATAAAAGTTCCATGGTGACATTCCTCAGGCTTCAGTTGCACATAGACCAGCCAGCTTCCAGTTTGTGGCTGGAGCAGGGCATGTCGTCTTTCTTAGGGTCAACTTATAGGGGTTGGTGGGACCCATTTGCACCGTCTCTGAGGGGGTCTTCAAGGGAGCATAGGGAGAAGGCGTGTCACCCTGCCTAATACAATTCTATATTGGGTGAATTTTTCCTAGTAGGGGCTATATTTAGCTTCTAGCAGAACTTGGGGGAGTAAGTCAGTCAGTCTAGTTTTCACCAGTTTCTAAAATGAATTTAGTTAGGACTTCTTTCAGAGTTTGGTTCATTCCTTCAACTTGTCCCGAGCTCTGAGGCCTGTAAGCACAATGCAACTGCCAATTAATGTTGAGTGCCTTTCCTACTAGCTGTGAGACCTTAGATACAAATGCAGGCTTATTATCAGACCCAATATTAATGGGCAAGCCAAATCTGGGAATATTTTCAAATAGCAATTTCTTAACTGTTATTGCGGTCTCATTTCTAGTAGGAAAAGCTTCTACCTATCCTGAAAAGGTGTCAATAAAAACTAATAGATACTTATATCCCTGTGCTGATGGCTTTATCTCCATAAAACCTACCTCCCAATGTTTACCTGGGAAAGCTTCTCTATCCCTATTCCTTTTTACAACTTCTGTTTTGTTTAGTGTTTACTTGGGCACAAATTAGACACTTGGACACTATGCTTTCTGCAATAGCTTCTAAGCCTGGCAAGTAGTAATTTTTCTTAAATGATTAGCTTAGTTTGGCCTAAATGAGTTTAATGTAGCTGACTGATAATCTCTCTGCCCAAGGCTTCAGGTAAGAATGGTCTTTTGTCTGGCAACTCTAACTATCCTTCTTTATTTTTAGACATTCCTTTTCTTACAGCAAAATCCTCCTCTAGTTGTTTATAAAATGACTTCTCTGGCAATAAGCATTCTGGTAAAGTCACTAAGACTTCTAAAGGCCCTACTGGTTGTAAAGCGACTTCTTTGGCTGCCTTATCTGCTGCCCGATGTCCTTTTGCCTCTGTTGAGTTCCCTTTCTGGTGTCCTGGGCAATGAATAAGTGCTACAGTTTCCGGCAACCACACAGCTTCTAGTAAAGCTAAAATATCTTCTTTGTTTTTAATGTCCTTACCAGTAGATGTCAGGAATTCTGTCTCCTTATAGGTTGCTGCGTGAACATGGGCAGTAGCAAAAGCATACCTACTGTCAGTGTAAATGTTGACCTTCTTTCTTTTGGCCCACCTGGGTGAGAGTGATAAGTTCTGCCTGCTGAGCTGAGGTCCCGTGGGGCAAGGCTTCATTCAGCCTATATGGTCTCATCAGGAGTTACTGCAGCCACTCTAGCATATCAAACCCCATCTAGGACAAAACTGAATAGCTGTACTTCTGCATTAAATAGAGATACATCTGGTCTTGCAGTTCGAACAGAGTCTAACACTTCAGAGCAGTCATGCAAGGGATGTTTGGTTCTTCATCAGGCATCAGGCTTGCTGGGTTGATAGCCTGCATCTGAACAAACTTAATGCGAGGCTGATCTATGAGCAGGGCTTGATACTGCGTGATCCTGGCACTAGATATCTACCTAAGCAAAGTCTCTACTGCATGTGGGGCTGTCAGGAACAATTCTTGCCCCATGGTTAGTTTATCTGCCTCTCTTACTAGTATGGCAGTGGCTGCTATGGTCTGAAACAGTTTGGCCATCTAGATGCAAAAGGGTCCAGCCACTTAGAGAAGTAAGCAATAGGCCTGCTCTATGGTCATGGCCCTAAAGTTTGGGTCAAAACCCCTTTTGCTATTCCCTTCCTTTCGTGAACAAAGAGCTGGAAAGGCTTGGTAATGTCTGGCAAAGCCAGGGCAGGGGCCTCGTGAGGGCCTTCTTGAGGGTTTCAAAAGCTTGTTCCATAGCTGTCCAAATTAACTCTTGGGTTCCTGCTGTACAGGAGTATAAAGGCTTGGCTATCTCTGCAAATGTAGGGATCCACACCCTGCAGTATCCAATTGCCCTGAGAAATTCTCGAACTTGTCTCCTGCTAGTGGGAGTTGGAATTTCAAGGATTGCCTCTATACAACTGGAAGAGTATGCTTCCCCGCCTCAATGTGGTAGCCTAGATAGGTCACCTTAGAGGTGCAGCATTGTGCCTTTTTAGCTGACTCCCGGTACCCCAGAGTCTGCAGTGTTTGTAAAAGTCCCTCAGTGGCTGTCTGGCAGCTTACCTCTGTTTCTGCAGCTAGAAGCAAATCCTCTACATACTGTAGCAGCGTGCATTCTGGATGTTCCTGGTGGAAGGTGAGCAGGTCCTGATGTAGTGCCTTATCAAAGAAGGTTGGTGAATTCTTGAAGCCCTGCGGTAATCTGGCCCAGGTTAGTTGTCCTGAAATGCCTGTCTCTGGGTCATTCCACTTGAAGGCAAAAAATGGGCTGACTTATAGGGGGCCAGGGGAATACTGAAGAAAGCATCTCTTAAATCTAAAACCCTGTAAATTTTCAAGTCCAGTGACAACAGGCTTAAAAGTTCGTAGGGGTTAGGCACAGTTGGGCGTATTGTCTCAACCCACTTATTTACCTCTTGTAAGTCCTGGACTGGATGACAGTCTTTGGTGCCTGGCTTCTGGACAGGCAGTAAAGGAGTATTCCATTGGGATTGGCAAGGAACATGAATACCAGCTTCTACCAGTCTCTTAATATGGAGGGTGATTCCCTTTTTAGCTTCCCTTGACATAGGGCCCTGGTTGGCAAACTGAGGCTTGTGAGCCACATGTGGCTCTTTGGCCTCTTGAGTGTGGCTATTCCACAAAATACCACATGCGGGCACTACCTCGATAAGGAATGTACCTATCTATATACTTTAAGTTTAAAAAATTTGGCTCTCAAAAGAAATTTCAATCATTGTACTGTTGATATTTGGCTCTGTTGCTTAAGGAGTTTGCCGACCACTGACATAGGGTATTGCTTCGCCCGTATGGGGATGGCACTTGCAGTAGACTGAATAACTACTGGGGTTTGATGCTTTGCAAGTCCAGGGGGCTTGGTTTCTGCCCAAACTGAAGGGAATCTATGCTGTAGGTCTGTTAAATAGTCATGTGAAACTCCTTGTTCTTCCTTAGTATCTATATTTAATAGATATTCTTCTGACAAAGTGCAAGTGACCATAAACCAAACCTGACTATCAGCCTCAGCGTGGAACTCGGCAGAGTTATGACTAAAAGAGATAGTAGCCTTTAGTTTTCTTAACAAGTCCCTCCCAAGTAAAGGATAAGGACAGTCTGGAATAACCAAGAACGAATGGGTGACAGTGTTATCTCCTAAATTTGCAGTCCACCAGGAAGTCCATGGACAAAGAATTGAGTTCCCAGTAGTACCTTGTATGGGCACTTGCTCCCCTGAGAGCGATCCAAGAGGGGCAGTGAGAACAGAGGAGAAGCTCTAGTGCTAGTGAGGAAGTCTACCAGGTAGCCTCCTACTTGTAAAGGCTAACAGGTATGGAACCCCATCAATCCTTTTTTTTTTTTTTTCTGAAGTTGGAAACGGGGAGGCAGTCAGACTCCTGCATGCGCCCGACCGGGATCCACCCGGCACGCTCACCAGGGGGCGATGCTCTGCCCACCAGGGGCATCGCTCTGCCGCAATCAGAGTCATTCTAGCACCTGAGGCAGAGGCCACAGAGCCATCCTCAGCGCCCGGGCAAACTTCGCTCCAATGGAGCCTTGGCTGCGGGAGGGGAAGAGAGAAACAGAGAGGAAGGAGAGGGGGAGGGATGGAGAAGTAGATGGGCGCTTCTCCTGTGTGCCCTGGCTGGGAATCGAACCCGGGACTCCCGCATGCCAGGCCGATGCTCTACCATTGAGCTAACCAGCCAGGGCCTATCCTCTTTTAGGTAAGGATTCTTGCAGTCTGCTGTGACTTTCAGCTTTGGACAGTCTTCTTCCAATGTCCTTCTTCTTTACAAGATGCGCACTGATTCTGCTTAACTTAGGCTTCCTTTTTGTTTTAATCTGGTGTTCTAAAACAGCTACAACTACCTTTGTTATTTTCTTAGTCTGTTTCTCCTCAAGGGTGTCTCTGTTATTATAAACTTTCTGAGCTACTTCAGACAGTTGGGAAATTACAATCCCTGGGAAGCTAATTTTTGTAGCTTCCTTCTGATGATATCTGGAGTGGACTGTGACACAAAAGCTAGTTAACTGCCCTAGCATTTTCTGGTCCTTCAAGGTCTAGAGGTGTGTAGACCCTGTGAACTTCTTGCAGTCTCTCTAAGAAAGCTGAGGGAGTTTCCTGGGGGCCCTGGATAACCTCCGACACCTTCGATAAATTCATGGGTTTCTTAGCAGCTCCCCTGATCCCGGGTAACAGAAACTGGTGAAAAGTGTTCAAAGCTTCCCATCCCGCAACAGTAGGGTCCTATTTAGGCCAGACAGTGAGGAACACCTTCTCAAGGTGGTCCCAATTGTCCTCCTCAGAGCCATTTGTCCCCAGCATAACAGCTTTTCTTGCCTCTGATTTGATTTTTCTCTCTCTTCAGTAGTAAACAAAGTAACTAAAAGCTGCTGACAGTCGTCCCAGATGGGGCGATGTGTGTACAGCATAGAGTCTAACAGTCCTGTTAGAACCTGAGGCTTCTCCGAGGTGGATGGAGCCAATGGAGGAGGAAGATATGGAGGGGGCAACCCTGAATCTTCCTGAACAGCTTGTAAAACAGGGACCTTCTTTTCTGATTTTGGGGCTATTGCTAGCAAAACATGATGACCGTCTCTGACAGCACAGCCTTTCAGCCAGGGAGGGGGGTTCTCTACTAGAGCCCTCCACTGGTCTATATATGGGAACTGGTCTGGGTGGCCTGGTGGCTTAGCTATTACATTCTATATAGCTCTGACATCTCGAGGATCTAATGAGCCCTGTTTTGGCCACTTTACCCCAAAGGATGGCCATTCTAGTTCACAAAGAGTTTGAAGTCTCCCCTTGCTTAGTTTTACACTATAATCATCAGAAAATCCAATTTTGAAATTTTTAAACATACACTCAAGAGGAGTTTGACTCTTACTTTGCCCTTCCCCCATTGTTACAAACAACATGAGTACAAATGAACTTCCCAAGATCACAAAAGGGATCAAGAACCAAAGTTTATGCCAGTTTTCTAAAATGTCCCCCGTTGGATCATATCCTGGAGAACCAAAGGACAAAGAACTTTCAGACAAAAGGGAAGGGGGTGCCCATGAAGAGCCACAAACTGGAAACTCAGGCTCAGGTGCCTGAGCTCTTTATTCACACATTCACTCAGGGGTTTTCAACACAGAGAATAACAAAACAGAAGTGAAGAACGATATCTCGACAGAAGTAAAATCATAGAGGGACCCTTGAAAATAGAGGTCCTCTATTCAGTGAAGAATGCAGGAAGGAGATCCCAAAGAGGGACCAAAGCAGGAGATGTCTTTTGGGATATCCTGTAAAAATAAACAAAAGTGGCAAAACAAACAGAGGGCAAACATATGAGAGCAAATCCAAATGAGTCCTGGGAAGCTTGAGGTGGGACTCAGTCCCAGCAACTGTCCCCCGGGAGCACACAGATCCCTCTTCCAGATTACTCTCCACCAATGTCTTGGCACTGGAGAGCCTATTGTGTGAGTTCGATCCTGTCCGATCCTCGATCACAATAGTACAGAGACAGCTAGCCATAAACAAACAAACCACAAATTGCTTACCTCTGGAGGCTTTCTTGTTGACTCCAAATGGATGGATGGGCATGCTGATTGTCCGCGGCTGACTGTTGGCCAGACCGAAAAGACCAGCGGGGCCCTGGAATGTCTCAGGTGGTGCCTCCCCTGCTGGGTTTCCACTCCTGGCAGTCAGGCCGAGGAGGTCAGCCACCCTGCTTGTGTTGCAAAGACAAAAAGACAAATGTGTCCAGAGGACAGTAATCTTACTGGGACCTCAAATAATATGTTGTATCAAACAGCAGGAAACAGACGTCTTGCCACACAATAAATTAGCCAAATTAGGGAGTCTTTAATTAACCAGCTGCACGACCGCATGGAGACCTAAGTTCTTCAAATCAATGTGGCCCCGACTGCAATTTTGAATTAGGTTTTATAGGCAGAATTACATACTGATTGAGGAATGGGGAGGAGAGAAAGCAGAGCAGTAAAGCAGAGCAGTGAAACAAGCTTTCTTACAATGTTCGTCTATAGGGTTAATTCAGGGAGAAACATTCTGAGAACACCTGCAACTTTGCAAAGTTATCCCAAGGCCACAGTCGTGAGACCAGCCTCAAGGCCAGGAATAGGGAGTCTTTTCAGAAAAAGTAAGACTGAAAAGTCTCTAAAAGTCTGCTAAAAGTCTCTTTGTTTTACAGAAAGTATTATTTTGCCAAAAATTATTCATGTTAAAAGACTTTTTCTACACTTCAGTAGAAGGTGTTGTATATATCTTAATTTTTTAAAGCTTAATTTTTCATTTTGACAATTTAAGATATATAAACATTTTTTTCTAATGTAGAAAAATCCAGTTGCACTCTTACAGGAATTGTCAGCAATAAAGTCTCAATATCAAACTTTGTGTGCACGCTTTAAGCCAATTGCTGATGAGCAGAACGTGACTAAGAGCCGCATTTGTGCCACTTTCAATAAGACTATGACCATGATACAAGAACTACGAAAGCAAACAGACTTGGAAGTAATCCTTTCAATTGATACATTGGATTTGTACAGTTTTTATTCTGAATGTTGCTTTGAAAAATAAATCCTCAGTAACTTTCATTTAATATTCAGCAGTCAGTTTCAACTGTTGATAGAAATAAGATTCTCTTGACTCTCTTTTATTTTATTAGCTCCTTTTATTTTAAAATGAGCATGTAGACTTGGCATGGCTGATTAAGAGGTATGCTGTCTTGGATTATATGGCCATGACTGAAGAGAAAAGATGATAATATTTATTAAATCTGCCTGACTAGACCCTGGCCAGTTGGCTCAGTGGTAGAGTGTTGGCTTGGCACGTGGAAGCCCAGGTTCAATTCTGGCCAGGGCACACATGAGAAGTGCCCACCTGCTTCTCCACCCTTCCCCCTCTCCTTCCTCTCTCTCTCTCTCTTTCCCTCCTGCAGCCAGGGCTCCATTGAAGCATTGTTGGCCCTGGGCACTGAGGAGGGCTCTATGGCTTCCACCTCAGGCATTACCATTGCTCCAGTTGCAACGAAGCAACACCCCAGAAGGACAGAGCATTGCCCCATGGTGGGCATGCTGGCTGAATCCCGGTCAGGTGCATGTGGGAGTCTGTCCCTCTGCCTCCCTGCTTCTCACTTCAGAAAAATACAAAAAGAAAATCTGCCTGACTATGTGGTGGTGCAGTGGATAGAGTGTTGAACTAGAACGCAGAGGACCCAGATTCAAAACCCCAAGGTCACCGGCTTGAACGCAGGCTTATCTGGCTTGAGCACAGGCTCACCAGATTGTGAGTGGGGCCACCTGTTTGAGCATGGGATCATAGAAATGACACCATGGTTGCTGGCTTGAGGCCAAAGGTCCCTGGTTTAAAGTCCCAGGTCACTGGCTTGAGCCCAAGGTCACTTGCTTGAGCAAGGGGTCAGTTGCTTTGCTGAACCCCACCCCTGTAAAGACACATATGAGAAAGCAATTACTGAAAAACTAAGGTGCTGCAATGAAAAATTGATGTTTTTCATCTCTCTCCTTCCTGCCTGTCTGTCCCTACCTGTCCTTCTCTATTACAAAAAAATTAAATGTAAAATGATAATTTAGATGTTTCTGTTATGTCATGAGAGATGAATATTGGGGAGGGAAGGGCAATTAAAAATGGCACAGAGGGGTCCTGGCTGGTTAGATTTATCGTAGGTATGTATGTATGTATGTATGTATGTATGTATAAGAAAAAGCATATTTAGGGTTCAGAACTAGCTCCAAGTTCAGGCATCCACTGGGGGTCTTGGAACACATCTTAGGACGACTGGATATGGTTAGGCAGACTTCTGTCTCAGTGATTCTTTAGCTTCTGCCTCCTGTTAGTTCCCTGTTCCAGCCCCCCTGTGTGTTGGTGCTCTGTGACAGTCCTTTACAAGTCCCCCTTCAGCGTCTCTTCCTCCCTTTGCGTTTGCTCCTACCGGCTTTCATGGATACTGTGCACTGGTTGTTTTCTCGGCATCTGCTCTCCCTTCCTGCCCGAGAGTGATGCTTTTCTTAAGATATGTGCTGTCCCTCACAGCCTCATGCCTGAGGTAAATAAACTTGGCACTAACCTCAGCTTTTCAGTGTGCATTATTGGCAAGGTGAATGGATCTCCCCTTAAACTTGATTCAGGAATGGATTTCTGTCCCCTGTGACATGTGAGGAGGGAAAGTCTGGAAGTAGGAAATGAGGAAGAGTTTCCTCACCACTGAGAGCGCCCTGGGAAGAGACACTTTTCTTCTTCTAAATATTTTGTATAGATGTGATGCCTAGCACTGCTAGATCTATTTTCCTCTCAGCTTGAGGATAAGCCACCATCAAGGATGGTAGAGCCATGAGAAGGAAAACACAGAGTCCCTATGTTCTTGAGCTGCTGAATAAACCAGCCCTGACATCTGCCCTTTTTCTGTATTTCTTTTGCAATGATGATAACTTTTCTTATTATTTATCCATTTTAGAATGTTTCTCTGTTACTTGCAGATCAAAGTATCTTAATTACCCTTCAAAATTTAGCCAAAGTTTCTACTCTGAGGAAACTTGCAGATTATTTTGTTCACTTTTTTTTTATCAAAATACTTTACTAAGCCCTGGCTGGTTGGTTCAGTGGTAGAGCTTTGGCCTGGTGTATGGAAGTCTCAGGTGCGATTTCCAGCCAGGGCACACAGAAGAAATGCCTATCTGATTCTCCACCCTTCCCCCTCTTTTTTCTCTCTCTCGCTCTCTTCCACTCCCACAGCCAAGGCTCCATTGAAGTTCGCCCAGGTGCTGAGGATAGCACCTCAGGTGCTAGAATGGATTCGGTTGCAGCAGAGCAATGCCCCAGATGGGCAGAGCATCACCCCCTGGTGGGCATGCTGGGTGGATCCTGGTCAGGCGCATGAGGGAGTCTGTCTGTCTGCCTCCCCCCACTTCTCACTTCGGAAAAATACAAAAAAAAACCCCATATGTTTTACTAATATGACATTCAAATGTGACTTCTTTGGTTCTGTTCAATTGTAGTCCTTCAGTTCTTTGATTTCTTGATCTGTTTTCTTCAACTTAATTGCAAATTATTTGGGAGCTGAAACATCAAAGTACTTTATATGTGGATAGCCAAATAATCTATCTTTTCCTTGTTTTTCTAAATTTTGTGATGAAATAAATAGTATGATGTGGGTGGAGTGCAGAGCACATTCCTAGAAGCTGTGGCTGATGCAATGCTGTGAGAATACTCCAGCTCCCAGAAGCCTCCTGGGCATACCCAGGAAGGAAGCTTGCCCGCTATAAGGAAGTGACTTTGCGCCAACCACGCAGCTCCCTGATATTTTCAGCCATTGGCCATAAAGGACACGCTGTAACACCCTATAGGCTGCACCTGTGTATATACGCTAGCTTACTTCCTGAATAAAGTGGATCTGCGTCACTGAACCTGGTCCCCGGAGTCGGGTCTCTGCATCTCCGTCGTCCTCACCCCCAGCAGGACTTGTCCACAGTATGAGCTTTTGGAAAGTTGGTGTGATAAAGAAATTAACTAGTTGGGTCAGTGGTAGAGGGTCAGCCCGGCATGTGGATGTCCCCAGTTGGATTCCCTGATCAGGGCACACAGGAGTAGTGACCATCTGCTTCTTTACCCCCTGCCCCTTTTCTGTTTCTCTCTCTCTCCTCCCCCTTCTGCAACAATGGGTCGATTAGTTCAAGCAAGTTGGCTCCCAATGCTAAAGATAGCTCCCTGGAGCCTCACCTTAGGCACTAAAAATAGCTTTGTTGCCAAAATAGGCAGAGCATACCCCCCGGGGGAGCTTACTGGGTGGATCCCAGTAGGGAGAAAGTGGGAATCTGTTTTTGTCTCCCCACCCTTCACTAAAAAAAAAAGTTAACTAAATTAATTTAATAGCCTTTAAAGGTTTTTTTTAAATTAAAGTGCAGTTGAATCCTTTAAAGGTTTTTGAAATACTTTGTCATGTCATTTGTTTTCTAGCTGTCACCACTGATTGAAGAAGAGAAAATTGCTGTACAGCAATTAAAATCTCACATGTCAGACTTATGAAGAAATGGAATTGCAAAAAGGACCTCTAATGGTAAAGAGATAAATTCCAGAGAAATTTAGAAAAATGTCTTGTTAGCATATGGAATGTCTGAGACTTCCATACACCAGACCAATGCTCTACCACTGAACCAACCAGCCAGAACCTAGTAAAGTATTTTGATAAAAAAAAGTGAACAAGCCTGACCAGGCAGTGGTGCAGTGGATAGAGCATCAGACTGGGATGAGGAGGACCCAGGTTTGAAACCCCGAGGTCGCCAGCTTGAGCACGGGCTCATCTGGTATGAGCAAAAGCTCACCAGCTTGGACCTAAGATCACTGACTTCAGCAAGGGGTTACTCGGTCTGCTGTAGCCCGGTGGTCAAGGCACATATGAGAAAGCAATCAATGAACAACTAAGGCGTCGCAACAAAAAACTTATGATTGATGCTTCTCATCTCTCTCCATTCCTGTCTGTCTGTCCCTATCTATCCCTCTCTCTGACTTTCTCTGTCTCTGTAAAACAAACAAACAAACAAAAAAAACAATAAAAAAAAGTGAACAAAATAATCTGCAAGTTTCCTCAGAGTAGAAACTTTGGCTAAATTTTAAAGGATAATTAAGATACTTTCATCTGCAAGTAACAGAGAAACATTCTAACTAGAGGGTAGGGCATGGTGAAGGAAATTTGGCCTGTGTGACTAGACAGTGATGCCTTTCACAAAAGAAGAATATAAGGACAGATTGAATACATTTCAGTCAAAAGAATGGAATGTGAACAAAGATTTAAACAATATATGCACACACACTTAGTTTTGTAATTTTTTGGCTAGAAAGTCAACACTATTTGCATCTGTTTTTGTAAGCCAAAGCAGCTGCCTGCTCCAGAAACTGCCCTCCTAGGAAACAGATAAAATAATATGAATTCTGCGTCTCCCCTGCTTTCTCCCACCACAAACACACTGGGCTGTTTCCCAGTCCCGCAGACCCACTGGAGGACTGTGTGCCGTTGTCCCCTGCATGGCTGGCACCATTCTCCATCTCAGATTGCTAAACCATCAGCATTCCTTTGTGCTCATTTAGGTCAATTATTGAAGCTTGTTTCATTCAGAGTTTCTTTTACTCTCTCAGGCATTTAAGTCACTGACTTACTACATGATCTAGCAACGCGGCTCCTTGCAGAAGGAGCAGAGGAACCTGTGCATTGTCACTTGGGGGTTGGGTGCCAGCTGAGCGGGAGGGCCCGAGCAGCACACACCGACCCTCAGCGGGGTCAGGAGAGGCTGCAGCAGGACAAGGGATGGAGAAGTGGCTCAGCCATGTGTTTCCTGAAATCAGGGCCCGAGGAGAGAAGTCTTGTGCAATTACTGCGCTCACACATTCTTCTTTACCCCGTCTCTCCGGCACCTCCCTGCTAGCTGTCCAGCAATTGGGAGTTTTCTAAATTAAGAAAGAAAACCCAAAAACCCAATGTGAATTTTCCACTAGCTTGTAAGGGAGGAGAACCCGCTACACCAAGACAGGGCACACATTTGTGCATGAGCTTAACACTTGGGGGAAAAGACAGGCCCCATCTCACGTGAAGGTTGGCTCGGGGATCCAAATATTCTGCCAGTCCCAAAGACCTGATGCCAGGGACCGGAACTGCATGATGCTCCGTGGACAGGAGGTCAGGTATGTTGTACATAACTGGTACTCGGTGAGCCAGGGGAGGGAGCACCAGACAAATTGTTATTTGGCTTAATAACCCCCACCCCTTGAGGGTGATGTGTTTTCCAGTTCCCAGGGACCGGCTGGATTGGAGAAACAAGGACAGAAGCCGCTCTCACCCTTGTGTGACCACACAGCTACTAAGGAAGCACTGGCTACCCTGGGTTCCAGCTTCAGTTCTGCTCTTCTAGCCTATGGTGCCTGCTTATTTGTATATAATGTATTGATTTTAGAGAGTGTGTACAGCTGGTGGTTGAGGCCAGGTAGGTTCTTAACGAATGCAGACAGATGGTAGAGGAACTGCAGAGCCGAAAAGTGTCAGGCCATACCCGTTTATTGGAGGCTCGCAAAGACAGGTGAACAAATAAAAAAGGAAAAGAGCTAATAAAGGAGAACCTGCTTTTCTCAGTGAAGGGCGACGGAGCAGGAAAACCACAACTCACTGGCGGGAGAGCGATCTGGGAGACTCGCCCCAGAGGGACACCACCCGTGGCCTCACACAGACCACACACACACACATACACACACACACACACTGGGAGACTCGCCCCAGAGGGACACCACCCGTGGCCTCACACAGACCACACACACACACATACACACACACACACACTGGGAGACTCGCCCCAGAGGGACACCACCCATGGCCTCACACAGACACCACACACACACACACACACACACACACACACGGCGGCTGCCACATGCTCATGCGCTAATCAGGCAAAGTGCGGGAGAGTGATCTGGGAGACTCGCCCCAGAGGGACACTACCCGTGGCCTTACACAGACCACACACACACACACACACACACACACACACACACACGGCGCTGCCACATGCTCATGCGCTAATCAGGCAAAGTGCTTGCAGCCAGTAAACCAGCCAGTAAGCCTAACACAGCTGTTTTCCCCACAGAGGGAGTGAGAGAGAAAGATCATTTGCTTTTCCATTCATTCATGCAGTAATTGGTTGCTTCTTTTATGTGTGCTGACTAGGAATCAAGCCTGCAACTTTGGAGTGTCGTGAGCACTCTAACCCAGTGGTTCTCAACCAGAGGTCTGTAGAGCGGTGTGGGTCCGCCAGAAAACTGCCAGTCCACAGCCCACCAGTTGAAAAACACTGCAGTCTAACCAACTGAGCTACCCAGCCAGGGCTTAACTAGTTATGTTTTAATGTCTAACTAACCTCGTGGCTAGCGTCGGCTATAAACTTAGACATTTCAAAAGAGGAAAATATATATTTTGTCAGCAATGCTGAGCACATTCTTTCAATACTGTTTTCAGGTAGCCCGAGGAGGAGGTGATGTTATGACTCCCTTGCTTCACCTGTGTCCTCAGCAGCTGATTCTGATCCTTCAATCCTCACTTCTGTGAGTTCACCTTCATCCCTGGGGGAAGAAGAATAAGGTGAAGGCTTTAACTTGTGCAAGGAACAGTTAAACCATTCATTATTTCCTCACCTTAGGCAAGGATTCTAAATTGTTCCCAGTCACTTACATTTTGTCCGGAAACTCATCCTCATCAGATGACTCATCATGGAGCCTCTGGACCATATTTTTTTTCCAAATGGTGGTCAGTGGTCTATAAGCATTTTTAAGCCCCAGTGGCCGCCTGCTCCAGACACTGCCCGCCTAGAAACAGACAGGGAAATTTGAATTCTGTATTTTCCCTGCTTTGACCACCTCAATACTTTACCCTCCTCAAAGTTACCTCCATTTCACTTTCTGGAGAGCTTCTGTTATGTCCCATAATTGGCAAAAAGCCCCTCGGGGGAAAACATATACCAACAATTAGTGATTTGTGCCATTTTTCATGTCTCTCACAATGCACAACTCTGGTCTAAGTAGGACTAAATGTGTACTGGGTACAGAGTCATGAGAAAAATGCTCCAGACCTGGGACCTTAAAAATGATTCCTTGCATGCTGGGCTCCCAGAAGTTCTCTGTGCCTGTTTAAAATGGCCCTGCAAGGTCTCTGGGGAGACCCTGCATGTGCCTCGGGAGGGGGTCCAGGGAGGAGCCACCGCCTCCACTTCACTGGCTCTTGGCCAGGTGCCTTCGTGCAGTGAACAGAAACGCACAGCCACACTGGGCAGAAGCCGTCTACTCTCCAGAAGCATGTTACCTTGGCCCCTCAGACGTAGTCTCCCATGCAGCATTTGTTTGGTGGCGGTGTGGGAGAAGGTGCTTTTATTTTCCTAGCTGCTTTATCCGGTAACTTTAAGTACACCAATTAAATGCCTGAGTCAACTTAGCAAAGTTATCGAGCTTGCTGACTTTCCTACTGTAGGCTGTCACTGATGAGTGAGTTGTGACCTCAGTTTAAAGGTCATAACCAGCACTAAAGTACAAGTCTTTTTTTTCCCAAAGTATTTTTTTGAATACAAACAGAATAGGACTGTTTATAATAATAAACAGTGCATAATAATTTTTAGACCAGTGTCTATATCTAACCCCTGTTCAGCATTACTCTCGGCATTTTTAAACACGTGCAGCAAGAATTCATCACTCTGGGCCCTGGCCGGTTGGCTCAGCGGTAGAGCGTCGGCCTGGCGTGCGGGGGACCCGGGTTCAATTCCCGGCTAGGGCACATAGGAGAAGCGCCCATTTGCTTCTCCACCCCCACCCCCTCCTTCTTCTCTGTCTCTCTCTTCCCCTCCCGCAGCCAAGGCTCCATTGGAGCAAAGATGGCCCGGGCGCTGGGGATGGCTCCTTGGCCTCTGCCCCAGGCGCTAGAGTGGCTCTGGTCGCGGCAGAGCGACGCCCCAGAGGGGCAGAGCATCGCCCCCGGTGGGCAGAGCGTAGCCCCTGGTGGGCGTGCCGGGTGGATCCCGGTCAGGTGCATGCGGGAGTCTGTCTGACTGTCTCTCCCTGTTTCCAACTTCAGAAAAATACAAAAAAAAAAAAAAATTCATCACTCTGTTTGGACTCCCATCCTGTGTCCAGACACACTGTTTGGCCTGAGCACACCTTCCACCTCCACCATTATAGATAGAATAGCACACATTGCTTCTGTAAAGTGACATCCTTCAGATACTTGGTGGCTTTTCAGACATGAATATCCTTGATGGCCTGAGCAGTTTCATGAGTGTTCTTAAAGTGAAGAGGAAGATTTGATTCGCATGACTTTGTGGGGTTTCTGGGTCAAGTGAATACTGAACTATTTTCAGTTTTCACCTCAGGCTACATACAAGAGAGAAAAGCTCCTCTAGTTTTAAAATTCTACTTTAAAAACTGTCAGACCTGCATTACCTTGAGCTTCCTTCTCTCTCTTTTGCAAATCTGTGACAGATCTGTTTTGGAAGAAAACAACATCATGATTATTCATCACAACAACCCCTGTCTGAATCTTTATTGTTTCCCTTTCTAATGAGGTAACTTTTTGAGGACAGTAATTCTGTTTAATAGTCCTTGGACTCTTCCACAGTCCCTAATGTAGGGTCCTGCTTGCAGCTGGCAAAGGAGTTTATTGGCTGTTTTAGGTAACATTCAGCAGATAATCCCTAATAAAAAAAGACTCAGGAGAAAAAAATATATACCTACCAGAAATCAACACAGCAGCTTTAAGGTTAAGTACAAGGGTGAGACACCTGTTACTACTGTTGCTATTCATCATTGTTAGAATCCTAATCAATTTAATAAGAAAAATAATCAAACTATTTGAAAGAGACAAAAGATATATAATTATGAGATGATGCACAACCTATTAAGCCCAAGAGCATTGACTAAAATTTTATCTCAAGTAACATGACAATTAATTAAGATGGTTAAATTCAAAATCAAGAACTCAACATGGAAAAATCAATAGCTTTCCTATATATCGCAAATAACTAATTAGAAAATAAAAGAAAGAGCCCATTTACAATATCAATAAAAATGCATAAAGTACCAAGGAATAAACTTCAAAGGAAATGTCTAAGGTCCATGTGATGGAAACTTTAAAACTCTTCTATCTCACTACATGAGATACAGCATTCCTGGAATGTTGTAATGTGTCAATTCTCTAATTAACCTACAAATGCAGTGCAATCCTATTCAAATTCCTACACAGTTTAACAGAAACTATCTAGCTGACATTTGGCAGAGAAAATAATTCAAGAATAGCTATGAAGTGTATGAAAAAGTAAGATCAGAAAGCAGGAGCTGCATACCCCTCACCCAAAGTCAAATTGTCTTCTGTCACCTATCTGGTTTCCTTGTGCCCCTCCCTTCCCCCACCCCCTCTATCTCCTTCTTCGCCCCATCCTCCCCTCTGATTTATCAATGTCACTGCATTAGATTTAATAATAAAATAAAAAAATATATAAAAAGCGGAAGCTTACCCTGCCAGGTACCAAAATGTGTTATAAAAAACTGGAATCTGGCCTGACCTGTGGTGGCACAGTGCATAAAGCATCGACCTGGAAATGCTGAGGTCGCCGGTTCGAAACCCTGGGCTTGCCTGGTCAAGGCACATATGGGAGTTGATGCTTCCAGCTCCTCCCCCCTTCTCTCTCTCTCTCTCTCTCTCTCTCCTCTCTAAAATGAATAAATAAAAAATTTAAAAAAAAACAAAAACAAAAAACTGGAATCTCCTAGTGACACTGCTACTGGTTCAGAAAAGATAACTGGCTCAGCAGATTAGACTCAGATAAAGGTAATATTTTAGGTCAGTGAACAAAGAATAAGCCAGTCAATAAATGATTTTACAACACTTGGATCTTCATGTAGGGAAAATAATTGACAGATTTTTTAAAATTATTAAGAAAAATATATTTTTTAAAAAACCTAAAAATTATACATAACAAGAAATGTTAGGAAAAGGACTAGAAGAAAATATCAGTACTTTCATACCAGGAGGTAACAAAGGCCTCACTAAGAAAACCCACAGCCCATAAGCCATAAGAGGACTGGCAGATATGGTGACACATGAACAATACACACCCTATTCTTCACAGTCTTTGCCCTCTTCTCCCCTGGATTATGTTTTTCCTTTTAATATGAAATATCTTGATCCTTTCATTGACTTCGTGAATTTAAATGTTTCAAATATTCCTCAGTGTTTCTGGCTTAAGGAGACAGAACACTGGAGTAAGAAGCTCAGGCTTTGCAGTCACACCACACTGGGTTCTACTTTCGGTTTTGCCCCTGGGACCTTAGGTTGATCTTCATCTATGGAGGAAGGAGGTCATATCGTCCTCAGGTGATTGTGGGGATTGAATCAGACAATATATGGAAAACTCTGCATCCTATACTTGGCATAAACCAGTGCTAAGTTTGCTAATTGTGTCACAGACAAGGTGTTCCAATTTTTCAAATGGTTCTGCCTGTGGTATTGAGCTCAGAAAGCTCTTCACTACCACCAGATTATAAAAATGTTGCTTCTATTTTTTTCTATACTTTTATACGTTCTTTTTTTCTACATTTATGTAAACATATTTGTTTAAGGTGAGAAATACAGATGTGCTGTTATTCCCTCCTCAAGCAATTTGGTTGCTCTTGCATGACTTCTGCATTTTCTTTTATTGATTAGAATATTAAAAGGTGACATTTCTTTTTTTCCTTATTATTATTTTTGCAAGTAATGAAAGAATTTATTATGAATTCAGGAAGAGAAAAGGGGGCCTTGGAGACAGGTTCAGGGGGTTAACTGGGGATGAGCTACCGCTGCCCACTGCTGCCCTGGTAATAAAACTCCATAAATAAACACAAATGCAAATTTCAACTACTGTATTTCCCAATGTATAACATGCCCCCTTGTATAAGATGCACCTTAATTTTGGGGCCTGAATTTTGAAAAATAAACTGTATTACATAAAGTTATTGAACTCAAGTTTTATTCATCATAAAATTCATACAACTCCTCATCGCTGTCAAAACTCCCATCCATTAGCTTGTCCTCATCTGTGTCTGATGACAAATCACTGTCTTCAACAATGAGCATAAAAACATGAGCAAAAAAGCGGGAAATGCAAGTAAAATAATCTACAACCACTGTATAGTAGGCAACCAGTGTCTAGACCCCAAATTTTTTGAAAAGGGGTGCATCTTATACATGGGGAAATAGAGTACATAGAAATTAAAGGCAATAGAAAAGATTGTGGGAATTCCAATAAAACAAAAAGCTGTATGCCACTAAGAGACATACTTGCTACTGTCTGGACAAAGGCCTTCTTCCCAGAGGCCTTGGCAAGCTGAGCCCAGGCTTGTCCCCAGTGTCTTAGGCTCAGAAATCAAACTCTCTTCACCAAGAGAGAACTCACTTCTTCCCACTGGTGAAGTTTCGCCTTGCTGACACCACACGATTGATTAAAATCCAGAATGCCAAATTACAACAGAATTACATCTGCTCCACAGACAGCTTCTTAGTCCACACATCAGAAAAATACATTGTGTACAGAGAGGCCACTGGGGCACAGTAAAGCACAATCTGACGCCTACTTGGTGAGAACAGAAGGAGAGCAGGAATCAGCTGAATCCAGTGTGGATGGAAAATACTGAGTTATCAGGATCCCTCTGTCTCCCCGACAGCCATAGCCCGACTCTACATCTGCCATCTCTACTCTAAGCCACCGCTACGATGGTCTCTTCACCTTTTCTCTGTTCTTACTGCTGATCAACCCTCTGCAGATAGACCTGTTTATCTTAAGCAGTTAATACATACAGTCAGGTTTTACTGGAGTCTGATAGACCAGGAAGTCATTTGGTCTCTACACATTTCTGCTCTGCCCCAGGATGTACTGACCTTGGTATTTATTACCTTGGAATTTCTTACTTGGGGATTCACCTTTTAAAAAATTATTTACCGTATTTTTAAATTCCCAGGAGAGTGGCATGCCTTACTACTGCTCCCATCCCTCTAACCCCCCCAGTCCCCAAAATGGTAACAAATCTGACAGAAGGACCAGGACTAGTGGGGCTGGAGTACTCAGGGAAGGCTTTATGAGGAAGGATGAACTTGAGCTGGCTTTTGAGACATACATAGGACTTCCACATGCAGAGCGAGATAAGGGAATTTTAGACGGCCAGAGGCACAAAGGTAGGAATGGGCATGGTGGCTAGCTATGGGGAGGGGCTTCCTTAGCTGGAAAGAGGGGCTGCCATGACCATTGAAAAGGTAAACAAGGCAAATTAGTAGGGTAGAGTCAGGATTGTCAGCTTATTAATCACTGTTTGAATGGTAGCCCCTACATGCTGAAAAATAAACCATTACAAAATTGAACAAAAGGGACACAAACCATCTCCACGAACAGGTGACTTTAACTATGACGTGCTTTAGAGAAGCCTGATGCAGGATTTAGGTTGTGGTGTTCTAACTGAACTATTTGCACCTTACACACTGGAGAAGAAAGCTGGCAACTCAATGTAAGGAACTGACAAGAAGACACTTTGATTAGCCATGTCCTTTAAGCCAGGGTGGCACGGCACCATGAGGATGGAGATTCTGTATCTCTCCTCACTGCAGCCAACAAGAGAAGAAATCAGAAAGAGTCATTTTAGAGTACAGTAGATGAAATGAACATGTTCATTTTGAGCTGCAGGAATTTTGCTATCATGCCAACTCTGGCCTAATAACCTTCTCAACATAGTCTGGTGGCTTGTTTTCTTGATGTCAATTTTAATACATCTCTGAGAGGAAGCATCCTTTAAAAGTTCCTGGAATACAGTTTGTAATAAAAGAACAAAACATATCTCAGTGTTTGTGTAGGAGTAGGTGGGAAAGTGGCTTTCATTTTCTGTTTGTGGGTTCTGAATCTGTTCTAAAGACTATTTTGGAAACCTGAATTAACTGATGTCTTACCAAGATGAGACACAAAAGCAAAATGAACATCATTGCTGCCACTGAAATAGGTATGGCCACGATGAGTTTTTTGTTCAACAGGTAGGATGGAAGTTCTGTTTTCATCTAAAAGAAAATAAAAGAACAACTTTTTAAAGAAACCAGATAGAAAAAATAAAAACTATTATTGAGTCTATTCTAAAGAATAGCTATTACTCTAAAATACCACTCTTTCAGGTTCTTAAAGAATGCACACAATGTACCGTGTTATGTAACCTTAGCATTAGGATTTTCTTGTACAATTTATCCTGTGTGTTAGGTCCCCTTCTCATCTACCCTAGGGACAGTGGCACCAGTCTCTAAATGAGCAGAGCGGGAGATCACTGTCTTCGCCAAAGTCACATGGCAACACAAGACACAGACTAGGCACCCCTGGTCCTCTGCCGGTGCTTTCATGGCCTGTCCCACTCTGACTAAACGTCCAGGTCCCGTGTTTTGGGAGCTGTCCTCACCTCACTTGACTCCTGCTCTTCCTCTTCATCCTGGGCATTTGTATTCGCATTAACCAATTGGCCCGTCTCCCACTCTGCTTTGGGAACCTTGACTTGTTCCTCCTGCTTGAGAAGCTTCTTCAGGAGTCCTATTCCAGAAATCAGAGTTTCCTCAATTATTTTTGTAACTTGAATTGTAAAATTCAGGTTTAGAGAAGGGCTCCCTCTATTGTGTTTACCACGAATTGGGCATATCTCCACCTTGTACATTTGAAAAAGAATTTAATGTTGATTCTCTATCTTCTATATTTCCCTTCATGAAATAAGGCAGCGTGTAACTTAGTGCTCTAAGAGCATCAGTTGTGTCATTAAAGTCAAGCTACTCACTCAATAAGGTTGTCAGATTGTCGTCACTTTTTTCTGGGGATATCTTCTCTGGTTCAATCATCAGCTCAGTGCTGGTGCGTTCTCTATGGCTTCTTACTGCATCTAATAACGCTGCCTTTGCTGTGGACAGTTCTTCTGTCAAAAAAGAAGAGACCACTTTTGATAAGGAAACACTCATGGGACAGCTTTTGTCAGTCCACAGCCTGCATTCGACCCAGATCAATTAGGAATCGGCAGATATCTCAGTGCTGTTTACAGAGGAGAAAAAAAACCCTACTTAAACTTATGCTTGGCAATGTAACAGAAGCAGAAAAGGTATCTTTTTCAAAAGTGGCTACATAGCATGATTATAGTAGGTATATTTAGAATTATTCTTCTGGTCCCCATGGGACACCTGCCCAGTACTGAGGAAAAGCCAAGGCTGGAAGACACCTCTCAGGTAGACTCTGCAGATCCACGTGACTCCTCACATTCATGTGCCCCATCCTGTCCTCAGATGCGGAGGGAGCATGAGGCTTCCTCTCTCCATCGTGTCAGTGTGCTCGTGTTCCTGCTACCATCACAGGTGACCATGATGAACACCCAGCACCAACATGTCCTCATCTGGACATACCTTTCCCAACCTACCACCCACTCCTCAGCTTGGTTTCTGCTGCCACATATCCTGACACCCACAGCAGAGGCTCTATACAGGAAAAACCACTATGTCCACACTAGCTCTGATTAAACTTAGGCAGGCATCAGCCCTGGCTGGTTGGGTCAGTGGTAGAGCATGTACCCCAGCCTGTGGATGTCCCAGGTTCAATTCCTGGTCAGGGTACACAGGAGAATCATCCATCTGATTCTCCATTTCTGCTCCTCCCTCAGCTCTCTCTCTTCCCATCCAGCAGCCATGGCTGGATTGGGTTCAACACGGCAACACCAGGAACTGAGGATGGCTCTGTGGAGCCTCCCCGTAGGTGATAAAAATAGCTTGGTTGTGAGCATGGGCAGAGAATCGGCCTCAGGCAGGGTTGCCAGGCGGATCCCAGTCAGGGTGCATGAGGGAGTTTGTCTGTGTATCTTATGTCCTCTCACTTGGAAAAAAAGAAAGAAGAATTTCAGCAGGCATCTAGGATGTCGGTTATGTCATGTCTTACATTTTCAGTTATACTTGGGGAACCATCCAAAGCTTCTGACCACATGAAGGTCAAGTGTACGTTTGTGCAGCAGGGTTTCTTTTAGGAAAGAATTAAAAGTATGCTGCTGCTGGTGACAAGGTCAGAAAAGGAGGTTGGAGTACTAAGAAAGGAAGCACGGGCTTCAGAGAGCCCCAAACTGGAAGCAGGAGACCTGGTCACTAGGGGACAGCAATTAACACTTTTAGATGCTATTTTTGCTCAGTTGTAAAAGGAGATGAAAATGCCTGTTCTGCCCATTTTTTAGTAAAAAGGACTAATCTATTTGGTCAAAAAATTGCTTTGAAAAATAAATGACACTGTCTTTATATAAGTAGCAAAGTGTTATTATTTATGATGTGGCCCAGATCACTGACAGAGACCCATATTCAAGCTATCGGGGCAGGAGGATACATTTTGGAACTGATCAAATGGGTTCAAATAAACCTAATGTGTACAAAAATAGTTCAAAGCACCTGAGTGTTTGGTGGATAGAAAAACTTGAGTTTCAGAGCAGGCTTGGAGCAGGACAGTTTAAGAACACAGGAGCCTCCATTGATTAGAAGAGCTGGAGAGCAGTTCTTCTGATCAAACCAGAAACTCAGGTTCCAAATAAAATGTTCATGAAATAGTGCAATTTGTACTCTCTTTATAAAATTGCATTAACAGCCTGACCAGGCAGTGGCACAGTAGATAGAGCATTGACCTGGGGTGCTGAGGACCCCATAATTACTGGCTTAAGTCCAAAGGTCGCTGGTTGGAAGCCTAAGACACTGGCTTGAGCAAGAGTTCACTGGCTCAATTGTCACCCCCAGTCAAGGCACATATGAGAAAGCAATCAATAAACAAAGGTGCCACAATGAAGAACTGATGCTTCTCATCTCCTTTCCTGTTTGTCTGTCCCTCTCAATGTCTCTGTCTCTCTGTCCCACAAAAAAAAAAAATTGCAAAAACAAGCCAATTAAAAATTTATCTCTACCTGTCCTATAAGGCAAAGGGGAATGAAACCTAATGCATACAGACCTGTTTACAAACTGTAAATCACTAATGAACAGGTTCTCATTTGGAAGTAAAGCACCAAGCAGAGAGCACAACGCACAGTATGTGACCATTAATGTTACTTCCCTTCCCCTTCCATTCCTTTCTCATGTGCCTTAACCTGACTTTTAGCAAGGGAGTATAATGTAGGGTGTTGAACTCTAAATGAATGAATAAAGTGCAATTACATTATTTGTTTAAAATTTATCATCCATTAAAAATAAAAATATTAAGACATAATAAAATTAAAATTTTATCATCAGGCAATTCGGACTCACCACAAAATGTGAATCCCTCACATGCAGTTTCACAGTGCAGTTTAACTGTCTTGCTGACAGCCTCAATATCATTTTTCAATTGGCAGAGGCAGCAGGACAAACGTCTGGGTAAGATCCTACAAATGGAAACACAGAGAATTCAGTTAGTGCACAGGAGTTACTTGAGTAGGCAGAAGAGGTAGGCCAAGGCTACCCCAGGGCTGTGGAGAAAAGAGTTGCTGGGCCACATCGCCTGAACAGGTTGGTAGGGATCCGCTGTCCATACGCTACCCTTGAATATTGTACATAAAGAGAGAGGAGGCCCGAAGTGCCCAACAGCAGGGGAAGAATGGCAGTGGGCATGGAATGCCTAGCATGAAGGGGAGAGGGATTAGAATTGGGTGACACAGATCTATACTTTAATTCAGAAGTATATCCTCACAACCCAAAAGTCTCACTTAGGGTAGGGAAAAGACTCTTAAAAAGGCCCTGAATAAGTTCCCAACTTGTGGAGTCAATTTCTCAATCCCTAATTGTGAGTGATAAACATATTAGAAATTACTCTGGGCATAAAAAACATTTGTAAATAATATTTGAAGATTCAAAAGAATAATGTTAATAAGGTATAATAACATAGTAATTTAAAGCAGAGCCCATAAGTTAAAATGATACTCAAGCCCTGGTCTGTTGGCTCAGTGGTAGAGCATCAGCTCGCATGTGAAAGTCCTGGGTTCAATTCCCAGTCAGGGCATACACCAGAAGCACCCATCTGCTTCTCCACCCTTCCCCCTCTCCTTCCTCTCTTTCTCTTTCTCTCTTTTCCCCTCCCGCAGCCAGTGCTCCATTGAAGCAAGATTGGCCCGGGCACTGAGGCCAGCTCCGTGGCCTCAGCCTTAGATGTTAGAATGGCTCCAGCCACCACAGAGCAATGCCCCAGATGGGCAGAGTATCACCCCCTGGTGGGCATGCCAGGTGGATCCTGGTCGGGTGCATGCAGGAGTCTGTCTGGCTGCCTCTGTGCTTCTAACATTAGAAAAATACAAAAAATATAAATAAAATGATACTCAGAAAAGGCTCTGGCTGGTTGCCTCAGTGGTAGAGTCAGCCTGGTGTGTGGAAGTCCCAGAATCTATTCCCAGCCAGGGACACAGGAGAAGCGCCCATCTCCTTATCTACCCTTCCGCCTCTCCTTTCTCTCTCTCTCTCTCTCTCTCTCTCTCTCTCTCTCCCTCTCTCTCTTCCCCTCCTGCAACCAAGGCTCCATTGGAGCAAAGTTGGTCTTGAAGGATGGTTCCAAGGCCTCCATCTCAGGCTTTAGAATGGCTCCAGTTGAAAAGGAGCAATGCCCCAGATGGGCAGAGCATTGCCCCCTGGTGGGCTTGCTGGGTGGATCCTGGTCAGATACATGCTGGCGTCTGTCTCTCTGCCTCCCCACTTCTCACTTCAGAAAAATACACACACACACACAAAAAATTGGTTCTCAAAAAAAAAATGAGTGGAGTCCTGGCCAGATAGCTCAGTTGCTTAGAGCGTCATCCCAATATGCCAAGGCTGCAGATGCAGGTTAAATGCCGGGTCAGAAGTCAACCAATGAAAGCATAAACAAGTGGAATAACACCTTGATATTTCACTTTCTTTTTCTCTCTTTATTTTTATCTTTCTCTAAAATCAATTAAAATTTAAAAAATAAGGGGAGCTATTTATAGAGTAATACTAGCTACTAAATAAAGAAGGAATAATAGGAAAAAGTATCACTTTGCAATCGATGTAATAACTGATACAGACAAGATTTTGTTGATGCACAGTTGGGTAATACTTAAAAGTAGAATCTTCACTGATCTCAACGTATCAGCCCACATTTACAAGGGAAAAAGTAACTATACAATAGAGTGATCTGGGGGATACCACCTTCACCAAGTGGTCAAACTTAGCATTATGGGACACTTTAAGTGATGAAATAGGAAGGATGTAACACCTATGTAGGATTGTTTCTAAAAACGTTTACTTTGAACCTATTCATGATCAAATATACAAGTCCAGACTGTGGGACAATTTACAGACAATGGTCTTCTTATACACATCAACAATGCCAGTGTCATAAAACACAAAAATATATACATATGTATATGTATATGTAGGAAATAAGTAAATAAATTTCTTAAAATAAATAAATATATATTAATATATATGTAAGAAAATGTTTTATTTTTTATGTATTTTTTATTTTTATTTTTTTCTGAAGCTGGAAACGGGGAGGCAGTCAGACAGACTCCTGCATGCACCTGACCAGGATACACCCGGCACGCCCACCAGGGGGTGATGCTCTGCCCATCTGGGGTGTCGCTCTATTGCAACCAGAGCCACTCTAGCGCCTGAGGGCAGTGGCCATGGAGCCATCCCCAGCACCCGGGCCAACTTTGCTCCAATGGAGCCTTGGCTGCAGGAGGGGAAGAGAGAGACAGAGAGGAAGGACAGGGGGAGGGGTGGAGAAGCAGATGGGCGCTTCTTCTGTGTGCCCTGGCCGGGAATCAAACCCAGGACTCCTGCACGCCAGGCCTACGCTCTACCACTGAGCCAACCGGCCAGGGCCGGAAAATGTTTTAGAATAAAGAAAACATGACATGTGATGCTTGACATTTGATTGGATCCTGGACCAAAACAAAACAAATTTAAGGAATATTACAAAAATCTAGAAAATGCAAACTGATCTACATCAACGGAAAACAGATCAGTGGATGCACTGGGATTGGGGAGGGCAAGGAGACATGAAAATACTTTTCCATGTGATAAACAGTTTGATTTTGGTGCTGTCAACTTACAGTTTTTCCAGTTCATGGGTCTTCATGATGACAGTCTCAACTGTCTTAAGTGACACCTCTGTTGTTCCCAGGTCTCTGAAGGAGAAAGCCCAAAGATGCATGATATGAACCCAAAGGAAAAACTTCTACACTTAAAAAGACACTTAACATGTGATTTACTTCAGTCTAGCTTCTCTGTCAACCAGCTCAAGCGTTTACTTGCCAGAGATGGTAATTTCAGAGAGCTTGCCTTGAAGAAATGTAAATTTATTTGCATCATCAAATTAATGACCTTGGTGAACAGTACAATTTTTTTCTATATTTCTTATTTTACCATTATCCCACTTCTCACTCTCAATTGTATCCACCATTGGATTACTCTTTACAACAATGCATAATGTACAATTTACTCCTTTTGCTTTTCTAACATCAATGGTGTTTCCACGTGCACCTACACGTCCCAGCTCTGAGTGTGTTCTTCAGCACGCTCCCTCCCTCTGCTGGCTGTCCTGTCCACGTGCACCTACATGTCCCAGCTCTGTGTTCTTCAGCACGCTCCCTCCCTCTGCTGGCTGTCCTGTCCACGTGCACCTACATGTCCCAGCTCTGTGTTCTTCAGCACACTCCCTCCCTCTGCTGGCTGTCCTGTCCACGTGCACCTACATGTCCCAGCTCTGAGTGTGTTCTTCAGCACACTCCCTCCCTCTGCTGGCTGGCTTTTCCACATACATCCTTTCTCAATCATTTTTCTGTACCAATAACTTTTTCAGTAATAACCCAGTTAAAATTTAAATTTTAACTTTTTAGTCAAAATGCAAAATACTTAATCTTTGATGAAAGAAAGAGCAGAAACCATCTCATGAGGCATGAGATGTTGCAATACTTACAAGTATTTTAATGCTGGCAACTTAAAAAGATTTGGATCTTCAATTGTGGTTAGAGGATTTTGATTCAGAATTCTGAAAAATGCAATGGAATTAAATTATCTGCATTTTCAATAACTGCCATGAAAATTTATATTCATTTTGTTAGTACAAAACTTGAAGTTTAAAAAATTATATTGTCTTTACCTATAGATCACCCTAAGAATTTCTAAAACATTCTTTTTGGGGGAATGACGCAGGTCTCTAAATGATAAAGTGAAGAACAGAAAGTTAAAAAAAAAGTGAATAGCAAAGGAAAAATATATGCTCAAGAACTTTTCAGATTAAAACACCTAAGCCCGACCTGTGGTGACGCAGTGGATAAAGCACTGACCTGGAACGCTGAGGTCACCGGGTTGAAACTGTGGGCTTGCCTGGCCAAAGCACATATGTGAGTTGATGCTTCCTGTTTCTCCCTCTTTCTCTCTCTCTGTCCCTCCACTCTAAAATCAATCAATCTATCAATAAAAAACCTAGACGTGACTATGCTATTAGGAAGCTCTTTCTCTACAGGAAATACTTTAATTTATGTAGTGTCCTCCGTAATTCAAAGTACTTTTCTTTCATCTCTAGAAATATAAAGAATTCCACAGTTTAAATCACCCAGTTAAAAACAAAAATGGACTAATTCCATGCTTTTGGAACCAAGGAAGGGATAAATAGAAAAGGAGCTGCTGAAAGCCCCACTCCCATCACATAGGCGCATGTGTCTTCTTGTAGCACAGGTTTTGTTAGATTGTATGTAATCACCTGTTTACTTGTCAATTTCTCTGACTGGTACTGCCTGACATTTACTAGGTAAGACATGTTTGTTTTATATATAAATAACATTTTGTTTACATTCAATGAAATAAAAATTTTGACACAAATTTTTATTCCAAATGCTGGAATAAATTTTTTTCTCAATTCTTTAAAACAAATAAGCAAAACAAAGCAAACAGGAAAACAGGAAGAAAGAAAGATACCTGTCTTTAGGTTAACTCGATTCAAGAATCATGAGTGTACTTTTGCAGCATATTATAAGGTGATTATCACAGCTAATATCTATTAGGCTGCTGTCATCTGTGATGAACATTTCACATTTAATCCTCACAATAACCTTATTGATAGATATTATTATTATCCAATTTTACAAATGAGGAAACTCAGGAACAGAGAGGTTACATAACTTGTCCTAGGTCATCAAGTTAGAAAGAACCAGAGCTGGAATTTGAAATCAGTTCTGACTCCAAAGCCTGTGTTGAACCCATATTAATAAAAAGGCTTTAAAATAGCTGTTACTTTAACTTTAATTCTGAGACCACTAAATAGAGAAATACCTTTCAAATTTCATGTACTGTTTGGGAGAGTCTCTATGAGAATTATATTTTCTCTTTTCATTCCTGTTCCCAAATTATCTCCCATGACTAAATAGTTAACTAGCTTATAGTCATTGAAACTTTAGGGATTTGGAACCATGCAAATCAGTGAAAAGGGTGAAGTAAGGACACCTGAAAACTCATCCCTAAAAAACAACCAAAAACTGGATAAAGTTGTCAGAATTTTTTCAAACTCTGGCAACCAACAGGCTTGCAGAAATCTAGAAAACATTTATCCAAGAAAAATGATTCATTTCTGCAAGAACAGTGTTGTGTGTTGTTTTAGCACATTCTAGACCTTTGCTCTGCATCTCAGGGTAACCTTGAAAATTAGTTCACAATCCCCAATGCCAGAGGGAGCAGAATAGAACAAAACTCTCATCCCCAAAGAACTGTCCTTTCACCTGTCCAGTGGTTCCAGTGGTGGCAATCAGTTGTTTTGCAACAGTTCAGCAAAACCAATAGCTAATTTTTTGTTGAGTTCAGCGAACTGATAGTTAAAATGATACTTGTAATCAGGGTTTTAAGGTGGGCGCCTGGGCAACTGCCCAATGTGGACATCACAGATTTACATTCTTTCCTCTTTTTTACATTCATCTGCACAATAGCATATTCTTTTTCTTTCTTTTTTTAAATTAAATTTAACAGGGAGACATTGACCAACAAGAGTACATAGATTTCAGGTAAACATCATTTGAACAGTCGATTATGTTGTATACCTATAGCCCAAAGTCAAATCATCATTTGTCACCTTATATTTGTCCCTCTTTATACCCTTCCCCCAACACCCTCCCCCATGTCCCCCTGTAAGGCTGGTGGCCGTGGCCATGCAAGTTCACATTGGATTCAGGGAGATGGTAGAGAAACTATGAAGCTGGAAAATGGTGAGCCGTTCCATTTATTAGTCTTACAGTGCAGACTAGCGAGCAGGCAGGGTAAACTGTTTTTCTCTCTCAGGGCTGATGAGCAAACAGGCTGGAGGAGAAAACCTTCTCTGGCAAACAATACCAAAAAGTGAAATGCAATTTGCAATGTACACTCTGCAGTCCTGAAGGCAAGCACCTGCAGCCTTACAGACAATACACGCATGGTGCTGCCCCAAGATCATGCACCAATCAGGCAAACTACAAGTGAGCAAGCCTAACACACTTGCTTGCCCAACATTCCATCCCTTTAGAGTTGCTCGCTTCACAATCTACACGACAGGTCTCTGCCAATATGGTCCCTGTGCAAGGAGTGAGGTACATTACAAAAAAAAACCAGGGCCCTGGCCGGTTGGCTCAGCGGTAGAGTGTCGGCCTGGCGTGCGGGGGACCCGGGTTCAATTCCCGACCAGGGCACATAGGAGAAGCGCCCATTTGCTTCTCCACCCCCCACCCCCTCCTTCCTCTCTGTCTCTCTCTTCCCCTCCCGCAGCCAAGGCTCCATTGGAGCAAAGATGGCCCGGGCGCTGGGGATGGCTCCTTGGCCTCTGCCCCAGGCGCTAGAGTGGCTCTGGTCTCGGCAGAGTGACACTCCGAAGGGGCAGAGCATCGCCCCCTGGTGGGCAGAGCGTGGCCCCTGGTGGGCGTGCCGGGTGGATCCGGGTCAGGCGCATGCGGGAGTCTGTCTGA
This sequence comes from Saccopteryx bilineata, assembly GCF_036850765.1. NCBI lineage: Eukaryota > Metazoa > Chordata > Mammalia > Chiroptera > Emballonuridae > Saccopteryx > Saccopteryx bilineata. The sequence continues at coordinate 355,682,217 of NC_089491.1, read as the reverse complement.
CTGTCTCTCCCCGTTTCCAGCTTCAGAAAAATACAAAAAAAAAAAAAAAATACAGACTAGAGCAACATGAACATGGGGGCGCATGTGTCTTTACATACGGATGTTTTTGAGTTTGGGGGGTATATATCCAGTAGAGGGATTGCTAGCTCATATGGTAGTTCTATTCTTAATTTTTTGAGGGACCACCATACTTTCTTCCATAACAGTTGTACTAATTTGCATTCCCAACAACAGTGAATGAGAGTTCCTTTTTCTCCACAGCCTCTCCAACACTTGTTATTACCTGTCTTGTTGATAATAGCCAATCTAACAGGCATGAGGTGGTATCTCATTGTAGTTTTGATTTGTATTTCTTGAATAGCTAGTGAAGATGAGCATCTTTTCATATATCTGTTGGCCATTTGTGTGTCCTCTTGGGAGGAGTGTCTGTCCCCATTTTTTAATTGGATTGTGTTCTTGTTTATTGCTGAGCTTTGAGTTCTTTGTATATTTTCGATATTAACCCCTATCAGAGTTGTTGTTTGCAAGTATAATCTCCTTTTTAGCTGGCTGCCTGTTTGTTTTGTTGTTAGTTTCTTTTGCTATGCAGAAGCTTTTTAGTTTGATATAGTTCCATTCATTTATTTTTGTCTTTACTTCCCTTGCCTTTGGGGTCAAATTCTTGGCTGTGGCCAGTTGGCTCAGTGGTAGAGCATCAGACTGGTGTGTGGAAGCCCCAGGTTCAATTCCCAGCCAGGGCACACAGGAGAAGCACCCATTTGCTTCTCCACCCTTCCGCCTCTCCTTTCTCTCTCTCTCTCTCTCTCTCTCTCTCTCTCTCTCTCTCTCTCTCCCCTTCCTGCAGCCAAGACTCCGTTGGAGCAAAAAGTTGGCCTGGGCACCTAGGATGGCTCCGTGGCCTCCACCTCAGGTGCTAGAATGGCTCTGGTTGCAACGGAGCAATGCCCCAGATGGGCTGAGCATCGCCCCCTGGTGGGCTTGCCGGGTAGATCCCAGTCAGGCACGTGCGGAAATCTGTCTGCCTCTCCCCGCTTCAATTTGGAAAAATATACCAAAAAAAAGGGGTTTTCTCTATAGCCAAGGTCCAGGAGTTTACTACCTATTGTTTCAGATTTTATATTTAGGTCTTTGATCCATTTTAAATAATTTTTGTGCAGGGGAACAAAATGTAGTCAAGTTTCATTCTTTTGCATGTAGCTTTACAATTTTCCCAGCACCATTTATTGAAGAGGCTTTCTTTTCTCCATTGTATGTTTTTGGCTCCTTTGTCAAAGATGATTTGCCCTTATGTATGTGATTTTATTTCTGGGCTCTTGATTCTGTTTCATTGGTCTGTGTGTCTATTTTTCAGCCAATATAATGCTATTTTGATTATCGTGGCTCTGTAGTATAATTTGAAGTCAGGTACTGACATACCTCTGGTTTCACTCCTTTTTCTCAGGATTGCTTTGGCTATTCAGGGTTTTTTATGGTTCCATACAAACCTGGTGATTTCTTTTCCCATTTGTATAAAAAACGCCATTGGACTTTTGATGAGCATTTCATTAAATTTATATATTGCTTTGGGTAATATGGCCATTTTAACTAGCAACAGCAAATTCTAAGCACCTGTAATAATGTTCATTTAGTCAATAGGTAAAAAAAAATTGACAGAACTATGCTTATATTTGTTTATTCATTCATAAAACTCATTATACCTTAGATAAAATACATTTTAATCCCCTTGCATTTGTTCCTTCAGTAAACATATAATGTAAAGAGAAAATGCCAGACAGCCAGGGGGTGACAAGCTGTCATTGGAAATAACTTCATAACAGTTTTATTGGTTTTTGTCAGGTATTAGTTAAAATTTTTTCATTAATATTTTAAAACTTTCTTATAGCATAATCTAGTTGTTTGTTCATCTCTTATTGCTTTCATTTAAGTATTAAATGCATGAAATAATAAACTACCTTTTAGTATATCATTCTTTTATATTTAAAACGGTCATTAGGGCAGAGAACTGGTTAAAGTATTTGAATCCCACCACTGGGTGGTTCCCTGGAAGACCTCACATGGAAGGTTTGTCTCTGACCTGCCTGAAAGCGGCTTAGCACCAAAAGCCTCCCTCCTCAGGGGGAATTTTTAAAAAAACAATCACAGACCTGGCTGGATGGTGGCACAGTGGACAGAGCATCAGACTGGGATGCAGGGAACCCAGGTTCAAAACCCCGAGGTCACCAGCCTGAGTGCAAGCTCATCTGGTTTGGGCAAGGCTCACCAGCTTGGGCCTGGGGTTGCTGGCTAGAGCACAGGGTCACTCAGTCTGCTGTAGCCCCCTGGTCAAGGCACATATGAGAAAGCAATCTATTAAACAACTAGGGTGCCACAATGAAGAGTTGATGCTTCTCGTCTCTCTCTCTTCCATTCTGTCTGTCTTATTCTCTGACTCTCTCTGTCTCTGACACACACAAAAAAAATAAACCAAAAAAAAAAAAAAAAGAAGAAAATAATCACAGTATATGTTTTAACACAACAGGTGGTGAGACAACAGATAACAGTTGGAGCAAAAAATGACTTAACAAAAAAGCTTAAAAGAAAAAGCTGAGAAATGATGTGCATAGAGACTCTGAAGAGCTTCAGCACATGCCCGGGAAACTGGAAGACCATGAGACATATTCCTGGAATCTAGCATAGAACTATTAGTGTTAATAAGTGAGTTCAGCAAGGGTGCAGGATGATACAAGATCAATATGCAAAACTTAGCTGTACTGTATTTCTCCACACTAGAAATGAGTAATCAAGAAATGAAAGGAAAATAACAATTCCATATATAAAAGCATCAAAAAGAATGAAACAGCAAAAAAATTTAGCCAAAGAAGTACATGATTCATACACTAAAAACTACAAAACACTGGTCAAAGAAGTTAAAGAAGATGTAAATCAATGAAAAGACAAGCTGTGTTCATAGATCAGGAGATGATATTGTTAAAATGGCCCTACTCCCCAAATTGATCTATGGTTTCAATGTAATCCTAATCCAATTCCCAACTGATTTCTTCCCAGAAACTGACAAGCTCTTCTAAAATTGTATAACAATTCAAGGGACCGAGAATAGCCAAAACGCTCTTGATAAAGAGGAACAACGTGGGAGGCCTCACACGTGCAGGTTTCAAAACTCAGTTCAAAGCTATGGCAATCACAGTATGTTACCTGCAGAAGGCTCCAGTACTGACATCTAAATTGATGGAACAGAATTGACAGTCCAGAAATCAGCGCTCACATGTACTTTTTATTGATTTCTTTAACTAGGTTGCCAAAGCACTCCAATATAAAAAGAATAGGCTCTTCAAATGGTGCTGGGACAACAGTACATCCACATGCAAAATAATCCAGTTGGATTCAGCCTACACTTCACTGTTTATAAGAATCAACTCAAAATGAATCGAATACCTAAATGTAGGAGCTAAAGCTATAGAACCGTTAGAAGAAAACAAGGAGTAAATCTCTATGACCTTATATTAGGCCAACAGTGTCCTAGAGGGGATACTAAAACCACACACAAAAAAAACAAGGAAAAATAGATAAATTTTATAAAAATATAGCACTTTTGTGCCTCAAAGGACACTCAAAAAAATGAAAAGGCAACTCACAGAATAAGAGAAAATATTTGCAAATTATATATTTGATAGAGGTCTACATCCAGAAAACAGAATATTGAAGATTAATATCCATACATTATCCCTAGTGGGATCAAAATATGGAGCCACTCTCAAGTATCCTATTTCCTCCTCTGGCCTTTAGTGCCGTCTTCTCTTCACCAGGGTTGTGCCTGGGCAAAGGAGAGGAGGAGGGAGAGCGGACTCAACAGCTCAAATTTGAGGGACTTTACAGCAACTGTTTTTCCACAAACCACAATATGAGTGATTGTGTATTTGCACTATGTATCATTTCCACTTCGCATCAGTTCCCTCATTTCACAGATAAACAGTGTGCGATTCCTCGTTCATTCCTTTGGGCTTATCTTGATGAAAGTAAAACATGGCAGTGATTTTTATTCTCACAGACTATCTCAGAGTCAAAGTTTAAAAGACATTGCTCTACAATGTTAAAGGAATCATGCTACCTGTTCTCCAAACTCTACTGCAAGGCCATAGAACTCCAAACAGCAGGTTACTGGCAAGCAAAACAAGACGAAACAAAAAACATATACATCAATGGAACAGAATAGAGAGATCAGAAATAGACCCATGCCTTCATGATCAATTAATATTTGACAAAGGAGGCAAAAACATACAATGGGGTAAAGAGAGTCTATTCAATAAAGGGTGTTGAGAAAATTGGACAGATATGTGCAAAAATATGAAACTAAACTTTATGCATACACAATAATAAACTCAAAATGGATTAAACACTTAAAAGTAAGATTCAAAAGCATAAAAATCTTAGAAAAAAACATCGGCAGTAAAATCTCAGACATTTCTCAGCAATATTTTTTTTTCTGCTATATTGCCTCTGACAAGGGAAACAAAAGAAAAATGAGTATTGGACTACATCAAATTAGGAAGATTTTGCAAAGCAAAGAAATCCATCAACAAAATGAAAAGTCCACCCCCTCGACAGGAGAACATATTTGCCAATGATACATCTGATAAAATGTAGAAAGAAATTACACAACTGAGCACCAAAAAAAAAAAAAAAATCCAAACAATTCAATTAATAAATAACCAAAGGACCTGAATAGACACTTCTCTAAAGAGGACATACAGGTGGCCAATAGGCCTATGAAAAGATGTTCATCGTCAGTAATCATCAGAGAAATGCAAATTAAAACCACAATGAAATACTACCACATCCCTGTCAGGACGCTACCATCAATAAATCAACAAACAAGTGCTGGCAAGGAGAGGGACAAAAGGAACCCTTGTGCGCTATTATGGGAATGAGGATTGATGCAGTCCGTGTGCAAAACAGTATGAAGTTTCCTCAAAAAATTAAAAATGGAACTGTCTTAAGACCCAGTGCTTCCTGAAGCAAATTAGCTTTGTCCGTTTGGAAGATTTGGCCCAAAACAAAGGAACCCTGTGCCCAACACACATTTATGGTACTGTGACGATCTTCTGAAAGTAATTGTGAAATAGTTTTAGAAATACAGCTCTATTCAAGTCATGTGGTAGGGTATAAATTTATTTCTAACACCAGCTAGCTCTGATTCTTTCATTACATTTTCTGTCATTTTAGATGAACCCAGAAACTCAAAATTAACAACTCAGTGCCACCTCTATTATGAATCCTTTTTCTTTTTCCATTGATTTGAGAGCAAGAGAGAGAGGATGGGGAAAACGAGGGAGATGAAGGGAGAGAGAAGCATTGACTGTTCCACTTATTTATGCTCTCAGTGGTTGCTTCTCCTATGTGCCCTGACTGGGGATCAAATCCATGACCCAGTATGTCAGGATGACGCTCTATCCACTGAACCACCCAGCTAAGGCACGAATCTTTTCTAACCTATCACCATTTTCTACATTGTCTCCCCACTATCTTGATACCCTTCTGTAGAGATGCTGGCATAGCTCTCGTATGCTTTCCCATCACATCCATCTTCCTCCAGCCAGTATAAAAGTTTCTTGGGGATAAAGTCCCTGTCGAATTCTTCTTGTACCTCCAGCACTTAGAATAGTGCTGACACACCATGAACATGGCACCCAGTAAATGTTTTTGAATGAATTCATTAATATTTGTCAACTGTGTTTCCACAGTTTTTTTCCTGTGTTGCCTTCATAACTATAGTGAAACACAGACTCTTAAAAGGGACTCTTGGTGTCCCACAATGCTTAGTGAAGGTGGTGAGTTTAACACATTGTACTGACGCTACCAAACCTCCTGGTGGAGGGACCTAATGAGCATGCTCTCTGCTGCATTGCGGAAAGGGAAACAGGCCCTCAGAGTTCTACCCCAAGTCAGGCATCAGCAAATGAATGAGAGAAGAGGGGAGGCTGCTACAGAAGGGCATCTGCAGGAGCTGTCAGTCCAGCTGCAGACACGCCCTAAACACCTGCATCTAACCCAAAATGAATTGTGTGAAACTGGGTTTCTGAACCACAAGACAATCAGACAGTCTTTGCTGTACTTCAACCTGAGTCTAAAATCCTTTTCGGGCCACTGAACACACCCAGTATGATATGCTGGGGTCACAGAGAAATGACAGAATTTTTCAGCTGAGGGAATAAAACCCACAATCCTTACTGAGTAGTCGTCAGGAAAAATATTGGAATCAGGTTATAGCTATGTATTTTCTTTATGAATATATTTTTCACACAAACAGTGTATTTTCTCATGCCTCAAAGGTTCCATTGCCCAAAGGTAATTAATTCACTTCAGAGGCATATACTTTCTGAAAAACAGTGTTCTGGGTGATCGAGAAGAGAAGTGCCCTGTGGTGGGTTTTTCAGAATTTATTCTGCTTTTCCCTTTAAAAGAGACTCATGGCTGACAAATACCTGGACATTTTGCTTCAAGCCAAACCTAATTCTTTCAGTTCTATGCTGCATACAGATGAGCAGTCAGAAAACTTGCACGTGAGCAGGAATCAAAGTGAAATGCACACGTGGAATTTCAAGGACCATTCACATAGCGGAGCAGTAGCACCGCTGGAATTCCTGCAACAATGCTACCTTGAATGTAATTTGCCGGGTGCCTTCTACTGCCCACACTGAGGGCCAGCACTGGGGAAAGCAGAGCATGCCACCTCTGAGTCAGACAAATCTCTCGGCCTCTCTGTACCGCAGTGTTTTTGAAAAATGAATGACTCTTAAGCCACCCTTTTCAGAGTTCAAACTGGGCTTATACTCAGCTAACCAATCACTGTATGATGTTTTTACACATAGCTTTTTACATGTATTCATCTTTAATTTCACTTACATTTTGTATAAAAACTGCATTCCATGCCAGGCCTCAAATGTTCCTAAGCTCAGTTTTTCTAATGAATTGTAGCTCAGATTTCTATAAAAAAGACAAAAAGAACAAGGATATTCTTTAGGACCATTATATCCTTTGGCAGGGATTCTAATTCACCTATGATAAAACAACCTCAATACCCCTCCATACTGTAAATAAATCTCACTGTGGAAAGTATTTGCTTATGATTCATGCTTTCATGTTTATGCATGTGGTGTATTAGATACAAAACAGTAAGTGCTCAAATACTTGTGTTAAGTGATCTTTATTTTTCTAGAAAGGGTTACACAACTCCAACACTATTGACATTTTTGCGCTAGGTAATTCTTTGATACGGGACTGTCTTGTGCATTGTAGGATGTCGAACAGCAACTCTGGCCTCTGCCCACTAGGTGCCAGTAGCGTACCTTCTGTTCTGACAGCTAAAAATGTGTTTGGATCTTGTCACCTGGGCGCAAAATCACCCTGGTGGAGAACCACTGCTGTAGAATGGTTCATTCTGATCTGTGAGATAATTCTGACATTAATTTTTGCTACATAAAAAAAGAATTTGCTACATAACTTTAATATCTTTCTAACAAAATTTTAAGCTTACTTTAATTACTGTAACAAAGAGGTTTACAATTAAGTTTTATGAAAATTCTAAACATAATGAAGATATATTGATAACTTACAAATGCTGCAGAAAAGGAAGGGATTCAAATGTATTTTTTTCAATGAACTGGATTTTATTGCATGATAAATCTCTAGAAAAAGTAAAAGAGATATTGCCTCAATTAGCTACTAGATATCTATTAGTAGAAATAACTGGCAAAGGTTAAAATGATAATACTGAATACTTAGCTGTAGTCTAAACTCTGAACAGAATTATGATCTGAGCCTTCCACAGCCCCTAGCCCTGCCCTCACCTCTCATAAGTGTCTCACCTTCATGATCATCTTAAATAATATATACAACTATAGATCTTGCTAGATTGTGAAGGTGATCTTTTCTAAGAGCAAAGGAATTGACCAGATGACCGTTTGTGGTATTATCAAGTTTAGATTATGAGCTCCAAGTTTTTATCTTCATATATAATTAAATATTTCTAACATTAAAAGAACTGGTCTCACATTTACACACACCTTCTTAGTTTAGTTGTTTTTCTAGGCCAGTTCAATACCAGAAGAAATAAAAAATGCCAAGTCTCACATAATTGGAAGGAATTTACTCTTCTAATTGAATCAGAACTTTGAATTAATTCAGAATGATTCTTTCTATATTAATCAAAATTCAATTTTTTACACTGCTTTACTAATTCATAAATTTAGTTGCTTCAGTTGTGCAGTTCTGGGACAACAAAAAACCAAAAGGTGCTGGATTTTTATTTGAAAACACCCACTCTTGTCCATCGGTTCCAGCTTAGTCCCTCCCTTCTCATCTGGACAGTGTAACTGTCTTCTGACTGGTGTTTCCATCTCTAGGCTCTCCCTTTCTAATCCATCCTGCATGGTCACCAGGTCACCAGATCAACTCTCCAGAGTGGTTCTCAAGTGCCAGCCAGCAGCACTTGGAAACTTATTGAAAATACAAATTCTCAGCCCTACTCTGGACAGACTGAATCAGTAACCGTGGCAGTGGAGCTTGAGTTTTAATTCCAAGTGATTCTGTTGTAGGCTGGTTTGTGCTAGAGTGCGGGTGTGATAACATGGTGGCTTGGTGTATTAAACTTGGCTTGGCCTCCAAATCCTAGAATATCTGGCTCTCATCTCCTACTCTGCCTACTTGTACTCTACAGGTACTCGCAGTATTTTTTCTTGTTTTGTCTTTCTCCATGCTCCTGTTGCAAACTCATTCTACCTAAGATGTCCGTCTGATGATCCCCAAGGGCCCTTCAAAGCCGTTTTCAAAGCGGCATTGCTCTAGTAACATCTTCACTGCTCCAACCAGAAGTCTCATTTTCCTCTGCTGTGTTCCAAAACCAATCTATGCCTGTCGTGGCCCATATGCATTTCTTCTTTTTAACACACTTATTTATGTATCCTATTTCCTCTGAGCATGAACTCTTTGAAAGTATGAACTAGGTCTTGCTCATCTGCATTGTCTATGATGTTTAAAATTGACTCAAGAACATATGCAAACTCAAATTTTGTACAATAACTGGGAAGTAGAGGGAGAAAACTGTTTTTTAAAAAATGCAGTTTTAATCCTTCACGGCCCCCTCCTGTGTGCCTCTGCAGCCTTCCTTCTCCATTGAGCTCTTGTGCATTATGGTCTGAGCTTATGCGTAGACTTTCATGTGAGATCATGACTTACTAGAAGGGTAGGAACCCTGTCTTACCTTTGTGCTGACAGCACTAGGTACAGTGCTCGGCATATTTTTATTCTGCTTGTTTACAGATTGGCATTTTTTAATGAAAGAAAATACTTATGCTAGCATGAAATAATTAGCTTACCATGTATTTCACAGTAGATGTAATGAATGACCTAAACTATTTAGCTGTTAGTTACCTCAATTGTTTCTCTTCATTCAATTTGTAAGGCTTGGAACCAGAGGACAGCGATACCCTAGCTGACCAATATGAAAGTGGTTGCCCCTTGAGGCTGGAAATGTTTGATAATTCAACGGACTATTTTCAGTGTCATGGGAGGCTCTTTATACCCACTTCCCTTTAGCCTTCTTTATTTGCAAAATGAATATTTGCTAAAAAGCATCATTAATTAGTTTAATAAGAAGTAGTGACATACATAGCTCTGGATGCCATGGACAAAGGATAAGCATTAAGTTTTTATAGCAAAAAGCATTTCTTTATCTCTACATAGATAGAATTGCTAGGCAAGCACTTCTTAAGACAGGAGGCTAGAGAGATTTTTATTTTGTAATAAGTGAAGTTAGAAGCATTTCTGATAGGCTCACTTAGTGTAAATAATTCTCATTATATTACTTGACCATCATTTTAAACATTTATTTTTCATACTGGTATAACAATTCCTGCACTGAAATCCTTAACACCAGTCTGTCCTCTTGGTAACTTATCATGTTCTTTACCAGACTCTACATAATTCATCTGCTTAAACATTCAATATGTAAATATTATTCTCTTGTAAATTAAATTATCAAAAAATTCTGGTTTAATGGCATTCAAGTTAATGTAAGTGTTGTATCTTTTCTTGTCTTATAGTGACAATTTGGGGTTAACTTGAATTCCTCCCATTTTACTAAATCAGTATTTTAAAACCTTCACTGTAAAAGCCAAAGAGTAAATATTTTAGGCTTTGCAGGCCACCAACAGTTTGTCTCATATTCTTCTTTGTTTATTCCTTTTCTTCTTTCTTTTGCTGACCTTTCAAAGTGTGAAAATTATTCTTAACTTAAGGGCTGTAAAATAATAGACAATAGACCCGATTTGTTCCATTGGCTCTAAACTAAATATGAATATAAGCAGATGGTATATGAACACATATAAAAAGGTTCCTATAGGTGCCTATAATTACTCAGACCTCTTACCATTTTTCCTCTATAACTAAAGATGTTTTCTATCTATATGATTAAAAATTTGAAAGTACATAAAAAATGTTAAATGCTGGAGATGGGCAGTAGGTCTACATAACTTAGAAATTTTCAGAATTTATACCTGAGAGAAATTAAAGTAATTAAATCAGTTACACCCCTTATTTATTTTATATATTTTATAGCTAAAAAATTATAGAAAAATAAATATAATAAACTTACAAATATTTGAGAGATAGGAGTCCTTTAAATGAATTTTCTCTTAATTCCGTAATTTCATTTCCACTGAGAATGCTGAAAAAGGAAAAGGTTATTTCTGGATCATAATGAAAAATAACTATAACCATTAACTACATAGAAATATCCATGGGGAAACCTGAGTAATGGTGCCATAGAAATACCCTAATTTAATTTGTATTTAATTTAATGATGAGGATCTTTGTTCTGTTTTTACTCAAACTTTCCTTCCCATGTCCTCCTTTATGTCCATCTCTCTCCATCACACACACACACACTTCACTCTTCACACAAGTAATTTATTTAATGCCTACTCTCTAGATAACAAAGTCTGTTAGAACCCAATTTTGGCTGGTACCAACACTGGCAGAACTATCATTTGCTTCTCTCTTTTCCCAAAACTTATTATGGAAGTCCCATACAGAACACATTAGGGCTGCAAGTGAAGCCATTCAAGGAGTTCCCTTATTAAAAAAAATTCTAGGCCCTGGCCGGTTGGCTCAGCGGTAGAGCGTCGGCCTGGTGTGCGGGGGACCTGGGTTCGATTCCCGGCCAGGGCACATAGGAGAAGTGCCCATTTGCTTCTCCACCCCTCCTCCTCTCCTTCCTCTCTGTCTCTCTCTTCCTCTCCTGCAGCCAAGGCTCTATTGGAGCAAAGATGGCCCGGGCGCTGGGGATGGCTCCTTGGCCTCTGCCCCAGGCGCTAGAGTGGCTCTGGTCTCGGCAGAGCATCGCCCCCTGGTGGGCAGAGTGTCGCCCCTGGTGGGCGTGCCGGGTGGATCCCGGTCGGGCGCATGCGGGAGTCTGTCTGACTGTCTCTCCCCATTTCCAGCTTCAGAAATAAAATTTAAAAAAAAATTCTATTAGACCCTGGCAAGTTGGTTCAGTAGTAGAGCCTCGGCCCGGCGAGTGGATGTCCCAGGTTTGTTTCCCAGTCAGGGCACACAGGAGAAATGACCATCTGCTTCTCCATTCCTCCTCAACCCCTCTTTCTCTCTCTCTCTCTCTCTCTCTCTCTCTCTCTCTCTTTCTTCTCTCTCTCTCTCTCTCTCTCTCTCTCTCTCTCTCTCTCTTCCTCTCCAGCAGCCATGGCTCAATTGGTTTGAGTGTTCCAGGTCCCGGCACTGAGGATGTGAAAAACAGTTTGATTGTGAGCATGGCTCCAGATGGGCAGAGCATTGGCCCTAGACAGGGGTTTCCAGGTGGATCCCAGTCAGGTTCCTGCAGGAGTCTGTCTCTCTACATCTCTCACTTGGAAAAGAAGGAAATTAAAAAATAAAAATATAAAACATTTTTTTGAAAACTAAAATGTGCATAAAGCACACACAATATAAATACAAACAGCCATGTGACACCATTCATGTCAAGAAAGAACACTGCAGGCCCTGGCCAGTTGGCTCAGAGGTAGAGTGTCGGCCTGGCACGCAGGAGTCCTGGGTTTGATTCCTGACCAGGGCACACAGGAGAAGTGCCCATCTACTTCTCCACCCCACCCCTTCTCCTTCCTTTCTGTCTCTCTCTTCCCCTCCCACAGCCAAGGCTCCATTGGAGCAAAGTTGGCCCAGGCACTGAGGATGGCTCCATGGCCTCTGCCTCAGGTGCTAGAATGGCTCTGGTTGTGACAGAGCAACTCCCCAGATGGGCAGAGCATCACCCCTGGTGGGCATGCCAGGTGAATCCCAGTCGGGCACATGTGGGAGTCTGTCTGACGGCCTCCCCGTTTCCAATTTCAGAAAGAAAAAAAAAAAAGAAAGAAAGAAAACTGCAGTATCCCAGAGCCCACAGGATGGTCCTCTCTAATCATTGCCCTTCCTCTGACTCCCGTTTAAATATGGTAGCAACAACTGGGTATGTGATGCTACTTTTTCAACTGTAAATTTATACACTCTAAATACAGATCAAGTCTTTCTGATAAAAAAATTTAGCAAACAAATGGAGATTTCAAAGACTTAGTATAAAAAAAGGCTGTAAATTTTATCATGAATAACTTTTATATTGATTCCATGTAGAAATGATAATACAGTACTTTTGGATAGTTTGAAGAGACAATGTGAAAAAATGTAGACTATCTTAATAATACTCTATCGAGTTACCGTATATCCCTATGTATAAGATGACCCCATATATAAGACACACCTTAACTTTGGGGCCCAAAATTTGGAAAAAAAAGTGTATTACATAAAGTTATTGAACTCAAGTTTTATTCATCATAAAATTCATACAACTCCTCGTCACTGTCAAAACTCCTATCCATTAGCTTGTCCTTATCTATGTCTGATGACTAATCACTGTCTTCAACAATGAGCACAAAAACAAGTGTGTAAAAGGGGGAAATGCACTCTGGCTGGTTGGCTCAGCAGTAGAGTGTCGACCCGGTGTGTGAAAGTCCCAGATTCAATTCCCAGCCAGGGCACACAAAAGAAGCGCTATTCTGCTTCTCCACCCTTTCCCCTCTCCTTTCTCTCTATCTCTCTCTTCCCCTCCCGCAGCCAAGGCTCCAATGGAGCAAAGTTAGCCTGGGTGCTGAGGATCGCTCCATGACCTCTGCCTCAGGCTCTAGAATGGCTCCAATTGCAGTGAAGCACTGACCCAGAAGGGCCAAGGATCACCTCCTGGTGGGCATGCTGTGTGGATCCTGGTCCAGCGCATGTGGGAGTCTCTCTGCCTTCCTGCTTCTCACTTCAAAAAATTATAGGGAGTGGCAAGATGGCGAGGGAGTAGGTGGACGTTCCAACTTCTGCCTCCCAGAACCAAAGTGGATTACAACTTAACTTTAAGAACAGTCATCTGGAAAAACCAACTTTGGGCTAAACCAAGAGGACTCTATAACCAAAGATTACCAAGGAAGCCACACTGAGACTGGTAGCAAAAGCAGAAACTCAGAGAGGGCTGCCGAGCACCCGGGAGTGTGGAGGGACTCATGTGGCAGTCAGGGATTTTTCCAGAGAGGGGAGGGTCCTGGGCCCTAGGACCAAAGCCCCAGCCTGAAGCCCCGGAACCTAAAAGAGGCATACGGACAATATTTAGCTGCAAAAAAAAAAGCCAGGATACTGTTTGCGAGAGAGACAGATTTCTCAGACCCAGGATTCATCTTAAAGGGACTGCAAAGAAAACCTCTTTCACAACCACTCACTAGGGGCTCCAGGGAATGGGGAGAGGTGAGAGGACCAGAGTAGCAGAAAGAGAGTGTAATCTAGGAGGCACAGGGAGAAACATTTTGAGGAACAGCCACTCTAACCCCTGGGCTGAGTCATGCCCCAAATCTAAAGCGAATATTTTTCCTGGAACCAGCAATACAAGCAAAGGGAAGCAGGTCACCAGCCAAACAGCTCTCCTGCTGCAGTCAGAGCAAAGAGTCGCTTAGAAGCCGGGAGCCTTCAGGGATAGAAGGTTGAGTGCTGAGGTCTCAGTTACATCACCATCCCCACACTACTGAGTGCTCACAGGAGGGTGGGTGGTGGTGGGATGCAGAAGCAGGTCCTGTCCACCAGGTTGGAAGTCAAGGGCAGGGCACGGCTGTGGACAGGGTGCGTGAAAGCAGCTGCTGGCCTGGGCATATGAAAGCGGTTCTGCCTGCAGTCCTGCATGTGGGGGCAAGGTGGAGGGTGGGGAACCAGCAGAGGCTTGCAGGCCCAGCGTGGGAATACAGTCACGCCTGCAGGGGCGAGGCAGAGGCCAGTGAGCCGGCCAAGGCTTACGGCACCAGCACGCGAATGCAGTCCTGCCCAAGAGAGTGGAAGCCAGGGGCCAGTTACGGCTGCAGACAGGATGTGTGAAAGCAGTCTGGCCAGTGGCTGTGGGCCTGGCATGCGAGCACAGTCTCACCTGCGGTCCAGCCTGCAGGGGCAAGGCGGAGGCCCGGGAACCAGCGGAGGCAGTAGCCAAGGCTTGCGACCCGGACACACGAGCACAGCCCCACCCACGGAGGCAAGGTGGAAGCCAGGGAGTTACCAAGGCTTGCGGCCCGGCGCATGAAAGTGGTTTAATGCATGGCTGTGAGTCGGCAGGCTGGTGCAGTCCAACCTGAAGTCAGGCCTGTGGGGGCGAGGCGGAGGCCAGGGAACCAGCAGAGTCTTGCAGCCCCAGCACGTGAGCACAGTCTAGCCCAGGGAGGGGGGGCAGAGACCAGAGGCAAGTACAGTCCTACCCACAGGGGCAGGGCGGAAGCCAGGGAACCGGCAGCAGCTTGAGCATGGCGCATGAATGAAGCCCTGCCAGCAGGGCCGGGGCGAAGGTCAGGGGCGGGCTGCAGCAGATGCCTGAGCATCTGCCCGGGCAGACAGACCACACCTTGGGAACACAGAGACATACCCATTGAACTCCTGTGGCCACACCATTCTGAGAGGTAAAAAAGAAGAGAAATTAAAATAAAATAAAAGGCTGGATAGAATGACACCTGAGGCTAAGGGGCAAGCCACATCCAATACCTTACCTAACCCTTGATTTATAGTACTGAGCCCAACAAGTATCCACCAATAAGTGGTGGCAGAGAGTGGATCTCAGGAACCTAAACATTTAAACAAACATCCTCCAGGCCAAAAGTAGAGAAAAGCCAGCCTAAGTTGATATTAACAATGGCACCTGAGCTCAGCAGAGGCAACTACAGGATCTGGATTGCCTGTTGCTCCAAAAAGGTAGATAAGGGCCAGTCACAGGCAGCGACCCCCACTGGTCTGCACCAGGCTCTGACCAAGAAGGTCCAGAGAGGGCACATTCAAAGGCCAGATATGGACAGCATCAATTCAGGACCTAACAACCTTGTTAGAGTGACATCTTAAGGAAGGGCACCACACACCTGACCCAGTTAAGATATATAAGATGCCAATACAAATAGCAAAAAGAACAGTGACCACACAAATAGCCCACAGAAATTTACAAACAGCAGCTGATGCCAACCCAAGAAGTTCTAGAAACAACACAACTGGAAACTGGAGGCAGGCAATACCAACGCTAGACTCAGCAAGCTACACAAACAACGCATCCAAAACAGGAGTCTATATACAGACAAAATGGGAAGACAGAGAAATGCAACCCAAATGAATCAACAAGAGAGATCCCCAGAAAAAGATCTGAACAAGATGGAAATAACCAAATTATTGGAGGCAGGGTTTAAAATAATGATTGTTAGGATGCTCAAAGATCTTAGAGCAACAATGGATGGACATAATGAGCACCTAAATAGATAGCAAGCATCAAAAAAGGACATTGAAATTATAAGAAAGAACCAGTCAGAAATGATGAATACAATATCAGAAATGAAGACCACAAGGAATTAAAAGCAGGATGGATGAAGCTGAGGATCGAATCAGTGACTTAGAGGACAAGATATACGAAAGCATGGAAGCAGAGCAGCAAAAAGAAAAGGCTCAAAAAGTCTAAGAAAAAAGGAAACTCTAAGAGAGTTCTGTGACAACATAAAGAAAAATAACATCCACATCATAGAGGTTCCTGAAGGAGAAGAGAAAGAACAAGGGATAGAGAACCTGACTAAAGAAATCATAGCTGAAAACTTCCCTAAATTGATTAAGGAAAAAGGCACACAAGTTCAAGAAGCACAGAGAGTCCCATTAAGGATGAACCCAAAGAGGCCTACAACAAGACACATCATAATTAAAATACAAAAATTAAGAGATAAAGAAAGAATACTAAAAGCTGCAAGAAAAAGCAGTTAATGACCTACAGAGGAGCCCCCCATAAGGATAACATCTGACTTCGCAACAGAAACATTAGAGGCCAGAAGGGAATGGCAAAAATATTCAAAGTAATGCAAAACAAGAGCCTACAACCAAGACTTCTCTCTCCAGCATGGCTATCATTTAAAATTGAAGGAGAAATAAAAAAACTTCTCAGACAAAAAAAAACTCAAGGAATTAATTACAACCAAACCAATGCTACAAGAAATGTTAAGGAGCCTGCTGTAAACAGAACAGAGGAGAAAAAATATCTCGTAAAAGAGGAATGTAGAATTAAAGAATAAAATGGTAATAAAAACGACATATCAATAATAACCTTAAATGTAAACAAACTAAATGCTCCAATCAAAAGACACATGGTAGCTGCGTGGATAAGAAAACAGGACCCATTCATATGCTGTCTACAAGAGAGACTCCTCACAACAAAAGATACAAATAGACTGAAAGTAAAGGGATGGAAAAAATATTCCATGCAAATGGAAATGAAATAAAAAGCGGGGGTAGCAATATATATATCTGACAAAACAGACTTCCAAACAAAGGCTATATCCATACTTCCAAAGTAAAGGATAAAGAAGATCACTACATAATGATAAAGGTAACAACCCAACAGGAAGAGATAACCATTATAAATATCTATGCATCTAATATAGGAAAACCTAAATAAATTAAGCAGATTTTGATGGACATAAAGGGCGAGATCAACAGTAGTACTATAATAGTAGAGGATTTCAAAACCCCACTAACAACACTGGATAGATCCTCAAGAAAGAAAATTAACAAATAGACAGCAGACTTAAAGGACACACTAGGTCAACTGGATTTAATAGATATCTTCAGAACCTTTCACCCTAAACCAGCAGAATACACATTCTCTTCAAGTGCTCATGCTACATTCTCTAGGACAGACCACATGTTAGGGCATAAAATGAGTCTCAACAAATATAAGATTGAAATCATATCAAGCATCTTCTTGGATCACAATGGCATGAAACTAGAAATCAACTACAATAGAAAAACTGAAAAACAGTCAAACTCTTGGAAACTAAATAGCATGTTATTAAATAACAAATGGGTTAACAATGAGATCAAAGAAGAAATAAAAATTTCCTTTAAACAAATGGATATGAACATACAACTCAAAATTTGAGACACAGCAAAAGCAGTCCTGAAAGGGAAGTTCATAGCACTACAGGCATACCTTAGGATGCTAGAAAAAGCTTAAATAAACAATTTAACCCTGCATCTAAAAGAACTAGAAAAAGAACAGCAAGTAAAGCCCAGAGATAGTAGAAGAAAGGATATAATAAAGATCAGAGCAGAAATAAAGTACATACAGGTGAAAAAAACAATACACAGGATCAATGAAACCAAGAGCTGGTTCTTTGAAAAGGTAAACAAATAGATGAACCTTTAACTCTTACCAAGGAAAAAAGAGAGAGGACTCAAATAAATTGTATTAGAAATGAGAGAGGAGAAGTAAAAACTGACACAGAAATACAAAGGATTCTAAGAAAATACTATGAAGAACTGTATGCCATAAAATTAGACAACCTAGGTGAAATGGACAAATTCCTCAAAACATATAAGCTTTCAAAAATCAATATAGAAGAATCAGAAAACCTAAACAGAATAATTTCATCAAATGAGATTGAAACTGTTATAAAAAAAAAGTCCCAACAAACAAGTCCTGGGCCAGATGGCTTTACAGGCAAATTTTACCAAATATTCAAAGAAGAACTAACTCCTTTCCTTCTCAAGCTATTTCAAAAAATTCAAGAGGGAAGACTTCCAAACTCCTTTTATGAGGCAAGCATAATTCTGATTCCAAAACCAGGAAAAGATAGTACAAAAAAGAAAACTATAGGTCTATATCCCTGATGAACTTAGATGCTAAAATTCTAAACAAAATATTAACAAACCAGATCCAGCAACACATGAAATAAATCATACATCATGATCAGGTGAAATTTATTCTGGGGAGACAAGGCTGGTACAATATTTGCAAATCAATCAATATGATTCAACACATAAACAAAAGAAAGGATAAAAATAACCTGATACTATCAATAGATGCAGAAAAAGCATTCGATAAAATACAGGACCCACTTATGATCAAAACTATCAGCAAAGTGAGAATACTGGGAACATACCTCACATAATAAAGGCCATCTATGACAAACCCACAGCCAACATCATAATCAATGGGCAAAAATTAAAAGAAATCCCCTTAAGATCAGGAACAAAGCAGTGGTGCCCCCTCTCACCATTCTTATTCAACATTGTTCTGGAAGTCTTAGCCACAGAAATCAGACAAGAAGAAGAGATAAAAGGCATCCAAACTGGAAAAGAAGAAGTAAAACTATCATTATTTGCTGATGATATGATACGGTACATAGAAAACCCTAAAGTCTCAAAAACCTACTGGACCTCATAAATAAATTCAGCAAGGTGGCAGGATTTAACATCAATATTCAAAAATCAGTGGCATTTTTATACACCAACAATGAACTGTCTGAAAGAGAAATTAAGGAAACAATTTTCTTCATTACTGCAACAACAACAACAAAAAAAGTATCTAACAGTAAATTTAACCAAAGAGGTTAAAAACTTGTACTTGGAAAATTATAAAACATTGATAAAAAAAACATATCAAGGAAGATACAAACAAGTGGAAGCATATACCGTGTTCATGGATAAGAAGAATAAACATCGTTAAAATGTCTACATTACCCAAAGTAATTTATAAATTCAATGCAATTCCTATTAAAATACCAGTGACATACTTCAAAGATATAGAACAAATATTCCAAAAATTTATATGAAACCAAAAAAGAACACGAATAGCCTCAGCAATCCCAAAAAAGAACAATAATGTGGGTGGTACCACACTTCCTGATATCAAGTTATACTACAAGGCCATTGTACTCAAAACAGGTTGGTACTGGCATAAGAACAGGCATACAGATCAATGGAACAGAACAGAGAACCCAGAAATAAACCCACACCTATATGGACAATTGATATTTGACAAAGGAATTAAGAGCGTACAATGGAGTAATGACAGTCTCTTTAACAAATGTTGTTGGGAAAATTGGACAGGTACTTGCAAAAAAAATAAAACTGTATCAACGACACCATTCACAAAAATCAACTCAAAATGGATAAAAGACTTAAATGTAAGTCGTGAAACTATAAATATCTTGGAAGAAAACATATGCAATAAACTCTCCAATATCTCTCATAGTAATAGTTTTGCTGATTTATCTCCACAGGCAAGTGAAATAAAGGACAGGATGAACAAATGGGACTATATATATACATACTTACCTGGCAGGGGAGATACCATGATCACAAATGGGACTATATAAAACTAAAAAGCTTTGGTACAGCAAAAGACACCATTAACAAAATAAAAAGACAATCCACACAATGGGAGAATACATTCACCAATACGTCTGATAAGGGTTGTTAATAACCAAAATTTATAAAGAACTTGTAAAACTCAACACCAGGAAGGTAAACAATCCAATCAAAAATGGGCAATGAAAAATGAATAGACACTTCCCCAAAGAGAACATACAGATGGCCAATAGGCATATGAAAAAATGTTCAACATTACTAATCATTGGAGAAATACAAATTAAACCACAATGAGATACCACCTCACACCTGTCAGAATGGTGCTCATTAACAAAACAACACATTAAATAAGAGCTGGAAAGGGTGTGGAGAAAAGGAAACCCTCCTGCACTGCTGGTGGGAATGCAGACTAGTGCAGCCACTGTGGAAAACAGTATGGAGATTCCTCAAAAAGTTAAAAATGGAACTGCCCTTTGACCCAGCCATACCACTTTTAGGAATATACCCTATGAATACCAAATCACTGATTCAAAAGAAATGTACCCCCATGTTTATTGCAGCTTTGTTCACAAGAGCCAAGATCTGGAAACAGCTCAAGCGTCCTTCAGTGGATGAGTGGATTAAAAAGCTGTGGTATATTTACACAATGGAATGCTACGCGGCTGGGAGGGAAAAGAAAATCTTACCTTTTGCGACAACATAGATGGACCTGGAAAATATCATGCTAAGTGAAATATGCCAGGCAGAGAAAGAAAAATATCATATGAACTCATTCATTTGAGGAATGTAATGACCAATGTGAACTGAGGAACAGAACAGAGGCAGAGGCAGGATCAAAGGGACCAGAGGGAAAGCATTCAGAGGAAAAGTGGAAGAGAAGATGGGATTAGAGAAGGCAAAGAGATTAGTGAAATTATATATACATAGCACAGCATTATAGAGAACAGGACAGCAAATCCTGGTGGGAATGGGGGAAGGCATTGGGAGGAGGGGGCAAAAGGGGGAGCCAGTGGGAACAAGGGGGTGGGGGGAGATATACTCGGTGGGACACTTGAACCTATGTAAACACAATAAATTAAAATCATAAATAAAATTTCAAAATAAAAAAGGGGAAAATGCAAGTATAAAAATCAACCACTGTATAAGACACACCCAGTATTTAAGATGCCAAATTTTTCAGAAAAAAAGTATGACTTATAAATGGAGTTATTCTATATTATATGCTGAAATGACAGTATTTTGCAAATGAATTAAATATATTAACATTTATTTCACTGTGTCCTTTAACTTTTATTTTTAAATGGCTACCAGAAAATTTAAGATTACTCGTGTGGCTTGCATTATGTAGCTAATGAACAGTGTTCCATTGTATGACTCTATCACATGTTATTTATTCATTCTACCATTGGTGGATACTAAGATTTTTCTAGTTTTCAGTTATTACAATGCTGCTTTGAACATTCTTGTACTTGTATCCTGATACACATTTGCCTGAGTTTCTCTAAGGTATCATAGGGGTACAAAATTGTTTTCCTAAAATGATATGCTCTGTTACGTTGGCAGATTGAAACATGCCAAGTCTCTAGCCCTCCAACCTTCACCAAAATCCCTAAGAATAATGGGAAAGATGTCATTTATGAAGCACAACCTTAGCTCAAAGCATGAGAGCAGCTCCATAAATGCTTCCCTACCAGAAGTGCCCTGGAGCACCCTGCACGTGAGCAGTTGGGACACTGCAGTAGGAGCAGCTGGCAGCACAAGGACCCCACATCTTCCCTCCTTGGCCCGGGCAGCCAGGGTGTCTTCCTTCAGGTGGAGCAGCTGGCATTAGATAGGGTATGCACTCCCTGCTAGCCCCAGGAGGGTGTCTCCACCTCTCCCTTATTCTCAGGGAATCCATTAGGACAAGCCCAGCAGTCCATTTGACCTCTCCCCTAGGGCCAGAACACAGGAGCAGTGGGATCTCAGTTACAATGATGAAACTGCACTGGGGAAGGAGCGAACAACTTGAGAAAGCCAACTGCTTTACGGACAGAAAACAAACACAAACATAAAAGCTGATAGCCAATGTATCAGAGTTAACAAAGGAAGCACAAGAGGACTTCAGAATAGCCGCAGAGAGTACATCCACTGCAAAGAATCAACTCAAGATTATACAAATGAAGTGTTATCATTCATAACAGAAACTCAGTATATGAGCAGCAGAAATGACAGTTGACACAATTAGAAAACTGAGAGATCCAGTCAATGACTTCTCTGTAATGAGAAAGGAGGTGGAACAGGAGTGGTCTACACACAAGCCTGACACCTGGGTCTGCCCAAGGCATGTTAGAGGCCTTTGCTTTACCTAGTGATGCAATAAAGATGTAAAGACTAGAAACATGCTTGGGGTAGGGGTGAGGAGTGGAGTAGTTTGCATTCATTTCTTACCTGATGAGCAGAAAGGCACACGGCCAGTGTCTCCAAGATGGAGAGAAGGAGTGGGTGAGGGCCAGTACAGAAGAACTCTGTAATACTAAGTTGTGCATCCTTCAGGAGCCTTGGGGATCTAAGCACATGCTAAGTGGACTTATGAAACTATTTCCATCTAGTTCAGCATTTGAAACATTCTGTATTCCCTCTAAAGTCTGTTGGTGACACACTTATATTATTTCCATCTCATAGCGTCATTCTACCTCAAAGCTTAATCTTTACTCATAGCTTATGACAAAATATTACTGTTCAGAATATTTTGCTGCACCTGAAATCAGGGAGAGTTCTCAGTTACAAGGTAGTTCATATTACACAGCACACAGTTACATTTTTAACAGGCCATTAAAATAAAAACCTTAATTCCTACAAAGAACTGTTGAAGCCCTAAGAATGCATCAAAGACCCTGACCTCAATTTGAAACTCACTGCATCAGAAGAAGAGCAGTGATGGTCAGAATGTGCATGAAGGCGGAATGGTCACAAGTGATGTTATGATTTTTTTCTCACCTCTCTTGAATAATGATTTCATATGTCCATGGAAATGATCCACAAAGAAAAAAACAAATAAATATGTCCAGTGATGTTTATAGTAATCCTTTGTGTGTGTGTGTGTGTGTGTGTGTATTTTTCTGAAGTTGGAAACGGGGAGGCAGTCAGACAGACTCCAGCATGCACCCGACTGGGATCCACCAGGCATGCCCACCAGGGGGCAATGCTCTGCCCATCTGGGGCGTTGCTCTGTCGCCGGCATACCCACCAGTGGGCGATGCTCTGCCCATCTGGGGCGTTGCTCTGTTGCAACGAGAGCCATTCTAGCACCTGCGGCAGAGGCCATGGAGCCATCCTCAGCACCTGGGCCAACTTTGCTCCAATGGAGCCTTGGCTGCGGGAGGGGAAGAGAGAGACAGAGAGGAAGAAGAGGGGGAGGCGGGGAGAAGCAGATGGGCACTTCTTTTGTGTGCCCTGGCCAAGAATCAAACCCAGGACTCCTGCATGCCAGGCCGATGCTCTACCACTGAGCCAACCAGCCAGGGCCTATAGTAATCCTTTTTATGAGTATAAATAGTTGGAAAAACCTATACTTCCCCCTATCACTTAACAAAGGTATATGTGTATCATATAGATTATATACAAAAAGATCATAGTAAATAAATAATGGTGTATGAAGAAATCAAGACAAAAGTAAAGTTGTATATACAATTATAATTTTACAAATATAACTCCTGCCTGACAAGGCAGTGGCACAGTGGACATAGCGTCAGACTGAGATGTGGAGGACTCGGATTTGAAACCCCGAGGTTGCCAGCTTGAGCGTGAAATTACAGACATGACCCCATGGTTGCTGGCTTGAGCCCAAGGTCACTGGCTTCAGCAAGAAGTCACTTGCTCTGCTGTAGCCACCCAGTCAAGGCACATATGAGAAAATAGTCAATGAACAACTAAGGTGAGGCAACAAAGAATTGATGCTTCTCATCTCTCTCCCTTCCTGTCTGTCTGTCCCTATCTGTCCTTCTCTATCCCTGTCATACACACACACATTATATATATACAAAACCCTGACAGGAATCCAGTATGGACAGAGAAATGGGTCAAATCCTCAGCTATTATAAAGTAGTCCATTCTGATTGGCTAAAGCCCATAGTCTGTTTGGTGAAAGAGTTTGAGTATCAACTAAAGGGTAACTCAAGGGTATGTATGGAATTTGAATTAATGGGGTTTCTTTTTGTGAAGCTATTTGGATGACAGCACAGTAAGAATTAAGAATACTTTTGTATTGCTTTGAGAGAGAGAATTAGGGAGAAAAACAGTGAGAGAGAGAGAGAGATCAATTTGTTGTTTCATTTATTTGTGCATTCATTGGCTGATTCTTATTCTTGTAGTGCCCTGACCAGGGATAAAATCCAC
Organism: Saccopteryx bilineata; assembly: GCF_036850765.1. Lineage (NCBI taxonomy): Eukaryota > Metazoa > Chordata > Mammalia > Chiroptera > Emballonuridae > Saccopteryx > Saccopteryx bilineata. The sequence goes on along the minus strand of NC_089491.1, from coordinate 355,658,121 downwards.
AACCTTGAAATATGGGGATGATGTCCTACTGAGTTGAGATACCCGGCCAGGCCAAAACACATTTTTAAAATAAGAACAGTAAATTAAACCTGGAAGGAATGTTTAGACTGAGTATGAGTCAGTCACCAAAAAATTACCTAAAAAGAAGAGCTTCAAATAAGCAACCAACTGTAACAAAACACTCTGATCTGTAGAACTCCACATATTCATTTTGACTAAAGCAAAAATTTTAAAAACTATAGGGAATCAGAGTTAAAGCCACATCTAAAAATTTTCTCACACCAGAAAAACATCAAAGCCTGCCATAAATTAACTTTTAAGAAATGTCCACGTCTGACTTCTGGTCAGGCTTCTTTTCACTAAGGCAAGCTTCTGAACTTCACATATTTGTCATTAATTCTAAATCACTTATACAATTCTCCTTAGCACCTCCTCTGTGACTTCCAGAGAATTGAGAGGCTCAGGGTTTGGGGGGCGATTTTTGAGGACTTAACTATACATAGGATGCAAGCATTTTCTGGAATTGATTCACATTCCTTCCCCAGCTATCTTACTCTCCAAAGACCTTACCAATATTTGAAATTATATCTATCTATTTATTATATTTATATATTCATTTTTATAGTATATCCTTATAAACCCCTTGAGAGCTTGGGTATTTTGTCTATTTTGCTCTTGGGCCTATAACCCTGACACATAGAAACATTTCTTGCACATAGAAGATGCTTCATAAATATTTGTCCAGTGACTTCAGAGAGTAGCCGGTGTTAATTTTTAGGTATACAACTTTTATTTAAAACAAATCATCCATTTATTAGTACTCATGAGGGTAAGTACAGCCTTAAAGGAAAAGATGTGTCTTTCTTCTCCCTTACATCTGTGACTCTTAATCTTTGAAACAAGAGCCCTATAAGAATTTCATATAGCCTATGGGCCCTTTCCCTAGAAAACTGCACTTTCTTGAATACATGCAAAAGTGTGCGTGTCATTCCCATTTGTGGACTTTCTCTTTAGGGCAGATATTGCTGAATAAAACTCAATATACTCGTGGCTCAAAATTCCAAAGGTATGTAGTACACAATGCAAAGTTTTTTCTCCTCTTCCTGACTCTCAGCCTACCCCACCCCTTCAGCTCCTCAGAGAAAACTCACATTATTTATTTCTTGTGCCAAATGACTTTCATTTCTCTTACAAATTTGGGAAATAAAATCTCCAAGTCTGATACTATTATAAGAAATATAAACTATATAGAGTTTTAAAGAAATTCCTATGTAAAAAATAAAACAGCTTGGTTCTTGTATTTTTTCCTTACCAATAAGATAAACTAAGAGAGGAATATTTTACAATGGTCCTAAACCCTATTTTTAGATGACTATGACTATTATGTCTTTTATTATTAATTCAGAAGGCATTTTGACTTATTTATTCAAGAAGAACTAATATGCCACTTAGTTACTTTGAATGTAAATATTTTTTTTCCAAAATCATTTATGTGTCTAAACTAACTTTGCTACAGATCAATAAAAAACAAATAAATAATAGAAAAATGGGCAAAAAAGGACAGGATAAATTTAGAGAAGAGATACTAATGTTCAATAAATATAAGCAGATATTTAAGTTCACAAGTAAACAGACAAATTCAAATTTATATGGCACCCCTTTTTATTCACCCATTAGATCAGCCAAAAAGTGGAGACTATCCAGTGGTGGACGGTAGAGGGAAATGAATGCTGTCGTGGCCCACAGATCGCAGTGTAAGCTGGCACAAGTTCTTTGAGGGCAATTAAAATGCTATGTCGATATAGTCTGCACCTCAACAATTCCATTTCTAAATATTTATGCAACATAAATACCTGCCCATGTTCACAAAGATGCATGTACAAGAATGTTGCAGCAATACATGTAACGAGAAAATTGGACATAATCTAAACATTCGTCAGTAGGGTTATTAAACTGTGATACACTCATGCTCTGAAACATTAAGCAGGAGTTTAAGTGAATGGGGAAACTCTCTATGCACCAAGATGGCAACAAACCTAAGACACATCGTTAGGTGAAAAAAGCAAGTTATAGGACATTACCATTGGTGTAAAAAAACATGTGATATGAAAATCATGTGGCATCCCTATTTTGCTATCTGTAAATATGTAATTAGGCAAGTGTGTGGGAAAAGGTCTGGAAGGATACAGTAAACTCAGAGTAGTGGTTACCCTAAGGGTGGGGGACGAGAGCACATCTGAGTTCTCATGATACCTGTTATTTCATTGTCAGATATTGAAAACATGATCGTGTATTACTTGTGATAATAGAAAATCAGTTTAAATGGATTCATTGTAAAGAGGGCCTGCCAAATTTAATTTTTTAAATAAACACCAGATTTAATCAACAGAGGTTAATTTGAGATGCAGACAAGGAAACAACTTTTTTCAGAGCTATTGACCTCAAAATACTGGACCAAGAAGGATCTTACAATGCAGCTGGTTCTTTGTATTCATTTTTGGAGGTATATACTCACAGTTTTTCAATGTGGTGGAAGGGCTTCCAAAAATTTTCACTCAGGGACGCGATGGCATTTCCCCGCAAATCTCTGTGGAAAAACACAGTCAATGTCCTTGAACAGGCAGGGAAAGAATGAACAGAGTAAGTGAAGCAGCCGTGGTGACCTTGTGGGAAATACTCAAATGCAGAACACACCAGCTTTCTCATTCCACAGCCATCAGCTTCCCGGGTTGCATAATTAATAAAGACCTGATGTGGGGTCACTGGCACAAACAATGAGGCACCACCTCAGACCTGACCTTCTTACCTGAGACAGGTGCTGCCAGTTAATTACTCTGAGTGCTCCCGCCCCCCCCCCAATTACTTGTATCTAAAATGACTCCTTCTACAAATCAATGGGAAAAGATATCACATCAGCAAATAAATATAAAGAAACCTTATGCCAGGCCTCATCAAAGCTTTGGCTCAAGCCCTCTGTAAAAATCTCTCCAGGTGTTAGAAGAATAAGGGCAAAGAGAAGTAAAAAGGACTAATATGGAAAGATCTCATAGACATATTTGATAGGAAAAGCAGAAATCACCAAACAAGGGGTAAATATCACCTCATTATGGGGAAGAGTTCAAAGGAGAGAGAGAGATTGGAAGGGTACACATACACCAAAATGGTAACAAGAGTGACAGAAAGGGTTAGGTGGAGGCCTGGCCAGATAGCTCAGTTGGTTAGAGCATCGTCCCAATTTGCAAAGGTTGCAGGTTCAATCCCCAATCAGGGCACATACAGGAACAGATTGATGTTTCTGACTCCTATCTTTCTTCCTCTCTATCTAAAATTAATAAATAAGTTCAAAAGAAATACATAGAAAGAGTTAGGTGGGATTTTCACACTTTATCCAATATACTTTGGTGATGTTAAAAAAAAAAAATCAAGTGGTAGAGCGTCGGCCCGGCATGTGAAAGTCCCAGGTTTGATCCCCGGCCAGGGCACATGGAAATGACCATCTGCTTCTCTACCCTTCCCCCTCTCCTTCCTCTCTATCTCTCTCTTCCCCTCCTGCAGCAAAGGCTCCATTGGAGCAAAATTGGCCCAGGCACTGAGAACGGCTCCATGGCCTCCACCTCAGGTACTAGAATAGCTCCAGTTGCAACAGAGCAATGTCCCAGATAGGCAGAGCATTGCCCCCTGGTCTGGCGCATGCTGGAGTCTGTCTCTCTGCCTCCCTGTTTCTCACTTCAGAAAAATAAAAAACAAAAAGTAGTAAGAATGTATCCATGAATTACAGATGTTGACTGGAAACTGATCAATTCCTGAGGTTCATTTCAACCACTAAGTCTGTGGATGGCTCTGAATCTTTACCTCTAGCTTTGTCCTCTCTCATCAGCAACAACTCACCTATTCAGTTTATATACAGATTTTTCAGGAAGGTCACAAAAAGTCAAACAGATACCTGTTTACCCCTCTGCCTAATGGACATTTCCACTCAACCAGGAGCCTTCTGGTTGCTTTACACTGAGCAATAAAATACCCAATCTGAACTCATCTCCCTCAGCCTGGCTCTCGTTCCCAATTGCTGTATGTTCATCTGCTACACCACTACCATTCTCCTTGTATCCAGGACAAAATCTTGACAGGGTCATGTTTGACTTTTCTCTTTCCTGTACCTCCCATCTCCCAACTCCAGGCAGTTACTAATCTTGTCTGTTCTTCCTTATAGAGTTCCCAGGATTTTCTTCCTACTCCTGTCACAACCACTCATTTTCAGCACCTTCTCATTTCACACCTAAATTTTGCCAGAGCATTTTATCTCCCTGAGTCAAGCATTCCTCTTTACATTGCTCTATATATGAAATCTAAAATAATCTTTATTTTAATCTTCTGTCTCTCTCACTTGAAATCTTTCAGCAGCTCTCCCTGTCTCAGTGTGACTTTCAAACCCCTACAGCTGACAGCCAGGGTTTTGCGTAGTCCTATTTTTCACTGTTTCCTAAGCCAATGCTTTACAGCGAGACTGGCCTATTAATTCCTGATCACTCCCGCAGCCCTGCCTTTGCCTGGACACTACTCAATATTTTTTCTCTAACAAATCATATCCAGCATTTAAGCCCCTGCTGAAGTTCTAGGTTATCCTTGCAGGTTTCCCTGACTTCCACACCCCAGCACCTACAGACTGTGGTGAACTGTCACACCTCTGGTCTGAATCTCTTTTAGAACTTAATCATATATCACCTCCTGTTTTATGCACATTATCTTCCTTCTCATCTCTCACTGTCACAATCCACAATGACATACTTCTGTGGCTCACACAGTATGTGGCCCTAGATTGGGCACAAAATGAGTATTTTATCTAGAAAGCCAGAGACAAAGATAAGTTTTGACATAACTGAGGATTGAATAATGATAATAGCTAACACATACGTATGTTAGGCACTGATCTAAGTTTATATTAACTCAACCAAATATCACAACAATCCTATGAGATGATAACTATCATAATCTTTGTTACAGTTGATGAATATGGGCCTGACCAGGCGGTGGTACAGTGATAGAGCATCAGACTGGGATGCAGAGGACCCAGGTTCAAAACTCTGAGGTCGCTGGGTTGAGCACAGGTTCATCTGGCTTGAGCGCAGTCTCACCAGCTTGAGTGCGGGGCTGTAAGCTTGAGCGCAGGGTCGCTGGTTTGAGCCAAAAGGTTGCTGGATTGAGCAAGGGGTCACTCACTCTGCTGCAGGCCCCATCAAGGCACATATGAGAAAGCAACCAATGAACAACTAAGGAGACTAAGGAGCTGCAATGAGGAACTGATGTTTCTCATCTCTCTCCTTCTTGTCTGTCTGTTCCTATCTGTCCCTCTCTCTGATTCTCTATCTCTGTCACCAAAAAAAAAAAAAAAGTCAATACTAATGAATGACATCCTTGGGTTCAAACCCAGTCACTCTGACTCTAAAATCTCTACTCTTAACCACTATGTTGTATCACCACCAGTGAGATGGGGAGGGGCCACATTCTAAAAGAAATGGATCAAAAGTGGGAGAGTGGAGGTTAAGGAATGAAGTGATGGGCTAAAAAGATGAATAAGGAAAGATAATATGGGCAATTACAAGTAAAATACTAGTAAATGGGAAATAATAGTAAGAAGGGTAATGAAGATAAGGGATAGTTGACAAACAAAAGGAAAACCACATCAGTCAAGCTGAGCTGGGGAAGATGTGGGAAGCTCAGGACAACCTCAGGAAAAGGCTGCCTTGTGCCGCAGGATGCAGAGAACAAACGAGGACAGGGGAGTCTTACAAGGTGGTGAAGGTGTCCTTGTCGATGCCGGGCTGCAGCACAGGCACGCTGCGGAGCCTCTGCGTTGAGTCGAGAGCCACACAGGACAGCGTCTCATTTCTGCAGGAGCAGAGCTGACACACGCTCCTGGTGGCTTTCTCTTGAATTGGAACTAGTTCAGATGGTTCTGGTTTCAGAGATATGGTACCTTCCATGACCCCAGGCAAGGTTGGCTGCCGACTCTGAACAGAATCCAGATGTAAAAGTGCCACCGCAAGGTGTTCTGGAGGAGCTGTAGTGTGCTGCAGGGTGGTAGGTTGTTCAGCCTCCTCCATTGGACGTGGGGTGATGGTGAGCCCCAGGTCCACAGACTCAACCGCAATTTCAGGCGGGGTTGGCTGCTGAGCCTGAGCAGGCTCTGGATGGGGAGGTGTCACCTCAGGGTGTTCTGGAGGAGCTGTAGTGTGCTGCAGGGTGGTAGGTTGTTCAGCCTCCTCCATTGGACGTGGGGTGATGGTGAGCCCCAGGTCCACAGACTCAACCGCGATTGCAGGCGGGGTTGGCTGCTGAGCCTGAGCAGGCTCTGGATGGGGAGGTGTCACCGCAGGGTGTCCTGGAGGAGCTGTAGTCTGCTGCAGGGTGGTAGGTTGTTCAGCCTCCTCCATTGGACGTGGGGTGATGGTGAGCCCCAGGTCCACAGACTCAACCGCAATTTCAGGCAGGGTTGGCTGCTGAGCCTGAGCAGGCTCTGGATGGGGAGGTGTCACCTCAGGGTGTCCTGGAGGAGCTGTAGTCTGCTGCAGGGTGGTAGGTTGTTCAGCCTCCTCCATTGGACGTGGGGTGATGGTGAGCCCCAGGTCCACAGACTCAACCGCGATTGCAGGCGGGGTTGGCTGCTGAGCCTGAGCAGGACCTGGATGGGGAGGTGTCACCACAGGGTGTTCTGGAGGAGCTGTAGTGTGCTGCAGGATGGTAGGTTGTTCAGCCTCCTCCATTGGACGTGGGGTGATGGTGAGCCCCAGGTCCACAGACTCAACCGCGATTGCAGGCGGGGTTGGCTGCTGAGCCTGAGCAGGACCTAGACGGGGAGGTGTCACCGCAGGGTGTTCTGGAGGAGCTGTAGTCTGCTGCAGGATGGTAGGTTGTTCAGCCTCCTCCATTGGACGTGGGGTGATGATGAGCCCCAGGTCCACAGACTCAACCGCGATTGCAGGCGGGGTTGGCTGCTGAGCCTGAGCAGGCTTTGGATGAAGAAGTGTTGCCTCAGGGATCTCTGGAGGCTGAGCAGGACCCTCTTCATTACCTGCAGAAAGCTCTGCACTGGCAAAGTGCACTTGGGGTGTAGTTGAGCCCCAAAGAGGAGGCACTTCTATAGGCTCCTCTTCTTCCTCCTCAGGGACTTCTGAGGGCTCTGGATGAGGAGGTGTCACCTCAGGGATCTCTGGAGACACTGTAGTGTGCTGCAGGGTGGTAGGTTGTTCAGCCTCCTCCATTGGACGTGGGGTGATGATGAGCCCCAGGTCCACAGAGTCAACCACGATTGCAGGCAGGGTTGGCTGCTGAGCCTGAGCAGGACCTGGATGAAGAAGTGTTGCCTCAGGGTGCTCTGGAGGCTGAGCAGGACCCTCTTCATTACCTGCAGAAAGCTCTGCACTGGCAAAGTGCAATTGGGGTATAGTTGAGCCCTTCTTTGGAGGCACTTCTATAGGCTCCTCTTCTTCCTCCTCAGGGACTTCTGAGGGCTCTGGATGAGGAGGTGTCACCTCAGGGATCTCTGGAGACACTGTAGTGTGCTGCAGGGTGGTAGGTTGTACAGCCTCCTCCATTGGACGTGGGGTGATGATGAGCCCCAGGTCCACAGAGTCAACCGCGATTGCAGGCGGGGTTGGCTGCTGAGCCTGAGCAGGCTTTGGATGAAGAAGTGTTGCCTTAGGGATCTCTGGAGGCTGAGCAGGACCCTCTTCATTACCTGCAGAAAGCTCTGCACTGGCAAAGTGCACTCGGGGTGTAGTTGAGCCCCAAAGAGGAGGCACTTCTATAGGCTCCTCTTCTTCCTCCTCAGGGACTTCTGAGGGCTCTGGATGAGGAGGTGTCACCTCAGGGAACTCTGGAGACACTGTAGTGTGCTGCAGGGTGGTAGGTTGTACAGCCTCCTCCATTGGACGTGGGGTGATGGTGAGCCCCAGGTCCACAGACTCAACCGCGATTGCAGGCGGGGTTGGCTGCTGAGCCTGAGCAGGCTTTGGATGAAGAAGTGTTGCCTCAGGGATCTCTGGAGGCTGAGCAGGACCCTCTTCATTACCTGCAGAAAGCTCTGCACTGGCAAAGTGCACTTGGGGTGGAGTTGAGTCCTTCTTTGGAGGCACTTCTATAGGCTCCTCTTCCTCCTCCTCAGAGGACTCTGTCTGCAGAGCTGAGACTTCCTTTTGGGAGGGAAATTCTACTTCTCCAGCAGTATATGAGGGCTCTCTGGCAAGGTTTTGTTGATCCTGAGGCCAGGGTTCGGTGAGCCCCCAGGTGGTAGGGGTCAGCAGGTCAGGGTTCAGGGCCAGCTCCGGAAGCGGGCGAGCCTGGACCAGGAGCCACAACAGCTGCCACATAAGTAGGAGCTGTGGGGCCCAGAAGTGCATCCCGGACATGATATTCGGGATACAGAGAGCGATTCGCACAATTGGGACACGGAAAGTGACCCAGACAAGTAGTTCACAGTACGTGACCTAAGTAAATGAGGTACCAGTACCATGCACTGAGATAAAGTGATTAATTGACACCGGTGTCACAATTGCTCACCGTGTCACAATTGGCAGCCGTGTCATAATTGGCAGCCATGTCACGCATGCATCTCTTAGCAACCAAGCACCCCCTCCTCTGGTCCCAGCCTGTATTTATATAACCTTTACTACTTTTGGGCTGAGATGACTGCAGAATAGCAAACCTTTCTCCTAGACCTAGAATCACTGGGAACCAAGAAGTCCCTTTCCCCTGCAGAGGGCACAGCTAACTCCCACTGGGTCTCCCCTGAGCCCTCACAGTGAGGCCAGATTGGGCCTGCACACCTGGGTGGCCCAGACTCCAGTGGCACAGGGCTGGTGGGACAGGGGGGCTATTAATGGAGGGGTGGAACTGGGGAATGGTGCAGAGCTTTTCAAGGAAGCCACAGGGCCTCCACCCCAGGAACTCAGAAGTGCTGGTCCAGTTCTGGCAATCTGAACTCCTCCTCCAAGCTGAAAACTCAGAGACATTCTTCTTCCCCTTGGCCATACTGCTCCAGGTAGCTGGCCTACAAAATGAACACCAGGTGGGGTGGTGGGCAGGCAAAATGTTGCCATTTTCTCAAAATTCTCTGTATCCATGTCTGATTCTTAACTCACCACTCTATCAGATAGGGGCTACCACTGAATCAGTGATGACTCCATAACATTTTTAGATGGGGCTTTGGAGGGTAAGCAATTCATTCTGGAAAAGTGGGTCTGAAATCAAGTGAATAACTACTTTACAAGGGTACAGAAAAACGTCCCCCTCCCACCTTGACTCAACACAGTCCTTAATCTAGAAAAGTAACAATGCCACTTTTCATAGGTCTACCCCATGTGCACACATGGAAAAGTCACTTAAGGTGGAAAACCAGCATGTCACATAATTTTCTTGAAACACTGTAGGTAGCACCCAATTTGCTTCCTTCATAGCCCTTTACACATTCTATTTTATTTTACTCCTGTTTATTGTCTGGCCCAACCTCTAGCATATAAACTCCAAGAAGAGAAGGGCTGCATCTAATTCCCAGTGTCTAGCCCATAGCCCATGGTTTTTAAATGGAATTGAGTCCAGGATTGGCCTCATGTAGGGATGGACCTCTTATTGTATCAACTTTCTGAAACCTTTAGCATCAATACTGAATCCCTTCCTCACATATTTCACAGGAAGGTAGACTTCTTAAAGCCCAAGACAACACCAGAGCTTTTGCTTTCTGTAGTCATCAGAGCATCCACATTTCAAAGTTCCAGCTACGTATTCTCAGAAGTCCCACACAAGGTAAATTCAAGAACTATTCTATTCCAATTCTGATTTAATTTTGTTAAATTAGTAAATGCTTGATTCCAAGGACAGGAATTCTCTTTCATAGACCTTGGACTCTTCCACAGTCCCTAACTTAGGGTCTTGCATGCAGCTGACAATGCGTTTTATTGGCATTCAGTCGGTAACCCCTACTAAAAAAAACAAAAACAAACAAACAAACAAAAAAGCCCCTCTTAGAATTAAGAGAAGAAAAATACCTTTCAAAAACCTACACAGCAGCTTTAAGGTCAAGTACAAGGGTGAGATGCCTGTTACTACTGTTACTATTCATCATTGTTGGAGTCCTAATCAATTTAATAAGAAAGAAATTGAACTATTTGAAAGAGACAAAACGTATTTAATTATGAGATGATGCACAACCTAAAAAGCCCAAGAGCACTGACTAAAATTTTATCGCAAGTAGCACAATTTAGTAAAATGGCTAAATCCAAAATCAAGAGCTCAACATTCAAATCTCAATAGCTTTCCTATATATCACAAATAACTAATTAGAAAATGAAAGAGCCCATTTACAATATCAATAAAAATCCATAGAGTAACAAAAAATAAACTTTAAAAGAAATGTCTAAGACCTACATGATGGAAACGTCAAAACTCTTCTGAAGGACACTAGGAAGAATACACAACACGAGATACCGCTTTCCTGGAATGTTGTAAAGATGTCGATTCTCCTCTAATTAACCTACAAATGCAATGCAATCCTATTCAAATTCCAAGACAGTTTGTTAAACAAAAACAGGCCAGCTGATATTTGGTAGACAAATTATTCAAGAAGAGCCATGAAATGTATGAAAACGTAAGATCAAAGAGCAGGAGCTTACCCTGCCAGATTCCAAAAATGTGTTATAAAGGAACTGGAATCACCTAGTGATGCTGCTACCTAGTGGTACAGACACATCTCTGCTCTGCTCATGATGTGTTGATCTTGGTATTTCATTCTTTTTTTTTTTTTTTTTTTTTTTTTTCATTTTTCTGAAGCTGGAAATAGGGAGAGACAGTCAGACAGACTCCCGCATGCGCCCGACCAGGATCCACCCGGCACGCCCACCAGGGGCGACGCTCTGCCCACCAGGGAGCGATGCTCTGCCCCTCCTGGGTGTCGCCATGTTGCGACCAGAGCCACTCTAGCGCCTGAGGCAGAAGCCACAGAGCCATGCCCAGTGCCCGGGCCATCTTTGCTCCAATGGAGCCTTGGCTGCGGGAGGGGAAGAGAGAGACAGAGAGGAAAGCGCGGCGGAGGGGTGGAGAAGCAAATGGGCGCTTCTCCTGTGTGCCCTGGCCGGGAATCGAACCCCGGGTCCTCCGCACGCTAGGCCGACGCTCTACCGCTGAGCCAACCGGCCAGGGCGGTATTTCATTCTTAAAAGACTATTTACCATATTTTTAAATTCTCAAGAGAGTGGCATGCCTTATATTGCCCCCCCTTCCAAATGCTGACAAATCTGACAGAAAGACTAGGACTAGTGGGGCTGGAGTACTCAGGGAGGCTTTATGAGGAAAGATGACCTTGAGCTGACTTTTCAGAGATACATAGGACTTCCATGTGCAGAGCAAAATAAAGGAATTTTAGATGGCCAAAGGCACAAACAAAAGTAGGAACGGGCATGGTGTGGCTAGATTATGGTGACTCCAGCTGCTTTGGCTGGAATCGAGTGCTGGCTTGACCACTGAAAAGGTAAACAAGGTAAATTAGTAGGGTAGAGTCACGACTGTCAGCTTATTAAATCACTCTTTGAATGGTAGCTCTTACATGCTGAGAAAATAAAACATTATGAAATTGAACAAAAGGGACACAAGTCAACTCCACAAATATTTATGTATATAAAAAAATAGAACATGCAAACTGTACAACCACATATTTAAGAATATATATTGCTTCAGTTGCCTATTTGAACATAACATAACAAGCCAAAATTTCAATAGATTAAAACAAACAACTACGTATTGTTTCTTGAGAGTCTTTGGGTCAGAAATATGGGCTGAGCTAGGTCAGGTGGACCATGTGGTATTGCCTAGGTTGCATGGTTGGATGTCTTCAGCTGTTGGCTGGGCTTCTAGAAGCTCCCAGAAGGCCTTGTTCACATTTTTGGAGACCTTGTGCTCCTCTGTGTGGTCTCTCTCCCTCTCTATCTCCGTATTATTTCTTCACCACCCTCTCATAAGTTCCCCCCCTTCCTTCCACCTCTCCATGAGGTCTCTCTCTGGCAGGATATCTGGACTTCCTTTCAGCATGGGTGTCTGGCTTCCAGGAATGAAAACTGAAGCTTCCATGTCCAGAGGCGGATTAAGGTTGGTTTAGGCCCCAGGCACAAAAGGAAATATTGGGCCCCTTATGTTAGAAAAAAAAGTGTAAAGTTGGGGTTTTGTGGGGCCCTTCAGATGTCAGGGCCCAGGGCACACAGGGTGCACCCACAGTTAAATCCACCTCTGTCCCTGTCTCTTAAAGGCTAGACCCAGAACTGGCATAACTGTCACTTGAAGCACTTTCTATTGGTCAAAGCAAGTCACATGGTCATTCTGGATTCTAGGGGAGGGGAATAGACACTTCCTCTGGAGGGGTGTTGTCACGTGCACATACAGTGAAGGGAGAAGTGATGGCTTCCATCTTTGGAGACTGCCACATATAGGAAACACATCATTTTGGCTGCCTGTGAAGAGTAGAGGAATCGGTGTTGGGAAAGTAATAAAACAAGAGAAAGATCTTGTCAGACCTCAGAGGAAGACTGGGTGTCATAAACCCAGAAATGGACTAACCTAACTTTCTGTGCCTGAGGTACACCACCACCCCAAACCAAAATCACCCAAATAAAGCAGGATTTTGTAAGCAAATCAGAAAAACCCCAGCAAAAAGGTAAGGAGACAATATGGAAACTAAAGAAATAGCCCATGTGTATGTCAAATTTTGGTTAATTAAAATGTTGACTTTTGAATAGTTAGAAAGAATAGGATGCAGAGGATGTCTCTTGTTTTCTGTGCTATCTCACCGTGCCAGGAGCGAGGGGTTGTACACAGAAATTTGGGATTACTTCAGTCGAGGTTTGTGGCCAGTGAAACTCATTCCGTGGATGGCAGTCAGTGAACCCTGACAAGCAGTTGGTAATCTAGTTACTAGGCTCCTGTCTATATCTTGGCACACTAAAACCACATCCTTGCCAAGATTGGGGCTCCGTGACTGTTTTCAAACTTTGATTTGTGGCCCATTCATGGATCAGGAAACTCAATGGAATGCAAGTAGGGAGGTAAACATTGTTTCATGAAACTTTCATGGCAATAGTATATCTACAAATTCACTCATCCATCCATCCATTCAATCACCCGTTTATTTAATAAATGCCTGTTGAGCAGCTTTTCTGTGCCAGGCACTGGGGCTCAGGAGAAAGGAAAGCACACGAGTGTGTGCGCAGCTGCTCGCGTGTGCACTCTGGGCCACACTGTAGAATGCGTCTCTCACTGTGGGTCGCAGTCAAATAGCAAAGCAGCCACCACTGCCCTAGTGGCTTCATAGGAACATCAGGATATCGAATTGTGTGCCTACTTCCTGTGTTTGTCATAGTGTCATCACAAGAAAAGCACATGCTTGAAACTAATATAACATTGTATGTCAATTACACTCCATTAAAAATTCCCAGCACAAGGGGTCTAAAAATCAAGGACAAAAAATGTGTTTTCTTCCCCCAAGCTATTGTTACTGTGAGTATAGATGGTTACAAATGTTCCTCAGTTCATGAACCCCAACTTCCCTTGAGGACCTCTCTTTTATGGTATGACTTTTTTCCTCTTTATCTTGTTTAGTTTCCCATTTCCCTCCCCTCTGACCCGTCCCCCTGGGAAAGTCACGTAAACCTCCCTGAGGCTCCAAGTTCTCCTCTGTAAAATGGGAATAACAGCCCCCTCCTGGGGTGTTGTGTTGTGGGAGTTACAGGGGACACTGGCTAGGAGTGAGGACAAAGGTTTGTGTTGCCAGGGCCCCGCAAGGGGCTTATTGGAGTTGAGCTCCTCCTGCCCCAGGATGGCTGCCCTCTGCCACTGTCCTCTCTTCCCCCTGCACTTCCAGTTCCCCAGGAACCAGGAGGGTGAAGCTTGTTAGCCCAGAGCTGGGAGCCTGTGGCTGAGCCCAGAGGAAGCAGGGGCCTAGGCTCAGATGCCAGATTGAGCAAGACAGAGAGCCGGCCCCTCTGATCCTGGTCAGAGGTATTTAGTGACACTAGCAATTCTGGGAAATTCAGAGGCAGGAAGTGAAAGAGGGGAGAACGAGAGGAAACCCTGAACTGTACCCACAAGCCCCTGGTCTGGCCTTTCCTTCAAACTGCAGTGAAGAGTGAGGTGACCGTCTTATAGGGGTGAAGGGGACAGAACAGAAGACCCTTTCTCTAGGAAAAACAGACAGTCCTGTCCCCAGCCCCCACTATGTTTTGCCTGAATTCCAACTCCATTTCTCCTGTTTACTGTCCAAAGTCCTGAGGTGAGCAGATGCCAGGTTAGAACCACTTGGACATTCAGACACAGGGGCTCAGGGCCTTCACCGGGACCAGGCCCATCCCCTCCTCTTCCCTCCTGTCTAGCGCCACATGCCCCACTTCCCCTGGCTCCAGCTCCTCCTTAGCCTTGGGGCCCAGGAGCCTGAGGAGCTCCAGAGTAAGCCCTCCACGTTGTTAACAGGTAACCAAGGGTGGGGAGGACGGGGAGGCTGGCAGGCCTGGGGATGTTTGGGATTAAGGGGACCATAGTTCAGGAACAGTGGGGGCTGGATGGGAAGATGAGCATGTGGAGGGATGTTTCTCCTTGGCCATGGCACAGCCTAAGCCAACACCTGAGACGGGAGAGGACCAGGCTGTATTTCACCTCCCCAAACTCACCTCCAACCTCAGACCCAACCCAGGCTGCCGCCTTGACCTACCCTGACCCTACCCCCCCTCCCAGTGCCAGCCTCCATCTGAACTAGCATCTCAGCACAGCATCAGCCCTGCACTCGGCCCCAGCCCTGATTGCAGCTTCGGCTCCACCCAGGTCCAGCTGCTGCACTGGACCCAGAATGGCCAAGGACTTTCAAGACATCCAGCATCTAGACTCGGAGGAAAATGACCACCCGCTCGGTAGGGGTGAGGGGCCAGGAGCCCGTGGGTACAATCCCAGGAGAGAAGACGCATTTTGGAAAGGCAGGTGTCCAGTGTTGGGGGCTTCACTTCACCTCGGTCTTGCTCCGGATTGCTCTGTCTCTCTGAGGCCGCTGTCACAGTCACTCCATGAGCAGGGCCTGGGCACCCCGTAGGTGTTTAGGTGTGTGGTGCCAACCAGCAGCTCTGCCTGCCCCCTGACCTCAGCTTCCTCTCCGTGCTTAGGACTCAGGAAAGGGTATGTGCTCAGCGGGAAGGGAATAAGTGGAAGATGGAGGTGACTTCCTCCCCTCTTCCTTCCAACCTTCCTTCTGACATGTGCTGTGTGTGTGACATGGGCCGGGCCTGTCTGTGCACATTTTGTGTGGGCAAGGACAGCACATTTAGCCAGGAGAGTGGATTTGTATGTGGGAGGGTGTGGGGATGGGTGGGACAATGGACACAGAGATACTGTGGAAAAGTCCCTCTCTCCCCAAGCCCCCACCTGGGTCTTTCTCTAGCAGATCCTGATGGAAGGCCCCGTGTCTGAGAAAAGGTTTTGAGGCAAGAGAGGCCTGAGCCATCCTAGCTGAAGGGCAGGAGCCAGGAGAGGGGAGGGCTGTAGGGTGTGTGAGATGTGGGCGCTGGTGATGGAGTGGGGCTCTGTGGAGAGAGCACAGGCTGCGGCTCAGAGCTCGGCAAGAGGAATTGGCTAGCCTGGGCTGGGCAGAGAAAGCCCCCTTTCTGAGGCTGGCAGACTGCAGGGGCTGGTGCTATTGCGGGTGAGGGTGGGGTCTGGCAGGGCAGGAGCTGCAGGGGGGACAGGCGTTCTCACGAAGGCTTCTCCTTTCCTTGGGGTGATGGGCTGGCAGGACTTCCTTCCGGGCAGTAGGCTGCCCAGGGCAGGGGCCACATCTGTCTCACTCCCCTGGTGAGATATACGTGATGTCTGGCATGTAGTGAACACTCAGAAATGCTTTTGGATGATGTTGGATCTTCTGAGGGTGAGACGGTTCAGAGTTGAAGCAGGAGGCTTGGCGAGAATCCAGAGGTTTTGGGTTTCGTGGGAGAAGCTCACCCCAAAGGCCTGATGGATGACGCACGGGGCACCTCTGAGGTGCTACCACCGTCAGCGCATTCTCTCCAGCAGCCTCTGTGGCCTTCAGGTGAGCTGACATCTACCACCTGCCCACCCACAACCATCTTCCACTCATCCATGCCCCTTATATGCCCATGGCTTTCAGTAAATTTGAAACATTTTGCTCATTATCTGCCTTGCCCTTCTGCTTTTTCCTTCAAGGACTCCAATTCTGCATCTATTAGTTGTCCTATAGTTCACTGATGCTATTTCCATTATTTTTTTAATTTTACATTGATTTGAGAGAGAGAGGAAGGGAGAGAAAGAGAGGAAGAGAGAGAGAGAGAGAGAGAGAAAGAGAGAAGCATCAACTTGTTGTTCCATTTAGTTGTGCATCCGTTGATTGCTTCTCCTACGTGCCTTGACCGGAGGACCGAACCCACGACCTCAGTGTGCCAGTAGGATGTTTTCTCCCCTGAGCTGCCAGACCAGGGCCACTATTTCCATTAGAAACATTTTTATCTCTTGGTTTTTCTTTTTTATATAGTTACTATTGCTATGTAATGTTAACATAATGCTATGTTAAGTTTATAACCTTTCCTTATGTATGTCTAATCTTCTATTCATTGTACCCAGTATATTTTTTATTTCAGACATTGTAGTTTTCATGTCTAGAAATTCAACTTGGGACTTTGAAATATCCTCCTTGATATTCTACTTAACTTTTTGAACATATGGAATACAGTTATAATGGCCGTTTTACTTTCCTATCTGCTAGTTCTAAGGTCTGTGTCACTTCTGGATCAGTTTTGATAGATTTATTAACCTCCTTGTTATACAATGTGTTTTCTTGCTTCTTTGTACATCTGGTCATTGTTGTCGGATGCCAGGCATTGTGAATTTTACCTTGTGTGCTGGGTGTATTTGTATTCCTCTAAAAGTTCTTGAACTTTATTCTGGGATGTAGTCAATTTACTTGGAGTCACTTTGGTCCTTTTTGGTGTTGTTTTTATAACCTGTTAGGCAGGTCTGAAGCGCTATGGGGCAAGGGCTTTTGGTCCCCACACCCATGCTTGGTGGGTTGTGTTGGTAGGAATAGGCACTATTTCTGGCCCTGGATGAGTGCCAGGCATGTCCTAATCCTTTTAGATTGTTTTTCTGGGTGGCTGTCATTTTCCTTACCTGCACACACTGCTCAGTGCTCAGCTGAGTGCTTGAAGGGAACCCTCCACAGATTGCTGGGTTTCTCTCCTCTGATACTTTGTCCTTTGAGGTCCAGTGACCTTGGTCTCCTTAGACTCTTGGCCCCATCTCCTCAACTGGGAGCATGTGCTGGGCTCTGCTTGGATCGCCCCTCCCTGCCCCGTGGCCTGAACGCTTTCTCCCAGCACTGGGCTGGGACAATCATAGGGCTCATCTTGTTAGTGTCCTGTCTCTCAGGGATCAATTGTCCTGTTTCCTGAACTCGTGTCTTGAAGATGTTTGTTTCTTATAGGTATCTGTTTCTTATTCTGGTTGTTTCTGGGAGGAGGGCAAATCTAGTCCTTATTATTCCATGTTGGGCAGAACTTTTATTTTCAAACTTGCTCATTTCATTTTCAGAACAACCCGATCAGGTAACTACTATTTTTACCTACATATTTTTTCTATTGTGGTAAGAACACATAATATGGGATCTACCCTTTAACAAAGTTTGAAGTGCACAATACTGCATTGTTAACTCTAAGCACAGTGTTGTACAGCGGGTGTCTAGATCTCTTGCATAATTGTAACTTTACACCCATTGAAAAGCAACTCCCAATTTCCTGTCCCCCAGTCCCTGGCAACCACCATCCTACTCTCTGTTTCTATGAGACTGAGTACTTTAGACTGTATAAGCCAAAGGGGACATGAAAACTGAGGCACCAGAGGGTTGAATGACCTGCCTATGATCTCAGAGCTAGTGGGTGGCAGAGTTAAGACTCAGCCATGAGTGGTCTGGTTTCAGGGCAGAGGCGCAGAGACAGGTTGCTGAGCTGACCCAGAGTTGAGGGTTTATGGGTCATAGGTCAGGCTGAGAAGCAGGACAAAGGCCACTAAGTGGACAGTATTGGAGAGAGCAGTCAGCTCAGCCATAGGGTCCCAGCGGGTGGGGAGAACTGTGCTTAGTGAGAGCTTCTAGATGGACAGACGCACGGGCGATCACAGACGACATGGTGGGGAGAGGCAGAGGGGAGGCAGTGTTCCGAGTGGGGAACAGGTGGTGGAAGTGTCAGAAACATGGCCTTTCTGGGTCAAGATGGGGTCCTGGGTGTGGCTGGAGTGGAGGAAGGTGACAGTCATTGGTGTAAAATGGCCAAGAGTTCTGGGTGGTCACTCACAGGGACAGTGTCAGCTCAGGTTGATGGTAACTGATGGACTGGAGAGAAAGATTCTGGGCCCCTGACTGAGCATTCCCAAGA
Organism: Saccopteryx bilineata; assembly: GCF_036850765.1. Classification (NCBI taxonomy): domain Eukaryota; kingdom Metazoa; phylum Chordata; class Mammalia; order Chiroptera; family Emballonuridae; genus Saccopteryx; species Saccopteryx bilineata. The sequence goes on along the minus strand of NC_089491.1, from coordinate 355,639,666 downwards.
TGTGAGGACCCCTGGGTGTGATGGCGGCGAGAAGAGAGGGAAGGGCAGGGTCTGAAGCACAGGGGAGGAAGCGTTTTGCTAGAAGAGGATGGTGCAAAGGCAGCAGCCTGGGCCTGGGAGGACAGACACTGCTCCAGGCCCAGGGACAGGTCAGGAGGGGTGGAGCCAGGGCTGCGCATATGAAGATGTGGTCACATGTGTGCATGTGGGGACGTGTGTGTCAATGTGTGTATCTGTGTGAGGAGACTTGTGACTGTGTGCTGTAAGATGTGAGAATGTGCATGTTGATGTGTGTGTGAGGATGTGTGTTAATAAAGTGTTTGCTTGTCTTGGACCTCAATACCCTGCTTCTGGTGGCCATCTGTGTCATTGGGTCCCAATGTGGGGGTCACAAGGGCCAGTAGGGGTGGAGCCCTGATGAGAGGAGATGCTGGCAGTGCTGGCAGAGGTGAGTGTGTATGTACTAATGAGTGTGGGAGTGAAATGGAAAATTGTGTGTGTGTGTGTGTGTGTTCAGGATTCAGCTTGACCAAGGGGCAGGAGAGGTCTCTGTGAGGTGACTGAGTCTAAGGGGAGGGAGTTTATAGTGGAACAAGGGTTTCTGAGGTGGAAGGGCAGAGATGTGGGAGATGAGAGGATGGGCTTAGAGGGCAGCCCTTGGGGAGTGGTCTGGGCTGAAATGCCCTGAACTTAAATATCCCAGTGGAATCGGGGTGGGGGGTCCAGTTTTGGACTTTGTTTAAGAAGAACACAGGGCTGTCCTCTAGGTCCCCCAGGTCTAAGATTGGGACTTTACACACAGATGATGTGAATAGCAATGCCGTGTGCAGATGCGTTGCATACACCTGTGTAGGCATGTGTGCATATTTGCATGTGTAAACGTGGGTGCACTTGTGCAGATAACTGTGTGTGCAGTACTTACATGCTGGGGTCACAGCCCATTGACTCCCCAATCCCTCCCCAAGTACTTCCCTCCACCCCCTGGGCTGTACTTCCTCAGACTTCTGTTCCCCTGCTTCCCTTAGGTTGGCTCTCGCCAGCCCTCCTCCTGACACCGCTTCTCTTGCAGGGACGCCTCCTTCCCAGCCCCGTGGGCAGCAGAGTCTCTGCTCCAGGCTCTGGCTCAGTCTTCTGGTCCTGGGCTTCAACATCCTGCTGCTGATGGCCATCTGTGTGATTGGGTCCCAAAGTGAGGGTCACAGGGGCCAGTGGAGATGAAGCCCTGATGAGGAGGCAGAGATATGGGCAGTGCTGGATGGGAAGAGATGGAGGCAGTGAGGTGCAGTGCTGAGCGAGTATTGGGGCAGGGAGGGGGTGGTGAGGGAGACAGTGCCATGACCGTGACGGGGCTGTCACATGGGCACAGACCCCTCCACTCCGTCCTGTGCGCTCTCCCTCCTGACAAGAAACACAGATGCAAGTGGAGTTTTGGACCCTAAAAGAAGCTTTCAGCAACTTCTCCTCCAGCACCCTGATGGAGATCCGGGCTCTCGGCTCCCATGGTGAGCAGGTGCTCCCCGAGGGGACATGCCAGGGCGAGTTGGGTGGGTGAGGCACCGGTTTACCAGGACAGGTTTGCCAGACTCTGAGGTGGGTGCCCAGGGTCTGGTCTGCAAAAGGATGTGTTTGGGGTGCCGTGGACAGATAACCCAGCCTGAGGAGCTGGGCAAGGCTTCTAGGGACACTGAGGGGGGAATAGGCAGGTGAAGAGGATGGCGGTCAGTGGCAGGTGGAGAGGACAAATCTGGAATGACCAGGAGGTGAGGAAGACCACTGCATGTTTGGGGACTGCAAACACTTCCAGCGTGGCAGGAACTAAGTGGCGAGGGGTGGGCCGGGAGGTGGGTAGGGGCCGCGCCAGGCAAACCGCTGTGTTAATAAAGTGAGGCGTTATCTTGAGAAAATGGGGCCTATGCAAGGGATTGAAGCAGGGGAGCAGCCTGAGTAGGTTTGTTCCTCAGAAAGCCAGGGTGGCAGTGTGGGGAGACTGGCAGAGGCGGGGAGGCCCGGGGCAGAGCCCGAACCTCCCAGATGAAGGTGACGGTGGCTTGGACTGGTGCTCCAGTAGGTGATGATGGAGGCTGTTAGGAGGCAGAATGGAGGGAAAACAGTTTAGCTTTTCTCTTTTTCAGGAGGCAGCATAGGTGACAGCGTGACATCTCTGGAAGCCAGGCTGGAGAAACAGGAGCAGGACCTGAAAGAAGGTCCGAGCCCCTCCCATGAGTGAGTGACATTTGAGAGTGTGTGTGCGTGTTAGAGTGTATGTGTGATGTGTGTGGTGTGAGTGAGGTGTGTGTTGTGTACGTGAGAGTGTATGTGTGATGTGTGGTGTGAGTGAGGTGTGTGTTGTGTGCGTGAGAATGTATGTGTGATGTGTGGTGTGAGTGAGGTGTGTGTTGTGTGCGTGAGAATGTATGTGTGATGTGTGGTGTGAGTGAGGTGTGTGTTGTGTGCGTGAGAATGTATGTGTGATGTGTGGTGTGAGTGAGGTGTGTGTTGTGTGCGTGAGAATGTGTGTGTGATGTGTGGTGTGAGTGAGGTGTGTGTTGTGTGCGTGAGAATGTATGTGTGATGTGTGGTGTGAGTGAGGTGTGTGTTGTGTGCGTGAGAATGTGTGTGTGATGTGTGGTGTGAGTGAGGTGTGTGTTGTGTGCGTGAGAGTGTATGTGTGATGTGTGTGGTGTGAGTGAGGTGTGTGTTGTGTACGTGAGAGTGTATGTGTGATGTGTGTGGTGTGAGTGAGGTATGTGTTGTGTACATGAGAGTGTATGTGTGATGTGTGGTGTGAGTGAGGTGTGTGTTGTGTGCGTGAGAATGTATGTGTGATGTGTGGTGTGAGGTGTGTGTTGTGTGTGTGAGTGTATGTGTGGTGTGTGAGTGTGTGTTGAGTTTTCCCAAAGGCTGGAGTCCTGTACAGGGTCTTAGTAGGTATGGTGCCCACACTGCCCACATCACTGTCACTCTGTCCCCTAGATCATGCCACCTTGCTCTTCCACCTGAAGCACTTCCCAGCTGATCTGCGCATCCTGGCTTGTCAGATGGCCTTCCTGCGAAGCAATGGTAGGGACAGTGGGGGTCTCCGTTCCCAGTGTGCCTGCCCCCCAGCAGGATCTCATCTCCCCCTGCCCACTTCCCTCCCCACAGGCACAGAATGCTGCCCTGTTAACTGGCTGGAGCATGAAGGCCGCTGCTACTGGTTCTCTCGCTCTGGACTGACCTGGCCCGAGGCTGAGAAGTACTGCCAGCTGGAGAACGCGCATCTGGTCGTCATCAACTCCAGAGAGGAGCAGGTGAGTCCACAGTCTTCCTAAAGGCGGGAGGAAACCTCTGGAATGCAAACTCTGGGGGGCTAGATCAGGCCCGCTTTATTTTTTTAACCTACGGGAGAGGCGGAAGCAGATGTCTGGCAGAACTCCAGGGTTCATAGCGGAGCAGCCACTGATCCTAAGAAGTGGGAGATTACGACTAGGACTCGGCAAAGGGACAGGAGCCAGGTGAGCATGTGATGAGGAGGTCAGAAGACAATGCAAGACAGGATGAATTTAAAAAGACAGGACCTGGATGGAGAACACAGTAGAGGCACTGAGAGCTCCTCCTTGTTGTGTACTAGCCACAGGAGTGGCAGTCAGTTGGGAGGAAGGAACAGAGGGGGCAGGAGCCCCGGTGACCCACCAGCTATGGGTACTGGGTTCCTCAAAGCCCCTCCAGGTCTCACCTGCCCACTGCTGCCACCAGCCCACTACCCCAAACACTGAAGTTCATCGGAAAGAATCCACCTGTTAGAATAGGTGGGGCATTTTTTTTTGAAACGGAAGATATTAATGGTAACATTTACTGAGTCCTTACTATGTAACAGACATTGTCTTATATGTATTCATTCCCTTAATCCTCACAATCCTACAAGGTCAACACTCTTAGTATCCCCACTCTGAGGAAGGCAGAGATGAAGAAGCCAGGGACAGGGAAGCTAAGGGACTTGCCATGCAGCAAGCACGTCACAATGGAGCCAGAATTCAGAGAACCTCTGCCTCCTTAGCCAGTATTTTCAATGATTACATGTCACCAGAATACAGTTATTGAATTTGAATATATACATTCAATTTACATGGTGGAATAATTGCAAACGTATTTTACTTTACCAAGGTTGAAATTGCCAATTTTAACCAATTTTGACCTATAAGTGCCAGTTTCTTGTGGGCCTACCTAAGATTTTAGTGCTGTGAGTGAATAGAGCATCAGCCCCAGGCCCTGAGGATAGCTTGGTTGGTCCAAGTGTCAGCCCCGGGGCACTGAGGCTAGTTGGGTTGATTCGAGCATCAGCCCCACATGGGAGTTGCCAGGTGGATCCCAGTCAGTGTACATGTAGGGGTCTGTCTTCTATCTCCCCTCCTCTCACTTAAAAATAAAGAAATAAAAGTAAAATAGTCCCTGTGAAGCATTTAGCATGTTCTTTAGCTCAGTGAATGTCCTCTAAACAATAGCTAAGGTTAAAAAAAAAGAAAGAAAAGGTGAGGAATTAGTTTTGTTGGGAGCTGATGCTTCAACTCAGGGTCAGGTCAAGTTGGGGAAGGCTGAGGGAACCACAGCTAATGCCTCTATGGAGGTACAAGGGACTAGAAACTTCCCTCCTACCTGTTTTCCAGAAATTTGTTATTCAACACACACGCCCCTTTAAAGCCTGGATAGGTCTCACTGAAACCGATGGTTCCTGGAAATGGGTGGATGGCACAGACTATAGGAATAGCTACAAGTAAGTATCCCCTCCCCACCCCCCTAGTCTATCCTGGGGACAGCCACGTGATCTTTGGCCCCTGAACACAGTACAGGGACCGAAGAGCCCTGGCTCACAGCTGCTCAGGGGGCAGGCACCCTGGCAGGGTCTTTGGTCCCCACCCATCCTTAGGGACCAAATTCCCCAACCTTCTCCCCTCCAGACTCCCAGCCTTCAAGGCTGCAGCTTCTGCTCTCTGAACTCTCTAAGGCGGTGCTTCTCTGAGGTGGGAAAGAATTGCTGGGACGGGAGTGGTCAGAGCTTGAGCCCTGTCCTGCCTTCCTAGGAACTGGGCTGCCACTCAGCCAGATAACTGGCAGGGCCACGAGGAAGGTGGAAGCGAAGACTGTGCCGAAGTCCAGGTGGACGGCCGCTGGAACGACAATTTCTGCCAGCAGGTGCAACGCTGGGCGTGTGAGATGAGTCAGAACATCACCACCTAGGAGCCCGGATCTCCCGCAGATCTCTACCTGCATCCTCCTCACCCCACCCCCAGCCTCTCTCCTGGGGATTTTGAAAAAAGGAAGATTAGTCAGAGACACCGGGAAGAGTTGAGGGAAGACAGAAAAGAGGGTTTAAGAATCTCAGACCCTGGGGAGACAGTTACCTCCTCTTTCTGCTACTCACTGTGATTATTATAATTTTCAGACTCCACACTGGAGTAGGAAAAGAAGAAATAAATACTTGAAGCTCTGTGTGGACCAGTCATTTGGAACTGAGAAATGTAGAAGGCAAAGAAGAGGGAGCAGATAGGGTCTGGAAGAAAGTTTAAGACTAGACTTCTTCTGCTTGCTACCCAGTCCTGAGGGACACGGATCAGGGAAGGGAAGGAAGAGGCTTGGAGAGGAGCATCCATTAGAAGGCAGTGGGTTTAGGGGTGGGGGAAGGAGCTGGCTGGGCTGGGCGGGAGGGTCCCACACGGTGAGGGTCCTGGACAAAGCGGCTTTCTCTGCCTTTGGGATTGACAGGAGAGATTTCAGGGAGCATTCCACTTCCCTCAGTCTGGGAACTGTGGAGTGGGCTGGCAAGGCCACTGGGAAACGTTTGCTAAGAGGAGGACTAGTAGCACACTTTCCCACTGTTTTCAGCGTGGCTACAACTTATTGACCACAAACAGATCTAGACATATGTCCAAGACAAGTGTCACCAACAATTTCCACAGTGGGTAAACTTCATCTTCCAAGATCATTTTAGAACCAGTCTTAGAAGGATCTTTAAGCAATTAGATTTCTTGTCTTATTTTTATTACACAAGTCATATGTACTATTAGTAAAACAAAAAATGTTTTAAAGACACACACGTGCACACTCATACGCAGAGATTTATTATGAAGAATCGGTTCATGTGGTTGTGGAGGCTGACAAGACCCAAGTTCTGCAGGTGAGCAGGCAAGCTGGGGCCCAGAAGAGGCAATGGTGTCATCCCACACAGAGACAGCAGACTAAGGACCCAGAGAGAAGTGATTCCTTTTGTGTCGAAAGGCAGAAAGAAAGCCAATGTCCCAACTTGAAGGGGGTCAGGCAGGAAGAGCTCTCTCATACTCACGAGGGTCAGCCTTCTTCCTCTATTCAGGGTTCCAACTGGTTGGATGAGGCCCACCCACATTAGGGAGCGCAATCTGCTTTACCAATTCACATGTTCCTTCCTCTCATCTACAAACACCCAACAGACACACCCAGAACAATGTCTGACAACACATAAAATTAATCGTTACAGATTTCCTGTCAGGATGTTTCCTGCATGTGCTCAAATAAGCAATACTATGCAGATGGCTTTTTCTACTTCGCAGGGTCTTGTGGACACTGATCCAATCAATGCTATTTCCTGGGAAGTTTTACCTCATGTAACTTAGCAGGGGTGGAGACTTTCAAAATATGGATCTCCCATGTTATTTAAGTTTTCCCTGTGATAGCTTAAGTAGGTGGAATTTTTATAGGCTTTCCCACATAATATTTCAAGCAATTTTTGCTGTGCTAAGTAAAGACTTCCTAATTTTCTGCTGCAAAATTTTCTCAAACATCTTCTTCCAAATGTATATGATTGGCATGAAGTAAAAAAGGCATGAAAGTCATAATACATGCAATTTAAAATCCTGCAGCATTAGAAAAAGCCACACCTGCTGTTCAGAGAAAACATTCTCAGTGTTCCTGTTTCTTCCAGTATTGACATCTAAATTTTTAAATAATGCACATAAATATATCTTTATTTACCAGTTGTTGACAGTATTTGGTTAGTACCCTGAAGATGAGGTATAATCTTCCAATTGAATGAACAACAATTTCTATTTAAATAGTAATTCAGCATCTGTATCAGTTATTGCTGTGTCAATATTGTTAACTGCTGAGGCAAGTAGTATAATCTGATTACATTTCCTTTCTTGCAAAACCTTTGTTTTTTCTGAAGTTCATAATTATTCATTTAAAAATTTGTTGCGGCCTGACCAGGCAGTGGCGCAGTGGATAGAGCGTCGGACTGGGATGCGGAAGGACCCAGGTTCAAGACCCCGAGCTCACCAGCTTGAGTGCAGGCTCATCTGCTTTGAGCAAAAAAAAAAAAAAAAAAAAAAAAAAAGCTCACCAGCTTGGGCCCAAGGTCGCTGGCTCGAGCAAGGGGTTACTTGGTCTGCTGAAGGCCCGCGGTCAAGGCACATATGAGAGAGCAATCAATGAACAACTGAGGTGTCGCAACGAAAAACTGATGATTGATGCTTCTCATCTCTCTCCGTTCCTGTCTGTCTGTCCCTACCTATCCCTCTCTCTCTCTCTCTCTGTAAAAAATAAATAAATAAATAAAAATTTGCTGTGTACCCTTTGAACTTATTGCAAAGTCTTCCTTGACTGTAAAAAGCCTGGCAATATCATTGTCTACTTATGCAAACTGGCCATATAACTGGTATTTCAATTGTGCTTTTCTCCTAGAGCCACAGGGCAAATGGAAATTTTATGAAGCCTAAAGTATACGAAATTGCAGGGAGCTGTCCTTAAGAAAGAATTCAAAAGTTGCCATACACAATTAAGCATAAAGGTCAATATTAAGTTAAAGTAACTCACAAATTTGCAAAGCTGAAGCTATCATAAACATGACAAAATCCAGAACAATGACATAATATTTTAGATAATCTCTTCTAACACATCTCTAAACTCCATTGTCTCTACACTTCTTTGCTGCCCACTCATTGTTTATATATGACCAAAGTGTTGCAAGGTGGGTGTCTACAGGGAGAAGAAGAGATGGTTAACTGTTTTCTCTGGCTTGTGTCTTCCTTACTGATGTCAGGTCCATCATGTCACCCCAAATGAGTCTGCACAGTGAGTGACACAAGGACCCCTAAAAGCCATTCCTGTGCTGGTGGGCCAACCCTAAGGATACATAATGTGTCTGCAAACCACATATCAATGTCCCTCTCACTCAAGCCAACGTCTCAGTGGGATGAACAAAAGCCACTTGACACAGAGGAAAGTTTGCAGGAGGGGGAGAGGAGTGGAAAGTGACAGTAGTTATCTTAACTGATTATAGTCAAAATAACTTGTTTTCATAATTTACGGAAACACAATTACATAAGGACATTGCTAGGGCCCTTGGGGGCCTTGTAAGCGGCCCATGAGGGGCGCTCAAGTTCTAGCTCCCTTAGGTTTGCTGTCAACTCATTTCTGTGCCTCCCCCTACTTCTCCTGCCCTTCAGCCAGTCTTGTGTCCTCAGACGCCACCAGGGAAGTTGTCTCTAAGTCTGTGGCAGAACCGTTATCTTGGGACTTCCACTCATCCTGAGAAATTCCTGGACCTTTCTCTTTCTCTTGGGTTGGATTCTCTCTTGCCTGGATTTGTTCTTCTGTCTTTGTTCTTTTCAGCTTGTTTTGTTGAACCATTCCTTTCTACAGCTTTCTGGAAAAGTGTGGGTAGGTGGAGGGCTTTCTTTGATAGATTGATTAATCATTTGTGGGAATATAGAATTCCAGTTTGAAAATAATTTCCTTGCTATGCTTCGTAGTTCTCCATGTTTTCCAGCTTTCAATGTGCTATTGAGAGATCTGACCCTACTCTAGGTCTGGTCCTTTGTGGACCCTCCCACCTTTTTGGAAAATGACCTTAACCTGGGTGTGTGAAATTCACCACCGATGTGCCTTGTTAGGAGCCTCTCAGTTGTTAGCCAGGCTCTCCTCGGGCCTTTCTAACTGGGAGAATGGAACATGAGGTGAGGGAAGCGGCTGAGAACCGGGTAGTTGATGTTTTGTGCCATGGTGAGGATTCTGCTGCTACTTGCTGGAAATGTGCTCTGTCAGGCACTGCCTTCCTTCCTGCTTGGTGTCCCCAGGGTTGTCATGGAAAACCTCAGGAGACTTGTGTCTATCACACAACACTAATATCACACTTTTGTTCATATTTTCCTCCAAATCTTGGATTTTAGGCTTTTATACTCCAAACTTACTCTTTTCAACCACTGATTCATATTCTGAATTGAAAATATAATTTTTAAATTATTACATTAAGAGTAAATGCCAAGTATTGCTAAGTGAAGGAAGCCAATCTGAAAAGGCTACATTCTATATGATTCCAACTATATGACATTCTGGAAAAGGCAAAAACAATGGAGACAGTCAAAAGAAAGTGGTTGGCAGGGGTTCAGGGGGAAAGTGGGATAAATAGGTGGAACAAAAGGAATTTTTAGACAGTGAAACTATTCTGTATGATACTGTGGAAGTGGATACATGGCATTATACATCTATCAAAACCCATAGAATGTACAACACAAAGAGTGAACTCTAGTGTAAACTATGGACTTTAGTTAATGATGATGTCTCAATTAGCTTATCAATTATATTAAATGTACCACACTAACACAAGATGAAACAAAACAGTAAGGGAAGAATAAAATAAAAATGACAATAAACACAATTTTCTGGGTTTTTTTAGTTATGGGTAAGACTCACTGAAGAAGGAAGTAAACTTTAAGTACATCCTATGCGTGTAAACAATAAATCTGATAAAGTAAAATTGGCTCTGAAAGATGAACAAATGGTGGGAGCCAATAGCTTTCTATAACAATAATAGTAATAATAAATTAAAAGAAAAGTTGTTTATACCATACTTATAGAAATAATTTTTCCACAGTGATTTATTAATGAAGGACCTTAATAAATGGCAAAAGGGGTATTATGTTGCATTTTATTATTATAATACAATTAATTTAAGTTATATATAAATGATAAAAAGAGAACCAAAATGTCATCACTATTTGTAAATAAACACTTTTCCATATTACCATGATCCAAAGCGAAATTATCTAGAAAATAATTAAATGTATCAAAATCTATTTTATACAGCTAAAGCTGGACTCTATAAAAATGTACAGCCTCATACTTTTATAACTAAAAGGTCAAGACTGAAAGTAAATAGCCAAATATTCAACTTAAAAACTAGAAAATTCAATAACTCGAAATATAGTAGAAAGAAGGAATTAATAAAGTTAATATTAGAAGATTCCAAAAATAGTAGAAAGAATAAAGTTAAAAACTATTTTAAATATTAAAGCTTTATTTTTTGATAACTGCAGATACACATGCAGTTGTATGAAACAATATGGAGCGATCCCATGTAACTTTCACTCTCTCCCAATGCTTACATCTTGAAATATTAACATTGATCCAGACAAGATATAGAACATTTCTATCACTAGAAGGATCACCTCTGTTGCCCTCTCTTATAGCCACACCCACCTCCATCCCCCATCCCATTCCTAACCTGTGATATCCAATTGGCTCTCGATTTCTATACCTTTGTTATTTTAACAATGTTTTCAATGGAACCATGCAGCATGTAACCCTTTCGGAATGGCTTTTAAAAAAAAAAAAACAAAAAAAAAACACCTCACTTTAATTCCCTGGAGATTTATTCAAACTGTTGTTTGCGTCAATAGTTCATTCTTTTTATCATTGAATAGTATTCCGTGGATAGACTTACCAGTTTGTTTAAGCTATGAACAAACACATTGAAGGACATCTGATTGTTTTCATTTTTTGACTATTACAAATAAAGCTGATATGAACATTCATGCACAAATGTTGGCATGAACATAAATTTTCATTTCCCTGGGGAAAAGGCCAAGATTAAAATCACTGGGTTCTATAGTGATTGCATGTTTAGTTTCAGAAGAAACTGCCAAACTGTTTTCCAGAGCAGATGTACCATTTTATATTCCCACCAGCAGGTTATGAATGACCTAGATTGCTTGCATCCTCACCTGCATTTGGTTGCTGTCACTATTTTAAATTTTTAAGTAACTGTATTCTGGAGTGCACAGTGAAATAGTACTATGGTTTGAATTTGTATGTCCCTGATGGCTAACGATACCGTGCATCTTTTCATGTGCTTATTTTCCACGTATATATCCTCTTTGGAGAAATGTTTCTACTTTTTTTTTTTTTTGCCAATTTTCTAATTGGATTATTTGTGGGGTTTTTGGTTTTTGTGGGGTTTTTTTTACTGTTGAGTTTTGAGAATTCTTTATATATTCTAGATCAGGGGTCCCCAAACTTTTTACACAGGGGGCCAGTTCACTGTCTCTCAGACTGTTGGAGGGCCGGACTATAAAAAAAAACTATGAACAAATCTCTGTGCACACTGCACATATCTTATTTTAAAGTAAAAAAACAAAACGGGAACAAATACAATATTTAAAATAAAGAACAAGTAAATTTAAATCAACAAACTGACCAGTATTTCAATGGGAACTATGGGCCTGCTTTTGGCTAATGAGATGGTCAGTGTCCGGATCCATATTTGTCACTGCTAGCCGTAACAAGTGATATGACGTGCTTCTGGAGCCGTGATGCGAGCACCGCACTTTGGGATGCTGCCACATACAGTACTCACTGACCACCAATGAAAGAAGTGCCCCTTCCGGAAGTGCGGCGGGGGCTGGATAAATGGCCTCAGGGGGCCGCATGTGGCCCGCGGGCCGTAGTTTGGGGACCCCTGCTCTAGATGCTAGTCTTTTATTGGATATGAGATTTGCAGGTATTTTCTCCAAATGTGTAGCTTGTCTTTCTATCCTCTTTATGAAGATCCATTTCCAAAAAGACTACTGTGATAAATATAATCTTTAAAATTTTTTTATTCATTTTAGAGAAGAGAGAGAGAGAAGGGGGAAGAGCAGGAAGCATCAACTCCCACATGTGCCTTGACCAGGCAAGCCCAGGGTTTCCAACTGCCAACCTCAGCATTTCAGGTTGACACTTTATCCACTGTGCCACCACAGGTCAGGTGATACATACAATCTTGGCAATCTCAGTTAAGGAACAGAAAAATGACGTGTTGTGATTGTAAAAGTAAATTTTTTTTTTCAGTTCGTTTTCTGAAGTTTCACTGTAGGTGTATAGGAAAGCAGTAGAATTTTGTATATTGATTTTGAATCTGTGACTTTCCCATATATTTTTTTGTTTCTAATAGTTTTTTCATGGAGTTTTTGGAATTTTTTATATATAGGATCATGTCATCTGCAAAAAGTAATACCTCTACTTTTTTCCCAATATGGATGCCTTTTGTTTCTTTCTCTTGCTTGATTGCTTTGGGTAAAACTTCCAGAACTATGTTGAATAAGAGTGGAGAGAATGGGCAGCCTTGTCTCATTCCTGATTTTAGAGGAAAAGCTTTCAGTTTTTCACCATTTCGTACTATATTGGCTGATGGTTTTTCATATATGGCCTTTACTATGTTGAGGTACTTTACTTCTTTACCCATTTTATTGAGTGTTTTAATCATAAATGGATGTTGTATGATACAGCCATTATGGAAGACAGTAGGGTGGTTCCTCAAAAAGTTAAAAATAGAGCTACCATATGATCCAGCAATCCCTCTACTAGGTATCTAACTTGAAAAAAAACTTGAAAACACTAGTAAACAAAGACTATGTTTATTGCAGCATTATTCACAGTGGCCAAGACATGGAAACAACCAAAGGGGCCCTCAATAGAGGATTGAATAAAGAAGATGTAGTACATATATACAATGAAATACTATTCAACCATAAGAACTGATGAGATATCGCCATTTACAACAACATGGATGGACCCTGAGAACATTATGCTAAGTGAAATAAATAAATCAAAAAAAGCTAATAACTATATGATTTCACACGTAGGTGGGATATAAAACTGAGACTCATGGACATAGACAAAACTGAAATAGTTACCAGAGGAAAGGGGTGAGGAGAAGGGATGTAAAGAAGGACAAAATACATGGTGATGGAAAATGATTTGACTTTGGGTGATGGACATATAACACAATCAACAGTTTAAATGCTGAAGAGATGATTACCTGAAACTTATATGTTCTTATTGACCAATGTCATCCCATTAAATTTGTAAATAAGAAAAAAAAGAAAAGTGACATGACTACATGAAATAGAAGGTTAATGACACTTGCCCTGTTTTCATAGAAATTTGGCTGGATTCCTGAAACTGAGAATGGTTGTTGATAAATGCCCATACATTAAAACAGAGGAATATATTTAGGCAGGATTTACTAAGAGGTGGCAAAACAAGCAACCACCACTATTCCCAGCCTCTTTAAGAGAATAGGGAGTTAAGGAGATTGTTTCAAAGGAAGTATTAGATATAAACCTGAGCTGGAGCTGTCCTGTTCCTCAGTTAATCAGGCTGTACTTGGTAGTCTGTCAGGGCAAGGATGTCAGAGAACCTGTAAGCCTAGTGGACTCCATGGATGTCAGGTTTGAATCATATAGGAAGGCCCCTGCTCAACAGCACTGTATGGCAGAGTGAGGTTAAAGATACTGTGTGTGCACAGCTGCAGTCTTGGGCAGGATCCCATGGTGATCATCACAGAGAGTTCATAGTCCTCATGAGGGATTTCTATGGTGAAAGGATCCCATAGGGAATGTTATAGGCTACCGATAAACCCCATGAGAGGCCAGAGTTGGATGCCTGCTGTGAAAAGCATCTTGTAACACCGCAATAGCACCAGATCATGGGCCTCTTTTCCTTGCATTCTCCTCTCCCTCGCCTCAACCCTGAGGATCAAGAAAGGGAAGAGGAAAGAGAAAGAAGGAAGAACAGAAAAGTTCATGACTCTTGTCCTAGGTTCTCCAGAATCAGACTCTGGGATGACAATTTTTGTAAAAGTGATTCATTAAAAGTGTTTTTAGAAAAATGCAGAGGAGAATAGGGAGGGGACCGGAAGGAACGCAAGCAAGGGTGCAATGAAATTTGACCGTGAGATGAGGATTCTTGTGAAAGTGACTCGTTAGGAAGTGTTTTTAGGCAATATAAAGCAAAGTCCTGTGGTGGTCGTGGCATAGCAAGCTCAATCCCACAGTGGAGCAAACTGAGACAATAAGGTCACATGTTGAGGTCTAATCTCAAAGTTGTTCCAATCAAGAACAAAGCATCTGGAGTATTTATACTCTTGCACCCAACAGTTACTGGTTCAGGGCTTCCTGTGGTTGACAAGAACATAAGTTCCCAGATACTTCCTGCTCTCTGTGCCCTGCTGAAGAATGTTCTGGCAGCTTGAGGCGAAGTCATGTGACAAAGAGACACAGGTGCTGGATATTGAGAATAGTATAACTGGAAACTAGTGTGCATGAGAAGGGGAAAATGATCTAAAAGAATATGAGCAAAGCCCTGACAGTGTCTGCTAATCTCAGCCCACTGCAAATCCTGAGTCAGTGCTGCACAAAGCTTTAATTGGATATAAGATTGAAGTTTTACATCAGTCTGGACTAGACTTTTGAGACCTGAAATTAAAATTGATTTTATAACTTTATATAGAAAAAAATCCAAGGAAGTCTATTTTATAATAATGGAATGAAATACTAGTATATGATGCCCTTTATCAGGTTGAAGAAGTTCCCTTTTATGTCAAGTTTGCTAGGAGGTTTAGTCATGTTAAATCATGAATGAGCATTAAATTTGTTTCATGCCTATTATGAATAAATTGATACAGTTGTATAGATTTTCTTCTTAGATTGCTAATGTGATAGATTACATTGATTGATTTCTGAATATTGAGCCAACCTTGCAATCCTGGAACAAATGTCACTTGACAACAGGGTATTATTCTTTTTATATATTGCTGGATTCAGATTGCTAATTTTTTGCTGAAGATTATTATAGTTGGCCCTGGCCGGTTGGCTCAGCGGTAGAGCGTCGGCCTAGCGTGCGGAGGACCCGGGTTCGATTCCCGGCCAGGGCACACAGGAGAAGCGCCCATTTGCTTCTCCACCCCTCCGCCGCGCTTTCCCTCTCTGTCTCTCTCTTCCCCTCCCGCAGCCAAGGCTCCATTGGAGCAAACATGGCCCGGGCGCTGGGGATGGCTCTGTGGCCTCTGCCCCAGGCGCTAGAGTGGCTCTGGTCGCAACATGGCAACGCCCAGGATGGGCAGAGTATTGCCCCCTGGTGGGCAGAGCGTCGCCCCTGGTGGGCGTGCCGGGTGGATCCCGGTCGGGCGCATGCGGGAGTCTGTCTGACTGTCTCTCCCTGCTTCCAGCTTCAGAAAAAATGAAAAAAAAAAAAAAAAGATTATTATAGTTATGATTATGAGAGACATAGGTCTGTGTTTTTATTTTCTTGTGTTATGTTTGTCTATTTTGGTAGAAGGGAAGATGCTAGCCTAATAAAATGAGTAGAAAGGAAGTGTTTTTTCTTCTATGTTTTTGGAAGAGATTATGTAGAATTAGTGTTATTTTTTCTTTAAATGGTAAAATCTAGGTAAACCATCTAGGCCTCAAGAATGATCAATTGAATGATCGATTGGTTTTACCTTTGGAAAAATTTAAACTATGAATTCAATTTCTGTAACAGTTATAGAACTATTTAGTTTATTCATATTATCATAGGTAAGTTTTGGTAGTTTATAGTTTTAGGAGAATTATTTCATTTCATTTAAGTTGTTAAAATTTTGTATTTAGAGTTATGTTCCTTTATTATCCTTTTAATCTCTTCAGTGCTGTAGTGATATCCTCTCTTTATCTCTGATATTAGTAATTTGTGTTTTTTCAGTTTTTTCGTCAGTCTTACTAGTTTTTTCCATTGTATTGATCATTTCATAGAACCAATTTTGGGTTCACCAACATTCTTTATTGTTTTTCTGTTTCAGATTTCTTTTTTATTATTATTATTATTCAGTGAGAGGAGGTGAGGCAGAGACAGACTCCCACCCTACATGGGATCCACCTGGCAAGCCCACTAGGGGGCAATGCTCTGCCCATCTGGGGTGTTGCTCCATTGCTCAGCAACTGAGCTCTTCTTAGTGCCTGAGGCAGAGGCCATGGACCATCCTCAGTGCCTTGGGCCAACTCTCCAATTGAGCCATGGCTACAAGAAGGGAAGAGAGAGACAGTGAGAAGTGAGAGGGAAAGGGTTGGAGAGGCAGATGCGCACTTCTCCTGTGTGTCCTGCCTGGGAATTGAACCTGGGACATCTATATCATGGTCTGATGCTCTACCACTGAGCCGACTGGCGAGGGTCTGTTTTGGATTTCATTGATTTCTACTTTTGTGTTATTTTCTTTATTCTGCTTGCTTTGGTTTTGTTTTGTCCATTTTCTAACTTTATAGGGTAGGAACTTAGGTTTTGACATAAGACCTTTCTTCTTTTTAATATGTCTAATGTTATAAATTTCTTTCTAAGAATTTCTTTTGCTGCATATCACAAATTTGACATGCTGTGTTTTAATTGTAGTTCAATTCAAAATTAATTGCTAGTTTCTCTTGAGACTTTCTCTTTGAACCATGGATTATTTAGAAACGTGTTGCTTAATTTTTAGATTATGGAGATTTTAAAATTACCTTCCTGCTATTGATTTCTAGTTTAATTGCATTATGATCTGAGGATAGGTTGTAAAATTTCAGTTGGTTCACATTTGGTAAAGGTTATTGTATGATCCAGGATATGGTATTTTGGTGTAAGTTCCATGTAGTACTTAGAATTAATATGTGTTCTGCTATTTCAAGGTGATATGGTCTATAAATACCAATTAGCGAAATTATATGCAAACATAATTCAATTGTGATCTGAATGCCAATGAATTTTTTTGGAACAGGATAAAATAACTTTATTGTTAAATAAGACAATAAAAGATGTAAGTGAAATCGGCCCTGGCCAGTTGGCTCAGTGGTAAAGTATTGGCCTGACATGTGGAAGTCCAGGTTTGATTACTAGACAGGGAACACAAGAGAAGTACCCATCTGCTTCTCCACCCTTCCCCATCTCCTTTCTCTCTATCTCTCTCTTCCCCTCCCACAGCCAAGGCTCCACTGGAGCAAAGTTGGCCCAGACGCTGAGAATGGCTCCATGGCCTCCACCTCAGGCGCTAGAATAGCTCTGGTTGCAACTGAGCAATGGCCCAGATGGGTAGAGCATCGCCCCCTGGTGGGCATGCTGGGTGGATCCCAGTTGGGCACATGGTGGAGTCTGGCTCTCTGCTCTCTGCCTCCCCGCTTCTCACTCCAGAAAAATACAAAAAAATAATAATAAATAAAAGATATAAGTGAAATCATATGGGCCCTTGCTTGTTGGCTCAGCAGTAGAGCACTGGCCCAGCATGTGAAAGTCTCAGGTTCAATTTCCCATCTGGACACACTGGAGAAGTGACCATATGCTTCTCCACCCCCACCCCTTTCTCCTCCAGCAGCCATGGTTTGAATGAGCAAGTTGGCTTCAGGCACTGAGAATGGCTCTATGGCTTCACCTCTGGTGCTAAAATAGCTCAGTTGCTGAGCAACAGCAACAGCACAGCAGCCCCCAGTGGGCAGAACATCAGTCCTAGCCTGGGTTTGCCAAGTGGATCCCAGTTGGGGCACATGTGGGAGTCTGTCTCTCTGCCTCCCTGCCTCTCACTTGATTAAAAAAGAAAGAAAAAAAGAAAGGAAGGAAGGAAGGAAGGAAGGAAGGAAGGAAGGAAGGAAGGAAGGAAGGAAGGAAGGAAGGAATCATATGGTACTTGTTGTTCTCTCACTAGCTTACCTCACTTAGCATAATACTCTCTAGGTCCATCCATGCTGTCCCAAAAGGTAAGATTTCCATCTTTTGTACAAAATGCCTCTTTAGATATTAGCAATGCAAAAATTCAGAATAAGCTGTACTTCCTAGGGAGTTAGCAGTTTATGGGAAATGCTCAAAGTTTAATTTTATTTTGGAGATTAGTAGGCTAACTATTATTTTATGAAAACCACATGCAAATCATTGGCAAAATCCTATCAATTCTACCTTCACAATATATCCAGAATGAGAACACTTCGAAACACCTCCAAGCACATACCACCATCATCTATCACCTGGATATTACATAGCTCCTTACCTGCACTCTCAGTTTACATCCTCATCCTTTCCTATAAAATTCTCAACACAACATTCACGTGTTACAGTTCACATAAGTCAGGTCATTCCCTCCTCTGCTCTGACCCGTCCAAAGTCTGTCCCTTTAACTTGGAGTAAAACCAGATCCTTAGAAGAGCCTACAAGGCTCTAAAGAATTAGTGATCCATGTTTTTTTCTCTGTGACCTATTTCCTCTTCTATCTCAGTTCTCTATAAAACCAGTATCTTGATAAAAGAATGGTCCTGTAAACACCAGGGTCTCAACCCCAGGGCCTTTGCACTTACTATGCTTCTATCTGGAAGCTCCTCATGACTTGTTTACCTCATTGAAATGTTTACTCAGATTCCACCTTCCAAGTAAGGCCTTTCTTGATACCTTATTCTTGATGGCCTATTAAAAACTGACCCCATCTCACTTCACTGCTATATTTCTTCATGGCACTTTTCACCCTGTGATATTAAACCTTTTTTACCCATTTCTTGTATCTGTCAGCTACTGAAATGGAAGTTTCATGAGACCAGGATCTTGTTTGTCTGCTCATATCTGAAGTACATCTCTACAGAAAGAGAGCGTCTGGCATTTTATAAACACTCAGTAAGTACTTGTTGAGTGGATGCTTGAAGAATGTGTGAGTGAACAGAGGAACATACCATGTTCTCTGCAGGAATGAGTCAACAATGGAAAAAGTTAATTCTTTACAAATAATATTGGAATACAATGCAGTATTGTAATAGACACTAATATGAGGTACCCTAATGCCCTCCCTTCCGGGAAGGACTTGCTACCAAGTGCGGAGAGTGTGGCCCTAGCAGACAGCCTTCTCCTGAGAAGTCACACCCCTCCTGGGGTGACCCATCTGGTGACCGAGCAAGGTGGGTGTTAAAGTCCCAGGTTCAGCACAGTGTTGGACACTCTGGCAGTCACTGTGGTTTGAATTCCCAGAACACCCTGCTGGATTGGCTGGAGTTTGTGGGGTCTTCACAGTAGTTTAAAGTCTCCCTCTGCCCACTCCTCCCTTTCCCCCTTCCTTTCACAGGTATTGATCCCTAATAGACAGCTTGCACCTCAACTTCAGATAAATATTTATACTAATTAGAATACCAATAAGCAAATACAAGCAGGACAAGAAAACCAGCTAGAAACAACATAAAAGTATATCAATAGTGAAATCTTAGTAAGCGAATTATGGTGCATATTATAAAATGAATGAAGACAAGAGATGAATAAAGGATATTTTATAATCTGATGTCAAGAAACGGTCCTGGTACATTGTTAATTAAATTTTTAAAAGCAGATAGCAAAACACAGTCCCATTTTACATAGAAAATATCTAAAATTTATTTGCTTCCTTTCTATTTTTAAGACACTAAATTTCCTTAGTGTTGAAAAGATAGCACATAAGACGTTTACGGTTTCCAGGATCAAATTGAATCCTGTTCGGCCCTGGCTGGTTGGTTCAGCGGTAGAGCGTAGGCTCAGTTTGTGGAGGTCCTGGGTTCAATTCCTAGACAGGGCACACAGGAGAAAAACCCATCTGCTTCTCCACCCTTCTCCCTCTCCTTTCTCTCTATCTCTCTTTCCCTCCCACAGCCAAGGCTCCATTGGAGCAAAGATGGCCCAGGCGCTGAGGATGGCTCCATGGCCTCCACCTCAGGCACTAGAATGACTCTGGTTGCACGGAACAATGCCCCAAATAGGCAAAGCATCGCCCCCTGGTGGGCATGCCAGGTGGATCACCGTTGGGTGCATGCTGGAGTCTGTCTCTCTGACTCCCCCATCCCTGCTTCTCACTTGGAAAAATACGATACTGGGTGTGTGACCTTGGGCAGGTCTCATGCAATATCTCTATCCTTGGTTGGGCATCCAAAATGTCTGCCATGGTTCTTGTGGGAACTGAATGGTTAATGTACAGCAAGGGCCTGGAAACGCCCAAATCCCATGATTACCAAGAACAGAGAAAAGCCTCCTCAGGATTTCATTGTGCAAAAAGATACATCATTAATTTTGGGAAATTCAGATGCAGGAAATGAAGGGGTGTGGGGCAGAGAAATATGACAAGCTGCCTCTGTGAACCCTTCTTGAAAAGAAACCCTCTCACAAATGTTAATAATGAGGAAGTCAAGAGAGCTCACAAGAAGCTGAAAGGACGAGGCACACCCTGGAGGAGGAGAGCAAAGCGGGCCCCATATATAACTCCTTCACACATGCAGTCTCTGCCTGTGTTCCAGTTGTTATCTCCTGCCCAGAGTTCAGGAAACAGGAGATCCCAGATTATAGACTCCTGGGCTTTCAGACAAAGAGACCAGCAGGACTGCATCATTTCTGTGACTCCTCCCTCGGCCACCTCTACCTCACTCTCCAGGATTTCCTTGTGTCCATCTCTGCGCATTGCTGCACAGCAAGCCACGAATCACAGCCTCCAGACTTTGCACAGGTAACTGACTGGAGATGCAGGTGAGACCAAGGGGACAGGGAGGAAGATGGAGAAGGCAGGGAGAGGGAGCTGTGGGTCACAGGTGGGACTGAATAGGAAGAGATGTAAAACGGCAGCTCGGAGACTTACTGCCTGAGTAGAGATTGTAGACTCGATTCACTTAAAGGGATTCGGGTTGAAGTATGGAAGCCAAACTTCGGTCACAAACTGAGACTCACACTCAACCCCATCTGTAGCCCAACTGCAGCCCTACCTTCAGCCCGAGACCAGCTATACTCAATACTAACCACAGCTCCTCTAACTCCCAACTCCAGAGTCAACATGAATCTTATCATCAGCTCCAACAATAACTCTTCTCTTTTCAACTTCAGGGCCAAACTTAGGCAACCATGACATCAACATGAGTATTGACCTAGACATTGGAAGAGACTCAACTTTAATTGCCATGCCAGCATTATACCCAGTCCCAGTATTATATTTAACTCTAACATTACCTGTACCTATTTCCCACATACAACCCTGCCTCAGTCCAGAGACCAATGCTGACTGCACTTCCAACCTCTGCTGCAAAGCCAAGACCATTCCTGTTCCTAGCCCTGACACCTGGCTTATTCTCAACCTGTACTTCTTCTCTTACCTCAACTCTAGGCTTGACCACAGTTCCAACCTAGACCCAGCCTCCTCTGTCCCCAACTCCAGTGCTGACCTGGTCACAGGCCCTGCCTCCATTTCAGCTCTGACAGCCTCAGAGTTGGCCCTGGCATATCCATGAAGTGTGAAGACCTCCAGTCCTTGGAGGGTGAGAAGAAAAGCCAGATGTTCAAAAATGGTAAGAGGAAAGGAGAAAGGGTGTCTCTTAAAATACTCTCTTAATATGTTTAGAAAGATTACTGCTGTCATGGCATGACTGCACCTCTACCATGGGTATTGCTGGGTCCCCACTCTGAAGGAGTCGGGCCCAGGGCCCTGTGAGCTCCCCTGGGAAGAGGATTCAAGGACCTTAGACCGACAGGATAAGGGAGGACAACAGCGGGCCTGGCTGCCTACACTCAGGGGAGGGCGTGAGCAATGGCACTGGGGGAATGAATAGTTGTGTTTGGAAAGGAAATGTTCCCTAACCTGACGATACAGGTCAGCATGAGCCGGCTGAGGGCCTGGCTGCCCCACCTCACTCTGTGCTCTCCTGCCGCCTCCCCCAGCCCTGATAATGAGACCTTACATATTGTCTGTCATCACATGTCGCCAGGCAGTTAGGGGCCTATGTGACTGAGATCTTGTGCTGGTCCATGAAGGGTCAGAGGACTGGACATCCCTGTACCACTGACCTCCCCAGCTTTACCTGCACCAGCCTCCATGCCTGGCAGGTCCCTGTGCCGTCTCTTCCTCCCCTGTCCCTCTTGTCCTGAACCTCCTTGTCCTGATGTCCTCCCTTCTTGCAGGACCGCCTTCTCCCCAGGCCTTCCTGCAGCATCTCTGCTCTGGACCCTGCCCCCTCCTGCTCTCCCTGGGCCTCAGCTTCTTCCTGCTGGTCGGCATCTGTGTGATTGGATCCAAAAGTGAGGGTCACATGGTGGGCCGGCATGGGGGCGAGAGAGGGTACAGGGATGTGGCATGATGATGACCATGATGAATAGAGATGGCTGCTGGCTCTGCTGCTTATTCATGGGTAATGTAGTCAAATTACCAAACCTCTCTAAGCCTTAGTTTCCTCATCTGCAAGCTTGGATAACAACAGTGCCTCTCCCTTTGGCTTGGGTGTCTGTGAGGACCCAATGAGACAAGGCATGTCAAGTGGCCTGCTCAGGGCCAGCACAGAGAGGACCTGATAAATCTGAGCACTCTTTGTCCCATCTGCCTGATCAGCTTCCAAGAATCAGAGGGACCTGGAGACTCTGACAGCGAATTACAGCCACTTCACTTCAGACTCTGCGGCTGAGGTGCAGGCACTGCACTCCCAGGGTGAGCCTGGCTGGAAGGGCTCTGGACTGCGATGGGCCATGGTGGGGAGGGTGTGGGAGCGGAATCCTGGACCCTGAGTCCCCTTGTCCTGCAGATGGCACTCTGCGAGAGACAATAACATCCCTGAACACTGAGGTGGAAAAACATAAGCAGGAACTGCAGGCAGGTGAGAGACCCCCCAGGAGTGTGTGTGCAAGGGTGGGGCTGGGCTCTCAGAACCAGGGTGGTGGGAGCAGCCTGGATGCTGAATGTCCTCCCCTTCAGCCCGTAGCTTGAATGACAACCTGTTTACTCTGGAGAGCAAGGTGGAAAAAGTGCAGCAGAAACTCGAAGCAGGTCTGGACCCTCTCTCCTGTGCCTGGGTCTGATGTGATCGGAGGGTAATGAGGGTCCTTGGCTGGACCTCTTTATTGTCCTCGCTGCTTTTCTTTGTGTGTCCCAGGTTATTCTCAAATGCTTCAGCGAGTCCAGAAGCTGACCAAGGACCTGAACTCCCTGTATTGCCAGATGGCTATACTCAAGAGCAATGGTGAGTGACATGCAGGGCAGTGCCTGGCCCCATATCCAGCCCACGTCCCACTGGGCAGCACCTCAGACCTTCCTCTGCCACACGCCCAGGCTCTCAAAATACCTGCTGCCCTGCGACCTGGCTGGAGTATGAAGGCAGCTGCTACTGGTTCTCTCGTGCCAAGAAGACCTGGCCCGAGGCTGAGAAGTACTGTCAGCTGGAGCATGCGCACCTGGTGGTGGTCGACTCCATGGAGGAGCAGGTGAGGGCTGGGAGGGCTTGTTTGGGAGACGGTTTGGTCTATGGAGAGGTCTTTATTCTTTTTCTCTCCCCTCAGGTATTTGTTGAGGAACACATATCTTCTCAGAACACCTGGCTTGGCCTCACTGATCAAAATGGTACCTGGACATGGGTGGACGGGACAGACTACAACAGCAGCTTTCAGTGAGTGTTTGCTGTGCACTCTGTCCATTCAGCCCGAGTCCCGCCTTCCCTGTGGGGTGGGTCTGAGGCAAGCGGGCTCTGTGGCTTGACTGAGGGTCTGGCTTCCTGGACCCACATCTATCTGGTCTTTGTAGACACTGGAGACCAGAGCAGCCAGACAATTGGAGCGGACATGGGCTCGGGGGAGGCGAAGACTGTGCCCACTTCGGGTATGATGGACGCTGGAATGATAACGTCTGCACAAGGTCCTTCCTCTGGGTCTGTGAGACAGAGCCAAACAGGACCAGCTAGGAGCCTCCTATCCTCTCATTTATTTCCTGAACGCCTTCACCTGCTGTGGGAACCTGGATTAGGGAGTCACCTTTCTGAGTACCTCCTGTATTTTCTCATGGATTTTCACCTAGGATTTTAAGGGAAAGGGGCAAGGATGGTGTCTGAGTAACGTAGAATGGTGTTTGATGCGGTGCGTAGATTGAAAGCTGTATCACTTACTGCAATTTGCAGATTATTCCTGTCAACTATTCTTTAAAATAAAAGGAAAGTTTTAGGTACTAAACGTTTTGCGTTGTCTGGTTATTGGGGATTAGAAATGTGCTTAGTCTTGGCCCTGGCCGGTTGGCTCAGTGGTAGAGCGTCGGCCTGGCATGCGGGGGACCCGGGCTCGATTCCCGGCCAGGGCACATAGGAGAAGCGCCCATTTGCTTCTCCACCACCCCCCTCCTTCCTCTCTGTCTCTCTCTTCCCCTCCCGCAGCCAAGGCTCCATTGGAGCAAAGATGGCCCGGGCGCTGGGGATGGCTCCTTGGCCTCTGCCCCAGGCGCTAGAGTGGCTCTGGTCGCAGCAGAGCGACCCCCCGGAGGGGCAGAGCATCGCCCCCTGGTGGGCAGAGCATCGCCCCTGGTGGGCATGCCGGGTGGATCCTGGTCAGGTGCATGAGGGAGTCTGTCTGACTGTCTCTCCCCATTTCCAGCTTCAGAAAAATACAAAAAAAAAAAAAAAAAAAAGAAATGTGCTTAGTCTTGTTGGGCAGCAGGGAGTTGTGAGAACTCTATGGGCTTTAGGAAAGATGGCGGGAATCATTATTTACAGGTGTATGATTGAGGGCAAGTTACTCTGCTTTCTACTTCTCAGCTGAAAAATAGTGTTGTTCCAAGGACCACCCTCCTTCCAGCACCGCCCCCTCCCAGAACAGAATCACCCCTGTGTGTTGAGTGCTTCTGAAGCTTCAGATGAAACTCCTTGGTGTTTGTTGTGTGCATTATAGTGAAGACAATCAGCATCCATAGGCAACATATACAATACAATATTAATTTATTTTTATTTATTTATTTTTATTTTTTTTTTCCTTTTGCATTTTTCTAAAGCTGGAAACAGGGAGAGACAGTCAGACAGACTCCGCATGCGCCCGACCAGGATCCACCCGGCCCGCCCACCAGGGGCGACGCTCTGCCCACCAGGGGGCGATGCTCTGCCCATCCTGGGCGTCGCCATGTTGCGACCAGAGCCACTCTAGCGCCTGGGGCAGAGGCCAAGGAGCCATCCCCAGCGCCCAGGCCATGTTTGCTCCAATGGAGCCTCGGCTGCGGGAGGGGAAGAGAGAGACAGAGAGGAAGGCGTGGCGGAGGGGTGGAGAAGCAAATGGGTGCTTCTCCTGTGTGCCCTGGCCGGGAATCGAACCCGGGTCCTCCGCACGCTAGGCCGACGCTCTACCGCTGAGCCAACCAGCTATTTATTTATTTTAAATAATTTTATTAGACAGTTAATTTTAATGGGGTGACATTGGTTAACTAGAGCACATGGATTTAGAGAAAACAATCTCAGATTGTTTTGACATTCGATTATGTTGTGTACCCATCACCCAAAGTCAAATCATCCTCCTTCACCCTTCATTTGGTTTTCTTCATGCCCCTCTGCTCTCACCACCCCCTCCTTCTCCTCCCTCCCCCTGGTAATCACTGCACTCTTATCTATGTCCATGAGTTTCAATTTTGCGTCCCACCTATGCATGGAATCATACAGTTCTTAGTTTTTTCTCATTTACTTATTTCACACTCATTATAATGTTATCAAGGTCTATCCACGTTTTAAATAATCCTATGTCATCTTTTCTTATGGCTGAGTTGTATTCCATAGCATATATGTACCACATTTTCTTTGTCCAATCTTCTATTGAAGGGCTTTCTGGTTGTTTCCATGTCTTGGCCACCGTGAACAATGCTGTGATGAACATGGGGCTACATGTGTCTTTACATACCAATTATTTTGAGTTTTGGGGTATATACCCAGTAGAGGGATTGCTGGGTCATACGGTAGTTTTATTCTCAATTTTTTGAGGAACCAGCATACTTTCTTCCATAATAGTATATACAATAAATTAAAGCTGTGGCTTTTCTTGACTCATGTGGTAGAATTTCCTAAAATT
The DNA here is from genome assembly GCF_036850765.1 of Saccopteryx bilineata. Classification (NCBI taxonomy): domain Eukaryota; kingdom Metazoa; phylum Chordata; class Mammalia; order Chiroptera; family Emballonuridae; genus Saccopteryx; species Saccopteryx bilineata. The sequence goes on along the minus strand of NC_089491.1, from coordinate 355,613,794 downwards.
TCTCAACGGTTCACAAACCCCAAATATGCAGCCTCTGGCCTTAGCATGCCCTGTACCTTTTGCTAAGCAGTCCCAGGCCTGGAGTTAACTGAAGCTGACCTTGGTTCACAGATGGGCCTATTCCAGGCACCTCAAGCCCAGCACAAGCAGCAGCCATCTGCAGACTGATTCATAGCTCATGCAAAATGGTCCAGGCAGGGCATATGCAGTGACTGACCTTTGCCTGTACCTCCAGTGAAGCCCCTGAGCCAGTGCACCTGGTGGCCAGCTTCACAACACGCAGAAGCACCATGCAGCCACCTCCATGAGCAACACACACAAGGGCCACTCAGTGGGGATGTAAACACACAATACACTATACAGATGATGTATTATAGAATTTACACCTGAAAGCTATATAATTTTATTAACCAATGTCACTCCAATATATTCAATACAAAATTAAAAAATAGAGAAAAGATTAAAATATGAATAATAAAATAGCAGTAACTATACAACTATCAACAATTACATTAACTGTAAATGGATTAAATGCTGCAATAAAAAGACAGCATGGCTGATGGATAAGAAAACAAGACCAGACCCTTACATATGCTGATCTACATGAGACTTAGTTCAGATCAAAAGATAAACACAGACTAAGGGTAAAGGGATAGAAAAAGATATTTCAGGGAAAAAAATGAAAAAAAAAAAAAACAAACACCTGGCATAGCAATACTTATAACAGACAAAATAGACTTTAATTGGCTGATTGATTGATTTTATAGAAAGGATGGGAGACACAGAGAGAGATACAGAAATATCGACTCGTTGTTCCACTTATTTATGCACTCATTGGTTGATTCTTGTATGTGCCCTAACCGGGGATCAAATCAAACCCACAACCTTGGCATCCGGCAATGACACTCTAATGAATCAACTGAGCTATGTAACCAGGGCCAAATAGACTTTAAAACAAAGGCTATAAATACAGATACAGAAAGACCAGCAATTACACCTCTAGGTATTTATTCATATAAACCCAAAATACCAATTTGAAAACACATATGCATCCACATGTTCATTGCAGCTTTATTTACAAGAGCCAAGATATGGGACAACCTAAGTGCCCATCAACAGATGAATGTATAAAGAAGATATGGAAATATATACAACAGAATATTACTCAGGCAGAAAAAGGGATGAAACGTTATCTGCAACAACATGGATGGACCCAGAGGGTATTGTACTGAGTGAAGTAAGTCAGACAGAAAAAGACAAATGCCATATGAGTTTACTTATATGTGGAATCTAAAAAATAAACAAAAAAAACAATTCATAAATACAGAGAACCTTTTGGTGGTTGCCAGATGTGTTGGGGAGATGGGTAAAAAATGGTAAGGGTTTAAGAAGTATCAATTATTAGTTACAAAATAGTCATGAGGATGCACAGTATAGCATAGGGGTTTAATGTATTTCCAATACATCTGCTTGTTGGAATCCATGGGAGTCCGAAAAGACCAGAGTAACAGGCTTTATTGAAAGGAAGAAAGGAACCCTGCCGGGTACTTCTCTGGGGAGAAGGGCACCAGTACAAGCTAGGGGGACGAATTTTATAGGGTGAAGGAGAATCTTCAGCAAAGTAGGTGTTGAATCAAAAGTCCTGGTATGTCTGGAATGTTCCTCCTTGGGGCAGCTTGCCAGCTTTTTGGAATTCCTCTGTCTCAGGGGCGATAGTCCAGTAAGTAAGGGTGAGGTCTGACAGATAAGCGGAACATCAAGAGGGCAGTTTGGAATTCCTGGTAAATTTATGATTTTATCACTGCTAAGGGCTTAATATCCCAAATTTATAAGGAACTTATAAAACTCAACACCAAAACACAACTGAGATTGCGTCTCCCCCTAGGACCAGGGTCAATAATCAGGTTGATGCCATGGGTGGAGAGGAGCTGCGGCTTGGGCCGTAAGTTGGAATTAAAAGACAGTGTGTTGGAGCTGGTGTTAAGATTCTAGATAACTTTGTGGTTGAAGTTGTAGTTTGGGTTAAAGGAGGACCTGGGGTTAGTATTGGGGTTCAAGATGTTGCTGGCCTGGGACTGAAGGTAGGGCTGGAATTGGGCTACAGATGGGGCTGAGTGTGAGTTTCAGTTTGTGACCGAAGTTTGGCTTCCATACTTCAACCCTAATCCCTTTAAGTGAATTGAGTCTACAATCTCCACTTAGGCATTAAGTCTCCGAGCTGCCTTTTTTTTTTTTTTTTTTTTTGTATTTTTCAGAAGCTGGAAATGGGGAGAGACAGTCAGACAGACTCCCGCATGCGCCCGACGGGGATCCACCCAGCACGCCCACCAGGGGCGACGCTCTTCCCTCCGGGGCGTTGCTCTGCCGCGACCAGAGCCACTCTAGTGCCTGGGGCAGAGGCCAAGGAGCCATCCCCAGCGCCCGGGCCATCTTTGCTCCAATGGAGCCTTGGCTGCGGGAGGGGAAGAGAGAGACAGAGAGGAAGGAGGGGGAGGTGGAGAAGCAGATGGGCGCCGAGCTGCCTTTTTACATCTCTTCCTATTCAGTCCCACCTGTGACCCACAGCTCCCTCTCCCTGCCTTCTCGATCTTCCTCCCTGTCCCCTTGGTCTCACCTGCATCTCCAGCCCAGTTACCTGTGCAAAGTCTGGAGGCTGTGATTCGTGGTTTGCTGTGCAGCAATGCGCAGAGATGGACACAATGAAATTCTGGAGAGTGAGGTAGAGGTGGCCGAGGGAGGAGTCACATAAGTGATGCAGTCCTGCTGGTCTCTTTGTCTGAAAGCCCAGGAGTCTAGAATCTGGGATCTCCCGTTTCCTCAGCTCTGGGCAGGACATAACAACTGGGACACAGGCAGAGACTGCGTATGTGAAGAAGTTATATATGAGGCCTGCTTTGCTCTCCTCCTACAGAGTGTGTTTCGAACTTTCAACTTCTTGTGAGCTCTCTTGACTTCCTCATTATTAACATTTGGGAGAAGGACACTTTCCAGCACACATCAACAGGTAGTCTGCTGTTCTCCTCTGCCCTACACGCCCTTTCCTTCCTGCATCAGTTTCTCAGAACAGTGTCTCCATCGTTAACACCCAGGCACAGAGGAGCCTTTTCTCTGCCCTTGCTCAGTTGTGACCAGAGTCCCTGCATCTGAGCTTCCTCGAGGGTAAAGGAGAATCTCGCTCAGCCACCAAGCTTCTCTCGCTCTGGCCTAGCTCTCCTCTCTCTAACCAGAAGGAGGGCAAAGGGTGTTGGTGAGTAGGATTGCTGACCAGATGGGGACAGGAGTGTTATGATTTTTTTTATGGTTCAGACTCACAAGGAATAAGACACATCAGATGAAAGTAGTAGAACAGAGGGCTGAAACTCAGAAGGCAGAATCAGCCCTGAGAAACTGCGCCACTGCACATTTATTGAGTTCCAAAAGCCACAGCTCAGGAGATAAAACTAGAAAGCTACAAAAGCCTTTTTTCCAACCATACCATCCCCAATCCTGCCCGTCTACTGTTTCCCTCATGATCAAGGACACGAGAAGAGTCAGAGTCTCAGAGCTCATCAATTATAAAGGACATCTGGTTCTTGAAGGCATTTCTCCAAGAATCCTGTGTACTTGCATTCAAGTAACCCCAGGCCAGTCTCCTGTTACGGTTAACACACTCCGAGATCTCCCGTCTCCCAGTAACCCCTGCTCTGAAGTTAACTACCGTTTATATTTGTGCAGGGTCTTTCCCTTCACAGGAGGAGCTAAGAACAGGAACAAACATTTATTGAGCATCACCTCTGTGATCCGGATTTTGTCAGGTGCTTGCTGTACATTAACCATTCAGTTCCCACAAGAACTGTGGGACACATTTTGAATGCTGGTCTGAGGCTCAAAGCCATTGCATGACCTGCCCAAGGATACACAGCAGGTAAGCAAAAGAGCCAGACTCAATGCCTGGGGCTGCCCAACACCCCAGTCTGTGCTCTTTGCATATGCACTATCTTCATAAACAGGATTCAATTTAATCCTGGGAACTGTAAATCTCTACGCACACTAACTTTTCAACACAAAGGAACTTGGTGTCTTAAAGGTATAGAAGGAAGCAAATACATTTTAGATAATATTTTCTATATATATAAATGGGATTGTGCTATGCTACCTGCTTTATAGAATTCAACTAACAATGTTATTTGAACGACAATTGTGTAACAGGACCATTTCCTGTCATAAGTTTATAAAATATCCTTTATTCATTTCTCATCTTCATTGCATTTTATAACATGCACCGATTTGTTTACTAAGATGTCACTATTGGTGGACATTTGTGTTGTTTCCAGTTTGTTTTCTTGTTCTGCTTGTATTTGTTTTTTAGTGTTCTGATTAGTGTTTTTCTGAAGTTGTGGTGCAAACTAAAATAGTTATTACGGATTACCACCTGCCAAAGGAAGGAGGACAAAGGAGAGTGGGCAGAGGAAGATGTTAAACAGCTGTGAAGACCCCACCAACTTCCATCAATCCAGCAGGGGGTTCTGGGAGTTCAAACAGCAGTGATTGTCTGAGCTGTTCGGCTGGTCTGAGCCTGGACCCAGCTTGCTCAGCCCATTAGTGGCGTGCCCTCACAAGAGTTGCTGTCTGCCCAGGCCACACGCCCCAAACTGGCCACCAAGTTCCGCCGGGAAGGGAGGGGGCTGGGCAGCTCATCTCAGTACTTCAGTGTATTCCCATATTAATATGGGCACCATCAACATTTGAAAAATGGAATTCATTGGGGTGACATTGCTTAATAAGGTTACAGATGCTTTGAGTTTATCTTCCCATAACACATGATCTGTCCGTGGCACATGCTTTCAGCACCCCAGGCCAAGTCTCCTTCCATCCCCATTATCCCCTCTCTACTCTCTTCTACTTCTTTCTGCCTCCTTTCCCTTCCATAATCACCACACTGTTGTTTGTGTCTAAGAGCTTGTTTCTTGGCTTATACCCTTCACCTTTTTCACCCAGCCCGCAACCCCCTTCTACTAGGACAGCTCTCAGTCTGTTCTCTGTATCTTTGAGTCGTTTCTATTTCGTTTGTTAGTTTATTTTGTTCGTTAGGGTCCATATCTGAGTGAAATCATATGGTACTTGTCTTTCTCTGACTGGCTTACTTCACTTAGCATAATGCTCTTCAGGTCCATCCATACTGTCACAAAAGGTGAGATTTCCTTCTTTTTTATGGCCATGTAGCCTTCCATCGTGTAAATGTGCCACAGCTTTCTGTCCACTCATCTACGGGCTGCTGCCATATTTTGGCTATTGTAAATAATGCTGCAATGAACATAGTGGTGCATATTTTCTTTTGAATTAGTGTTTCAAGTTTCTTTGGATATATTCCTAGAAGAGGAATTGCGGGATCATAAGGCAGTTTCATTGTTAATTAAAAAAAATATATTTTATTTATTGCCTTAACGGGGGTGGTGGTGACGAGAAGTAGTTGCTTCACTCTAGCTGTTCATTGGCTGCTTGTTGTATATGCCTTGAGGGTTCAAGCCCAGGGTTTCAAACTGGCGACCACAGCACTCGAGGCTGGCGCTCTATCCACTGTGCCACCCAGGCCAAACTCATTTTTAATTTGTTGAGGTAACTCCATACTGCTTTTCACAGAGGCTGTACCAGTCTGCATTTCCACCAACAGTGCACGAGGGTTCCCTTTCCTCCACACCCTCTCCAACACTTGCTGTTTGTGGATTTATTGATGATAGCCATTTTGGCAGGTGGGGAGTGATATCTTACTGTGGCTTTAATTTGCACTTCTCTGATGATTAGTGACATTGAGCATCTTTTCTTTTCTTTTTTCTCTTTTTGGCAGAGTCAGAGTAAGAGAGAAGGACAGACCGACAGCAGAGAGGAAGGTAGAGAGACTGTTGTACTGGAACAGCGAGAAACAGACGTCCTGCCACACAATCAAGAAGCCAAGTTAAGAAATTAGGGAGTCTTTATTAGCCAGCCGCATGATCACATGGAGACCTAAGTCATTTAAATCAATGCGGCTCTGACGAGTCTAGGACAAGCTTTTAAAGGCAAAATTACTTACTGAATGAGGAATACGGAGGAGAGGAAGAATAGCAGTAGCACAAAACAGTGAAACAAGATTTTTTACATTGGGTTAATTCAGGGAGAAACATTCTGAGAACACTTGCAACCTTGCAAAGCTAGCCCAACACCACAGTCTGGGAAACCAGCCTCAAGGTCAGGAATAGGGAGTCTTTTTAGAAAAGAAAGTCCTGCTAAACGTCTCTTGTTTTAAAGAAAGTTCTGCCAAAATTATTCATGCTAAGAGCCTTTCTTTTCTATATTTCAAGTTGAGAAGCATCAATTCTTCATGCAGCTCCTTACTTGTTCAGTGATTGCTTTCTCATATGTGCCTTGACTGGGAGGCTATAGCCGAGCAAGTGACCCCTTGCCCAAGCCAGCGACCTTGGGCTTCAAGCCAGATACCTTTGGGCTCAAGCCAGCAAACCCTCGCTCCAGCTGGTGAGCCCGTGCTCAAGTCGGATGAGCCAGTGCTCAAGCGCGCGACCTCGGGGTTATGAACCTGGGTCCTCCGTGTCCCAGTTGGATGCTCTATCCACTGTGCCTCCACCTGGACAGGCTTGAGCATCTTCTCATATCTCTATTGGCCACCTGTATGTCCTCTTTGGAGAAGGGTCTACTGAGGTCCATTTCCATTTTTTATCCAGATTATCTGTGTTTTGGTGTTGAGTTTTATAAATTCCTTATAAATTTGGGGTATTAAGCCCTTAGCAGATGTATTGAGAATACATTAAACCCCTACGCTATACTTTACATCCTCATGACTATTTTGTAGCTAATAATTGGTACTTCTTAAACACTTATGCTTTTTGACCAATCTCCCCAACACATCTGGCAACCACCAAAAGGTTCTCTGTATTTATGAATTGGTTTGTTTTGTTTATTTTTTAGATTCCACATATAAGTAAACTCATATGGCATTTGTCTTTTTCTGTCTGACTTACTTCACTCAGTACAATACCCTCTGGGTCCATCCATGTTGTTGCAGATAACGTTTCATCCCTTTTTCTGCCTGAGTAATATTCTGTTGTATATATTTCCATATCTTCTTTATACATTCATCTATTGATGGGCACTTAGGTTGTCCCATATCTTGGCTCTTGTAAATAAAGCTGCAATGAACATGTGGATGCATATGTGTTTTCAAATTGGTGTTTTGGGTTTATATGAATAAATATCCAGAGGTGCAATTGCTAGGTCTTTCTGTGTCTGTATTTATAGCCTTTGTTTTAAAGTCTATTTGGCCCTGGTTACATAGCTCAGTTGATTCATTAGAGTGTCATTGCCGGATGCCAAGGTTGTGGGTTTGATTTGATCCCCAGTTAAGGCACATACAAGAATCCACCAATGAGTGCATAAATAAGTGGAACAACAAGTCAATATTTCTGTTTCTCTCTCTCTGTCTCCCATCCTTTTATAAAATCAATCAATCAACCAATTAAAAATATTTGAAGTCTATTTTGTCTGTTATAAGTATTGCTATGCCAGCTTTATTCTTTCATTTTTTTCTCTGAAATATCTTTTTCTATCCCTTTACCCTTAGTCTGTGTTTATCTTTTGATCTGAACTAAGTCTCATGTAGAACAGCATATGTAAGGGTCTGGTCTTGTTTTCTTATATCAGCCACGCTATGTCTTTTTATTGAAGCATTTAATCCATTTACATTTAAAGTAATTGTTGATAGTTGTATAGTTACTGCTATTTTATTATTCATATTTTAATCTCTTTTCTGTTTTTTAATTTTGTATTGAATTTATTGTGGTGACATTGGTTAATTAAATTGTATAGCTTTCAGGTGTAAAATTCTATACTATATCATCTGTATAGTGTATTGTGTGTTTACATCCCCACTGAGTAGCCCTTGTGTGTGTTGCTCATGGAGGTGGCTGCATGGTGCTTCTGCGTGTTGTGAAGCTGGCCACCAGGTGCACTGGCTCAGGGGCTTCACTGGAGGTACAGGCAAAGGTCAGTCACTGCATATGCCCTGACAGGACCATTCTGCATGAGTTACGAGTCAGTCTGCAGATGGCTGCTGCTTGTGCTGGGCTTGAGGTGCCTGGAATAGGCCCATCTGTGAACCAAGGTCAGCTTCAGTTAACTCCAGGCCTGGGACTGCTTAGCAAAAGGTACAGGGCATGCCAAGACCAGAGGCTGCATATTTGGGGTTTATGAACCTTTGAGAAATTGTAGTAAATTCCACAACATGAGTCAAGAATAGCCACAGCTTTAATTTGTTGTATGTGTTGCCTGTGGATGCTGCTTGTCTTCACTATAATGCACACAACAAACACCAAGGAGTTTCATCTGAAGCTTCAGAAGCACTCAACACACAGGGGTGATTCTGTTCTGGGAGGGGACAGTGCTGGAAGGAGGGTGGTCCCCGGAACAACACTATTTTTCAGCTGAGAAGTAGAAAGTAGAGTAACTTGCCCTCAATCATAACCTGTAACTAATGACTCCCGCCATCTTTCCTAAAGCCCATAGAGTTCTCACAACTCCCTGCTGCCTACCCAAGGCTTCCTAGTGCCAACAAGACTAAGCACATTCCTAATCCCCAATAACCAGACAACGCAAAACGTTTAGTACCTAAAACAGTGGTTCTCAACCTTTCTAATGCCGTGACCCTGCAATACAGTTCCTCATGTTGCGGTGACCCCAAACCAAAAAATAATTTTGGTGGCTACTTCATAACTGTAATTTTGCTACAGTTATGTTTCGGAATGTAAATACCTGGTATGCATTATGTATTTTCTGATGGCTTTAGGCGACCCCGCTGGGTTGAGAACCACTGACTTAAACTTTCCTTTTACTTTAAAGAATAGTTAACAGTAATAACCTCGAAATTGCAGTAAGTGACACAGCTTTCAATTTATGCACCGCATCAAACACTATTCTACGTTACTCAGACACCATCCTTGCCCCTTTCCCTTAAAATCCTAGGTGAAAATCCATGAGAAAATACAGGAGGTACTCAGAAAGGTGACTCCCTAATCCAGGTTCCCACAGCAGGTGAAGGCGTTCAGGAAATAAATGAGAGGACAGGAGGCTCCTAGCTGGTCCTGTTCGGCTCTGTCTCACAGACCCAGCGGAAGGACCTTGTGCAGACATTATCATTCCAGCGTCCATCATACCCGAAGTGGGCACAGTCTTCGCCTCCCCCGAGCCCATGTCCGCTCCAATTGTCTGGCTGCTCTGGTCTCCAGTGTCTACAAAGACCAGATAGATGTGGGTCCAGGAAGCCAGACCCTCAGTCAAGCCACAGAGCCCGCTTGCCTCAGACCCACCCCACAGGGAAGGCGGGACTCGGGCTGAATGGACAGAGTGCACAGCAAACACTCACTGAAAGCTGCTGTTGTAGTCTGTCCCGTCCACCCATGTCCAGGTACCATTTTGATCAGTGAGGCCAATCCAGGTGTCCCGAGCAGATGTGTGTTCCTCAACAAATACCTGAGGGGAGAGAAAAAGAATAAAGACCTCTCCATAGACCAAACCGTCTCCCAAACAAGCCCTCCCAGCCCTCACCTGCTCCTCCATGGAGTCGACCACCACCAGGTGCGCATGCTCCAGCAGACAGTACTTCTCAGCCTCGGGCCAGGGCTTCCTGGTGCGAGAGAACCAGTAGCAGCTGCCTTCATACTCCAGCCAGGTCGCAGGGCAGCAGGTATTTTGAGAGCCTGGGGGTGTGGCAGAGGAAGGTCTGAGGTGCTTGCCCAGTGGGACGTGGACAGATTAATGGGCCAGGCACTGCCCTGCATGTCACTCACCATTGCTCTTGAGTACAGCCATCTGGCAATACAAGGAGGTCAGGTCCTTGGTCAGCTGCTGGACTCGCTGGAGGATTTGAGAATAACCTGGGACACACAAAGAAAAGCAGTGGGAACAAGAAGAGGGGCCAGCCTAGCTAGGATCTGCATTGCCCTCCCACCACATCAGACCCAGGCACAGGAGAGAGGGTCCAGACCTGCTTCGAGTTTCTGCTGTTCTTTCTCCAGGTTGCTCTCCAGAGTAAACAGGTTGTCATTCAAGCTACGGGCTGGAGGGGAGGACACTCAGCACCCAGGCTGCTCCCACCACCCTGGTTCTGAGAGCCCAGCCCTACCCTTGCACACACACTCCTGGGGGTCTCTCACCTGCCTGCAGTTCCTGCTTATGTTTTTCCACCTCAGTGTTCAGGGATGTTATTGTCTCTCGCAGAGTGCCATCTGCAGGACAAGGGGACTCAGGGTCCAGGATTCGCTCCCACGCCCTCCCCACCATGGCCCATCGCAGTCCAGAGCCCTTCCAGCCAGGCTCACCCTGGGAGTGCAGTGCCTGCACCTCAGCCGCAGAGTCTGAAGTGAAGTGGCTGTAATTCGCTGTCAGAGTCTCCAGGTCCCTCTGATTCTTGGAAGCTGATCAGGCAGATGGGACAAAGAGTGCTCAGATTTATCAGGTCCTCTCTGTGCTGGCCCTGAGCAGGCCACTTGACACGCCTTGTCTCATTGGGTCCTCACAGACACCCAAGCCAAAGGGACAGGCACTGTTGTTATCCAAGCTTGCAGATGAGGAAACTAAGGCTTAGAGAGGTTTGGTAATTTGACTACATTACCCATGAATAAGCAGCAGAGCCAGCAGCCATCTCTATCCATCATGGTCATCATCATGCCACATCCCTGTACCCCCTCTCATTCCCATGCCGGCCCACCATGTGACCCTCACTTTTGGATCCAATCACACAGATGCCGACCAGCAGGAGGAAGCTGAGGCCCAGGGAGAGCAGGAGAAAGCAGGGTCCAGAGCAGAGATGCCGCAGGAAGGCCTGGGGAGAAGGCAGTCCTGCAAGAAGGGAGGACATCAGGACAAGGAGGTTCAGGACAAGAGGGACAGGGGAGGAAGAGACGGCACAGGGACCTGCCAGGCATGGAGGCTGGTGCAGGTAAAGCTGGGGAGGTCAGTGGTACAGGGATGTCCAGTCCTCTGACCCTTCATGGACCAGCACAAGATCTCAGTCACATAGGCCCCTAACTGCCTGGCGACATGTGATGACAGACAATATGTAAGGTCTCATTATCAGGGCTGGGGGAGGCGGCAGGAGAGCACAGAGTGAGGTGGGGCAGCCAGGCCCTCAGTGAGCTCATGCTGATCTGTATCGTCAGGTTAGGAAACATTTCCTTTCCAAACACAACTATTCATTCCCCTAGTGCCATCGCTCACCCCTCCCCTGAGTGTAGGCAGCCAGGCCCGCTGTTGTTCTCCCTTATCCTGTCGGTCTAAGGTCCTTGAATCCTTTTCCCACGGGAGCTCACAGGGCCCTGGGCCCGACTCCTTCAGAGTGGGGACCCAGCAATACCCATGGTAGAGGTGCAGTCATGTGGTGACAGCAGTAATCTTTCTAAACATATTAAGAGGGTATTTTAGGAGACACCCTTTCTCCTTTCCTCTTACCATTTTTGAACATCTGGCTTTTCTTCTCACCCTCCAAGGACTGGAGGTCTTCATACTTCATGGACATGCCAGGGCCAACTCTGAGGCTGTCAGAGCTGAAATGGAGGCAGGGCCTGTGACCAGGTCAGCACTGGGGTTGGGGACAGGGGAGGCTGGGTCTAGGTTGGAACTGTGGTCAGGCCTAGAGTTGAGGTAAGAGAAGAAGTGCAGGTTGGGAAAGAGCCAGGTGTCAGGGCCAGGAACAGGAATGGTCTTGGCTTTGCAGCAGAGGTTGGAAGTGCAGTCAGCACTGGTCTTTGGGCTGAGGCAGGGTTGACTGTGAGATTGAAGTGCAGGTAAAGTTGGAATTAAATGTATTACGGGGAGTGGGCGTAACACTGGAGTGGCAATTAAATTTGAGTCTCTTCCAAGGTCTGGGTCAATACTCATGTTGATGCCATGGTTGCCTAAATTTGGCCCTGAAGTTGAAACTAGAAATTTTTGTTGGAGCTGGTGTTAAGATTCATGTTGACTCTGGAGTTGGGAATTAGAGGAACTGTGGTTAGTATTGGGGTTCAGGGTGTAGCTGGCCTGAGACTGAAGGTAAGGCTGGAATTGGGCTAGAGATGGGGCTGAGTGTGAGTCTCAGTTTGTGACCGAGGTTTGGCTCCATACTTGAACCAAATCCCATTAATTGAATCGAGTCTACAATCTCCACTCAGGCATTAAGTCTCTGAGCTACCTTTTTACATCTCTTCCTATTCAGTCCCACCTGTGACCCACAGCTCCCTCTCCCTGCCTTCTCGAACTCCCTCCCTGTCCCCTTGGTCTCACCTGCATCCCAGCCCAGTTACCTGTGCAAAGTCTGGAGGCTGTGAGTTGTGGCTTGCTGTGCAGCAATGTGCAGAGATGGACACAATGAGAGTGTCCTGGAGAGTGAGGTAGAGGTGGCCAAGGGAGGAGTCACATAAGTGATGCAGTCCTGCTGGTCTCTTTGTCTGAAAGCCCAGGAGCCTATAATCTCGGATCTCCCATTTCCTGAACTCTGGACAGGCGATAACAACTGGAACACAGGTAGAGATTGTGTGTGTGAAGGAGTTATATATGGGGCCCGCTTTGCTCTCCTCCTCCAGGGTGTGTCTCGTCCTTTCAGCTTCTTGTTAGCTCTCTTGACTTCCTCATTATTAACCTTTTGGAGAAGAACACTTTCCAGCACACATCCACAGGTGCAGTCTTCTGTTCTCCTCTGCCCACACCCCTTTCACTTCCTGCATCTGAGTTTTTTAGAATTAACAGTGTCTCCATCGTTAACACCAAAGTGCAGAGGAGCCTTTGCTCTGCTCTTGCTCAATCATGACCGGAATCCCTGCATCTGAGCTTCCTCTTGGGCCTCAGCCACCAAGCTTACCCCACTCTAGCCTAGCTTTACTCTCTCTACCCAGGAGAGCAGAGGGTGATAAAAAGTAGGATTTCTGACCCGATTGGACAGGAAGAGCTGGGGACCCTAACAAACTTTTATTGAACATCACATTGTGATTTGAGCTTTGTCAGCACTTGCTGTACTTTAGCAATTCAGTTCCCAAAAGAACTGTGGGAGACATTTTGGATGTTGGACGAAGGCTAGAGCCATTGCATTAGACCTGCCCAAGGTCACACGCCTGGTAAGTCAGACTTCACGCATGGGGCTGCCCAGTAACCTGGGCTGGACTCTCTGCCCACACACTATCTTCATGAACAGGACTCAATTTAATCCTGGAAACTAAACGTTTTATATGCTATCTTTTCAACACTAAGGAAATTTAGTGTCTTAAAAGTAGGAAGGAAGCAAGTAAATTTTAGATATTTTCTATGTAAAATAGAACTATGTTTTGCTACCTGCTTTTTAAAATTTAATTAACAATGTACCAGGACCGTTTCTTGACTTCAGATGATAAAATATCCTTTATTCATTTCTTTTCTTCATTCATTTTATAATATGCACCATAATTTGCTTACTAAGATTTCACTATTGATATACTTTTATGTTGTTTCCAGCTGGTTTTCTTGTCCTGCTTGTATTTGTTTATTGGTATTCTAATTAGTATAAATATTTATCTGAAGTTGAGGTGCAAGCTGTCTATTAGGGATCAATACCTGTGAAAGGATGGGGTAAGGGAGGAGTGGGCAGAGGGAGACTTGAAACTACTGTAAAGACCCCACAAACTCCAGCCAATCCAGCAGGTGTTCTGGGCTTTCAAACCACAGTGGCTGTCAGGGTGTCCAACACTGTGCTGAATCTGGGACTTTAACACCCACCTTGCTCAGTCACCAGATGGGTCACCCCAGCAGGGGTGTGACTTCACAGGAGAAGGCTGTCTGCTCGGGCCACACTCGCCACACTGGGTACCAAGTCCTTCCTGGAAGGGAGGGGGTCTGGGTAGCTCATCTTTGTGTCTATTACAATACTGCACTTTATTCCCATATTAATTTGGATAGAATTAACTTTTTCAGTGTTTATTCATTGCCGCAGGGAACATGGTATGTTCCTCCATTCACGCACACATGCATTCAAGCATCTACTCAATGAGTACTTACTGATCGTCTACAATATGCCAGATGCTCTCCTTCTGTAGAGACGTACTTCAGATGTGAGCGGACAAATGAGGTCCTGGCCTCATGGAACTTCCATTTTGATGGGTGACAGATACAATAAATGGGTAAAAATGGCATAATGTCACAGGGTGACAAACACTTTGGAGAAAATATAGCAGTGAAGTGAGATGGGGTCATGTTTGTTTGTTTGTTTGTTTGTTTGTTTGTTTAGGGAGAGGAGGGGAGATGGTGAGGCAGACTCCCACATGTGCCACGACCTTCCGGGATCGACCTAGCTACCCTATCTGGGGCCATGCTGGAGTGCCAAGGTATTTTTAGCTCCTGAGGCTGATGTACTCTAACAGAGCTATCCTCAGTGCCCAAGGCTACGCTCAAACCAATTGAGCCAGTAGCTGCCAGAGGGGAAGAAGGACAAAAAGGAGAGAGGAAGCGTGGAGAAGCAGATGGTCGCTTCTCCTGTGTGCCCTGACCAGTAATAGAACCCAACTTTATCAGTTTCTCCTTCTATTTCCATAAACTTTTGTTCTCTGTGATTTGGATCTACCCCTTTGAATATATAATTATCCATGAGTCTTTTTATATGCATTTTACCTTTTATCAATCAATAGGTGATAACCACCTCTACTCAAGTCTCTTTTGTCATATAATGTTTCACCTGCTCTATTTTTATTAGCATTTGTCTAAAATATTTTTCCCTTTCTTTATTTAACATTTGGTGTTGTTTTGTGTTAAATATCATGTAACTGGATTCTTAAAAATCCAATCTAAGAGTGAGTTTCTGTCATTAGTAGAATTAAACCTATTTACATTTATGTAATGATTCTTATATTTGCATTATTCCTGCCACATAATTTCATGTTTTTAATCTACCATATTTTCTTGCCCTTTTTTTCTTTCCTAACTTTTGATAGATTTATCATTGTTTTATTTCTTGTATTTTCTCTCTTGTAGTGGTTTAGAAATTACCTTGTTTTTATTCTTTCAGTGATTACCTTCCAATTTTTCTCTATGGAACACTTCTATTATTTTATTGCTCTACATGATACTTTGAAATTCATAGCAATGGGACTAGGTAATGGATTGCTGTCATTCATAGTTCATAGAATTTGCTGGCTCTTTTCCTTTTGAGATTACTAAGTTATTCAGCTCTGGGGAATGCTCTTCTGTTATTTTTTAAAATTCTTTTATATTATCAGGGTATATACATATAAATACACTAGGGGAAAGTAAAAAATATTATAACCTAGTGAATAAGTTAGTTGAATTGGAAGATGAAAGGTTAGGAAATTTCCCTGAAGTAAAATGAAAAGGAACATTTCTCAAAAGCTACGAACAAGATAAAGGATGTCATTGTCACCAATTCTTTGTGGGATTTTACGAGACAGTGCAAAAGAAACCCAAGACAAATCAATAAAACATATGAGGATGGAAAGAGATAGAAAGTGGTCTTATTGCTACATGATATAATTTTACTTTAAAAATTCCCAGAGAAGCAGTACACAAATGATTAAATACTAAAAATGCTAAAAATGCTAAATATCTTTTATTTTCAAATCTTCACTATCAAAATTTATGTCAGATATGTGAAAATCTCTGAGTTTAGGTGTTATTGGAGCAACTGTAGCTGTTGGTCAGGATGGCGATGGTGGTGACTCTGCTCATTTCATTGGGCGCGAGGAAAGATAGATTGTGGGATTGTGCTTCATTTTGCCTTATTCCCCAGGTGGTTTCAAATAGTATATTAGCAACATAATGTCTTTTGGTATGTTCCCCACACCTCCTGTCATTTTTAAGTAATCAAAAAATATTGGCAATTTTTTATGGCTTCTGGATTTCTAGTTTTGGTTAGAAAGAGCTCCCCATCCTAATTTTATACGTGCACCTAAATTTTGTTTCAATATTTTTTTACTGAAAATGTTTACATTTAAATAATTAACTCATCTGGAGTTTATTATTTCTGTTTAGGGTATGAGATAACAGTCTGGTTTCATTTTATTTCAAACGAATAACTGATTTATAGAATATATTATATTTTGTTTTCTTTGAATAGCTTGAAATAAGAAATTTGTCACTTGTTAAGTTACTAACTATATTTGTATATATTTTTGGACATGTAGTCTGTTGCACTGATTTAATTTCTCTTCTTGGACTAATATCATACTAATTTGATTTCAGCAGATTTAGAGTAAGTTATTTCTCTTCTTTTTTTTTTTTACAGAGAGAGAGAGTCAGGGAGGGGGGCAGATAGGGACAGACAGGGAGGGAGGGAGAGAGATAAGAAGCATCAATTCTTCACTGCAGCTCCTTAGTTGTTCGTTGATTGCGTTCTCATATGTGCTGTGACTGGGGGGTGGCTACAGAGGAGCAAATGATCCCTTGTTTAAGCTAGCGACCTTGGGGTCATGTCTATGATCCCACATTCAAGCCAGCGACCCTGCATTCAATCTGGTAAGGCTGTGCTCAAGCTGGCGACCTCAGGGTTTCAAACCTGAGTCCTCCACTGATGCTCTATCCACTGCGCCACTGCCTGGTCAGGCTGTCATAATTTCTTACACAAAATTTTATACATATTTAGACTTTCATTCTTCTATATGAATATTAAAGTTATTTTTTCTTGTTTCCAATATATTTGTTGGCACTTAGATCAAAATTGCACTATGTTTATATAATATAAAACTTAGTTGACATTTATAGACCACTTCACTGAACAACAAAATACACATTATTTTCAAATATCACATAAATTTCACCAAGATATATCATATCATGAATCATAAAAAAACTACCTTAACAGGTTTAAACAAATTGAAATTTTAAAATATATGTTCCCAGATCATAATGGATAAACTAGAAATACATAACAAGAAGGTAATTTTTTTGCCTGACCAGGCGGTGGCGCAGTGGATAGAGCGTTGAACTGGGATGCGGAGGACCCAGGTTCGAGACCCTGAGGTCTCCAGCTTGAGCCTGGGCTCATTTGGCTTGAGCAAAAAGCTCACCAGCTTGGACCCAAGGTCGCTGGCTCAAGCAAGGGGTTACTCAGTCTGCGAAAGGCCCACGGCCAAGGCACATATGAGAAAGCAATCAATGAACAACTAAGGTGTCACAATGAAAAACTGATGATTGATGCTTCTCATCTCTCTCCATTCCTGTCTGTCTGTCCCTATCTATCCCTCTCTCTGACTCTCTCTTTCTCTGTCCCTGTAAAAAAAAAAAGTAATTTTTTAAGTGGGAGGAGGGGAGATAGTAAGACAAACTCTTGCATGCTCCCCAACAGGGATTTACCCAGCAACCCATCTTGGGCCAATGCTTGAATCAACCAAGCTATTTTTAGCACCTGAGGCTGAGCACTTGGACCAACCAAGCTATCCTCAGCATCCCGGGTGACACTTGAGCCAATTGAGCCATTGGCTGTGGGAGGGAAAGAGGGGGACAAAAGGGAGATAGAGGGAAGAGAAGCTGATTGTCACCTCTCTTGTGTGACCGAACCAGGAAATGAACCCGGGATGTCCGTATGCTGGGCAGATGTTCTATTCACTGAACCAACTGTCCAGGGCCAGAAGGTAATTTTTTAAATCTCCAAAACCGGTCTGACCAGGCAGTGGCGTAGTGGATAGAGCGTCGGACTGGGATGCGGAGGACCCAGGTTCAAGACCCCGAGGTCACCAGCTTGAGTGCAGACTCATCTGGTTTGAGTAAGGCTCACCAGCTTGCACCCAAGGTCACTGGCTTGAGCAAGGGGTTACTTGGTCTGCTGTAGCCCCATAGTCAAGGCACATATGAGAAAGCAATCAATGAACAACTAAAGTGTCGCAATGAAAAACTGATGATTGATGCTTCTCATCTCTCTCCGTCCCTGTCTTTCCCTCTCTCTGAGTCTCTCTTGGTCTCTGTAAAAAAATAAAAATTAAAAAAAAAAATTTTTTAAATGCTCTGGTTTCTCTTCAGATCGTATAAATCTTTTGCCTTTTAAAATCTCCAAAATAAAAAAAATAAGCATCATGTTTCTAAATAGTATATTGGTCAAAGAGAAAGTCTCAAGAGAAATTAAAAACTAGTTCAATCTTCTTAAATTTATTGAGACTATTTTTTGTGGCCTAACATGTGGCCACAAAGAAAGTGTTAGTTTCTAAGTGGCCACTTAGAAAGTGTTCCATGTGCACTTGAAAAATGTATATTCTGCTTCTCTGGGGTAAAATGCTCTGAAAGTATTAACTAAATTCAGCTGATCTAATGTGTCATTTAGGCCACTGTTCCCTTATTGATTTTCTGTCTGGGAGATCTATTCATTGATGCCAGTGGGGTGTTCCTTGACCTGTGATGGTACAATAGATAAAGCATCAACATGGAAGGTTGAAGTTGCTGGTTCAAAACCCTGGGCTTGCTCAGTCAAAGCATATACAAGAAACAACTATTATGAGTTGATGCTTCCTGCTCCTCCCCCTGCCTTTTTCTCTATATATCCTCTTTCTAAAATTAATAAATATAAATATAATCTATATTTAAAAGTGGGGTGCTAAAATTCCCTATTATCACTGTATTACTATCTATTTAACCTTTTATGTTTATCAAAATTTTCTTTAAATATTTGGGTGCTCCTATGTTGGGTGCATAAATGTTTACAAGGTTAGATCCTCGTTGGATTTCTCCCTCTATCATTATGTAATGTCCTCCTTTTCTCTTATTATAGCCTTTGGTGTTTTTTTAAACTTTATTTATTTATTCATTTTAGAGAGGAGAGAGAGAGAGAGAAAGAGAGAGAGAGAGAAAGAGAAGGGAGGAACAGAAAGCATCAACTCCCATATGTGCCTTGACCAGGCAAGCCCAGGGTTTTGAACCAGCGACCTCAGCGTTCCAGGTCGACACTTTATCCACTGCGCCACCACAGGTCAGGCTATAGCCTTTGTTCTTAAGTCTAATTTGTCTGACATAAGTATTGCTACCCCAGATTTTCTTTTATTCTATTTGCATGAAATATCTTCTTCCACTCCTTTACTTTCAGTCTCTCTTTTTAATATTCTAAGGTAGGTCTCTTGTGGACGGTGTGTGTGTGTGTGTGTGTGTGTGTGTGTGTGTGTGTGTGTCTTGTTTTCTTATTTATTCGACTATCCTATGTCTTTTGATGGAGTATTTAAGCCATTTACATTTAAAATGAGTATTGATAGGTATATATTTATTGCCATTTTATGATTTATAACTATGGCGGGGGGGTATTTCTATTTCTTAAAGAAGTCCCTTTAACATTTCTTGTAATGCTGGTTTGGTAATAATAAGCTCTTTTAGCTTTTTCTTGTCTGAGAAGCTCTTTATTTCTCCTTCAATTTAAATAATAGCATTGCCGGGTAGAGTAGTCTTATTGATAAACCCTTGCTTTTCATAACTTTAAATATTTTGTGCCAATCCCTTCTGGCATGAAATGTTTCTGTTGAGAAATAAGCTGACAGTCTTAAGTAACTAACCGTCTTTCTCTTGCTGGTTTTAAGATTCTCTCTTAGTCTTTAACCTTTGGTAATTTAATTATGTTAAGTCTTAGTGCGGGTCTCTTGGGTTAATTTTGTTTGGGACTCTCTGCACTTCCTGCACTTGTGTGTCTTTTCCCTTTACCAGATTAGGGAGTCTTCAGTCATTATTTCTTCAAGTAGGTTCTCAATTCCTTGCTTTTTGTCTTCTCTTACTGTCACTCATATGATGCAGATATTATTATGCTTCACATTATTATGCTTCACATTGTCCCAAAGGTCCCTTATACCAGTAGTCCCCAACCTTTTTGGGCCCCAGACCGGTTTAATGTCAGAAAATATTTTCACAGACCGGCCTTTAGGGTGGGACGGCTAAATGTATCATATGACCGAGATAAGAGTCAAGAGTGAGTCTTAGATGGATGTAACAGAGGGAATCCGGTAATTTTTTAATAATAAAACATCGTTTAGACTTAAATATAAATAAAACTGAAATAATGTAAGTTATTTATTCTTTCTCTGCGGATAGGTACCAAATGGCCCATGGACTGGTACTGGTCCACGGCCCGGGGGTTGGGGACCACTGCCTTAGACTATCCTCATTGTTAAAAAATCTTTTTTCTAGAAGAAGTAAAGGTATCACTTTTTGCAGATGATATGATCCTATACATCAAAAACCCCAAAGAATCCACAAAAAGACTACTAGAAACAATAAGCCAATACAGTAAGGTCGCAGGATACAAAATTAACATACAGAAGTCAATAGCCTTTCTATATGCCAACAATGAAACATTTGAGAACGAACTCAAAAGAATAATCCCCTTCACGATTGCAACAACAACAACAAAAAATACTTAGGAATAAACATAACAAAGAATGTAAAGGACTTATATAATGAAAACTATAAACCATTGTTAAGGGAAATCGAAAAAGATATAATGAGATGGAAGAATATACCTTGTTCTTGGTTAGGAAGAATAAATATAATCAAGATGGCCATATTACCCAAAGCAATATACAAATTTAATGCAATTCCCATCAAAATTCCAATGACATTTTTTAAGGAAATGGAGCAAAAAAATCATCAGATTTATATGGAACTATAAAAAACCCCGAATAGCCAAAGCAATCCTAAAGAAAAAGAATGAAGCTAGGGGCATTACAATACCTGACTTCAAACTATCTTATAGGGCCACGACAATCAAAACAGCATGGTATTGGCAGAAAAATAGACACTCAGATCAATGGAACAGAATAGAAAACCCAGAAATAAAACCACATATATATAGTCAAATAATTTTTGATAAAGGGGCCAACAACACACAATGGAGAAAAGAAAGCCTCTTCAATAAATGGTGCTGGGAAAACTGGAAAGCCACATGCAAAAGAATGAAACTGGACTACAGTCTGTCCCCAGTTAACTAAAATTAACTCAAAATGGATCAAATATCTAAACATAAGACCTGAAACAATAAAGTACATAGAAGAAGACATAGGTACTAAACTCATGGACCTGGGTTTTAAGGAGCATTTTATGAATTTGACTCCAAAGGCAAGAGAAGTGAAGGCAAAAATTAATGAATGGGACTACATCAGACTAAGAAATTTTTGCTCAGCAAGAGAAACTGATAACAAAATAAACAAACAGCCAACTAAATGGGAAATGATGTTTTCAAACAACAGCTCAGATAAGGGCCTAATATCCAAAATATACAAAGGACTCATAAAACTCAACAATAAACAAACAATCCAATAAAAAAATGGGAAGAGGACATGAACAGACACTTCTCCCAGGAAGAAATACAAATGGCCAACAGATATATGAAAAGATGCTCATCTTCTTTAGTTATTACAGAAATGCAAATCAAAACTGCAATGAGATACCACCTCACACCTGTTAGATTAGCTATTATTAACAAGACAGGTAATAGCAAATGTTGGAGAGGCTGTGGAGAAAAAGGAACCCTTATACACTGTTGGTGGGAATGTAAAGTGGTATAACCATTATGGAAGAAAGTATGGTGGTTCCTCAAAAAACTGAAAATAGAACTACCTTATGACCCAGCAATTCCTCTACTGGGTATATACCCCAAAAACTCAGAAACATTGATACGTAAAGACACATGCAGTCCTATGTTTATTGCAGCATTGTTCACAGTGGCCAGGACATGGAAACAACCAAAAAGCCCTTCAATAGAAGACTGGATAAAGAAGATGTGGCACATATACACTATGGAATACTACTCAGCCATAAGAAATGATGACATCGGATCATTTACAGCAAAATGGTGGGATCTTGATACCATTATACGAAGTGAAATAAGTAAATCAGAAAAAAACAGGAACTGCATTATTCCATACGTAGGTGGGACATAAAAGTGAGACTAAGAGACATTGATAAGAGTGTGGTGGTTACAGGGGGAGGGGGGAGAGGGAGAGGGAAAGGGGGAGGAGGAGGGCCACAAAGAAAACTACATAGAAGGTGACAGAGGACAATCTGACTTTGGGTGATGGGTATGCAACATAATTGAACGACAAGATAACCTGGACATGTTATCTTTGAATATGTGTATTCTGATTTATTGAGGTCGCCCCATTAAAAAAATAAAAATATTAAAAAAAAATCTTTTTTCTCTTTGCTGCTCTGATTGGGTGTTTTCTGCTACCTTGTCTTCCAAATTACTGATTCAATACTCTGCTTCATCTAAGCTACTATTGATTCCTTCAAGTGTACTCTTCATTTCAGATATTGTGTTCTTCATTTCTGAATGTTCTTTTTATTGTCTCTGTGTCCTTTTATTATGCTTACTGTCTCTTTATTTAATTTTTACTGAGTACATCCATTCTTCCCCTAAGTTTTTTGAGCATCCTTATAACCCCTGTTTTGAATTTTGTATACGGTAGATTCAGTGGTGGGATTAAAATAACTTAACAACCAGTTCTCTGCCCTAATGACCGTTTTAAGTACGGTATAAAAAAATGATAGACCAAAAGGTAGTTCAGTATTTCATGCATTTAATTCTTAAATAAAAACAATAAAAGAGGTACGCAAAACTAGATTATGTTACAAGAGTTTTAAAATATTAATAAAAATATTAAATAATATCTGACAAAAACAATAAAACTATTATTTATGATATTTCCATATTGCTTCTTGATGGGAATCCTCACTTGCAATTTTTTCACCTGTAGACGGAATGAACATCACTACGGGCACTTAGAGTACACTGTTGCGCAGATGAATATTTAAAAAGAGTAAGGAATGTAAATTTGTGATTTCCACATTGGGCTGCTGCCCAGGCGACCATCTTAGAGAGAACCCTGATTACAAGTGCCATTTTAACAACTGATTCGCCAAACTCAACAAAAAATTAGGTATCGGTTCTGCCGAACCAATGTGAACCAGCTGAGTCCCACCACTGAGTAGGTTGCTGGCCTCCATTTCATTTAGTTCTTTTTCTGGGTACTTCTTCTGTTCTTTCATTTCAGGCATTTTGACTGCCTCTCTGTATTTGTTTCTGTGTATTAGGTAGATCTGCTGTGTCTCTCAGTCTTGGTATTGTGGCCTTATGTAGTAGGTGTCTGGCGAGGCTCAGTAGCACAGCCTGCCTTATCACCTGAGCAAGGGACTCTAAAAATGTCCCTTGTATAGGTTATGTGAATCCTCTTGTTGTAGTTGAGTCTCGATTGCTGTTGGCCCTTTGTGTGGGGGCAGTCAGCCCTCAGGCTGGCTGACTGTCAGGATAACCTCAACCACAGTGTGTGAACTACATTGTGCAGGTGCTGACCACGCTAAGCAGAATTTGCCTCAGCAGGGTTTGGTGCCTGCTGAGACCTCCCATTGGATCTGCCACTTGTGAAGCTAATTGAATGCTGCTCTGATGTGGTCTGAAACCCGCCACCAGGTATGTTGGTGCAGGGGCATCTTGAGAGGGACTCCAGTGCAGGTCAATGTCAGACGCTGCCTACAGCTGTTTGGAGCAATCTATAGTTTGTGGCTGTCTCTACTGGGCTGAGGTGTACATGGGAGGTGCTAAGGTGTGCACCAAAGCAGGCTTCCACCAGCACTGAGCTTGAAAATGGGTCAGCAGAAAGCCCAAAGGACCCTGAGATCCACTTCCGCCTGCCTCTGTATGCCAGCTGCCTGTTAGGCTGTCGCTGAAAGACCCTATGGCAGTACACGAGTTGCATGAAGTAGGTTCTCAGTAAGTCACCAGGTACCCAGCCAGGTGATTTTTATGGGATGCTGGAGGGCAGAAAGAAGTGAAGTGTGCTACCTCCCAGGAGACAATTTCATCCTTCCCATACCTTCTTTCGGACATCACCCTTTTATTTTTAGCTATAATTGACACCCCCTATATGCCAGGCAGTTGACTGGGTGCAAGTAATAGAGTAATGCATGGGTCTTGGCCTTTCTTAATGAGAACCCTTAGCTATGGGCTGGTTCTTTATAGCCAAGATGCTTCCCTGGTATGCTAAATTGATTGAAAAATAAAGCAATCTCTACCACCCCATATCTATTCCCTCCACAATATAACTTTGTGACTCCTCCCATCAAAAGGTGAAGTCTATTTCCTGACCCCTTGAATCAGGGCTGCCTTGTGATCTACTTTGGCCAATACTATTCAGCAGAAATGATGCTTCAGTTCCAAAACTAAGACTCCAGAGTCCTTGTACTCTTCATTTACTGTTTCGGAACTCTGCCTAAACATTATGTGAACAAGCCTAAGATACCCTAAAATGACCCTGTCATCCCCATTGTCCCAGCCCAGAGCAAGCCAAATCTCAGACATGGGAATGAGACTGTCTACACCAGCCAGCTCTCAGCCCACCCACCAGCTGACCTCAAGTGCACAAACAAGCCCAGGTAAGATGAGCCAAGATTGGCCAGACCACAAAACCAACCAACAAACAAACAAAACTACCCAGCTGACCTATAGACTCATAAGGTATAATAGATGCTTCTTGCTTTAAGCCACTGAGCATTGGGGTGGTGTGTTACACAGCAATAGCTAACCAATATACCTGGAGATGTTATCTACTTTTCTCAACAACTCTGGGGTATTCAAAAAAATTAAAGAAGCACCTTTCTTTGTCACCCTAAGTTTACACACCTTTTAAGTGACAGAAAAGAATGGAACTCAATCTATATGGGGAAAGAATGATCTCTTCACTGTAACATAGGACTTTCCAAGGTTTCACCTAGCTTCTTCATTCTGCTATTTTATAGTTGCTAAAAACCAGTCTATGTGAAATGTATAAGGTGTCACAAAAGAGTACATACTGTGTGATTTCATTTATATGAAATTCTAGAATAGGTAAAACCAATCAATAGTGAAAGCAAGCAGATAATTAGCTGCCTGGGGTCAAGGAAGTGGGTTAGACTGAAAAGGGAAAGAAGGGAACTTTTAGGGGTAATGGAACTGTTCTCTACCTTGTTGGAGTAGTAGTTATCTAGGTATGTGTATTGTCAAAAGTCATCTCTCCTCTTTAAATGGGTACATTTTATTGTGTAAGAGTTATACCTCAATGAAGTTGATTGTTAAAGTTAAAAAACAACAACTTAGGTTGGTGAAGCTATGGAGGAGGGGAAATCTTATGCACTACTGGTCGGAATGTAATCTGGTGCAGCCAATATGGATAATAATATGGATGCTCTTGAAAAATAAAAATAGAACTACCATATGATCCAGGGATCCCATTTCTGGGTATATATCCAAAGAAACAGGATATCTGCCTCTCCATGTTCATTGTAGCATTATTAACAATAGCCTAGATATAGGAACAATCCAAGTGTTCATCAGTAAATGAATAAAGAAGATGTGGTATATATTATGTACAATGAAATATTATTCATGAGGTAGAAGGAAATCCTGTCATTTGCCACAACACAGATAAACCTTGAGGGCATTATACCAAGTGAAATAAGCCAGACAAAGACAAAAACTGCACGGCTTCAGTTATATGTGGAATCTGGAAAAATCAAATTCATAATAACAGAGAGTACAAAAGTGGTTTACTGGGGGCAGGAAAATAGGGAGAGGTTGGTAAAGGGTACAAACTTTCAGTTACAAAATGAATGAGGTCTGAGTATCTAATGTGAAACGTGGTCACTATACTTGATAACACTGTATAGTTTACTTAAAATTTGCTAAGAGAGTAGACCCTCAATGTTTGTACACAAAAAAGGATAAATATGTGAGGTTATGGATGTGTTAATTAACTAGATGGTGGAATTCTTTTACAATATATACATATATCAAATCACAACAATGTACACTTGAAGTAACTCAAAGTTTTTATGTCAACTATATACCTCAGTAAACCTGAAATTTAATTTTAAAAAACTACCTTCGGAACTCTATATAGTCTTTTACAAGTTAAGGAGAAAAAAATTAAAAATAATCAGCAGTGCTCTGATTTCCCAGGCCTTTTTCCTCTCTCTCCCCCAGAGGTCTTGTTAGGGATGTTTGGGGAAGAATCCCCTCCCCCATCCCAGCCATTTCCACGGTTGAACGGTCTACAGCAAGCAGCTCGTAACCCCTCTTATCTGGACTTGTCCAGTCTGGCCTCACAGACCCATCTGTAGGGCCTCTGGCAGACGTCATCATTCCACCTGCCGTCGGTGAGTAAGTGGGCACAGTC
Organism: Saccopteryx bilineata; assembly: GCF_036850765.1. NCBI lineage: Eukaryota > Metazoa > Chordata > Mammalia > Chiroptera > Emballonuridae > Saccopteryx > Saccopteryx bilineata. The sequence continues at coordinate 355,587,647 of NC_089491.1, read as the reverse complement.
CTCACCTCCGCCCAGCCCGTGCCCATGCCAGTCGTCTGGCTGGCCTGGCTTCCAGTTCCTGAGGGAGGAGGACAACAGCAAGCTAGGGAGGTCAGATAGAACAGAATCCAGGGATGGGAAGAGGCTGTGGGTCACATCCTCAAGGAGCAGAGCTGAAGGAGAAAGGCCCAGAAAGCCAGGTGTACTCACTTGAAGTTGGTCTCATAGTCTGTTCCATCCGCCCATTTCCAGACCCCTTCAGGATCACTGAGGCCCATCCAGGTGAATGAGGATCTTGTATGTTCCAGGACAAAATTCTGGGATGACAGAATGACAGTGATGACTTCTCCTCATCCCAGCCAACTCCTTGGACTAGGCATTCTAAACTTTACATGTACACTAAATCAGTTGAGGGGATTTGGGATGTTTATCCAATGCCCAGGCCAATTACTGTCATGCACTACTTAAAGACAGGGACAGGTGATTTTGTCAGTGTCTGAACACCACAGACTGCACTTAACTAACCTGCATGCTATAGTTAATTGCTCTTAAGCTGTAAGCTTGTATGACATGTTACTGTACAAAACACATCAGATAAACTCAAACAGAGAGAAAAGAATGCACTCAAGGAGACACAGTCAACACAAGATGTATGAAGCTTCTGCCAGCAAAATACAGCTTAGTTTTAAACAACAAAATTTTTATTAGTAAAATAATGATAAAAAGCATAGTCTTTTACGTACAAAAACCAGTAACATAATTGTTTATTATCATTTTCAAGTACATCATGCTGTCTATAACGGTAAGCACTGTACTTTTATACACATATACTGGCAGCGCAGTAGGTTTATTCACACCAGCATCACCACAAACACGTCAGCAACGTGTTGTGCTATGACATTAGAACAGCTGCTACTCACCAGGTAATAGAAAATTTTAAGCTCTATTATGATCTTTCATTCTTTTTTTTTATTTAGTGAGAGGAGGGGAGGCAGAGAGAAAGACTCCCACATGCACCCCAAGCAAGATCCTCCTAGCAAGTCCACTATGGGATGATGCTCTGCCCAACTAGGGCATTGATCTGTTGCTCAGCAGCTGAGCTCTTCTTAGTGCCTGAGGTGAGGCATGGAGCCATCCTCAGTACCCAGAGCCAATTCAACCAATCGAGCCATGACTGTGGGAGGGGAAAAGAGAGAGAAAGAAGCAAGAGGGGAAAGGGTGGAGAAGCAGATCGGCATTTTTCCTGTGTGCCCTGGCTGGGAGTCAAACCCAGAACTTCCATATGCCAGGCTGACACACTACCACTGAGCCAACTGGCCAGGGCCTATTACAATCTTATGAAAGGACAGTTGTATAGTTAGTTCGTCCGTCATTGACAGAAATGCCATTATGTGGCAACTGACTATAAAACTCTGAAGGTGTGGCTCAGCTGGCAGTGTTTGTAAGTTCCCCTGGTGATACCAATGTGCAGCCACATCTCAGAACCATGTCCTTAATTCGGACAGGTTCTGGGACCTGAGCATGAGAGCCCTCACCTGCTCCTGTCTGGAGTTGATGATGACCAGATGCGCGTTCTCCAGCTGACAGTACTTCTCAGCCTCGGGCCAGGGCTTCCCAGTGTGAGAGAACCAGTAGCAGCTGCCTTCATACTCCAGCCAGGTCGCAGGGCAGCAGGTATTTTGAGAGCCTGGGGGTGGGGCGGAGGAAGGTCTGAGATGCTGTCCAGTGGGATGTGGGCCAGATATGGGGCCAAGCACTGCCCTGCATGTCACTCACCATTGCTCTTGAGTGCAGCCATCTGGCAATACAAGGAGGTCAGATCCTTGGTCAGCTGCTGGACTCGCTGGAGCATTTGAGAATAACCTGGGACACACACAGAAAAGCAGTGAGAACCAGAAGAGGGGCCAGCCTAGCTAGGATCTGCATTGCCCTCCCACCACATCAGACCCAGGCACAGGAGAGAGGGTCCAGACCTGCTTCGAGTTTCTGCTGTTCTTTCTCCAGGTTGCTCTCCAGAGTAAACAGGTTGTCATTCAAGCTACGGGCTGGAGGGGAGGACACTCAGCACCCAGGCTGTCCCCACCACCCTGATCCTGAGAGCCCAGCCCCACCCTTGCACACACACTCCTGGGGGGTCTCTCACCTGCCTGCAGTTCCTGCTTATGTTTTTCTACCTCAGTGTTCAGGGATGTTATTGTCTCTCGCAGAGTGCCATCTGCAGGACACGGGGACTCAGGGTCCAGGATTCGCTCCCACGCCCTCCCCACCATGGCCCATTGCAGTCCAGAGCCCTTCCAGCCAGGCTCACCCTGGGAGTGCAGTGCCTGCACCTCAGCCGCAGAGTCTGAAGTGAAGTGGCTGTAATTCGCTGTCAGAGTCTCCAGGTCCCTCTGATTCTTGGAAGCTGATCAGGCAGATGGGACAAAGAGTGCTCAGATTTATCAGGTCCTCTCTGTGCTGGCCCTGAGCAGGCCACTTGACACGCCTTGTCTCATTGGGTCCTCACAGCCACCCAAGCCAAAGGGACAGGCGCTGTTGTTATCCAAGCTTGCAGATGAGGAAACTAAGGCTTAGAGAGGTTTGGTAATTTGACTACATTACCCATGAATAAGCAACAGAGCCAGCAGCCATCTCTATCCATCATGATCATCATCATGCCACATCCCTGTACCCTCTCTCGCCCCCATGCCGGCCGGCCATGTGACCCTCACTTTTGGATCCAATCACACAGATGCCGACCAGCAGGAGGAAGCTGAGGCCCAGGGAGAGCAGGAGGGGCCAGGGTCCAGAGCAGAGATGCCGCAGGAAGGCCTGGGGAGAAGGCAGTCCTGCAAGAAGGGAGGACATCAGGACAAGGAGGTTCAGGACAAGAGGGACAGGGGAGGAAGAGACGGCACAGGGACCTGCCAGGCATGGAGGCTGGTGCAGGTAAAGCTGGGGAGGTCAGTGGTACAGGGATGTCCAGTCCTCTGACCCTTCATGGACCAGCACAAGATCTCAGTCACATAGGCCCCTAACTGCCTGGCAACATGTGATGACAGACAATATGTAAGGTCTCATTATCAGGGCTGGAGGAGGCGGCAGGAGAGCACAGAGTGAGGTGGGGCAGCCAGGCCCTCAGCCGGCTCATGCCTGGGTCTGATGTGGTGGGAGGGCAATGCAGATCCTGACCTGTATCGTCAGGTTAGGAAACATTTCCTTTCCAAACACAACTATTCATTCCCCCAGTGCCATCGCTCACCCCTCCCCTGAGTGTAGGCAGCCTGGCCTGCTGTGGTCCTCCCTGATCTTGTCTGTCTAAAGACCTTGAATCCCCTTCCCACAGGAGCTCACAGGGCCCTGGGCCGGACTCCTTCAGAGTGGGGACCCAGCAATACCCATGGTAGAGGTGCAGTCATGCGGTGACAGCAGTAATCTCTCTAAACATATTAAGAGGCTATTTTAGGAGAGACCCTTTCTCCTTTCCTCTTACCATTTTTGAACATCTGGCTTTTCTTCTCACCCTCCAAGGACTGCAGGTCTTCATACTTCATGGACATGCCTGGGCCAACTCTGAGGCTGTCAGAGCTGAAATGGAGGCAGGGCCTGTGGCCAGGTCAGCACTGGGATTGGGGACAGGGGAGGCTGGGTTTAGGTTGGAACTGTGGTCAAGCCTAGAGTTGAGGTAAGAGAAGAAGTGCAGGTTGAGAATGAGCCAGGTGTCAGGGCTAGAAATGGGAATAGGCCTGGCTTTGCAGCAGAGGTTGGAAGTGCAGTCAGCATTGGTCTTTGGGCTGAGGCTGGGTTGACTGTGGGATTGAAGTTGAGGGTACAGTGGAAGTTAATGTATTACTAGGAGTGGGTCTAAGATTGGGGTGGCAATTGACGTTTCATCTCCTGCTTGGACCAAGGTCAATATTCATGTTGATACCAGGGATGCAGTGGGTCTAGGTTAGCCCTGAAGTTAGAAATACATAGAAGAGAGTTTTTTTGGAGCTGGTGTTAAGATTCATGTTGAGGCCCTGGCTGGTAGGCTCAGCCCAGCTTGCGGAAGTCTCAGGTTCGATTCCCAGTCAGGGCACACAGGAAAAGCAACCATCTGCTTCTCCACCCCTTCCCCTCCCTCTTCTCTCTCTCTCTCTCTCTCTCTCTCTCTTTCCCGCTCTCCACAGCAATGGCTTGAATGGTTCAAGCAATTTGGCCTCCATGTGCTGAGGATGGCTCCATGGCCCGCTTCAGGTGCTGAAATATCTCAGTTGCAGAGCAACAGGGCAACAGCCCCAAATGGGCAGAGCACCGCCCTGTGGTGGACTTGCCTGGTGGATCCTGGTCAGAGCGCCTGCAGGAGTCTGTCTCTGCCTCCTTGCCTCTTGCCTCTCACTTCATTAAAAGAAAAAAAAAGATTCATGGTGACTGGAGTTGGGGGTTAAAGGAGAAGCTGTGGTTAGTATTGGGGTTCAGGGTGTAGCTGGCCCGAGACTGAATGTAAGGCTGAAATTGGGGTAGAGATGGGGCTGAGTTGAGTCTCAGTTTGTGACCGAGGTTTGGCTCCATACTTCAACCAAATGCCCTTAAGTGAATCGAGTCTACAATCTCCACTCAGGCATTAAGTCTCCGAGCTGCCTTTTTACATCTCTTCCTATTCAGTCCCACCTGTGACCCACAGCTCCCTCTCCCTGCCTTCTCGAACTCCCTCCCTGTCCCCTTGGTCTCACCTGCATCCCCAGTCAGTTACCTGTGCAAAGTCTGGAGGCTGTGATTCGTGGTTTGCTGTGCAGCAATGCGCAGAGATGGACACAAGGAAATCCTGGAGAGTGAGGTAGAGGTGGCCGAGGGAGGAGTCACATAAGTGATGCAGTCCTGCTGGTCTCTTCGTCTGAAAGCCCAGGAGTCTAGAATCTGGGATCTCCCGTTTCCTCAAATTTGGGCAGGAGATAACATTTGGAGCACAAGCAGATATTGCATGTTTGGGGAAGTTAAATATGAGGCCAGCTTTGCTCTCCTCCTTCAGGGCGAGTCTCCTCCCTTTCCGCTTTTCAGCTTTCCTGACTTCCTCATTTGTACTATTTGGGAAATGTTCCTGGGTCAGAAGGGATTACACATGCATGCAATCTGGTCTCTGTCCTCTACCAACACTTTTTTTTACTCACTGCATCTGAATTTCCCAGAATTATAGGTATCTACATCATCGTACACCCAAGTCTGTCTTCCTCAATCGTGACTCAAGTTCTTGCATCTGAGCTTCCTCTGGTGCCTCAGCCATCAGCTCTCCCAGCTCTGGCCTAGCTCTGCTCACTTCACCAAGAAGGAGGGATGAGGATGAAGGAGAGGAGGATTCCTGGCCAGATTGGAAGGGAAGGAGCTGGCGATAGAACAAAATTTATTAAGCATCAAATTTGTAATGGTGATTGTGACACTAGCTCAGTGGTAGTCAACCTGGTCCCTACCGCCCACCAGTGTGCATTCCAGCTTTCATGGTGGGTGGTAGTGGAGTAACCAAAGTATAAATCAAAAGATTTAACTATAGGTGTGCACAATTTGGGTCTGCTATGCCCCGTATCAGTCATATGCGGCTGGCATATTTAACAAATCTCCTTCAATAAAACTCTTCAAAATTCAAAAAAAAAAAAAGAAGATTTAACTATAGTAAGTTGTTTCATAAAGATTTATTCTGCCAAACTTAGTGAAAATCCTACATAAAGTACTTGGTAAGTAATTGTTATTATATGCTTTAACTTGCTGTAACTCTGCTTTATAAATTTTATAAAGTTAAGTTACTTCCCTACTTTATGAATCACCATTACTGTGGAACTGGTGGGCGGTTAGAAAATTTTACTACTAACAGAGATACAAAAGTGGGTGGTAGGTATAAAAATGTTGACTACCCCTGGTCTAGAGCAAGAAAAGGCTTTGTATCTGATCCATACTGAAGGGTAAGATTTTCTACTATATAGGCCTTACAACTGAGCATACCCAATAATATTGTAGCTATATGGCAAGTAGGGGTATTGTATTGAGCCTCTGGAAAATCCCAGTACAGGAATCACAGTGTAGACCCTTAGGACTTTGTAATAACACAGTGCCCAATTTTGTCTACCACTGTTTTCCATTTGAAAAGCAGCTCCTGAGCTTGCTCCTAGGGCTTGGTAGAGGTTCAGTACCTAAGCACTAAACTTTAAGTGACTAAGCAACCCATAATCTCCATCATGATCTAGGGCAGGGGTCTCAAACTCAACTCAGCATGTGGGCCACAGAGCAAGATCACAGCCATTCGGCGGGCTGCACTAGGTCTACAAAAGGAAACTGTTACGCAACACTTTTCTCACTGCAGTTGAAAACAAAAAAAAAATCAGTACAACAAGCACAATCGTACATGCAGTTTACTCAGTGTCACAAAACGACCAGAAACTGTAGTTCGCATCACAACTGCTGTTAACTAAGCTAATATCTAGCTAGGATGCTAGAGAAATGAAAAATACAAGTAGGCCCCTAGGCTTACTTAATTTTATCCAAAATATTTTGAACTTTGTGGATTAGTCTGCGGGCCGCACAAAATTGTTCGGCGGGCCGCATGTGGCCCATGGGCCGCAAGTTTGAGACCCCTGATCTAGGGTTTATTTAATGATCACAATCATAGAATTAAATGGGGGTTGCAATAAATTGTAGAAACTGTCCTGGCCCGATAGCTCAGTTGGTTGGAGCATTGTCCCAATACACAGAGGTTGCAGATTTGATCCCTGGTCAGTGCACATACAGGAGCAGATTAATGTTTCTTTCTCTCTCCCTTACTCTCTCTCTAAAATCAATAAATAAATTTAAAAACTTAATTGTAAAATAAAAATGTTTCATATATACAAGATAAGTCCAGAGGGCAGTATTGCATTGGTAGGTGGCTGATATGTCCATAGAACCTGTTGCTAATGCTTCACTGCAACTTCTTCAGTTCACACCTAGGACCACCTGGAGAGTTCTATATAATCAGTTAACAGAAGAGTAAAAACCATAGTCCTGATTTGAAGATGGCTTTTCAAGCTGTGCTAGCAACTAGGCACAAGTGTATGGCTGATGACGTATAACCTTATTTAGGGGATGCCTCTAAAGGCAAGGATGAAGGAAATTCTCCATAGGCAGATCTTTGGGCAGTGTATTTGGTTGTCTTTTTTTCTTTTCTTTTTGTATAGAGTTTCAAACAATTTTTTTTATTAATTTTTAATTTATTGTGTTTACATGAATTCAAGTGTCCCACTGAATATAACTTCCTCACCCTCCACCCCCGTGTCCCTTTTTATACCCCCTTACCCTCCTCCCCCTAACTCCCTCCCCACTTCCCTCTAGGGTTTGCTGTCCTGCTATCTATATCTCTGTGTTATGTATATACAGTTTCATTAACCCCTTTACCTTCTCTGATCCCATCCTCTCATCCCCCTTCCCTCTGACAGCTGTCCCTCTGGTCCCTGTGACCCCACCTCTGCCTCTATTCTGTTCCTCAGTTCACTTTGTTCATTAGATTCCACATTTTTGTGAGATCATATGATATTTTTCTTTCTCTGCCTGGCTTACTTCACTTAGCATAATAATCTCCAGGTCCATCCATGCCATCACTGACAGCATGGATGGACCTGGTTGTCTATATGGCCTGAAGTAGGGAGCTATTCTGATTTATGGGTAGTGGTTTAGGGAGTTCACTAGCTGGTTAGTGCCTTGGCAAAAACAAGATTAGGAAATTGTTGACATTTTTGAGGGAAGGAGATATATGGCTGAACATCTCAGAATGGGCTTAAAAGGTGAAGATATTTGTGTCCTTTGTGAATGCCCACTAAAAGACAGCCACAGGTGAAGTGGCTTTCAGTTACCAGGTGGGTCACAGGACCTGTTTTGTGAATGCCAGTCAACTTTACCTGGTGCTTACTCAAATGTAGAAAGTTACCATGAATTAGCAGGGCTGGAGGCTATACATTATTAGCTCAACAACATGACTGTTGCAACTGTTGAGTGCCCAATCTGCCCAAAGCAGAGATTAACACTGAGCTTCTGATATGGGTCACTTACCTTGTTGCAGGTTTCGTACATTAGACCCCTTGCATCATGAAAGGAGCAGCAATGTCTTCAGAGAAATAAACACATATTCTGAATGTGGATAAGACTTCCTTCCCCATAATACCTCTTTCAGCACCTTCATTCATGAACATATATGTAGCATGTCATCTCTCATGCTATCGCCTCCGACTAAGAAACTCAGTTCCCGATGAAGGAAGTATAGCAGTGATCCTATGGTATTGCCACATGGCTGGCACTCAGATGGATAGCTTGATTAAGTGATGGGATAGTTGTTTAAAGGTTCAGTTACAGCACCAGCTGGGCTGGCTAAAATTGCTAAGAAGGTTCATGCTGGGCCTGGAACTGAGTTTGGGGTTGAGGTTTGGGGCAGGGCCACGTTGGAACTGCATTTGCAATTGAGCTTGAATATATTGATGAATTTAGAGCTAAGGTTGGAACTGAAATTGGGGCTAGGGGTTGGGTGCAGCCTGGAGTCTGAACAGTAGCTGGAGCTGTGACTGCTGACTGGGGGCTATCTAACCTGATCTAGATAGAGGTCAGCAGAGAGACAGAGTCTCAATCTTCTTCAATTAGGAATTCAGTCTGTGGTCTATATACTCCTATTTATTTCTATCTGAAATACAAAGTCACCGTCTCCTCCATTCCCTTATATCTTCCCTGACTTCCTAGTCTAGTTACCTGCAGAAAGTTGAAGAACAGGATTCCTGGTTTCCTCAAGCAGCACAGGTATTAGGGCCAGCAAATCCCAAATGGAGAGCCATAAAATCAGAGGTTTCACACGTGACTGAATCCTTCCTATCTGTGTGTGTAGGGGCCCAGCATTCTGTACCCTGAGATCTCCCACCCCTGGTGGTGGGCAGGGAATCAGAAGGAGGTTGGAACACAGGAAAAAGGGTCCTGCGTATGGCAGTGGGGAATGAGCCCCACGTAGCACCTCTCCTCCAGGGTGTGTTTCTTTTCTTTTCCTCTTCTTTCCAGCTCCCCAACTGCCTCATTTTTATCACTGGGGAAAGGGAGTAGGACCAGAGGGGGCAACGATGAAGTTGGTGAAGTTTGTTATTTCTCTCTGGTACATCCTTTTTCACTTCCTGCCTCTGAATTCCCCAGAATTGTTTATTTCTCCAGATATTTTTGACTCGGGTCCAGAGGAACTCATTTCTCTTTTCTTGCTCAATGTATATGTGGGCTTCTAGAATTTGAACCCTGATCCAGCTTTGTTAGGTGGCTCAGTCATCAGGCTGGCCCAGCTCTGGCCTTTCCTCCACTCAGAAAAAAAGTCGACCAAGGACTCAAGACATAGGGAAGGAGGAGAGAGGATGACAGAGAAAAGGATTTCCTGGCTGGACCAGGAAGGAAGAAGCTAGAGATAGGAGCAAACTTGTATTGAGCATCAAATCTGTAATTGGGATTGAGTCAAACACTTGTCATACATTAACCATTTAATTCCCTCTTGATTCTTGGGAGGCGTTTTGGATGATGAGCTAAGGCTCATTGAGTAATATGCTCACACTCTCAAGGAGACCCAAGATTTAAGATCAGTGCTGCCCACCACCCTGGCCTGGGGGCTCTACATACATGCTGTCTTTATGAAAGAGATTCAGTTCCCAGCAATGAACCCTGTAAACTCTGCTAAGAGGACTTCCTTGAGTCCATTCTGTGTCTGTTTTCTGCCAGTACCATGCTGTTTTGATTATTGACACTCTATCTATAGTATAATTGAAGTCAGATAATGTGATACTTCCAGCTTCATTCTTTTTTCTCAGGATTGCTTTGGTTATTTGGGATCTTTTGTGGTTCCAGACAAATCTGATGTTTTTTTCTTTTTAAAAAAATGACATTAAGCCTGACCAGACAATGGCACAGTGGATAGAGCATCAGCCTGGGATGTTGAGGACCCAGTTGTGAAACCCCAAGATCACTGGCTTGAGTGTGGACTCATCAGTTTGAGCACGGTGTTGCCAGCTTGAGCATGGGATCATAGACATGACCCCATGGTCGCTGACTTGAGCCCAAAGTTTGCTGGCCTGAAGCCCAAAGTCTCTGGCTTGAGCCTAAGGTCACTGGCTTGAGCAAGGGTCACTGGCTCAGCTGGAGCCCCCCAGTTAAGGTACATATGAGAAAGCAGTCAATGAACAACTAAAGTGTCACAACTGTAAGTTGATGCTTTCATCTCTTTCTCTTCATGTCTGTCTGTCTCTTTCTCTAAAAAAAAAAAAAAAAAAGACTTGGGATTTTAATGGGTATTGTGTTAAATCTACATATTGCTTTGGCCACTTTAACTATGTTAATTCTTCCAATCCATAAACATGAATATCTTTCCATTTCATTGTCTTTTTTTTTTTTTAAGATTTCATCTATTGATTTTAGAGAGAGTAGAGAGAGAAGCAGGGGGAGGGAGGAACAGGAAGCACCAACTCTCAGGTGCTTCTCTTATGTGCCCTGAACAGGCAAGCCTGGGGTTTTGAACCAGCGACTTCAGCATTCCAGGTCGACACTCTATCACTGCACTACCACAGGTCAGGCTCATTGTGTCTTTTCAATCTCTTTTAATAATGCTGTGTAGTTTTCAGTATACAGGTCCTTCACATCCTTTGTTCAGTTTATTCCCAGGTAGTTTCTTCTTTTTGTTGCAATTGTAAAAGGAATTCTTTTTTCATTTCTCTTTGTGAGGTTTCATTGTTAGCATATAAAAAAGCAATTGATTTTTGTATCCTAAGACTTTACTGTATTTGTTTACTATTTCTAGTAGTTTTTTGGTGGAGTCTTTGGAGTTTTCTATATTCAGAATCATGTCATCTGCAAAAAGTGTACTTTTACATCTTCTTTCCCAATTTGGATGTCCATCTCATTATCTTGCCAGATTGCTCTGGCTAGGACTTCCAGAACTGTGAATAAGAGTGGTGAGAGGGGGTGTCCTTGTCTTGTTCCTCATTTTAGAGGAAAAGCTTTCAGTTTTCCACCACTGGGTATAATATTGGCTGAGGGTTTGTCATATATGGCTTTTATTATGTTGTACTTCCCTTCAATACCTATTTCATTGAATGTTTTAATCATAAATGGATGTTGTATCTTATTGAATGCCTTTTCTACATCAATTGATAGGATATGAGTTTTATCCTTTGTTTTGTTAATGTGGTGTCTTACAATTATCAATTTGCATATGTTGAACAATCCTAATGCTCCTGGAATAAACCCCACTTGATTGTGATATACATTATTATTATTATTATTATTTTTTTTTTTTTTTGCATTTTTTTGAAGCTGGAAACAGGGAGAGACAGTAAGACAGACTCCCGCATGCGCCCGACCGGGATCCACCCGGCACGCCCACCATGGGGCAATGCTCTGCCCACCAGGAGGCGATGCTCTGCCCATCCTGGGCGTTGCCATGTTGCGACCAGAGCCACTCTAGCGCCTGAGGCAGAGGCCACAGAGCCATCCCCAGCCCCCCGGGCCATCTCTGCTCCAATGGAGCCTTGGCTGCGGGAGGGGAAGAGAGAGACAGAGAGGAAGGCGTGGCGGAGGGGTGGAGAAGCAAATGGGCACTTCTCCTGTGTGCCCTGGCCAGGAATCGAACCCGGGTCCTCCGCACACTAGGCCGACGCTCTACCGCTGAGCCAACCGACCAGGGCTGATGTATATTATTTTTTAATGTATTTTTATATTTGATTTGCTACTATTTTGTTTAGGATTCTTACATCTGTATTCATCAGAGATATTGGTTTGTAGTTTTCTCTTTTTGTGTTGTCCTTGCCAGGCTTGGGTATCAAGATTATATTCACTAATAAAATATGTTAGGAACTATTGCCCCCTCTTCAATTTTTTGTAAAACTTTGAGAAAGATAGATACCATATCTTCTTTGAATGTTTTGTAGAATTCACTAGGGAAGCCATCTGGTCCTGGACTGCTGTGTGTGTGTGTGTGTGTGTGTGACAGAGACAGAGAGAGGGACAGATAGGGACAGACAGATAGGAAGGGAGAGAGATGAGAACATAAATTCTTCACTGTGGCACCTTAGTTGTTCAATGATTGCTTTCTCATTTGTGCCTTAACCAGGGGGCTACAACAGACCGAGTAAACCCTTGCTCAAATCAGGTGAGCCCACACTCAAGCTGGTGACCTCAGGGTTTTGAACCTGAGTCCTCCAATACCAGTCCAACGCTCTAGCCACTGCACCACTTCCTGGTCAGGCTGGTCCTGGACTTTTATTTTGGGGGAGGTTTTTAATGGTTGTTTTAATTTCCTCACTGTTTTTTGGTCTAGTGAGGTTTTCTAGGTCTTCAGGATTCAGTCTAGGAAGATTATATAGTTCTAGGAAGTTATCCATTTCTTCTAGATTATTGAATTTTATGGCACATAGTCTTTCACAGTATTCTAGTATGACCATTTGTATATCTACGATGTCTGTGGTAGATTCTCTTTCATTTCTGATTTTGTTTATAGGAGTCATTTCTCTCTTTTTTCTTAGTGAATCTAGACAGAGGTTTGTCAATTTTATTAATCTTTTCAAAAAACCAGTTCTTTGTTGTATTGTTTTTGTATAGGTTTTTTGTTTGTTTTCTATTTCATTCAATTCTGCTCTAATTTTTATTTCCTTTCTTCTGCTGAATTTGGGTTGCCTTTGTTCTTCTTTTTCTAACTCTTTATAATATATGTAATTGTGAGATTGTTTACTTGGGATTGCTCTTATTTCTTTTTTTTTCTTCTTTTCTTTTTTATTTAAGTGAGGGGAGGGGAAATGGAGAGACAAACTCCCACATGCACCCCAACCAGGATCTATCTGGCAACCCCCATCTGGGGCCCACACTCAAACCAATGGAGCCACTGGCTACAAGAGGGGAAGAGAAAGAAAAGGGGGAGAGGGAGAGGGAAAAATGTAGATGGTCACTTCTCATATATGCCCTGACCGGAGATTGAACCCTGGATGTCAGTAAGCCAAGCCGACACTCTATCCACTAAGCAAACCGGCCAGGGCTGTATTGTTTGTTTTTTAAATATTTATTTATTAAATTTAACAAGAGAGAGAAAGAGAGAGACAGACAGACAGAAACATCGATCTGTTCCTTAATGTGCCCTGACCAGGGCTCATCAAACCAGCAACCTCTGTGATTCTGGACAGTGATCTAATCAACTGAGCTATCTGGCCAGAACCTACCTTATTATTATTATTTTTTTATAGCAATAAGCATTCTTTTTTTGTTTTTTATTTTGTTTTGTTTGTTGCTGTTTTTAATTAATTTTAATGGGGTGACATTGATAAATCAGGGTACATATGTTCAGAGAAAACATCTCTAGGTTATTTTGACATTTGATTATGCTGCATTCCCATCACCCAAAGTCCAATTGTCTTCCATCACCTTTTAACTGGTTTTCTTTGTGCCCCTCCCCTCCCCTCCCCCAACTCCCTCCCTCTCCTCCCCCCACCCTGTAACCCTCACACTCTTGTCCATGTTTCTGAGTCTCATTTTTATATCCCATCTATGTATGGAATCATATAGTTCTTAGTTTTTTCTGATTTACTTATTTCGCTCAGTATAATGTTATCAAGGTCCATCCATGTTGTAAATGATCCGATGTCATCATTTCTTATGGCCCTACCAACAGACACTGAAAGCACCAAGTGCTAACCTTCCTTGTGTCCCACCAGCTAGGATGAGAGCACATGACCAAGGTTCAGGTGGTCAGGAATACTGTCCCCGGACTTGGCTTTAGAGCTAGTGGTGAATGAAGCGTAGAAGGGCTTCTGAGAGCAGTTTTTAGGTCCTGTGAATGCAGAGGGCCAGCAGCGACATCTAGTGACTAATGGTGACAGCAGTGGCGTTGGCAACCCATTTAGCCCTGTGGCAGTCTGTGTTCCTGCTAAACCTACCTCTGTCACCTTTTTGATATTCTGAGAGGTATCCAGCATATCCTGTAATGAATCAGTTCTCTCCTTAAGTAATGACTTGAAATGAGTGCGTATGACACAGATAATGGCCAAAGTTCCAGAACCAGAAAATACCAGATAAGACACATTTGGATATTTAGACACACAGACTAGGCTCAAAGACTTTAGCTGAGTGCTCCCCGCACCATCCTGGTTTCCTGTCACAAAGACTGGGCTGTCTGGAGAGATCCAGGAGCCCGAGGCTCTAGGTCTTCAGCACTTAAAGGGGTTGGGGAGGTGGAGAAGGAGTGACAGAGGGAAGGGATGGGGACTGAATTGGAAGAGGCACTGGAGACAGACTTGGTAGAGGGGATAAGAGAGAAGTTAAGTGGTGTAGAATGCCCATCCCATACCAGGTCTTGACTCCAATCTAGCTCTACCCTCAGTTGTCGCATCTGTGCCAACTTCAACCCAACCATGGCCTCTCCAAGCCCCAAACTCAGCAGACTGCTTACCCAATCTCAGTTATGATACGAGGCTCAGGAGACAGAGCTCGATTCTCCATTCACATGTGGTCATCCAAGTAGATTTGTTCCCAGTACACAATGAGCCCCACTGCCCTGAGTAGGTGCCTTTAACCCTCATTTCAGAGCATCTCAACAGACGTGGTTCCTTGACCCCAAAATACAAACCTTGACCTTGTGATCTCATACCCTTCCTGGATCATGTCTTTCTTCCACTTTTTCAGACCCTGGGTCTGGCCTTTAAGGTCTATGCTGACTTCCCATGGCCTGGTCTCTGGGTGAGCTGGAAAGCAGAGGATTCTGGTGGGTGAGGAGTGAGAGGCAGCTCTATTAGGCTCTTAGAAGCCCACAGTCAGCTGGGTCAAATATCAGCAAGTCTCATATTTTTGTGTACTTCAAATAAAGCTGAGTTTCCTGCGGGTAATGCCATCTGTCCTTACCTCTCTCCTTCTCTCCCATCTGCAGAGAGAGCCCCCAGTGGGTGTACCCAAGGAATGGCTAAGCTCGGTTCAGGGTTTCCCCAAGGGTGTACATCCCTCAGGTCCCCAAAACCTCCCACAGAAATACCATAAGAAAACCCCAGAGCAGCTTGAGTTCACAATCACAGATACACACCTAGATCCTGTGGGCCCCAAATCAAATTATGTGTAAAGACCTTGACCCTTTCTTTTGATCTCCCTAAAGAGAGGACTCAGGTTCAAAACCCCGAGGTCACCAGCTTGAGCTTGGGCTCATCTGATTTGAGCAAGGGGTTACTCGGTCTGCTGTAGCCCCCTGGTGAAGGCACATATGAGAAAGCAATCATTGAACAACTAAGGTGCCACAGTGAAGAATTGATGCTTCTCATCTCTCTCCCTTCCTATCTGTCTGTCCTTATCTGTCCCTCTCTCCATGTGGGCAAGCATTAGTAGTTTGGTTCATCATCAACCCCTTCTTGCAATATTGCCATATCCCATGAAGCATGAGGCTCTGAGTCCACTCATGTAATCTCTTGTTCATTGTTTCCTCTCATTTAGTCATTTGTCATTTACATTTGACACTTTAAGGTGTCAAATCAATAATGCAAGTTTCCACCCTCAGGGCAATGTGGGAGTAAGGGTTAGAAGATTGTACCACAGACTTAGAAGTGTTCTGCTGCGGGTTGATTAGAAAGAGTAGAATGGCCTAACTAGGCAGTGGCGCAGTGGATAGAGCGTCGACCTGGTATGCTGAGGACCAAGGTTCAAAACCCTGATATTGCTGGCTTGAGCACAAACTCATCCAGTTTGAGCACGGGCTCACCAGCTTGAGCGTGGGCTGCCAGCTTGATCATGGCATCATAGACATAACCCCATGGTTGCTGGCTTGAGCCCAAAGTCACTGGCTTGAGCAAGAGGTCACTAGCTCAGCTGGAACCCCCCTCAAGGCATGTATGAGAAGCAGTCAATGAACAACTGAAAGTGCTACAATTACAAGTTGATGCTTCTCATCTCTTTCCCTTCCTGTCTGTCTGTCTTTCTCTAAATAAAAATAAGGAAAAGAAAGAGTAGGCCTGACCTGTGGTGGCGCAGTGGATAAAGCATCAACCTGGAATGCTGAGGTTGCCGGTTCAAAACTCTGGGCTTGCCTGGTCAAGGCACATATGGGAGTTGATGCTTCCAGCTCCTCCCAGCTTCTCTCTCTGTCTCTCTCTCCTCTCACTCTCTCTCTCTCTCTCTCTCTCTCTCTCTCCCTTTCTCTCTCCTCTCTAAAATGAATAAAATTTAAAAAAATTTTTTTTAAAAAGAAAGAGTAGGATGGCCTGACCTGTGGTGGCACTATAAATGGAGCATTGACCTGGAACGCTGAGGTCACCAGTTCCAAACCCCAGACTTGCCCAGTCACAAGAAACAACTACAAGTTGATACTTCCTGCTCCCCTTTACCCCCCTTGCATTTCTCTCTCTCTCCCTCCTCTCTAAAAAATCAAGAAATAAAAATTTTTTAGAAAGCCTGACCAGGCGGTGGCGCAGTGGATAGAGCGTCGGGCTGGGATGCGGAGGACCCAGGTTCGAGACCCTGAGGTCGCCAACTTGAGCGTGGGCTCACCTGGTTTGAGCAAGGGGTTACTCGGTCAAGGCACATATGAGAAAGCAATCAATGAACAACTAAGGTGTCGCAATGAAAAAATAGGAGGATCAGCATTTTCTTATAAACTTTAGAAAATGCTAAGAAAATCACTCACCACAGAAAAAAACAATCTCATTTAACCTCTTTGTAGCTATTCACATCTTATAACTGGTGTGCTTCTACTGAGAACTCACCAGACCAATGAGATTCTTTGATCTTGAGACTTTAATAGATATAATCACATGGCAAAAGCACAGTGAAGCTGAAGGATCAAGTCAGGTTCCTCCAAGTCACAATAGCAGCAATAGGGGCTGACACATGTCATGTTCCAGGCACCATTTTAGATCCTTTACTAATACATGTATACAGTGACTCATTTAACCCTCATAAAAACCCTATCATGAAGCTATTATCCCCAGTTTAGAGATGAAGAAACAGGCACAGAGAGATTGAGTAACTTACTCACAATAATACAGCTAATAAGAGGCTGAGATGGAATTCAAACTAAGGAAGTCTAGTTTAGAATCCATTCTCCCAACCTCAACATCTTTTCCTCCATGAGCAAAAGATGTAGAGTGATGATTTTGGCTTAGAATGTAGGGAATATGAGGTAGAAGAGGAATGTGTCCTTTTACAATGAATCACCCCACTGCCAGGCTTGGGAAAGCCCTCTGGGTTTATAAGTATCTTTCAAAGGTGCTCAGCATAACTATGTAGATATCCCAAACCCAGAAGGCCTACTCTCCTCTTTGACTGCCTTGCATTTTTACTTCAACATGAAGAGGGAGAGATTTGTTTCAGTTGACCACGTTCAGCTTGGAAAAGAATCCTCACTACCCATCTCAGGAAGTGGGCTCCCTCCTCTCTGGGTTTCTTAGGATCTGCTGGCTCCACCTTCCTCCCAGGTGCCTTTCACATTAACTCAGGCTCGAAAAACCACTGAGACCACTTTTCTAGGGTATATATGGCAGGATCTTAAACCTTTAAGGACTCCTATGCCCTACCCAGGACAAGCAGAGGGAACAACATATGCAAAAATTCAGGAGTGAGAAAGAAACATGTCCATGAAGAGGGTGAGACAATATGGCTGACAGAAGTGTGCAGGAGACAGGAGAAGGAAATGGAATGGAAAAGTATTCTGGGTCTACTTTTGATTCTCAAAGACTTTCTACCTGAACTAGAGAAATTTGATTCTTACAGGCAGAGAGCCATCAAAGGTCTTTATAGTTTCACTACTTAAGAAGCTGGGTTTTTTTTCTTCTTTAGATGCAGATACTTCTCAACAACTAGGAAACACTGCCATCATGTGGCTTTTGGGTGATTCATACTCCAAACCGTAATTTGCCAAATTTTCTGATATTGTTTAATAATGAAACCAAAGAGTACATACATCTCTTGATTCAAATAGCTGAAGTAAAGCAGTAGTGACCTTAATTCTAATGTAAAAAATATACTTTTATTAAAAATATTATGCACAACAAAGGAAACCATCAATAAAATGAAAAATCAACCTACTGAACCAGAGAACATATCCTCAATGATACATCTGATAAGGAATTAATATCCAAAATTTATAAAGAACTTCAAAACTCAATAGCAGGGAAAGAAATAATCCAACAAAAAATGCACAGAGAACCTGAATAGACACTTCTCCAAAGAGGATATACAGATGGCCAAAAGACATATGAAAAGATGGTCAGGCCTGACCAGGCAGTGGCACAGTGGATAGAGCATCAGACTGGGATGCAGAGGACCCAGGTTTGAAATCCTGAGGTCACTGGCTTGAGCACGGGCTCACCAGCTTGAGTGTGGGGTCACTGGCTTGAGTGTGGGATCATAGACAAGACTCCATGGTTGCTGGCTTGAGCCCAAAGTTTGCTGGCTTGAAGCCCAAGGTCACTGGCTTGAAGCCCAAGGTCGCTGGCTTGAGCAAGGGGTCACTCACACTGCTGCAGCCCCCCCCCCATCAAGGCACATATGAGAAAGCAATCAATGAACTAAGGAGACAAAGGAGCTGCAACGAAGAATTGATGCTTCTCATCTCTCTCCCTTCCTATCTGTTTGTCCCTACCTGTCCCTCTCTCTGTCTCTGTCACACACAAAATAAATAAAAAGAAAAAGAAATGATAGTGTCACTAATCATCAGAGAAATGCAAATTAAAACCACCTTACACCTGTCAGAATGGTTATCATCAATAAATCAACAAACAAATAAGTGGTGGTGAAGGTGTGGAGAAAAATGTAACCCTTGTGTACTGTTGGTGGGAATGTAGATTGGTGCAGCCACTGTGAAAGTATGGAGCTTCCTCAAAAAATTAAAAATGGAACTGCCTTTTGAACCAGCAATTCCACTTCTGGTAATATATCCGAAGAAACCCAAAACACTAATTTGAAATAATATACACACCCCTATGTTCATTGCAGCGTTATTTACGTCCCATCAGTGGATGAATGGATAAGAACAGATGTGGTATATTTCCACAATGGAATATTGCTTGATTGTTTAAAAAAAAAAAAGAAACCTTCGCCTGGTCAGTTGCTCAGTGGATAGTGTTGGCCGGGCCTATGGACATCCCGGGTTCAATACCTGGTCAGGGCACATAGGAGAAGAGACCATCTGCTGCCCCCCTTTCCCCTCCCCTGTTTGCTCTCTCTTCCCCTCCCACAGCAGGTGGCTCGATTGGTTCAATTGTGGCCTAGGGTACTGAGGCACATCAACCTCAGGCACTAAAAATAGCTCAGTACTCCAGCATCTGGCCCTAGATGATGGTGTTGCCCTGTGGATCTCTGTCAGGACGCATGTGGGAGTCTGTCTCACTGTCTCCACTCCTCTCAATTAATAAAATATAAAAAATAAAATAAGGAAATCTTATCTTTTGCGACAGCATGAATGGACCCGTACGTAGATCATTATGTTAAGTGAAATAAGCCAGAGAAAGAAAAAGGTACCAGATGATTTCACTTATATATGGAATCTAATGAACAAAATAAACTGATGAACAAAGGATACATGGAACAGACTAACTGCTCTCAGAGGGGACAGGGTTTGAGGGGCTGGATGAAACAAGATGAAGGGTTTAAGCAAACAAAAAATCATATATAGTAACACATAGACAGCAGTGTAGTGATAGCAAGAGGGAAAGGGAGGTGGAAGTAGGTGGATGTGGGCAATGGGGGAATAAATGGGAATGGAAGATTTTGTTTTGGGCAATGGATGCACAGGGTTGAGTTGTACATTTGAAACCTGTATGGTTTTGAGAAACCATGTCACTTCAATAAATTCATCTCCCCCCACTATGGCAGATTCGATTTCAGTCCTAGATCTATCATCCTAGTATGGTCCCACAGGTGGACAGACCCAAAATTCAAATATATATTTCCACCATCTTTTGCTGAATTGTTTTGGGCAAGTCACCTAACCTCTGGAAGCTTCAATTACTTCATCTGTAAAATGAGACTGAAACTGTCTTCACAGGGTAAGTGTGAGGATGAAAAGATGATGTGTGAAGAGTGCCTGGCACATCACTGCTCCTCAGAATATAGGAGTCCCTTTTCCTTCCCCTAAGTCTTCGAAGGCCTATTATTGTTAAGCACACAACAAGCACTCAGTGGAGGTCTGTCATTTGATATCCAAAATTTATCTGGTCTTCCAGCAACATTTTCTGAGAACAAAATTACTCATCCCTTCGGGTCTTGGGAGAACCATCCCTGCTTAAGTGCTTTGCTACCAATCTTGGTCTTGCGGGGAATTACAATCCATATGTCTCTTCCGTGAGCAAAAGGCAGCAGGTGCATGGCTGTGGGCAGGCGCCTGTGCCATTTTCCCTCGCTGCTCCCTTTTCGGGAGGGGGTGGGCTTGGCTTGCGCGTGCGTGCTGCGTGCTGCGTGTAATTTAATCCCCACGGAATCAGTGTCTGACTTCACCCTCAGCTCAGCTGATTGGTTGTCTCAGCTAGCCTCCCGCCCTCCATACCAGAGCGTCCCAGGTGGTTCAGACCCCCGCGGTGACCAGTTTACAGCCAGTCCAAGTAAAGCTCCATCTCTGCACTCGCTCCCCCTCTGGGTGGGACTCCCGCCAACCTGAAGGCGGGGAGAAACCAGGCCAAGCCATTCTTCGCCATTTCCCCTACCTCCCGGACAAGTCCGGTAAGGGGTAAGGAGGTGGGGGGGGGGGGGAGTGAGGATTCAGGCCAGGGATATTACCTGTCACCCTTCAGAGTATCTCGCGGGTAATTTGCGCCGACCCAGGTGTTCCATTCCTAGGCCAAACTCCCGCTCCCTCTACTCGCACCCTATCGTGCGTGCCCTCCCTGGCAAAGCTGCCAGAAGCTGAATCTCAGGTCCCTAGAGGAGGCACAGACATGGAGATTTCACTCACAGGTGTTCTTTTTCCCCCCCCAGATGGCGATGACCTCCAAGCCTGCCAGAGCCCCGGACGGAGGCTGGGGCTGGGTGGTGGCAGCTTCAGCCTTCGCGGTGAATGGGCTCTCCTACGGGTTGTTACGTTCCCTGGGCCTTGCTCTCCCTTATTTCGCGGATCACTTTGACCGAACCTCTCAGGACACAGCGTGGGTCAGCGGCCTGGCCCTAGCTGTGCAGCAGGCAGCCAGTGAGGGCGGTCCCCCCATGCCGGATGTGGGGGGCGGGAACCAGGGTGGAGCGGCTATGAATGTAGTGGTAGGGGCCCCCCTGATTACCAGATAACCTGAGAAAGGACGAGAATTTAGCACTAAGTTCGAGAAAAGACTGGGTTGAGGTTGAGAAGCTATTAGGGTGGGGGAGTAGTTTTAAACCAATCAAACCGCCAATGAGAGGGTTAGAGTGAGTTGGGGGTCAGGGGAGTTTTTCGTTGACCCCAACCTCTTTCTAGGCCCAGTGGGCAGCGCCCTGAGCACCCGCTGGGGGGCGCGCCCCGTAGTGATGATTGGGGGCATCATCACCTCGCTTGGTTTCATCTTCTCCGCTTTCGCCAGCAATCTGCTGCACCTCTACCTTGGCCTGGGCGTCCTTGCTGGTAAGGAGAGAGGATACTTCGGTCGTGCTTTTAATAGGTGATGGTGGAGATAGCTCACGGGGGGCCGGAGGCCAACTGGACGGGGGCCTCCTCCGAAGAGCAGGGTTGGGGTTGCTGGCCCAGGCATTCCCGTCCCGGTTCTCACCTGGTCTTATCCATTCGCAGGCTCTGGCTGGGCCCTAGCGTTCGCCCCTGCCCTTGGAACCCTCTCTCGTTACTTCTCCCGTCGTCGAGTCTTGGCTATGGGGCTGGCACTCACGGGCAACGGAGCCGCCTCGCTGTTCCTGGCGCCTGCCTTGCAACTCCTCCTGGATACTTTCGGCTGGCGGGGCGCCCTGCTCCTCCTTGGTGCCATTACTCTCCACCTCACCCCCTGTGGTGCCCTTCTGCGACCTCTGGATCTCCCAGGCGACCCACCAGCCCCACCTCGTGGACCTCTAGCTGCCCTCGGCCTGGGTCTCTTCACACACCGATCCTTCTTAGTTTTTGCCCTGGGCACGGCCGTGGTTTCGGCCGGGTACTTCGTCCCCTACGTGCATTTGGCCCCTCACGCTTTAGACAAGGGCCTGGGGGGGTACAGGGCAGCACTGGTGGTGGCGGTGGCTGCAGTGTTGGATGCAGGAGCCCGGCTGGTCTCTGGGTGGTTGGCCGACCAGGGTTGGGTGCCCCTCCCGCGGCTGCTCATGGTGTTTGCGGCTCTCACAGGGCTGGGGCTGTTGGCTGTGGCTCTGGTGCCTGTGGTGGGGAGCGAGGAGGGTGGGGGGGAGGCCCTGCTAGCTACGGCTGGGTTATATGGGCTGAGCGCCGGTAGTTACAGCCCACTGGTTTTTGGAGTGCTCCCGGGGCTGGTGGGCATCGGAGGTGTTGTACAGGCCACAGGGCTGGTGTTGATGCTGATGAGCTTCGGTGGGCTTCTGGGCCCTCCACTGTCAGGTAAGGGCTTGAGCCAACAAATCCACTTGCCACCATCCTCTGTGCCTAGGATCTGAGACCTCTAAATTCCTTTCCCCTTCTTCTCAGGCTTCCTAAGGGATGAGACCGGAGACTTCACTGCCTCCTTCCTCATGTGCGGCTCTATGGTCCTCTCTGGCAGCTTCATCTACCTGGGGCTGCCTGGGGCACTGCCCTCCTGCACTCCAGCTTCACGTCCGGCCACCCCTCCCCCTGAAAGCGGGGAGTTGCTCCCTCTTCCTCAGGTTGCCCTGCTCTCCCCAGGAGGCCCTCACTCCACTTTGGACACCACTTGTTGACCATTTTCTTTTGATTTGAGCCCCTCCCCCAATAAAAAATTTCCTGTTTTCCTGCAAGTTCCAATTGTTAGCCAATCTAAGATGCTGAAAACTTTCTACTTAAGATATTCAAAAGTCAGCCTGACCAGGTGATGGCACACTGGATAGAGCATTGACCTGGAACACTTGAGGACCAGGTTTGAAACCGCCAGGTCCCCTGCTTGAGCATGGACTCAGCGGCATAAGCGTGGGGTTATGGTCGCTGGCTTGAGCAAGGGGTCACTGGCTCAAGGCACATATGAGAAAGCAATGAACAACTGAAGTGCTGCATCTATGGGTTGATGCTTCTCATCTCTCTCCCTTCCTGTCTTTCTGCTCTCACTCTCTCTCACTAAAGAAAAGATATTCAAAAGTCTACTTGAAAGAAACAGGATCCCATTAAGCCCTGGGTTAGAGAGAGGATATCTGTCTGTCCAGCCAGCCCATTTATTTCTTTGCCCAAGTTGTTGCCATTATAACAGGGACTCTTTGTTCTGCCTCTCAGCTTCAGTTTGTCTAGAGGAGAGGGAGATTTGCGGATGCTATCTGCCCCATCTTCATTTCCTGTACTCAAAATACTTCCCTGTATCTCAATCTCCTTCTACTGGCCTGAGGTAAATAGAATCCTAAACTCAGGCTTAAGCTCTCTCAGCTCCAGCTCCCCCTGCCTAACTACCCCCCACCCTATGTCCCCATCATTCTAATTTATTTTCTGTGTCACAGAGGATAATGGGAAAGGGGAAGGTCAGATGGCAAGTGGGAGGAACTGTGGTTCAGAGAGCAGAGTCTAGAGTTAAAATGCTAAAACACCAGAGCTTTTGGACAGCTCTTGGATGCCAACCCAAGCATCTGGGCTCCAGCTTTTACTGAGGTTCTATTATTATCCAGTTTTTTATTCACTTTTATCTCAAAGGGGCATCCCTCTTCTAAACATCTGTCTTCAGAGAAGAAACTTAGTAGGCTCCACTAGAGATCACTTGTAAAACATAGTCTCTTGGGCCCTGGCCGGTTGGCTCAGCGGTAGAGCGTTGGCCTGGCGTGCGGAGGACCCGGGTTCGATTCCCGGCCAGGGCACATAGGAGAAGCGCCCATCTGCTTCTCCACCCCCCCCCCTCCTTCCTCTCTCTCTCTTCCCCTCCCGCAGCCAAGGCTCCATTGGAGCAAAGATGGCCCGGGCACTGGGGATGGCTCCTTGGCCTCTGCCCCAGGCGCTAGAGTGGCTCTGGTCACGGCAGAGCGACGCCCCGGAGGGACAAAGCATCGCCCCCTGGTGGGCAGAGCGTCGCCCCTGGTGGGCAGAGCGTCGCCCCTGGTGGGCGTGCAGGGTGGATCCCGGCCGGGCGCATGTGGGAGTCTGTCTGACTGTCTCTCCCCGTTTTCAGCTTCAGAAAAATACAAAAAAAAAAACACATAGTCTCTTGGCCTTTGATTTTCACAGTTGATTCATAGCTCAATAAAGCAGGCTGAACTCCTGGATCTTGCAGAAAGGTTGTGGGAGGAAAGAGAAGATAGGAGTCCTCAACAAAATACAAAAGGTTGGCACACACTTTGCAGGAGCCTCGGGTCTGCTGAAGTGGAAGATAGATCGAGATGCTTAAGGCATTGTGGTTCTATGGGCACCAACATGGAGCAGGACAAGACCTGGACTGCCAGCCTCTGGCTTTCTATGTCTGAGAGCCAGCCCCTTTGGGGAGTTCAGTCCTCTCCCACCCCTTCCTTGGGCAGGGGAACTTTGGTATCCTGTACCTCTGTGGCAAGGTTCTGGGGCTTGGAGGTAGGAGCTGAGAAGCAGGAGAAGTAGGGTGTAGTGGTAAGAACTCCACTCCCTGCAAGAAGGAAGGCTCCAGCTACCAAAAAAGAAGCTGTGTAGTTGCTTGTCACATCCCGGAGATAGCCTACATCCGAAAGAGAAAGAATATACATGGGTGATCTGTTTCCTGGGACTGATGGCTCAAACATATTTTGGGGTGGAGGGAAGAAAATAATCCTTTACCCATCATTTGGAAGAGTTAAAATTCCCAAGGTAGAACTGGATGATCTTGAGAACCCTGGTTTCCCAAGGGGCTTCAAAAGGTCATTTCAATCACCTTCCTACCTTCAGAAAGGATCTCCAAATCTGCCAATGGGGTTTGGGAATCCAGATCAAGTCAGGCACACCTGTGCCTTTCTTTCTGGCAACTGTGGCCCTCCCACCTATACCTTCAGTTAATAGTTAAAATTGTTAACAGTCTGAAGGTTCTGGCATCTGGAAACGAGAACTTTGACCACATGGCCTGGACACTTGAGCTGGGTGTAGTGGGCCAAGGAAAAGGGCATACAGTGACATGCTATGCCCTCCAGACCCAGCCAAGTCTTCTGAAAAACCCAAGCTGCAGGTATCCCACCAAAGGTCCCACAGAGTTCATTTTAGTCCTTCCACAGCCCCAATTTCTTTGCCCTATGGTTCTACTTTAGGGCTTCTATGATTGGCTATATATGCCATGTAGTATACCATACCAGAGGGTAATATTTATATCCACTCTAGTGTGAATGGCCCCCTCCCCAAATGGTATGACATGCATCCCTGGCCCACCTAGAAACCCCATTCCTCTTACCTGATAGAGGAGCCCCCAGAAGTCCCCCAATGCTTTCTACCATCTGCACCAGTCCCAGGCCACAGTATATCCTTCCAGTCCCCACCAGTTCTGGCAACATGGAGAAGGCCACTGGGGTCAGGGCCCCTGATGTAAAGCCATAGGCCACAGACAGAGCCACCAGGGCCATGGGAGTCTGAGCCACGGGGATCAGGGCCAGTGACACCCCAGTCAGGGTGGTCCAGAGCACCAGGAGTCGTGCCACAGGCCCTGGGACTGCATCCCCTAGCCACCCGGAAACCAGACGCCCCACAAGGTCAGAAATAGCAACCACTGAGAGTAGGAAGGCAGCAGGCAGTGGGTCCCAATTCAGGTCCTTGAGATGGGCCATCAGGTGCACATAGGGAATGAAGTAGCCAGTGTTGATCAGGGTGACGGCAACAGTGTAACGGAGAAAGGGGCCGTGATGGAGGAGGAAGGCAAGTTGGGCCCCAGGGCCACCCATGGCAGGATCCTCAGTCAGGGAGATTGGGCGAAGGAGAGCACCACAGACCACCAAGTGGAAGGAGAGGGCAGACACCAGCAGTAGGGCACCCCGCCAGGCATACTGGCTGAGCAGCCATTGGAAGAATGGAGCAAAGGCAAAAGAGGAAAGGCCCACGCCAGTCAGTGCCAGCCCTGTAGCCAGGGATCGAAGGCGAGAGAAGTAACGAGACAGGCAGGCCAGGGTCGGAGTGACGGTCAAGGCCCAGCCAGAGCCTGTCAAAAAAAAAAAAAAAGAAATAAAGAAATGGTTGGGGGACTCAAAGGGAGCTCAGGGCACTCAGTAATTCCAACTCTGCTCAGCAGCAGAATGTTTGTATCACAGGCCTCAGTTACAATCATAACTTTGATACTTGGATTCTTTCTAGCTGTATGACCTTACTTAGTCTCCCAGCCTCAATCTCCTCATCTGCAAAATGGGAATAATATACTTTATGAGACTGTCGAGGTTTACAGATAATGTTTTTAAACTAACTAATGCAGAATTCTGGAGTTAGATCTGGGCTGTACAATTTCTAGCTGTGTTCTTGATTTGCCATGTTTCATATGTTTCTAAAACCTTGCTTTGTTTGTAAATAGGATAGGTATCTATCTATAGCACAGTCACAGTACCTGACATAACTTTTACAGTATGTAATTCTTCCTTTTACACTCCAGTCCCACTAGCCTCGGGTTTGCATATTCTGGACTTGTCTCTGAATGTCCTAATTGCCCCACCAAGTTTATCAATTTAGTCATCCCTCTTATTTCCTTTCGGGGCATGGGTGCTATTAAAAACTTTCAGCTTCCCCCTAAGTCTTTTGGAAGCATCAGAAGGAAGGTGATAGTCCAGAGACCAAAGACTCGGGTATTTGACTTTCCTGCCCCTGCCCAGGGTCTCACCTGAAAGCAGCCCAATACTCAGATACAGGTGGGTCAAGGAGGTAGCAAATGAGGCGAGCAGCATCCCCAACGCTGCCATGATGCCCCCAGCCATCACCACGGGCCTTGGCCCGAACTTCATGCTCAGGGCACTGCCCACTGGGCCTGGGGAAGAGGAAGGAGTTTTCTAGCATCCTCCTCCAGTATCTCTCCCATCTCCACTCTCCCCCTTTACTATCCCCGCATCCCTTCTCCCTTCCTAAGGTCTTAAGACCCCAGACCTAGGCGCAGCACTCACTCCCAAACTGCTGTACCGCGATTCCAATGGAGGTAATCCAGGAGACACGCGCTGCCTGCTCCTCAAACGCCGTCACAAACTCCACGAAGAAGACGCCGAAGGAGCGGAGCACCCCGAACACCAGGGCCGACTGGAAGAACGCTGAGAGCACCACCATCCATCCCCAGCCCCCGTCTGGGGGCTCGGCCCTACGCGCCATCTGGGAGGTGACAGAACCGCCGCCACTAAGAGCCCGGGTGAGAGCAAGGCTCAGGACTCTCCACCCCTCTGCCCATTCACCCACCCAGCCAGCCGGACCCCTACTGGCCACGCGGGGAAGGAAGGGGTGGTAAAAAGGAAGACGCTGACTAGGGCTTGAAAGCTGCAGAGAGGCTCCGTGAGGCGCCTGCGCCTTTCTCTAGGGAAATGATTTTGGGGGGAGAATAGGCGGGTGCCTGGCGGGCCATTGGCGACCGGGGGCGTGGCTCCTCTGGCAGACAGTCAAAACTCGAGGCCGGTGCGGGGTGAGCCAAGGTTCAGCGGAGGAGCCAGGAAGCGGCGCTGCGTATGGGCCTTACGTGTGAGGTGCACCTTCTCGATGTGGATTATCTAGTTTATCATTGCAAGGGTCAGCACCTGGCCAGCCTGGCCAAAGGTAACATTCCTGCCCAAAGCTCGCTCGCCGGTGAAGACTCGGGACTCCGGAGCAGGGGCGGAGCCAGAAGGGCAGGGCGGGGTTTAGAGCATTGTTCTGGACCCCGGTAGTGAGAGCGGAGCATGCGTAAAGAGGGAACATCAGGAGGTGGCTTAGCTGGGTCGCAGGTGACGCAGGGACCTACTAGGAAGCTGCTTCCGCCTACCACGTGAGGTAGCAGGCCAGTTCGTCCAGATTTCAGCACTAAGGCTCGCACGTAGGGAGTAGATAGGGGTTGGTGTTGGGTATACTGGTTCAGTAGAGGAAAATATTTACTTGTTTAACGGAGAGTTCAAAAGTTGCAAGGCCAGATGAGGGCTAGCAAAGGGATTATGAGATGAGACTCCAACAAAATACTCCAAGCTCCTGAGGTCACTAGAATCTAGATGCTGAGATCCCTGAGGGGTTCGAAGGCCAAAGAAAGAATTAAGGAGGATGGGTTATTGGACTCCTGGCGTTCGTTTCCGTAATGTCAGTTCTGTACCCACTAACAGGAAACCTACAGGTTACAAAGACCAAAAATAACTGGGGAGAGGAAAGGTGGCCCCTACCGACATCACCTACCTCTTCTTCGGTAGCGCTGGGACCCTTTCCTCTGTCCCTCTAGTAAAAACCACTTTCTAATCACAGTTTTTGATCTCACCATGATAGGCTAGAGACAAACCCTGACCACTAGAGCACTCTGCCCTACCCAGTCCCTCCACCTCATATAGCACTAATAATGCCTTAGCTTCCTGTTTCTTCATTATAATTCAAGCTCCCCAGGACCCTGACCTTGAAACTTGGTCTCAGACAAGTGGAGGATGGGGAGAGAGGCTGTGTAATTTTGAAAGCATATTGAGCCTCATAATTTTATATGTGGGAAGTAAAAGTACACCCAAAAAACCTTTTGGGGGGCAGGCATAAGGGGAGTAAAAATTTTGGGTGGTAGGGGAATATGCCAATGGTGTAGAAATTGGTGTAGCATAGTAGTTAAGAGTATTTTCTTTAGAATCATAGTTCCAACCTCAGCTTCATCAGTTATTAACTTAGTCAAGATATTGAATCTCTTAGTTGGTTTCTCTATCTGTAAATTGGGAATAATGATAGTAGGAAAAGTAAGATACCTACTTTTTAGGGTTGTCAGGGAAGTTGAATTAGAAGACCTATGTGCTAAAATGCTTAGTTTAGGGCCTGAAAACAAGTAGCAGGAGTAATATTAGCTGGTCTCATTTTCAACAGGAGATAAGCTCTAATTGGAGGAAAAGAAGGTTTTAGTTCCTAAGTTTCTTTTCTTTTTGCTTTGAAAAACCTAATCCAGGTCATAGGTTTTGAAAAACTGAGAAACACGACCACAAACTGTAAATGTTGGAAGGAGCTGCAGAGATCACATTAATAAACTTATTTCACAGTTGAGTAATTTAAGTCCAAAATGAAGGTAACATGAGAACTAGTGAAATTCTACCCTCTGTTCACAGGGCAGAACAGAGTTGTATACCCAGGACACACACAGGACGGGAAAGAAGTATACACTGGGTAATGGATAGATTCCAAGACACCATTGCTAGGGGAGGGGTAGAGTTGGCATGTTGACCTAACCACACAGCCTTCTCACTGCCACCTCCCAACCCCTGTTATCCTCATGGGACCCAGGTCCTATCTATTTGGGGGGGGGGGGTGGCGGTAGGGGGTGTCTCAGCACAGATGCATCCCCTAGTAACTTGGTATTATTAGTGGCTTCCTGGTTTCTCCCTGCCACCTCCACACTTCAGGCAGGAAGTGACTTCAGAGCAGCAGGATGCAGGTGGCTCCGGAAAAACTTTCCTGAAGTCACTGGTTCCTACACAATGAGCCAGAAGGCTGGGGCAAGGTAGTAGAAAACATGGGCCATTTAAAATGTCTGGTGGAATAGGCACAAAATCCAAGATGGTATCCAGGAGTGAAGAACTTTGTCCATCTTTCCCCAGTCTCCAAATCCCCCAGGCAAGAACCCAGAACACAACAGGCAGCACAAAGAGGCTTCTTTATTCCATGATTTTGATTGTGCAAGATCTAATATCTCCACCTCTAGGCACTCTCCACCTGCCAATCCAGTCTATTAAAAACAAAAAATCATGGTTCCTTCTCACATCTCTCTTCTGTTTTCCCTCCCTTCTGCAAATCTGCAGTGTGGAGTAAGAGGGAGAAGAGTAGCTTTCTTACCAGTTCTTACTAGTACTTGACAGCCACTAGTACTGACCTATCTTGAAGAAGCTCTACCCCACAAATTCAAAGTGCTTCTTACCCTCTTCATGTCCCATAAGCAAATAGGCTCCAGAGCAAAAGGGGCAGGACTGTAAATCAAATCCTTCCACCCAGCTAAGAGGCAACCCCATTCCTAACTTTCTACCCACTTGGCTTATACCAGAGACTGCACCCTTCAACCAACTTCTTATTTCTGCCTGGATACTTGATCCACTAGAAGGTCCATCAAACAATCAGCCTTTTAAATCTTACAAACCTCTAATCCCAATCCCAATCCCAAACTATTGCAAACTCATAACGGAACTCAGCCCCTTTACTCTCCCTGTGCATATACTGGTTCCACATTGGAGTGCAGTATGGGAGGACCAGGGCACAGACCCAGCTTTTCTAAGGTAATAAAGTTACCAAGCACCTGTGACTTCTAGAGGCAAAGAAGTTTCTGGAATCTAGACATTTGCCAGAAGATATCCAAAAACCCAATGAAGGAAGGAGTTTGTCTCAGGTAGAGAGGAACCCCAGGAACATTCAAGCCCAGATGCCTGTGCAGCAAAGGACTGGTCACGACATGTTTAGTCAAGATAAAGAATTTTGCAAATTTCCCCTAGGTCGTAAGATTCTTAGAGACTGGGCAGAATTGGAAAAAGTGGCATCATCTCTAATAAAGAATTTCAGATCTCTTCCCCATGGAGGGATCAACTCAGTGCTAAGAACACCCTCATGGAAGGGTTGTGGGCTCTATAAAAAAAGACATAGCAGAGTCAAACCTAGGTGAACAGATGAATGGACAATTAGGGGTATAAGAAAAAGCCTCTTCAATCAGCTTCCCAGTTCCAAGACTGACAAAGTCCACACACCCACAGCCCTCAGGAGGCATTTATTATCTCCATTTCGGGCTCACTATAAAGGTTCACATAACCCTTGAAGAACAGAGCAAAGTCTCTTCAGTTCTAGCCTGCTAGAGAACCTATGATATTCACAATGCCAGAGAGGGTTCCTGACCCAATTCCACAAACCCACATGTTCCCAGAGCTGCCCTAGAACAAATAAAGGTTCCAGACCTAGAATTGAAGGGCCAGGACACTGAGAACCTCTTTCTCCATTTCAAACAAACCAATGAGAAAACAAATAAACAATTATAAAGATAGAAGTATAGAAGTTATGGCAATAATAACATAAAACACTCAAGCCAAAGGAGACAGCCAAGTGCTAATCTCTGCCAGCAGAGCTGTGACCTCACATTCTGTGTTTCAGGTCACTTTGATCACACTGTGGAAGAGGGAAGTGGGCAATGAAATAGAATAAAGGCCCTGGTGCCACCCAAAGGCCTCAATAAATTATATTTACAGATAAACTGAATGAAATGGGAGTTATAAGTGGAAGACTGTTCCCTTTAGAAAATCAGGCTTCCAGCCTCTCCCTTCCCGAGCTCCTAGCTTGCTCTCTCCTCAGAAACAATTTTGATTGTGGGGAAGAGGTTTTGACCAGCAAAACAGAGGCAGATCAAGTTGGGATCTGCCACCCCTGCTCTCCCCAGTGAAAAATTAAGGTGGTGGCAGTTTCTGAGAATGGAGGGGCTTTGTATACCTCCATGCCCAAATCTGACATAGAAGCAGCTTTCCTAGCTTCCAATACTGACTGGGGTCTCAGCCTTTGCTCAGCTAGGGCCCTCCCAGAATGTGGTAGTGCACTTTGGTGTTGGTAGCAGCTCCGTGTTTCTGGCGCAGATGCAGCCGTAGTTGACTCTTGTGCCGGAAATGCAGGCTGCAGGGGTCGCACTGTAGGGGGAGGAGAGACAGCTGGGTCAGGTCACTTCCCATCTACAGCCACCTTTTAAGTGTTGAGCGAGATAGAACTGTCAGCTCTCCGCCCAAGAGAAGATCTTTAGTCCTCTTGTCTTCCAGAATCCTCAGGGAGAGGCCAAGGTGGTGCACGCCCTCCTCTTCAGCAAAGGATTTTCCATCCCTTAGCTCAGGGGTCCCCAAACTTTTTACACAGGGGGCCAGTTCACTGTCCCTCAGACCGTTGGAGGGCCGGACTATAAAAAAAACTATGAACAAATCCCTATGCACACTGCATATATCTTATTTTAAAGTAAAAAAACAAAATGAGAACAAATACAATATTTAAAATAAAAAACAAGTAAATTTAAATCAACAAACTGACCAGTATTTCAATGGGAACTATGCTCCTCTCACTGACCACCAATGAAAGAGGTGCCTCTTCTGGAAATGCAGCGGGGGGCCGGATAAATGGCCTCAGGGGGCTGCATGCGGCCCGCGGACCGTAGTTTGGGGACCCCTGCTTTAGCTGCTCTTCAGAAGCTAGTGTCCAGACAAGGAGCCTAATTTTTATACCTGCCCATCCCTACCCCATCTCCTCCCCTTACTTACCTCCCTACCCTAGGCCCTGCCCCTTGCCACATGGACTCTCCAGGATACCACCCATTTAGGAAAAAATCTAGAGACCACCAGGTCCACTCCTCTGGGATCCCCAACCTTAGGTAAATGGGAGGTAAGTCTAAGCCTTTGAGCAAGGCCAGGTCGGGTACTCACATGGTAAGGCTTCTCCCCAGTGTGGATGCGAACGTGGCTTTTAAGGGTCTGTAGGTGGCGGAAGCGAGTCCCGCAGGTGGGACAAGGATAGGGCTTCTCCCCTGTGTGGATCAGCACATGTGCACGCAGATGCGCTACCTGGGAAGGGAGGGAACATCAGACAAGATCTCTAGAAAGGACAGAACCCTCCCCAGACAGCCCACTCTGCCCTCTTGCAAATTTGCCTTTGAGCCAGTTCTGAGACTGGCTCTATACCTGTACAAAGCGGGATCCACACGTCTCACACTTATAGGGCTTCTCTCCCGAATGGATGCGGCTATGCGTTTTTAGGTTAGCTGGCCGGTTAAAGCGGGCTCCACAGATGGAGCAGTGGTAGGGCTTTTCCCCTGAAGGCAGGGAGGAAGGGAGGTCAGGGACTCTGTCCTAGGACACCTGTGGGCGTGAAGGCCAGGGCCCTCTCCTCCCTGCTCCTCCTCTACCTGTGTGCACCGTGCGGTGACTGGCTAGGTTGCCCTTGTAGCGGAAGGCTGACCGGCACAGCTGACACTTGTATGGCTTTTCCTCATCCCCAGGAGCCAAGGGGTCCAACCCCGGTGAGCACCCAGCCACAGCCTCACAGCTTTGGCAGCTGAAAAATTCACTTCCTGGGAAGGGGTGGGTAATGACAATACCAAGGAATCCTCAAACCACACAGCAGTAGGTTTTCTTTTTCCCAATCTACTGTTAAGACTTCTGGGGCTCAGTTGACTTGTTCATGGTCACATTGGTTAGTAAGAGGGAAAGCCAATATCTGACTCTCATGTCTCTCTGTCTCCAGAGTACTCTGCTAATCTTTGCAATAGTGGTGGTGGTAGGTGGAGGCCCCTACCAGCGCATGGAAGCTTCTGTTTCTCTCTCCTCTCTTGCACCACTCTCTCCACTGGAGAGACCCTGCCAAGCTCTGGGGAGCCCACTCAGCCCTGGATGAGATTAGGCCAGAAGTTCCCAAACACTGGTGCTCATTGGAAGCTTTAAAAAATACTAATGCCTGGCTCCCACTTCTAGACATTTTGATCTATGGGGTGTGACTTGGGAAATGGGATTTTAAAAGCTCCATAAGTGATTCTAATTTGCAGAATGTAATTGGAATAGGTCTTTCCTGAAGCCTTTTGGCCCAAACTGGTCTTGAGCAGCCACAGGAGAAAAGCCTAGAAGGAGATAAAAAGAGGGGCTCTTACCTGGTGATGGATGAGCCTGCCCAGAGGGTGATGATGCAGTGGCTTCTTGAGCCCGGGGTGTGAGATGGGGGGTATTGACTGTAGCCCCACATTTGAACTGTACAGTGGCAGCAGTTGGAGAGAGCCTAGGCAGAGTAAAAGGTTAGGAGAGACTATGAAGAGAGGAGTTTCTCTGCTAGAGAACTTAGAGCCAAAGGCCCACCCTCTAGAACAGGGGTCGGGAAACTTTTTGGCTGAGAGAGCCATGAACGCCACATATTTTAAAATGTAATTCCGTGAGAGCCATACAACGACCCATGTACATTATGCATTATCCAATAAAAATTTGGTGTTGTCCCAGAGGACAGCTGTGACCCGCAACCATGAACATGAGTGGTAGGAAATGAATGGATTGTAATACATAAGAATGTTTTATATTTTTAACATTATTTTTTAATAAAGATTTATCTGCGAGCCAGATGCAGCCACCAAAAGAGCCACATCTGGCTCACTAGCCATAGGTTCCCGACCCCTGCTCTAGAAGTTAGCCAATACTGACCAATGAGCCATATCCAATTGTGCTGCAAAGACCCACTAAAGTAAGTAAGCCTGGTCTCTGGCCAACTTCCTAAGGTGGGCTAGTGTCTCTGGAACCTATCCACTCACTCCCTGCTCCTGACCACCCAGGCCCAATGACTCTCTCTGCCTCTTAGCTGAGGCTAATCACTTCAAACTTTGGAGATTCCAGTTTCTGTACCTGCTCTGGGGACCGGGAATGGGTCCTTCTTCACTGCCACTGCTGCTGCTGCTGCTGCTGGATGCCTCATCTCCACTGGGGAGCCCAGATTGGGGGCAGAGTTGACCAGAACTTCTCTCCCCAGCCAGGCTCCCTGCCTGGGAGGCCTGAGAGTTTAGCACGATGAACTTGTATTTTTTCCAGTTGCAGGCCTTGGGGTCTGGGCTGCCTGGACTGGGGGGTCCTTGACTGCAGCTGCGAGACTCAGTAGGTGGGTCTGGGTGCCCTTCGGAGCGCCTGGGACTGCCTGGAGGAGGGGCTGTTGGGGGCGTGGGGGGTTCTGCCTCCAGGGGCCGCAGGGAGATGCCCAGAGGTTCATAGCTGGGAAAAGTGCGATGGACATTAGTGCTATTTGCTAATCTTGGCCTCTGCCCTTGACACTTGGGATGCCAACCATCTCACCCACGGAGAACACCGAGCTGGGGCTCCTCACCTGGACTGAATGAAGCGGTGGCATGCCTGGACCACATGATCCATCTGCAAGTAGGTGGCAGCTGCAAGAACGGCTGGTGCAGTGGATGGAGAGAGGCGTAGGCGCGACGTGTACATGAAGTCCAGAAGAGGAGCGAAACCTCCGGCTTCCGGGCCTCCGGGCAGAGAGAGCACATCCACCCCAACTCCTGCACGGCCTCGGAAAATTGAATAGAAGAAGCCACTGGAGAAAGGGCAGATAGGTCAGGTTAGAACCTAGGGAACCAAGAGAGATACTTGCCACTATGGAAAGCCACGCCCCGTAGAGAACCTCGCCTACTCGCCACGGTCACCCCGCCCCCAATTCCAGGGCGCTCCGCCTCCTGCTCCTGAAAGGTTTAGCTTCGTATTCCCTCCCAAAGACCTTATGGCTCCGCCCCTTTCCCCTTTAGTTCCACTCCACCCCAAGAGGCTCCCCTCGAACCTGCAAGCGATAAGAACTGCCTTGTGAGCCCGAAGGGGTTGCCCGCCAACCAGCAGCGTGACGTCAGTGAGGATTCCGCGCAGGCGCAACTCATTGAGGTTGCCGAGCACGTCGGAGGAGTGGCGAGTGAACTCGCGGACATAGCCCAGCGCTCCCTCCGGAGTAGCGGTGGAACCCATCGTGACGCAGGCCTGAGGGTGCCAAGGGATCCAGACAGTCCTAAGACGCCTTGAGTTCCACAGTTTGCCTCTTCCTCCTGATGTGCAACTAGAGCCTAGCCTCCGGCCCCGGCTTATGCAGTCTCACTTAATTCATCTTGTTCTTCGCCCTCGATCGCACCGCTTTCGTCCTCTATAGATTCGAAAGTTCCTACACCGCGGTGTCGATGGCGAGCGTGGGGACTCAGGTCCACAGCACCCTTAGCTCGACTCCTAGTGCCCTTTCAGCACCCATCCACCCACTCCTCTCCGTTTCACCGCGTTCCTGAGTTGCAGGTGTCCGACCCTGCCCGGAGACCCTAGGCGATTTGCGGTCCACACACCTTCAAATCAGTAGAAGTTCTCTCCCCCAAACCACGAATTCTAGTGCTATCTAGTCCGGGATCCCTATTTAACCCAATTTGGGGGCCTCAGTCTTCCTATATCATCAACAAACCCCAAATCTCTACGGGTACCCGGGAGTCTGGCTCTCTAAGTCTCTCGTTCTTACCCCCGTCCTGCAGGGGCTGCGGCTTCTCTTCTCAAGGGGGTGGGTCCTTTCTCTGCTCTTGGTCTCGGCTCCTTTATCTGGCCGGGATGGCGGGGGCGGGGGTGGAGGTGGGGTGAACGCCTGGGTCTGTATCCTTCCTTCCTCCGTAGCTCTCCAGATGGCGAGCCCGGGGCGGGGTCTCCGGCTCTAGGGCGGGACCTCAGAAATGTTGGATGGTCATAACCTAAAGGGTCTTAGGTCACCGATAGTGCAAACGTCGAGAATGGGACATTCAAATTGGGGAGAAGGTTGGGTATATAGAGTGGAAACATGGTTGACTGGGTGGTGGGGGACTGAATCAGCGAAAATTGGTATATTGGCTTTTGGAAGGGGGTGCCAGGAACCTGTTACAGGAGTGTGAATACAGCAAAACTCCAGTGTACGGTATTAGGGGACATAAGTGAGAACCCAACGAGGTACCAGTTTTGGGGAAGCTCCAGTGGGCTCTTGTGGGGTCTGAGACAGAGGAGGGGTAGTGTGAAAGACAGGTTTCTCTAGCAGGGCCTACCAAAAAGGGGACTCTGAGCGGGCGCGGTAGGGAAAGGGCGGATATGATTTCTAGTTTGTTTCCGTCCATTGTCCTGAGACCGGACGGCTCCTCCAGCTGCTTCCCCTCGAGGAGGTGGGGAAAGTCCCGGGTGGGAGCCGAGAGACGCTCAGGAGACCTACGCGTCCGGACTGTCGCTCTCGACTCCCTTCAAAATTCTTTTAGAGATCCAGAGAGAGAGAGAGAGACTCCCGCCAAACCCCGCTCGCCCTCCCCCAATCCCAGCACACTAGGGCTTCGGGCATCCTCCGGTAGGCTTCGCTAGGAGGTTGGCGGGACGCCGGGGTCCAGCGCGGCAAAGGCAAGCAGGCAAAGCTCGGCAATGTCTGGCTCCTTCCACGAGGGGGCGGACGAGCACTAGCTTCGTCTCACTGGTTCGTTTTCACCCGGCTGGACCGGGTCCAGTCTGACAGGGACTCGGGATCAATTCGGTCTGAACGACGGAAACCTTCGTCCTCGTCCCCTTTGCGCTTGTTTATTTTGTCCCTTTGTCTCCTAGAAGGGAACTAGGGCTGTTGGGCAGAGGGAGGGAAAGTTAGGCGACAGAAGTGACTTTTCTCCGAGGCTGGGTTCCCTACCTGGGGTGAGAAATCCGAGGGAATTGGGCCCAAGGGAAATGGGTGGGACAAGGAGTGAGGTCTGAGCCCTGAGAAGACAGGGTTTTCCATTCTAATTCGTCTAGACACTATTATCTGTCTTTACAGGTGAATTTTTAATGAACATTAATATGAAAGTTGGGTGGCATGAATGAAAAGAAGGAAAAACAGGGAGGTTCTTGGGATAAAAGAAGGGAAGGAAGGCAGGAGGGTCCTGATAACCCTAATTTTAAGTCCCTGATCTGGGACATGGACATGGGTCAAACCCTCACTTTTATTTTGTTTGAGAAGACATTGGGCTGGGTGGACGAGGCTCATTTGGAGAAGGGAGGCCAGAGCTGAGTCCAGGTGCAAAGCAGGACTTGGATTTGGACTCAGGAGTCCTCCATTACCCAGGGATGATTAACCATTACCCACAGAGTTGCATATCTAGGCCTGGGGCCCTCCCCTTCAGATTTGAGGATGTCTTCATTTGCATGCTCAGAAAAACTGCTGAGAAACTGAGAATTGAGGACCACTAAGGTTTCAGGACCATTTGGTGGCTTTTGATGTGAGGGTTACTTTGATCTCTGCCCAGTGTGAGGGTGGCAGTGAAAGTAGGGACTCCTTTGGTATCAGATTGGTATTGATTTTGTGTTACCTGGTCAAGTGTGGGATGTATGTTTATTATGGGGCGTTGAGTTAGTTTGATTATTTTGGTCACTGGGAACCGCATTCAGGTTTGAGAGCAAATGGTAAGTTTAAGGCATGGAGTTGGTTTTGAAGCTGCATTAGTTTAGGAGATTCTGACACTCACAATTTGGAGATTGTCATCTTGGAAAATCAGGAGGACTTGCTATGTGTCCTTGGGGAAGTGGATAAGAATTTTGTTTCAGGGATTCATAGTCATTGGTGTATATGGACAATCTGATGCTCAAGTACAGCATTCATGCTGATTTGGTGGTGTGTTATGTTTTGGGGTGCCATATAAGTTTCAAGGCTCAGATAAGATTGGAAGGGACATAAAATTCAATTTGGAGACTTTTATTAGCTTGCAG
Organism: Saccopteryx bilineata; assembly: GCF_036850765.1. Classification (NCBI taxonomy): domain Eukaryota; kingdom Metazoa; phylum Chordata; class Mammalia; order Chiroptera; family Emballonuridae; genus Saccopteryx; species Saccopteryx bilineata. The sequence continues at coordinate 355,549,334 of NC_089491.1, read as the reverse complement.
TAGAACATAATAAGAACCTGAGAGTGTGTTTGTAGGCCTTCTATGATAATGGGTCCATGAGGGGGAGCAAAGCTTTACATTTGAATATTGTGTTAACTTAAATGTGAGGAGGGGATATTCCTGTGTATGCACAGATAGCCAATAAACTTTTTCCAGGGGGCAGAAACAAGATGAGGGCCCAGGGTGGGAAATTAAAGTTTTGGGGTATTCTTATTTTGGGGTGTTTTGCAGTTATTTGAGTGAAGCTGAGGGATAGATCGTAAGGTGAGATTATTTGGAAGGTTCACTTAATTTGGAGTGTGATGCTGGTTTGGGGTGTCCTTTGCTTATAGTTCCCTTTCACCCCACATTCTAGAAATCTCTTTCTTTAGTGAACCCCAAATATGCCCAGGATTTGACCAGAGAAATTTGGAAAGGGAGTGTATTTCCTCTTATTTCTATGTGGCCTGAATAGATCTGAGGGAGAAAAGGTGGTTTTAGACTCTGAACCCCAATTTCTTAAGGGAGCACCTCAGTTTGGCAGAAGGTACGGGAAGATGAGGTGTCTTGTGGTAAAAGTGGACACCCCTGACTAGGTCAGTGCTGTTGGAACTGTGGCAAGGAGAGGTGGTGGTTGGGGTACAAGGAGTTGATTCTTGGACCCTGGTTTTCTAGAATTACAGCCCCAAACAGAAAGCAGACAGAGGACTGGGCGTGTTGATAGACAGGGAGGAGGGGTTCCTCCCGGTATTAGGGGCTAGGGGGTAAGCCAGGCCAGCTCTGCACGCCTGGGTCCCTGCTCTGTTCGGCTCTCCTCCCCTCTCTCCCTCCCACCGCCCACCCCACAACCCAAGGGAAAAAAACTGCCTGTGCAACAGCAATGGCAGATTCCAATCCTCCAGGCTTTCCTGAACCACTACCGAGACCAGCCAGGGGGGAGGGGAAGGGAGGAACGGGCTTTCCCGCTTCCCTAAGACTGGGGCTATGAGCTTGACCTCCTGGCCCCTAGCCCTTCGAGGAGTGCCCCCACTCCGGTCTGGAAGCCAGGTGTCCTGGACCCTAGCCCCCGGGCAGGGGGGGAGACTTGGAGAGACGGGGAGGAGGAAGGAGGAGTGACTTCCAAAATTGGCATCGGGACAGAGCAGGGCTGGCGGGAGGCAGGCGAAAGACGGAATTTTCCTGAAAAAACGGGGGTATCTGAGGACCCCAAATTTGGAGAGCTAGTCAAGGACTGTCCTGCCAACATCCTAGATTTTTTGGGGATTTTTTGGGGGCCCCAGGATCCCTCTAGATGGGGTGAGGAATGTAGTGTTGGGGGAATCTGACTGGGGCATTGCAGCTGCCTCTCCCGCCGAGTTGGACACGGATGGGCTGGGACGGGTTTGGGGGGGGTGTCCCCAATTCTGACTTAGAGTGGAGGAACCCCCTCCTGAGCTCTCTTGTGGGGGTCTCCCCTCCCTAGGGCACTCCCCACTCCCTGAGCCAGCCAAGAGGAAGGAGGCCAGCGATGCGACTGGGGCGGCTCCTTTCTCCTGCACCCCAAATGTGAGGGATGCACCCCAAATTTTGATCCCTTCAAAATAGGGGACCAGGATCTCAGGGGAGAGTAGCTGAGGTAAGTGGGGAGGAAAGTGTCCCCTGTTTTCAGGAGAGACGTGGCGGTTGGGGGGGAGGTTTGGAGGTACGTGCTGGGGTGGGGTTGGGCTTTGTCAATCTTGGAACTGGGGGGATAACTGGAGAGGTTTTCTCTTATGGCCCTAAACTGCAGTCCCCCAGATAGAAACCAAAGGCTGAGACCAGAGGGTCCCCCAACATCCCCAGCCATTAGTAAAGTGTCTGATTTGTTTCACCCCCACAAAGGCTCTGCCGAGGATGGGTGCTGGGGGCAGCTGTTCAGTTTGGGGGGCTGTGGAGGGTGGAATGAGAAGGACTTGATGTAGGATAGTGGTGTCAAGGAAGGGGGTCTGGCACCTCCTGGGCCTAAAAAGACTGCTTACACCTACTATCCTAGGTCTTTTTGATTGCTAAGAGTTTTGGGGGGTGTGTCGGAAGGGAAGGTGGTAAAGGGTGGGATGGGAGGTGGGAAGCTAACTTTTGGGTTTTAGAGGATATTATTTTGATTTGCGAAAGTGATTTGGCCCTTGGATTTTGTTTTCTGGGGTTTACTTTTTAAAATCAAGTCCTGGACAGGAGAAAAAGGCTGAGGGAAGGCCTAGGGTGGGGTTGGGGAGAGGCGTGTTTGTCTCAGCTTAAACGTGGCTTTCTGGGGTGGGCCACCTTCCTGGGCCTGGTGGATAGGCAGATGAGGATTGTTGCACCAGGTGGGACTTGGGTCCTGGGGGGCCATGGGGAGTGGAAACACAGCTGGGGGTTAAATACCTGGCCCCTAGGTCCAGATGGCTCTCTTCCTGGGCCCTGCTGCTCCCTTCTCCCCCTGGCCTCCATTTCCTGCCTTGGGCCTCCATCTTGTGGCAGGCCCAGGGCCCAGGGCAACTTCCGGCCCCCCTCTCCCAACCATGTTCCAGCCCCACCACCTCTGGATTGCCAACTTCCAACTCTGCTGTCCTTGGCCTCCAGTCTCTCCTTGCTTTCTCTTGGTTTCTGACCCAGAGAGGGGAGGACTGAACACAGGAAGCCCTGGGTCCCTGCCCTTGCTGACTCGAGAGTTTTCGGTCCCCCAGTCATTCCCTATTTCCTCTGCCTTGGACCCACCCTAGGGATCCCCTGAGCAGTTTCTACAGAGGGAAGATGGTTCCAGTCTTATTATACTGCAGACATGCCCCTTGGGCCCCTCTCCCCCAGTTGCCTGCTCAGCTCCTAGTCCTGGATTCTTGTTTTCCCCAACCATTCTTGGGACGTTTGCCTTTTGTGCCTCCTCTCTCCCTGCTCTTGGTGGTGGGGCTTCCCAGCACTGTCTCATTCTCCCTTCCTTTCAACCCACCCGTCCTGCTCCCGCCTCAGCAGCACACTGTGGTTTGTACGGCACTGTGGCCACGTCCAAACCACACTGTGGTGTTAGAGCGAGGGCAGGGGAGGCACCGCTGAGGCTTGGCCCTGGAGGCCACCCTGAAGAACACAGACATCTGGGGCCTTCTTGCAAGATTATAGGGTGGAGGGGGTATGTGAAAGCACGGAAAACAGCCCCTCTAAAATCTCCAGGCAGTCTCAGAAACACTGACTGCTAGAGACCCTGGGAGTAAGTTCTGCCTTCAGAGAGCAAAGTGGAGCCTTTGTTCCCCACACCCAGCTCCCCTGGCTCTAGCAGCACAGAAATATTGGCACTGCAAAGAGTCTGCCAATATTGGCTGAGCTGCTCCAGGCAGGGTGGTGAAAGCTGCCCAGGAGGGGCTGAACCCCTGGGGGCTAAGAAGAGAGTGAATGGCCCCTTGTACTCCAATAATGTTAAGTGGAGGCACCAAGGTAAGAGGAAAATCTTTATTGTTTCTGTATAAAAATGTCCATTAGATGCAAGTGAAAGAGGATGGAGGAAGATGCTTATACAAGAACAGCAAGGTGGGCAGCCTCCGCAATCTTTGACCCTCTCTCATGCAGGCCTTGGTCAGAGTCCTAGGTGATCCACAGGTCCAAGGTGAGAAGGGTCAGAGGTGGAAGGTTCAGCGAGACAGCAGAGGAGGATCAGCAGAGGTCATGAGAAGGCCAGAATCCAGGGTCAGGCTGTCTGGAACAGGAAGTAAAATGGGCCGAGATGGAGCAAGCCCCAAGACAATTCCTGACTCCAAAGCCCCTCACTCTTCACTCACCCAACCACCTGCAGTGTGTATGAGAGAACCTTCTCTTCCAAAGCCCCTGTACAAGGGAGGGGACTTCTGCTAAGACCCTCCCTGACCCCTTCAGCTGGGATGGGAGGAGAAGGACTCCTACCCTGGTCGAAGTTGAGTTTCTTGGATGGAGGAGTTTCTCCTAGCCCTTCAATATCCACCAGGTCACTGTTGGCGTCGGAGTCATTCAAAGCACTGAGTGTCACATCTGGGAGGGGGGCATAAGCTAGGTTCTAGGTTCCTTGACTTCCCTAGTTTCCCAAAGCTTTGAGCTCTCCCTCCCTCCCCTACCCCAGCCACTCTCTAGAAACCTTCACAGGGAGAGGAAGAGATTTGTCCTTTGACCCAAGCCAAATTCTCTCATTGAACCTCGGATGGGAATTCAACCCCTAGGCAGCAACTCCACAGCCCTCACCAGCCTTCTGTTTCTTTATGGGGGGACCCCCGGCCTCAGGGACACTGGAGCTGCTTGGTGGAGGAGCTGCTGGAGGAGGTGTCAAGACACCAGATGCCACCTTCTTGGGCCCTTTTTTGGGTGACTCAGCTGGAAGGGGGATACCAGAGTCTTCATATACTTTGCGCTTCACAGTAGCCTTTATCTGAGCCCTGAAGAGAGAGCAGGTTAGGATGGGAGTCATCATCTGAGAACCTGAGGGGGAAAGGGAGGGGCATGGATAAAGGGGGCACTCTGAAGGAATACCAGGGAGCCCCTTCAGAACTTGGATAAGAATACAACTTACAGCCCCAATTCTTTGGTTGGATCTCATTTTCCTTAAACTTTTCATTCACTTAGGGCAGATGGAGTGTAAAGAGGAATTCCTGGACTGAGCCATTGGAAGGGCCCATCTCCTAATTCTCTTCTGGGAAAGGAGTATGGATGTGAAAGGCTAACAAGCCTTAGTGATCTATTTACAGATGGATTCTGATCAACAAGTTCAGAATGACAGCACCCCTGGAAACATCTCAGTAGAGTCCCAAGAGAGCTGTATAAATAACCAGGCAGCTCCCCATGTGTGCCTTGACTGGGCAAGCCAGGGGTCTTGAACCAGCAACTTCAGCATTCCAGGTCGATGCCTTATGCACTGCGCCAACACAGGTCAGGCACCAGGCAACTCCCATTACCAAATTCAATTACTGGGTATCTCAAGTCATTTAAAATAAAATTCTGGGAAGGTCCTGATTACCAAAGCACTTTGGTAACTTCCGACCAATTATGCCATTTATCTTTCAGTCCTCAAGGGGATGCTAACAAAACTAGCAACAAAGTAGGAAAGATGTTGAGCTAGAAGGAAGTTCTGAGGCAGATGGAACAATGGGTATGGAGGAAGAAAGCTGCCCACCCCCCTCTTTCTATACCAGCCACCCCTCCCTCACACTGTCCGTTCCTTGATGACACAGCTGATGTGATTAAGATCGTCCCCAAATCGCTTCACAGCAGCCCTCAGCATCTCTATCTCCGTCTCCGTCCATTTGGCACTGTCAGAAGGGGAGAGGGGAATAGCGAAAGTGGGAGGAGGGGTGTGGAGCTAGCCCCCAGGCTTTGCATTCCACAGCAACCAGCCTCCTCCCCTTAATCCCTGGGGGCCCACCCATGGATCCATAAAGTGGACCTCCTTAAAAAAAAAAAACAAAAATTGTAAAGATTTTAAGACCCCGTGGGAACCCCAAGGACCCCCAACCACATAACATTGCAACATCCGCCACCTTATAAGAAAGCCTCTTCCCCATCATCGTGAAACAGCTGCTATCAACAGCCTACTGAAACCAATTCGACAAGTAGGGGGTCTTACAAACAGAACCCCTGAACACAATCTGAGGAAGTTCCACAAGACTGGGGGATGTGGGTAGTGGTGGTGGTGGTCTGTCGTCTGCGGGTTCAGGTTATGAGCCTTAGTCTGCGGTTTTATCTGTCATTCATTCAACAATCATTTACTAACACCCACTCGACACCGTGCCAGACACAAAGGTGAACTAAAAGTAACACCTGTCCCTGCTCTAAAAGAGTCCGTGTCAGTGATCCAGTCCAAGCGTCCGCACTCAGCATCCACGTCCCAGCCCGGGCTCACGTACCCCGCGGGGGAAGAGTCGGCCACGGGATGCAGCTGCATCGTCAGCTCCCCAAGCTTCGTAAAGGCGGCGCCCGCCGCGGAGAAGATCTCTCCGACCTGGGGGCCGGGCAGTGGGGGGGGGGGGTGAGCAGGCAGCATTACGGGGTACCAGAGCACACCCCACGCGGTCCCTCCCAGAGCCGCCAGCCCCCCAACTCTCGCCCGCCTCCCGCCCCCCACTCCAGGCGGAAGAGCCGGGAGCCAACTTGGGGGCGGCCGGGGGACGCTCTCCCGTAGCCGCCAGGGAGCGCTGTCCGCAAGGGAGGTCGAACCTTTGTGGACGCTGACGTCATGGTCCCGAGCGCTTCCGCCACGGAGATGTTGCCGCCGCCACTGCCACCACGGAGCCGGGACCACGAAGAGCTAGCGGAAAGAACCTCTCCGACCCGCGCTGGAAGTCCCACCCCTACCCGCAGCTGATTGGCTCAAAGTCGGACGCTCAGTGCCTCACGGACTGCAGTTACTTAGGCTGCCTCGGTGCGTGGAGGGAGTGGAAGTCGCCGCCTCACTTCCGGCCCGGCTGCCCTCCACTTCCGTCAAGAGGTCCGTAGTCTATAGAGGTGGTAGTCTAGCCCAGGCGCCCGCCTCTCCCAAGCCAAGCACAGACACAAAGCTTAAGAGAGCAGTTTCTCTTTATTGTGGAACGGGAAAAGGCAAAGGCGAAAAGTACGGAGGGACACGTAACAGGCAACCCTAGCCTCTCTCTACTGGGGCCGGCCCCAGAATGGGGGTCAGGAGGGAATGGAGAGAGTCTTTAAATAGAAGAGAGGGCTGAAGAGGGTAAACGCGACAGTGCTAGCGCACCATATATTCCTTGCGTTTATTGAGCCGAACTTGGCAGAAAGAGAAGCCTCCGAGGAGGAGATAAAGGCCCGCAGCGATGAAACAGTTGTAGCTGACTTGCTCGTAAAGGTCGTATATGTTCTGGGGGCCATTCCTAGGAGTGGGGATTAGGCAGAGAAGTGTCAGAAACATTAATAGCAGCCAACATATACTGAGTACTAACTATATGCTAGGTAGAGGTTCTAGGTGCTTTTACGTGTATTATTTCAATCTTCTTCACCCTATTACAGCATCCACTTTGCAGACGGGGACGGAGGCACAGAAAAGTAAAGTAAAATATATAAATAAATCACAACTAAAGTGTGAGTTTAGGATGGCTACTGAGCTCAGACTCCTATGACCAATACGAACTGTAAGCTAAAGAGAGCAGTTCTCCACAAATAGCCTTCTACAGTTCCCTGCCACAATTCTGCAAACTGGCCCAGCCACCTCCCACCAACTCTTAGCCCAGCCTCTCCCACCTAACACTTACTCAAAATCTTTATCCGTGAAGGGAACGTCCTCAATTAGCACTGCGGAATGGACGTTGAAAAAGATTCCGAGCATTATCTGAAAGCAGGCAATGGGTAGGTTTTAACCTCAGGCACCTGCCCTTGTCACTCCCTAACTTCCACTTATAATGTTGCCACAACATCTGGCTTTGGGAATTAACAGAATGCGCTGGGATTCAAGTGGCTGTTGCTGGGTTCGTACTCAGTCACCCGAAACAGGGCATGGGGTGGTGACAAAGAGATGACTTGGTTGGGGCAAAGGCAGGATTAGTGAGTAACCCTGGGAGTCCAGTTATTCTCCTCTTTAGAGGAGTCATTATCACGGGACAGGGCATAAGGGGTCAGGGGGAATCGGCACTTCATATTATTTCTTCCTGGAGTGGGGCGAGTAGAGTTCTGGGGAAACAAGACACAGCTACCCATTTCGGAAACAAGCGCTCCCTTTCCTCCAAGGCCCTCCATTCAGTTTAAGGATCTCTCAGGAACCCAGCTCTCCTTCCTCTTTACCTTGAGGGGCCTCCAAATTTACCAGCCCGGGCTCCCATTCCAAGCTCCAGCTCCCTCCCTCACTACCGGCCTTCCCAGCTCCCCATTTTTCAACCTCAGTTCTGTCTTGTTTTCCAGCGGCTCATCTACCACCCCCTCCAGCCGGCCTGCTGCTTTCTAAGGCCTAGAGTCTCCTAGACTTCCAGCCCCCAACACCCGGGCCCCTCAGGCCCTCTCTGGTTCTCGCCGGCCAGTCCCCTTACCAACATGATCACTCCCCAGGCACTGAGAACGATGCCGCAGGCGGCCAGCTTGGGCCCACAACACAGAAGGGATGCCATGAAGAAGGCAGTCGGAGATCGCCTAGATCTGGGCCGAGTGAAGAGGCGGTGAAAGAATCCTCCGAGGCGCTGGAGGGGTAAAAGCGAGCTGGAATCCCGGGATCGGGCCACGAAGTGCAGAAGACCCTGAGGTGCGCGGAGGGACGCGGCCTGGGACCCAACCTTCGTACGGGGGGGGGACACCAGGCGGAAGACGCTGGGCCACTTTGGCTTCTCTCCAGACTTTGGCGGTAAAAGGCGGTATCTGAAACCAATGAAGCCCCTCCGGAGTTCTCTATTGACCCATGTAGCTGGGGCGCGAGTATTGTACTAGCAAGCGCCTAATGTTTCTTGGTCCCTCCCCCCCCGTAGGAATGGGAAGAGCTGGTATATCACATGATCCATTTTGGCAAGTCACGTGATGAGGAGCGGTCCCTGGCGAACGGGAAAAGTCTAGATCGCGGCAACTGCTGGTAACATTGGCGGTGGGCTCTTAGTAGCGGAGGATTTGAACTGACTTTGCTCTCAGATACTGTAGTTTCGGGTGGTATCCAGTGATGGGGAAATGGTAAGTGTGACATAGAAATTCACGCCGATATCTCCTCATCCCTACCTTTAAAAATAGATACTGTGACGTAGTAAAAGGAAATGGGAGACCCTTCCTGAGAGCAAACGTGCTGTTGAGGCTAGAACCCTTTAAAAGTGCAGAGGGTTGTTGGCATTAGCAATTCTTAAGTAATATTTTGTTACCAAACATAGACTACTAAATGGTTTTGGATGCCAAGTCCAGGTGATAATATGGGTGATAGGAAAAGCTTAGGGAAAGTAGACTGAGTAAACTTGTGAAGGTGAGTGGGCCTGCTAAATGTACTGGAGAAAGAAGTAATACACAAATTATCACTTTGCTTCCCTACTGTAAATTAAGAAAACCGACTATAGGTCCTTTGAATAAGGTAAGGTACAAGATTTTAAAAATATGAATAGATCATCCACTCCAAAGAAAAAGTTTGTATACATCACTGGTAACGGACAGGTTTGTAATAATTACTCAGAGAAATGAGTGTTTCAAGAACACTGTTTTGCTCTGAGTTTTTTGTATATAGTCTAGTGAAGACAATGATCATAGCCTAATTTAGAGGGATCATTTTATCCCAAGGCCCCAGAACTAGACAAACAGTGGTGAGCAGAACTTTGTGGTATTTTTCCATTTTTGTGCATATTATTCTGAAAAGGGTAATGAAAGAGAGTGTGGAACCTGGGACACATGTAAAGAAAGACGCCAGTGTACTAAAGAGGCAGGGAAAGTGGCCTTGAGACATGAATTTCATATCTCTTTTGTTTGAGACTGTTTTGGGAAGGAAGTCTGTTGGGGCCAAAAGGTTTTTTTTTTTTTTAAATTGATGTTAGAGGGGAGGGGGCGGGTAAGGAAGGAACGGCAAGCATCAATTTATAGTAGTTGCTTCTTGTATGTGCCTTGACTAGGCAAGCCTGGGGTTTCGAACTGGTGACCTCAGCATTCCAGGTCAATGCTTTATCCACTGTACCACCAACAGGTCAGGCAGAGCCAAAAGTTTTTATCAGCTCCAGGAGTATTTTTTTTGGGGGGGGGACAGACATAAAGAGAGAGGGACAGATAGGGACAGACAGGAAGGGAGAGAGATGAGAAGCATCAATTTTTTGCTGCGGCACCTCAGTTGTTCATTGATTACTTTCTGGTTGCTTTTTCATATGTGCCTTAACCAGGGGGGCCACAGCAGAGTGAGTGACCCCATGATCAAGCCAGTGACCTTGGGCTCAAATCAAGAAGCACCATTCTTGTTCCAGGACTTTGGGGGGGGGGGTAGGTGTGTGAATAGGAGGAATAGGAGTGGAGGGAAAGTTGCCAAAGAACACAATCAGGACTTTTTAAGTTGGCCACCAGGCATGAAGTCTAACTCCTGGGAAAGGAGAATTCGATGTAGTTCATTTCTCTAAGAAATCTCCTCCATCCACTGCTGAGAGCATTCTTTGCATGTTTGCAAGTAGGGTCAGTGCCTTAGAGCAGGATACCCTTGTCCAGGTGCTGCCACTGAGGGCCAAATTCAGCCTGCATCCTGTCTCTTTAGCAAAGCACAGGAGTTTTTGTTTGTTGCATTTTTTAAATCTTGACTAAACCAGAAGAAAATTTTTTGACACACAAAGTTTATATTTCACTGTAAAGTTTATTGGAACACAGTCACATTCATTCATTTTCATATTGTCTGTGGCTACTTTTTATAGGAGAGTTGAGTAGTTGTGACAGAGATAGTGTAGCCTACAAAGCCAAAAATTTTTATTTGACCTTTTACAGGAAAGGTTTGCTGCCCCGTGGGATACTGATGTAGGGGATTTAGTTTGGAGAGGAAGTAGAGCCCTAGCAGCAGAGACAGGAAACCATGAAATTCAAAATGAAAATTTCAGTCCTAGAGCTGATCTGAAGTTTTTCAGGTGGGGGCACCTTAGAGCTCAGATAGTGACACTGTTCTCTATGTGGCTGGGCTTTAAGTATTCATAGGCTAAGTCAAGTTGCTCATTCCGGGCTATAATTTTTCTTTCCAAGTTTTCCAGATCTGCTTGTAATTGGTTTAGTACAGCCTTGGCCTTGGAGCCCGAGAAATACTTTTCCTTGTGATGCCCCAGAGGCACCTGAGAAGAACAAAGGGTCAGTCAGTTTCTAACATGAAGGCAGAAGTACCTGGAGCCTAGCCCCTCACTCTGATGTTTCCCTTCCACTGTCATTTCCCTTTCCTTAGAGTCCTCTCTTACCATGTCTGGCTGGCGTCTACCCAGATGCCATGTTATAGTCATTTGAAGACAGGCCTGTTGGATATCAGGTAGTGACCCCATCACTGTGGCCATTGTCACATCTTCCTTGGTGGTAGGTGGGGGCATTCTCATTGTGCATGGGGCGTTAGGGACCCAGGCATACCAGTCCAGCTGGGGGAAGAAAGTACAACCCTAGGATTCTGGTATTTAGGGTTTGAACCCTCATCTTTCCCTTGGGCATTCCAAGGTCCAGACACTTGCCTTCAGGGACCTAGGCTTTCAGCTGTCCATACCTGGCCCTGGTTGATGGCCCCATGCTGGGCAGTGCATGTGAAGATACACATGGTAAGGAAATGGCAGAGCTGAGCCCGAGACTGGAAGGAGACGGGGAAACCTGGTCAGGAAAGAAACAGGATTTAGAGGCGACAGCAGAGAGGAGAGAAATAAAGGTTGATGTCTTGGATGTCTATCTGGTATTGATGAATGTTGGTTCATTTATTCAAATATATTTGCAACAGACATAAGTTTTTCAGCTCAGCCTCAAGCAATATAGTTTGGTTACCTTAGGTCAGTTACCTTCTCTGAATGTCAATCTTCATCTGTAAAGTGTGGATGATACTTTATTAATGAGGTAATATATCAAAGTCACCTGGTATGTAACAAGTGCTTGGTAAATAATAATTATTGTAACTATGGAATGGTTAGGGGCTGAAAAGGTTAAGTGATCAAAATCCTTTGACTTTAAAGGTGGTTAAGAATTTAGGGCTGCTTTGTCCTGGCCAGATAGCTCTGTTGGTTAGAGCATCCTCCTGAAGCACAGAGCTTGCCAGTTCGATCCCAGTCAGGGCACATACAGGAGCAGCTCGCTCCTGAGGCCAAAGAGAATAAACTGCTTGTTCAAGAGGCTGACCTTGAACTTGGGTTCCTGACTGCTACCTCAGACAGTTTTTAGTTTTAGCACATTTCCTCTACAAGCCTTTTGGGAAAATTAAGCAAAGGTCAGCTATGAGAACTGAGGAAGAGAGAATGAGAGGCACTTAATAGAGGTTAAAATTAACATGTGAAAGTTTTATTTTCTGAATGTAGTTGATACTAGTTGGGGAAAAGATGGCCAGGGAGAGGAAGAAGAGACTTTGGGGGCATGTGGAGCCTAAGGGACAGTCCTGGGATGTCCTAGAGGAAGTTTGATCTTGGGGGGGTTAGGGAGGTGCAGCCTCAGCTTCCCCAGGGAGATGCCCCTCCAGAGTGCAGTTGTTAGCTCATTGCATTCGCAGAGCCTGACCATAATGACTCCCCAGTAAATGTCTGCAGTTGTCCCACAAAGGCAGAAATGTTGGTGCAAAGTGTGAGGAGCAGGGACTGAAGAATGATTTGAAGCAGTCCAGGTTGGCTCAGGTGTGTGAGAGAAGGGATGACCCAAGGAGAGCTCAAGAAAAGCTGTTTCTTCCCCAGTTGTTAAATGTGAGTAGGGGGTGCAAAAGCTAGTGACTAGATTCTAAGCTAGTGGCTAGATCCTATCCGGGGTTTGGGGGAAGACGGATTGGCCAAAGTACCGGGAGCCCCAAGGGACAAGGCACTGAGTTTGGGTTTGAGCCAAAGCATATACCAGGGGTCCCCAAACTTTTTACACAGGGGGCCAGTTCACTGTCCCTCAGACCATTGGAGGGCCAGACTATAAAAAAAACTAGGAACAAATCCCTATGCACACTGCACATATCTTATTTTAAAGTACAAAAAACAAAACGGGAGCAAATACAATATTTAAAATAAAGAACAAGTAAATTTAAATCAACAAACTGACCAGTATTTCAATGGGAACTATGGGCCTGCTTTTGACTAATGAGATGGTCAATGTGCTCCTCTCACTGACCACCAATGAAAGAGGTGCCCCTTCCGGAAGTGCTTTGGGGGCCGGATCAATGGCCTCAGGGGGCCGCATGCGGCCCGCGGGCCGTAGTTTGGGGACCCCTGGCATATACAATATTGAGTTTGCGCCTAGAAATGACCTGCACTGTGGTAAAGTGTGAAGTGTGCCTGGATCCTCTGTGTGTGCGGGACAGTAGCAGGACGAAGGGGGAAATGGAGTGGGTCATTGTGGGGTTTGGTGGGGAAATCTTCCCGTTCATATCCTCAGGTGGGAAAAGAGGAACCACGGAGAGAGATGTGAGCCCCAGTAGGGCCTGGGCAGATCCCCACTAGCTGTGGTTCTGGACCCACTGGGCCCCATGTTGTGACTAGGCATGGGAGATGAACATAAAAGCTGATGGCTAGTATCTCTGTGGAGGATAATCCTTGGGTTTCTAGAACTGTCCTGAGTCTTGGGAGGTAGGAACAGGATCCAGATGCTTCATGTGTGGAGGGAGAGGGGCTGATGGGGGGTTGGGGTCACGTCCCCAGAACTCAAGGCTGAGAAGGGGCTCTGGACAGAGTGTCTGAGGAGCTCCCTTCTCTGGGGAGGGATCTCACCTCGGTTCTGGGCCTGGCACAGCCCCACCTCAGTGATCTCTCGACACCAGGCCTGCAGCTCAGGGTCCCCTCTCACGACATCATCCCCGGGGTAGAAGAGGTGGACGATCCCTTCCACGTACCTGCCCAGAGGAGGGAGCTGAGCTCCTGGAGAGCAGCCGGCTGTCGCCTCTGAGCACTACTCCTTTTCTGTGCCCTCTGCCCAGCTGCCTCTCGCTGTGTCTCAGTATAGATCCTTCAAGACTTGCCTTATGGGACATTGCCCAAGTTCTTTCTAAACACTAGCTTACTAAGGAAGGAATGTGGATTGTTACTTTTAAGAATTCTGTACACGACTGATAATCCCTCTTCATAAGAAAATCCCTGATTCCACCAGATCCATGTTTTTCCCACCCACACACTTTGGCTGCATACACTGTCTATTTCAGTCTCCCCATCTTCAGATCCTATCCTCAGTCTCCTTACTCTCCCTCATCTCTCTCAGGATCGAGTCCTGCTCCTCCTGTCTGGACCTTCTTGTTTCACGTTCCTTTTGCCCCATGCTGACCTTAGGCCAAAGCCCTGTCTCCCTCTCCCCAATGCCCTTCATTCTCAGCTCCCACTCTCACCCACCGGGCAATGATCTCCCAGAGCCGTAAAGCATCGTGGGCATAGAGGGCACTTGGGATTCCCAGCAGGCCCCGGTCAGCCAGATCATCAGGAGGACAGAGCGAGCGATAGGTCAGCTGAGCCATGGCCTGACGAAGCAACTGAACATGGCCCCCGCCACCTGTGCTCACTGCCTGGGACAAAAGAGATGAGAGGCCTTGAGCAAAAAGAGCGTATATACAAAATGTTCAGATGTGAGGCTCTCACATTCAAAGACACAAATATAAAGGGATATACTTCTGGGTTTAAGAGTCAGGGCATTCACATAGGGTGGTCTGGAATCGTTACAACGACAGGCAGTCATATAGAGTTGGATAATTAGGCGGCCCCACACTCCATTACCTCCTACCTTATCAAATATCCCTCCATCTGAGATGAGTTGGGTCCGTGCCCGGGTGTTGATCTCCATGGTGTAGCGGGTGTGTGGGATCAGGAGCTGGATGGAGAAGATGGGAGGGGGTGGTATGGAGGACATGGTTGGGTCCTTCCATGTAGTGTGTGGCACTCAGCATGGTGGCCTTCTCTCCTGGCAGTGCCCTTGCAGGCTGGACTTCTGCTTTTCTGACCACTCATGCTCATGCTCTTTTCTCCTCTGTGAATCAGCTCTGGAGCTAGACTGACTTGGGTTTCAATCTACACTTCACCATTTATTTTGATCCTAGCCCAAGGTAATGGACCCTCTAAGTGTTAATCTGTCTCATTCCCTATCACCTCATGCCAACAGAGTTTCTTTTCTCAAGATATGGTGAAGATTAGGTGAGTGATGTATGAAGAGGTTTTTGTTTTTTTTTCTTTTGTTTTGTTTTAGTGAGAAAGAGAAAGACAGAAAAGAAGGGAGAGAGAGGAGAAGCATCAACCTGTTGTTGTTGTAGCACTTTAATTATTCATTGATTGCTTTCTCATACGTCCCTTGACAAGGGTGCTTCAGCTGAGCCAGCGAACCTTTGGTCAAGCCAGCGACCTTGTGCTCAATCAAGCCATTGACTATGGGGTCATGTCTATGATCTCATACTCAAGTTTGTGACCCAGCACTCAAGCCAGAGACCTCGGGGTTTCAAACTTGGGTCCTCAGCATCCCAGGCTGACGCTCTATCCACTGCACCACCGCCTGATCAGTCAGAAGAGCGTTTAGTACATGCAGAAGTCCTTGCTTCTCGGTTATTATCATTCATTTTCATTGTTTCCACCTTGAGTATTGGTGATATTTAAGAATCAGCCCCTTTTGCCCTGGCCAGGTAACTCAGTTGGTTAGAGTGTCATTGTGATACACCAAGGTTGAAGGTTCAGTCCCCGTCAGAGCACATACAAGAATCAGCCAGTGGCCTGACCTGTGGTGGCACAGTGGATAAAGCGTCGACCTGGAAATGCTGAGGTTGCTGGTTCGAAACCCTGGGCTTGCCTGGTCAAGGCACATATGGGAGTTGATGCTTCCAGCTCCTCCCCCCCTTCTCTCTCTCCTCTCTCTCTCTCTCTCCTCTCTAAAATGAATAAAAAAATGAAATTAAAAAAAAAAGAATCAGCCAGTGAATGCATAAATACAGGGTGGAGCAAAAGTAGGTTTACATTTGTGAGTATATGAAACAAAGTTTATTCTTGTATTATTATTTATTTATTATTGTATTATTTTCTATACAAACAAATATAAACCTACTTTTGCTCAACTCTGTAAGTGGAACAGTAAATCAGTGTCTCTCTCTCTCATTCAAATTTAAAAAATGAAAGAATCAGCCCCTTTTGATTTTCTTTTGTACTTTTATCATTCACATCCTCATAGTTATATTTCACCTCTTTTCTCATTATCAAAGACACACCTCTATCTTCTGGTCACTTCACTGTTGGTTTTTTAGGTGGGTACTTTTAGTCAGAATAAGAGGAGCCATTTTGAGCCACCTACTTAAACAGCAGAGGGGCTGTCTTCAAATCTGCCCCACCCCAGTTAGGCAGTTAGGCCCTTTTTTTTTTTTTTTTTGAATTTTTATGTATTGATTTTAGCGAAGAGAGAGGATAGGAAAGAGGGAGAGAGACAGGAATCAGTCTGTTCCTGAATGTGCTCTGCCTGGGGATTGAACACACAATGTCTGTGCTACAGTACGATGCTCTAACCAACTGAGCACCCAGCCAGGGCAGCCCTCTCTATTTTAATAGCTTTTTTTTCTTTTCTTTTCTTTTTTTTTGTATTTTTCCGAAGCTGGAAACGGAGGCAGTCAGATAGACTCCCGCATGCGCCCGACCGGGATCCACCCGGCATGCCCACCAGGGGGCGATGCTCTGCCCATCTTGGAGCGTTGCTTTGCCACAATCAGAGCCATTCTAGCACCTGAGGCAGAGGCCACAGAGCCATCCTCAGCGCCCGGGCAAACTTTGCTCCAGTGGAGCCCTGGCTGCAGGAGGGGAAGAAAGAGACAGAGAGGAAGGAGAGGGGGAGGGGTGGAGAAGCAGATGGGCGCTTCTCCTGTGTGCCCTGGCTGGGAATCGAACCCAGGACTTCTGCACGCCAGGCCGATGCTCTACCACTGAGCCAACCGGCCAGGGCCTCTTTTCTTTTCTTTTTTTTTTTTTGTTATTCAGTGAGAGGAGGGGAGGCAGACAGACTCCCACATGTGCCCCAACCATTATCCACCCGGCAAGCCCAATAGGGGGCGATGCTCTGCCCATCTGGGGTGTTGCTTCATTGCTCAGCAACCAAGCTCTTCTTAACACCAGAGGTGGAGGCCACGGAGCCATCCTCAGCTCCTGGGGCCAACTCGCTCCAATCAAGCCATGGCTGCAGGAAGAGAAGCAGGAGGAGTGAGAGGGGGAGGAGTGGAGAAGCAGAGGGGTGCTTCTCCTGGGTGCCTGCCCTAACTGGGAATCAAACCCGGGACATCCACTTGCCAGGCCAGTGCTCTACCACTGAGCCAACCGTCCAAGGCTATTTTTAATAGCTTTTAAAAACATTGGTTTCTTTAGGTATTAAAAAAGGACACCTGTTCCTCACATTTCTTTTTATCTCAGACTATTTTGTCTTCATTTTCACCGCATTTCAGATTTTATGTTGATTGGTATTTATCGGAGTTGTTGACACTGGACACAGGAAATGACCCAAATGATACCTCTGGTGTCAAGATGTCAAAGCCACTCACATTAGTCTGAAACTTTTCAGAAAGTTCATGAAAGATGCTGAGTGTCTTAGAAAGCTCAAAGCCCACGTGAGGAAAGAAGATAACCTGAGGACAAACAACTCCTAATAATAGTAATAATCATTGCAAGAACTAATAGTTTTTGTAGCTTTCAGCCTCTGTTACACTGTTATGTCATTTTATCCTTCAACAAGCCACGGTGGAGCTTGTCCTCATCTAGCAAGCATCTGGGAAGTACTGAAGTGAGGATTCAGGATTTAGAGCCTGGCAGTCCGAACCCAGAGCCTGCCTACATAAGCTTTATGACCTTAAATGCTAGTTCTCCTTTGTGTCCTGATAACAACACAGTAGTCTGCCATGAGATGAAGTTGTCTTGGTGAGTGGATATACTTGTGGAGAGAGATGAACTAGTAAAGGGAGACTTTGAGTCTGAATAGAGGCTTAACCTGTTCAGGATGAGCAGAATATGCAATGCAGGAGCACCAGGAGATCAGTAAAATCCAAGATTCTATTATTACACTGGTCTCCATTTTGTTTGTGTTACTCTAGACTCAATGAGGCCATAGCTGCTAATGGCCAAGTTGGGGGGAGTCAACATGTGGGCCCCCAGCTTGAAACATAATTCAGTTCTTCTTATCCAGATACTCATTTGCATATCTTGCCAATATTTCAAGCACCATGGACCTGACACTGAATACTTCGTTTTTGCTTTCAAAACTGGCTTCTTCTCATGACTTGACTGTTTTTGACAGTTGCTCTGGTTTATAAGCTTGTGTCAGTGTTGCTCCTTCTCTGCCATGTTTCCTGTATCTAAAGTGTCATAAAGATTTTGAGACTACTTCTAAGCAAGCACAACTCTTATTTTGCTGCCTTCTTTCTAGCAGTAGATACTGAACTCACTCTTATAAATTACAACACACCCAACCCTGTGGGCTCTTCGTTGTGGCAGCTTAGACCTCTGACCTTTCTCTCTCCAATCTTATTCCCTGGAATATGCACCTGCTGATTACTCCCTTCACTAAGTCTTAGTTTGTTTGTTTGTTTTTCCTTTTCATTCTTGTTACTACCTTGCATGTCTTTCTCCACCTCTCTCATAGACAGCTATCAGTAACCCACTGGGGTGCTCTCCTTTTGATCTGGCCCTACGAAGACTCCTCAGTTGGGGTGGGACTGTCTCCGTCAATACTACAATATTTATAGATTGTGTCTTGTGATTTCAAATTCTAGTTCCAGATTTTTTTTCTGGTTGGTTCTTATAGTCATCACTTGTCTTCCTGGATAAATAGTAAATCTCTTAAGACAGGAACAAGAATTTTGTTTTACTAACAATATTCCAGCAATACTATAGGCTCATGCTCATTGCTAGATTGTCAGGTCTCTGGCATTTCGGAGGGTTCACTTGTAACATGTCCTGAAGAAGCATTAAGTGACTTGATAAAATTAAAATATAAGTCTTAGGTTCTGGCCAACTAGCTCAGTGGATAGAGTGTCGTCCCAGTGTGCTGAGGTTGCCGGTTTGATCCCCAGTCAGGGCACATACGAGAAGTAAACAATGAGTGCACAAGTGGAACAATGTGTTGATACCTCTCTCTCTCTCTCTCTCCCCCACCCGTTCTCCCAAACTCTCTCTTATCCCCCCTCTCTCCCCTCTTCCTCTTCTCCCTCACTCTCCCTTTTTCTCTCTCAAATCAATGAAAAAATTTTTAAAAATAAAACATAAGTCTTAAATATTGATAGTCTTATCGTCTTCCCCCTTTTCTTTCACAAATTAATATAATCATTTTTTGCTGCTGCAGTGTCACTTGATATGGGTTGTTTCCTCTATTGGGCTTAAGCGAGATGGGACATGGAGGGGAGAGGATGTACCTTGAAGACAGGGTGCAGCCCTGGGAGGCACCGCATGGTGGCCACCGCAAGAACTTCAGCTACCAGATGAGTGTTTAGCAGATGGTATTGGAGCTGGTGCAGTTGGAAATCTGAATTTCGGACCCAAGATTTTGCCAGGAGCCAGGCAAGTGGAGGATCTGAGGGCAGGAACAGTGGTGGGGTGGGGGAGCTGGGGTTGGGAGGCTGGATCTGGGAGACAGAAATTAAACATTTACTGAACTTCCACTTTATGCATGACATCATGGTTCTCATTCTTGGAGAAACAGAGAGGACTAAGCATGATTATTATTTTCCAGGAACTTATGATGTAGTTGGAGGGATAAGAACCTTTCCACCCTGCCTCTCACTAGCTGTGGGGCCATATGAGTGCCATGATGGTTAAGTTGAATACAGGAGAGTCAGAAGCAGCATTCAGTAAGGAGATTCTCACAGTGGTTTCAGAGAAATGTGATGGGGCTCTGAGTTAGGATGGGGAACAAAAAGGAGAAGCTGGATGTGTGAAGTAGTTGACAGTACTTATTTACTGACAGTTGAAAACTTTGGGAGAAAAGATATTCAAGAAACAATGAGCCTGACAAGGCCGTGGTACAGTAGATAGAGTGTTGGCATAGGATGCAGAAAACCCAGGTTCAAAACCCTAGGGTCACCAGCTTGAGCGTGGGCTCATTCGGCTTGAGTGTAGGCTCACCAGATTGAGAGTGGGGTCGCTGGCTTGAGCATGGTAGCATAGATGTGGCCCCATGGTCGCTGGCTTGAGGCCAAGGTCGTTTGCTTAAGCAAGGGGTCACTGGATTGGCTAGAACCCCCCGGTCCAAGGCACATATGAGAAAGCAATCAATGAACAACTAAGGAGCCACAATGAAGAATTGATGCTTCTCATCTCTCTCCCTTTCTGTGTCTGTCCCTATCTGTCTCTCTCTTTCACTAAAAAAAACCACACAAAAAACAATGAAACAATGGGTATTGAGAATCAAGGCTACTGAGAGCTTAAATAGTCTCAAAGTGTGTTCGCAAACTAGCAGCATCAGCATCACTTTGAAACTTGTTAGAAAAGCAAATTCTTAGACCCCAACCCAGATACACTGGATCAGAAAATCTGGTGGTGGACCCAGCACCCCATGCTATAATGAGGCCTACAAGTGGTTCGAATGCACACTGAAGTTGGCAAACCACTGAGTGCAGGAGGAGAACTCCAAAAGGCCATCAGGAAGGACTCTTGAACCAGTACATCCAGTTGGGTGAGTTGGGAAACCAGGCTGCAAGTAAAGAGTAACAGGAGGACAAGGCTTACTGTATGAGGATGATAATTTGAGGAGCTAAGAGCCAAGGGACTGGGTCCTGGGAGCAGAGGTTGGAATGAACAGAGCCGTGTTGGGAGGAGGAGGCCCAGGCCGTCTCACCTGGATGACCATGGGCAGCAGCTTCCCACTGGGTTCCATCTTCAACATGACGAGGGGGGCAGCCAGGTACTGCTTCTCTCCTCGGATCACATTGGCTGGAATTCCATCCAGTAGGATGAAGTCAGCTTCAAAGAGGGAACCGTTCTGAGGAGACGAGGAATGTATCTGCAGTTAGCATTCAGAGTCAACCCCGGAGGGAGGGCAAAGGGAGGAAGACTTTTAAAGACATCTTTTTTTAAAAATTTACTTTATTTAGACAATTTTAACAGGATGACATTGATCTAAAGACATTTATTTTAAACCAGTGTTACCCCAGTACATTTAATTTAAAAACAAAGACATTTGTTTAGCTTCTTGCCATTATCCTATATCAGTACTAGCATCCTATTGGCAGAACCAGAGCATCTGTTCCAATTCATCTCATTTTAATTAAAGGAAGAAACCGTCTCGTGTGGGTTGGGCAGGTTTTGTGGTAGCAGACCTAGATTTAGAACTCAGACTCTCGATCCAGTTTGCATCACATGCATTGCAAACTGTCCCATTGTTGAGATGGACATGCCCCTTCCCCGATTATCCCCCAGCAGGCGGCTCCCTGTGTTTGGTTCCCATCAGCTCAGCAAATGGTCTTTCACTCCCTGTTCAAGTAATCCACAGAGCTTCCTCTGCCAGGTAATCCGCAGAGGTTCCCCTGACTACCACTGCCTCAAAATGCAGACACACACGACGGTCACGCTCACATCCTGCCTTGTTCGTCTGCCTTACAGCCAGCTCATCTTTTCTGTTTCCAGCTTTCCTCCTCCAGGAAAGCTCTTCAGTTCTCTCCACTTGACAGTGCATTCATCACCCTTCTTGCTGCCCATGAATACGTGGGTTGGGAGCATTAACATCAGCCAGGGAGTGTCACTGTCCCAGCTAAAATCTCTAGCCCCACCTGCATGTCCTTGGAAATCCAGGCTGGGAGTCAGTCCCTCATAGTTCCCGCACATATTTCTATCATTCTGAGTTTTTTCCAGTACAGGACTCTGCACCCAGGGACAGTGGGTTAGCACAGCCTCCCTTCCCTGACTCACATTTGGTCCCTGCCCTTCACCACGTCTCCCCACAGACAAGGAGAGAACAGTGTAGGGAGGGAGGAGGTACCTGGAGTTCTTTCTCCAACTGGGCCTGAAGCTCCTCCATCCCCGAGGGCAGCACCAGCCGGGAGGGCAGAGAGCTAGAGCGTCTCAGCAGCATGGGGTTGGCACCATTGAGGAACTGGTAGCCAAAAAGCTCATCATCCTGCCAGCACCGGTGAACCTTCTCTGTGGGGTCAGCGTGGAGGGCAGGAGGTGGATTTATTTTTTAGTTGAATTTATTGGGGTGCCATTGCTTAATAAAACTATATAGCAGGGGTCCCCAAACTTTTTACACGGGCCAGTTCACTGTCCCTCAGACCATTGGAGGGCTGGACTATTAAAAAAACTATAAACAAATCCCTATGGACACTGCACATATCTTATTTTAAAGTAAAAAAAAACAAAACGGGAACAAATACAATATTTAAAATAAAGAACAAGTAAATTTAAATCAACAAACTGACCAGTATTTAAATGGGAACTATGCTCCTCTCACTGACCACCAATGAAAGAGGTGCCCCTTCCAGAAGTGTGGCAGAGGCCGGATAAAGGGCCTCAGGGGGCCGCATGTGGCCTGCGGCCATAGTTTGAGGACCCCTGCTATATAGTTTTCATGTGTACAATTCTATAATATATCTACTGTATATTGTGTGTTCACCACCCCAAGAGGAGGAGTATATTCACAACTCGATGTCCCTTCCCCAGGGTCTACCCCAGTGACTCAGGCATATGACCACCCTGTATCCAGCCCTCTGAGATGACCAGGCATGGGAAGGTCTCATCTGGGTAAACATTATGGGGGAGTACAGAGTGTGAAGGTCAGGTCACCAAAAGGGGCCCTCGCAGGGGATATAGAGACCTGGGGAACCACTGACCAGCCAGGGTGCTCTTCTGGCCCCAGAAGATCTGATCAAAATCCTCCAGCTGGTTCCAGGAGCTCAGGAGGGTGTAAACACGTTTGAGGGCCATCTTTAGTGCCCTAGGACAGGTATTGAGGCATGAGCCATTCCCTGATTCCTCAGCCCCTCACCATTTACCACCACCCCGGGTCTCCCAGCTGTTTTCCCACTCTGAGCTCCAGGCTTTTCCTTACCCTGCCCTCAGTGTCCATTCAAAGTCCAACTTCTTCTCCTGGTGGAATCTCGTATTTGGAGGTAGGTCATTCTCACAGCCTGCAGCTATTGTCAGGGGTAACCCTTCCTTCCAGGTGGCCCAGCTAGGAGATGGGGACAAAGCCTCAGGGAGGGTGCTTAGTTCAATGATGTTATAGGGTCAGGGGAGGTGGGGTGAAACTTGGTGGTCTAACATGGGTGGGTGGTCACCGGTATATTTGTCGTCTTTCCTTCAGTTCCTTCTCTCGATGCTTCTGGAACACATCTAATGCATTGTCTCCTGCCAGGCGGGCTGGGGAGAGATTAAGATGATTGGCCACACAAAACTGAGTGTGCTCTCCTGCTTGACTCCACCTTCCTTTTTCTATCATAGCCCTTGTGTTCAGTCATGCTGTGTCGCTTTTATCGCTGCCTGTGCTTCATTCCATGGCTTCCCCAGGCACATGTATCCCAACTTTGTACTCCTGGCTCCACTTCTCTCAGCCCTCAGCTCTTTCCTTGAGACAAAATGTCATGTTTGTCACCCTTTTCTTGTCCCTTAATTCATCGTTCCCTACCTGATCCTGTTTCATCAATAACTATGGTTGAATAAATAACCTGAATTAAGGTGATAACATCTTAATCCGCTCTGTGTCCACACCTACGATATATTGCTTTGTGAGTTTTCACTTCTTAAGCCTCAGCTGTCCTAAAATGCTGTTTGCTTTCTTTAGCTAATTTCATCTTTTTTAGACTCATCATCAAAATCTAGATTCTCAGTATTTATACTCACCTGTATCCAAGTCATATATTTCAAGTTTCCATTCTTACCTGTTCTTGACCTCACTTGTTTCCATATTCATCTCTCTTATTTCCCACAGTAACTAATTCAGTGTTTGCTGCCCTCACGGTTTCGGTTTCTTCCATGTTTTTCCTACCACAGCAGCCCTGCACGTCATATCCATGTGCTTCCCTTACCTGTCTCCTCTCGGGGGGTCACGCCCACCACCCCCTATTCCATGTGCTAGCCTCACCTGTCCCTGCCCTAACTTGTTCCCAGTCACTAGAGATCTTTCCACTTGACTTTGGCTCGTCTGCTTTCCAGCATTGCTGCAACCCCATTCCCTGTGCTCACCTTCTAGGGAGGTGGGATCCACACATCACTTAGTTCCGGGTCCAGTCCCACTTCCAGCCTTTTAAATTCTACGTGTAACCTCCCCCTATTTCCTGTCTTTTCCACCCTTCACCTGCGGAGCAACCACTTTGTCAAGCCCTTTGGACCTTCCTCAGTGCTGTCCCCTGCCTCCCGCCCCACCCCCAGGAGTCCCGAGACCTTGCGCCCACTTCCTTGAGCGGCCCCTCACCGGTACCCTCGGGCAGGGTCAGCACGCCCTCGCCCTGTACCCAGCGGTAGCACGGGAAGGCGGCCTCCTCCGCGTTGGCCCCGGGGCCCCGCACGGTGATGCGGTCGCAGAACCAGGCGTCGTCCACCAGGGAGTGGTGTTTGCGCAACTTCACGAACTGCAGGGGCCCCAAGTCGTCCGGAACGTCGTGCTCGAATTCCTCCACCTGTGGGGACCGGAACCCGCTGAGACTTGGTAGCGGGGACCCTGGACAGGCCGTGTTCCCTGGGGGAGGGGGTCTTCTGTGGACTCTGGTGACAAAGCCTCCAGCATTCCCTCCTCCCAACACCACCAGGAGGTCCCACAGCACCAGGAGGACCGGGACGAGGGGCGCTGGGCGAGGCGCGCAGTGTCCTGAACTGAGGGCTGAGCAGCATCTCCTGCGCCCTCCAATTACCTGAGCTCTCACCGCTTTCGCACCCTTGGAGGACCTTCTTTGACTGATGACCCCGAATGACACTGGCCTGGGTGCAAGCACCAGGGTCGGGGTTGGCGGGTGAGGGGGTTTGAGCCCCTCCTGGGCTCAGGCTAGACCTTGTCCCCACGTACCATCTCCTGGAAGTCGCAACCCGAGCACTGCCACTCTTCCTCGCTCCAGCCCCTCGCCGTGAGCCCGGCTGGGATTGGGGTCCCCGCCCCCCTTGCTGACCTGACCCCGTGTAGACCACAACTGCAGCTCCAGCTCCGCCTCCCCGCGCGCCCCGACCAGCCACAGCTGCACGCGGTTGTGGGACCCGGAGAAGAGCCAGGCCCCGGTGGCTACGCGGATGCGGTAGCGGCCCATGGTGGGTCCCTGGTAGCCAAGGGGAGGGGAGTAGGTCCTGTGCTTTGGGACCGACTCGGGCCGCCGATGTGAGTCTTTAAAGGCCGGTTCGGGCCTTTAAAGATGAGTCTGGGTCCCCGCCCTCCTCACAACTTTCAGGCACTTCCAAGTCTCCGCCCCGGACGAGCCCCAACCTGCGAGCAGCTGAGCAGGCTGTGGGAATGACCGCGCCTCTGTTCCGAGTGTAGCTGCGGGAAGATAAAGGGCCTTTGGTCAGGATGAGGCCGAGGATGGCTGCCACAGGGCTTCTCTGAACCGCCCAGCGAGGCTAGGGCCAAGAGCCTCGAGATTGGGGGGAGCAAGGATGAGGACACTTCCCAAGGTCTCTAGGCCTTTTGGAGAGCTAGTTGGAAAAGGTCGATGAGCTGGCCTTCCAGAGGGGAAAGTGTCCCCTTTTCTGGGCTGGGAGCTGGGGAAGGCGGTGGCCCAACCTCTGGAAGGCCCAGCCTGGGAAGCTTCGCTGGGCTGCTAGACCCGTTATGGTCCAGTAAGTCTTCATTTCCTGATTTCTTTTTTTTTTGTTTTTTGTTTTTTTTTTTGTTTTTTTTTTTTTCATTTTTCTGAAGCTGGAAACAGGGAGAGACAGTCAGACAGACTCCCGCATGCGCCCAACCGGGATCCACCCGGCACGCCCACCATGGGGCGATGCTCTGCCCACCAGGTGGCGATGCTCTGCCCATCCTGGGCGTCTCCATGTTGCGACCAGAGCCAATCTAGCGCCTGAGGCAGAGGCCACAGAGCCATCCCCAGCGCCCGGGCCATCTTTGCTCCAGTGGAGCCTTGGCTGCGGGAGGGGAAGAGAGAGACAGAGAGGAAAGTGCGGCGGAGGGGTGGAGAAGCAAATGGGCGCTTCTTCTGTGTACCCTGGCCGGGAATCCATTTCCTGATTTCTACTGCATTTAAGCCCAGTCCTTTAATAAGTGAGGTTTCCAGGCTGCCTAGAACCTGGGAAAGTAACAGTTTGAAGACTTGTTCTCTGCCTCTTCCTGAACTTGGTTTGAAAGATACCGGCATTAGGAGCCTAGTTACACTAGATATTGAGAGAGGCCAGTGAAAGCCCCTTTTTGTCCAACCTTTATAATTGGCACAGAAAATGTTAGGAACCTGGGTGTTAGGATGTAGTATGCAGTCATTCAGGGACTCAGCATACATGGACAATTTCCATAAACTTTGTCTTTGCCAGGTGAGTGAATCCTTTGTCCCTTCATTACATTATTAGTAAATATTTATAATGGCCTCATTTTACTGATCGTGGTACCTGCTTCTCCT
This sequence comes from Saccopteryx bilineata, assembly GCF_036850765.1. Classification (NCBI taxonomy): domain Eukaryota; kingdom Metazoa; phylum Chordata; class Mammalia; order Chiroptera; family Emballonuridae; genus Saccopteryx; species Saccopteryx bilineata. Next base: position 355,523,323 of record NC_089491.1, on the reverse strand, counting down.
ACCAAAATTCAGTTTTCTCCTTAGAAAAAAAAGTTTATGTGGACAGATTTTACTAGCCATGAAGTTCCACTTCTTTATTCTTCCATCTTGTCTTTATCTCACTCAACCCCAGTCATTACCTGGTCCCCATGGCACTCAGCGGAGGAAACCAGGGAACAGCACTAGAAGGATGCTTTGGAATGCAGGCTTTGTCAGCCACCCAGGAATCAGATGAAGCCTCCTGTAGGTCCCTGTCTAGAGCTTGGTCCAAGTCACTGTAAGCATTTGGCTCACAGTGAATATGTCTGGTGGTCTAGGCTGAGTCAGGCAAGGTAAATCTGCTCTCTTGAGCCAACCCCTGAGAAGTGACTTGTCATGTTGGTTATTGGTGAGGATGAAAGGGATTCTGTAGTCCTGCCCTCCAGCTTCTAGAACTCACGGAAGTGTTGGATCCTTACTGAGCACCCTGCCCCTTCTTACCTTCTAGGCCCACTCCTGCCTACATCCTCTGTGCTCAGGACTGGTGCCTGCCATATCCTGGACCCAGCTTCCTCCAGCTTGGGAATTCACCCTATCCTGTAAAATCCAAATAAAATGGTTCATATTCCTGTCCTCTGTAGTAACTGAATCTGGCCTTTTCACATACACCCTGAGGGGTCCCTTTGCCTGGAAAGAGAGTTTGTTTCATCCCTACTTCCAAAATCAGTCCAAACACCACCTGCTTCTCCACTGGTGAAACTTCTCTCCCCACTCCAGTGTTCTAGAATGTCACCCGGCGGTGGGGGTTAGGGGTAAACACTTAACAGTAACCCAAGCTACTGAATGTACTGAGTGAGTTAATGCTTTCTTAAACTTTTCTTTTAAATTTATTGATTTTAGAGAGAGACCTGTCCTAGAAGGTATGCCCAGATCAAGCCTAAAGATTCTGCTCAAGTTTTTATGGATTCATAGAATCATCTTCAATTGTAAATATACCTCTAGAACTGGTTGGTTTTTGTTGTTTAAAGAAAGTCTCTGAGTCTCACTTTTATATCCCACATATGAGTAAAATCATATAGTTTGTAGCTTTTTCTGACTGACTTATTTTGCTTAGTTTAATGTTCTCAAGGTCCATCTGTGTTGTTGCAAATGGTAGTATATCACCTTTCCTTATGGCTGAGTAGTATTCCATTGTATATAGGTACCACGTCTTCCTTTTTTTTCTTTTCTTTTTTTTTAGCTAGGAGAGAAAGTGATGGAGACACACAGGGATATACAGACAGAAAAGGAGAGAGATGAAAAGCATCAACTCATTGTTGTGACACCTTAGTTGTTCATTGATTGCTTTCTCCTATGTGCCTTGTCCAGAGGGCTTCAGCTGAGCCAGTGACCCCTTGCTCAAACCAGAGACCTTGGGCTCAAGCCAAAGACCTTGGGGTTATGTCTGTGATCTCACGTTCAAGCCAGTGACCCCTCACTCAAGCTAGAACAACCCAAACTTAAGCCGGCAACCTCGGGGCTTAGAACCTGGGTCCTCAGCATCCCAGGCTTACACTCTTATTCACTTCACCACTGCCTTGTCAGGCACATATTCTTTATCCAATCCTCTGTCAGAGGATACTTTGATTTTCTCCATGTCTTAGACATAGACAATAGTATGGTAGTTAGCAGAGGGAAGGGGTGGAAGGTAATGAGGGAGGGCCAAATATATGGTGACAGAAAATGGTTTGACTTTGGGTGATGGGCACATAGTGCAATATACAGATGATGTATTAGAGAGATGTACACCTGAAACCTATATGATACTATTAACCAATGTCACTGCATTCAATTCAATTTTCAAAAATCTGTACAGCACTGCATACATTTTCCTGAAGCTGGCTTTTCTCACTTAAGAGCTATATTTCTTGGAAACAAGTATTTCAGTATTTGTACATCTGACTCATTCTTTTAAACAGCTACATGATTTTCCACAGTATACTTGACCACTCCTCTGTTGATGAACATTCAGTTGTTTCCACTTTTTTGACATATGATGAATGCTACAAAGGGTACATTTTTACTTATATCCTTGTATACTTAAGTAGTATACTTAAGTAGTAGAGTATCTAGGGGTAGAGTTGATAAAATGGGTACAAAGGATAAAATACTACCAAAATAAAAAATAAGAGGAACTAAATAAAACAAACTAAAGAAAAAAAATCAACACAACTGAATGTCTTCACTTCTCAGACAGAGGAATATACCACACAAAACATTGACTGAGTTGTCATGGAAAGGGATAGGATTTTTAAAGGGGGTGCTCATAATATACACACACACACACACACACACACACACACTAATAAAAGTTGAAAGCTTATGTCCCTGGCTGGTTGGCTCAGTAGTAGAGTGTCAGCCTGGCATGTAGATGTACCGGGTTTGATTCCCAGTCAAGGCACACAGGAGATGTGCCCGTCTGCTTCTCCAGCCCTCCCCCTCTCACTTCTCTCTCCCTCCCTCCCTCTCTCTCTCTCTCTCTCTCTCTGTCTGCCTCCCTCTCTCTCTCTCCAGCAGCAATGGCTCAATTGGAGCTAGTTGGCCACAGGCGCTGAGGATGGCCCATGGTCTTCACCTCAGGCATTAAGAAGAGCTTGATTGCTGAGCAATGGAGCAACTCCCCAGATGGGCAGAGCATTGCCCCCTAGTGGGCTTGCCAGGTGGATCCCAGTCAGAGCACATACAGAAGTGTCTCTGTCTCTCCTCCTCTCACTGAATTAAAAAAAAAAAGTTGGTAGGTATAATGTGGAGAGGCTGGATTGATTACACAGATTTGCACACATTTGGTTGAAACTAGTCCTATTGTTTTTTAGTTGAGGGGGGTCTTAGGTCCACTAAGGATTAGGCATCTAATGCTACTTAATATTCATGGTTATTTAACATCTCTAGCTTGCTAGAAACAGTTGTGGCAAACACCCAGTGTTCAGTTTTACCATCTGGTAGGCAGGTGCTGCTAAAAGTTCTTTTGTGTGGGAGTGCTGGGTGAAAGTGTGTGTGGGTGGGGGAGAGACACAGTTTATTTGTGATATTATGGAGAACCGGTTCAGTTGACAGATGGAGGCAGAATGCAGATGGAATGCAGCATGCCTTTCAAGAAGGCATAGCTGGAGGTGGGTGACCAGTAGAGCCAGTGGAAGGGAGAGTGGAGATGCAGGAGAATGATGAAACATGATGTGGAGAAGACCCTAAGAGAGGAGGTGAAATCTGGAAAATGTGTTGAAGAACTGGCTTTAGAGTCCTGACTCTCAAGTGGGGCAACATCTTAGTTATTATAGTGGTCTGTGACCCTCTAAAGGGCCATGTACATAAACAGACATACTAATATATTAAAATTTTATGGAGCCAGGGTAAAGAGCAATTAGGAAAAATATGTCTAAAAGGCTTAGTAAGGGGGTAATAATGGGGGAAAAGGTAGAGAAACGTGGCTGTGGTGTGATTTCCCTACCAGTCAGTACTCACTGCTTGGTTGCTGACAGAAGAAAAATGAAAGACTGAATTCATCCAACACATTAAGGAGTGGAACAGAGACCTAGAGGCTCTGTCTGGCAGAAGATGACATGAGCCCCTCACTTGTTATCTCCCCAACTTTAGTGGTGGAGTAGGTACAGACACCAGGCTCCATTCTTATATGTTATCAGTTTGCATTTTAAGCAAATGTGGTGTCAAGATAAGCCTCTCAAACCACCCTGCCATGAGATTGGCATCTCTAAATGATAAATGCTATCACTAACCTAAAGGTGTTCCACCTAACAGACTTGAACTGAAGGTTTAAAAAGGTAGTAGCCAGGCTCTGGCCAGTGGCTCAGTGGATAGAGCATCAGCCTGGCATATGGAAGTCCCAGGTTCAATTCCTGGTCAGGGCACACAGGAGAAGCGACCACCTGGTTCTCCTTCTCTACTTCCCCCTCTTTTCTCCCTCTTCCCCTTCCCCAGCTAGTGGCTTGATTGGTTTGAACATGGCCCCCGGCGGTGAGGATAGCTCCATTGGAGCACATTCGCCTCAGATGCTAAAAATAGCTCAGTACTGGAGCATCGGCCCCAGATGGGGTTGCCAGGTGGACCCCAGGTTGGGGCATATGTGGGAGTCTGCCTCACTATCTTCCCCTCCTCTGATCTGAAAAAAAGAAAGAAAAGGTAGTAGCCAGAGCAGAAAATAGAGTGAGGCAAGTGAAGTACTTAACCTCAGGTGCAACATGTAAGGGGCCTCACATAAACCCAGTGATCAAGATAAATAATATTTAATGCAGTATTTTTAAAATAAAAATTAATGTAAAAATCCATGATAAAATATCAAAATTTTAAGCAGAGACAGGATTATTTGTAAGTGTTAATATTAGCCATCTATATTCTTAACATTTTTTTTTCAATCATTCTGGCCACCAGAAATTTCTCTCTAGCTGACTTGTCCCCCAGCACCCCCATGGTCAACTCACAGGTTCCTTGTTGTGGAAATACCTTACTTTATCTTCTTTCTGCTTATTCCCAGGCTGTCTCACCTCTCCCTTACCTCCGTCCTCTCCCCAACAATGGTATGCTGGAGGAATGTCACTATTATTCTTGTTTTATTATATGAAACAATTTACCTCTTGAAGGCTCATCTCCTTTCCTCTGCTCTGCCTCCTGGCTTTCCTAAACCAAAACCCATCTTCAGATGTTTTACAAACAGTAGGCCTTTTGCTACTTTAACAACATGAATAAATTATTTTTCAAAATTAATTATAAGGATTCACTGTCTTTTTTATTAGTAGAATAAAGAAAGCTGAGATTGACTTTCTTAAGATTCATGCATCTGCCATCCCCATCTCCAAAAACACCTGTCAATTGTTTAGCAATCAGGTGTGTGTGTGTGTGTGTGTGTGGAAAGAGAATGAATGTGTCTACTCTAATCTTAACATAACTCAGAGTAGATACTATTCTCTCTGTTTTATAAACGAGGGCACTAAAGCTCAAGGAGAGGAATGGATGGATGAGCCCAGAGTGTCACGGACTTGGTTCACGTTCTCATCACCCATTCTCTGACACTCAGTGTAACCTCATCACCATGATTAATCTACTCCCTACTCTTATTTAGCACCTCTTTACTCTTAAATCCCTGTGGGTCCGTTGTTATAAATGTTGCTACTGCTTTGACTAGGACTGCCCCTCGGATGTACAGGCCCTTCATCTACATAAACAACCTGATTAAAAATGTATTACATAATTCATGGGCCCAGACGACGGTTTATCAGTGAATATTTAGAATAAAGGTTAGTAAGGTAATACTTACATATTTGTTTAGTGTACAACCATTGCACATGGAGCCTGGCATGAGCATTTGCTCTGGGAGTCTTCTGAGGAGTGCTTAAGAGGTACTTACTTACTTAATTAATTTATATCTTGCATAGTTAAAAATGTCATTATCAGCCCTGGATGGTTAGCTCAGTGGTAGAGCGTCGGCCTGAGGTGTGGAAGTCTTGGGTTCAATTCCAGGCCAGGGCATACACAAGAAGCACCCATCTACTACTCTACACTTTTCCTCTCTTGTTTCTCTCTCTTCCCCTCCCTCAGCAAAGGCTCCATTGAAGCAAAGTTGGCCTGGGCACTGAGGATGGCTCCATGGCCCCCACCTCAGGCTCTAGAATGGTTCCAGTTGCAACAGAGCAACACCCCAGATGGGCAGAGCATCGCCCCCTAGTGGGCTTGCCTGGTGGATCCCGGTCCGATGGATGAGGGAGTCTGTCTCTCTGCCTCCCTGCTTTACACTTCAGAAGAATACAAAAAAAAATTTTTTTAATTATTCCACTCATACTTGATTGGTAGTTTACCTAGGAATAGAACCCTGGATAGAGAATAAACTTCCCTCAGAATTTTGAAGGTGTTCTTGTTAGTGAAGGTGTAGGCTAAGCTCCATAACAAAGAAACCCCAAAATACAGTGACTTAAACATCTGATTAGCAGTTCCTATATTATTTCTTCTAATTTCCAGCTCTTTTTCATTACTTTCTTGGAGATTTTCTTGACTTCTTCACCTCTTCTATTGAATTAAAATGTTTCTCCTACTGAATCCTTTCTGTCTTGTTCTTTGTTACTTTTAGAAAACACTTTGTTCTTGTTTCAGGGTTGTAAAACCTCTAATATTTCTGAACATGGTTATTACAGTTCAAAACCCTCTATTCCTGCATTCTTCCTGTTTCCCTGAGTCCCTTTCTCTTCTTAAATGTCTCACCAGACATTTGGCTTTCTCTTCATATTAAAGAGGGAGACACTACATTTCAGGAGTACAAATTGGCAGTTACTGAATAGTCATGGGGATGTAAAATATAGCTTGGGGAACATCGTCAATAATATTGTAATAACTATGTATGATATCAGACTTATCAGGGAGATCACTCTGTAAGTTATATACATCTTCATTATATGCAGCTTAAGTGTCTGTTTGTCGCCGATAGCTTATTGGTTGCTTGCATAACTGTACTAGCCAATGGGGTGAAGTTGCCACGGCATTCAAATAGTCCCGCCTTCTGGCATGCCACCTCACAAATTGAGGTTAAAGATTGGAGCAATTATTATGCTGTTAAGAAATCTTAACACCAGAAGGGGTCTTTGCAATGGTACAAGACTAGAGGTTCTCCAATTGAAAAATAATGTCATAATAGCTAAGTCTTTGACTGGCTCCTCTTAGAAAAGGTAAAATACATGTCATTCCAAGAATTGATTTGACTCCATCTCAAAGAGGGTTGCCGTTTCAATTGAGACGTAGACAATTTCCTGTAAAACTTGCCTTTGCTATGACCATCAATAAGTCTCAGGGCCAAACGCTTAAGTGTGTTGGTATTTTTTTTACCTGAGCCTGCATTTGGACATGGTCAGCTTTATGTTGCCTGTTCAAGAGTTCGTGAAAGAACGGACGTAAAATTAAAAATAATTGATGGTCCTCTGCAAGGCGAGCTTAAAAATGATGGAAAGATCTACACAAGAAATGTTGTGTACAAAGAGATCTTTGACATGTGAATTAACATTTTATTATTTAAATCACCTTTATTTATTGAGCTAGTGGTGGCTCTTAAGAAATGTACCACCAGTGGTTTCCTTCACTGCACTCTAAACAATTAAGCAAGTAGAAGGGGGAAACCCCGTGGGGCAGTAAGCAAAGGGGCGTCCTCGCCGCCTGCCCTGGGTAATTCAGTTTGAATTAGTAGACACCTTTGCACAAATCATTTTAATTACAATTTATAATATCTAGAACAGCGGTCATTTGTATGACTGCCGGGCTTTCTAGTGTCCCCATATTCCCTGTGGATGACTTCCATGTGGCCACCACTCCTCAGAGCACTGGTCTTGTTTCCTTCTGAGGGAGAGAGATATATTCCTCTCTCTATATTCCTGTTGATGTTCTAGGCCACGATTTTCTTTTTTAATCTAATCTAGCATGATTGCTATAGTTAGCAAATTCTCTATTCTACCAAGCATTCAATTTTTAGTTTTGGAGAAGTTATTTGTTTATATTTCCTATTGTTTTTATGACTGGAGTTTGGTGTAAGAGGGTCTACTCCAATATCAATCAGTCTGCCATCTTATAATCAGTATTGATATTTATTCTACACTAAATTCTCTTGCATTGGTGACTGAAAGGATATTCTTAAAGTCTTGTCATTCTCAAGCTATGAATCAAGCGAAAAGGAATTAAACCTGCTTCACCAGTTTGTTACAAAATTAGGTTACATTCCTTTCAATATTTAAATTAAAGTATTCTGTACCTCCACCCTGCCTATTAGGATATGTTCTTATTCCTTCTCCAGGATCCTTCCTCCATGATGATAGTTTTGAGAGTTAACAGTTCTATAGCCAGACATTCTTTTAAGTGCTTTTAACATACAGTAACTTACAATAACTCCAGACTCCTCGGGGAAGCTTATTATGTTTAATGGGTTAGTATTATCTTGAGGAGAACAAAATCTAAAAACCTGCTCATTCTTCCAGTGATTCATATTTTCTTCTTCTCCTACTTTTGTTTCTCTTACTCACATGTGACCTTGCTGGTGAATCTCAGACTGCCTAATTATTTCTCCCCTTGTCTCCTGATGAATTCTTCAGTGAAAACTGACCAAAGAGAGTATTACATCATCTTGGACAGTGACTGGTTAGGAGATGGACACATGGCCCAGAATGGCCAAAGAGACTGATGGAGATAGAGAGAATGGAGTTTTGCATTTCCATCCTGGTTGCCAAGCTTGCCGCCTTTATAGGCACACCTCATTTTATTGTACTTCAGTTTATTGTGTTTCACAGATGTTGCATTTTGTACACATTGAAAGCACAACTCTCCACAAGCAAGGAGATTATGACTGTCTTTATTGCAATGCTTACTTTGTTGTGGTGGTCTGGAACCGAACCTGCAATATCTCTGAGGTATGCCTGTGTAAACTTGTTGACTCTAGTGTTCACGCTCAGAGAAGAGTTATCAGAGAACAAGGCCAACATAGAAGAAAGCAAAGCTATGTTTTGGAGGGAGAGAGAGGGACTGAATCGTAATAGTATTGAGTATTGTTTGAACCCCTTGGTCCAGCCATACTTGAGGTTACATAACTTCTGACTTTTAAAATTATACAAACTAATAAATGTCTTTTCTTTCTAAATAATGACTTTAAATTTACTTTCTGTTAACATGTGAACAATGAACCATGAATAATACAAGGGATGATGTAGTCACACAATCTTTATTTTTTTGTAGTTTTCTGAAGTGAGAAGCCAGGAGGCAGGGAGACAGACTCCCGCATGCACCCGACCAGGATCCACCCGGCTGGTATCCACCCAGCATGCCCACTAGGGGGCAATACTCTGCCCATCTGGGCCATTGCTCTGTTGCAACCGGAACCATTCTAGAGCCTGAGGCGATTGCCATGGAGCCATCCTCAGCTCTCAGGCCAACAGTGCTCCAATGGAGTCTTTGCTGCGGGAGGGGAAAAGAGAGATAGAGAGAAAGGAGAGAGGGAAGGGTGGAGAAGCAGATGACCCCTTCTCCTGTGTGCCCTGGCCAGGAATTGAACCTGGGACTTCCACAGGCCAGGCTGACACTCTACCACTGAGCCAAGTGGCCAGGGCCGTCGCACAGTCTTTAGGCTGCAGCACCTGGGCACCTATTGTCTGGGTCGAAGAGTTAATGACTTAAAACAATGTGCCAACCTGTAAGCAACAGTCTTCCCAGGCAGCTCAGGATCTGTGTAAGTTTGCAATTGGAGCAAATTTCTCACTGACTTCCTAGGGTCCTTCTCCAGATGGTACCCTACCTTTAATTACTGGAAACTTCTCGCAGGGTTAGGAACTTGGCATCTACTGGCTTCTTTCGTATTTCTAGAACCTCTCTGAGTCAGCCAGTTTAAAAAGAATTGCATTTGGGTATGGGAAGATTGCCCCGTGATTAGCCATATATATATATATATTTTTTTTTTTAATTTTATTTTATTGATTTTGAGGGAGAGGAGAGAGAGAGAGAGAAAGGTGGGGGGAGGAGCAGGAAGAAACAACTCGTAGTTGCTTCTCGTCTGTGCCTTGACCAGGCAAGTGGGTGGCAACCCAGGCGTTCCAGGTCCACGCCTTGTCCACTGCGCTTGTCCTCTGTGCCACCACAGGCCAGGCTGGCCTTACAGTTTCACTTTGACTCTCTGTTTTTCTTTTCTCCCCTTACATAGCTGGAAATAGAATTTCTCTGGTTTTTATTTATTTATTTTTTTCTGGAGAAATGTTTATTTTGAGGTCAAAGTTTTGTCTTGGTGCCTCTCTGTGTAGCTTAGATGGGTGGCAAGAAGACCGTTCTGTCCACCCGTTCTCCTAGAGGAGGTACTTTAAAGTAAGTCGCCTTGATTTGGCTTCTCCTATTCAATTTGTATCTGTTCACAGATAATACCCCAAATCTTTTCATCACGAGACAGAGATTACCTTTCCACTGGCTAACTAGCGTATGTCAATTTTTTCATAATTCTTATCTTTTCCATAGTTCCTGGCATCTGGAAGTGATTTTATAAACAGTAGCAATAGTCAACCAACATGTTTTGGGGGCTTTGTTTCGGGTGCAGTTGTCTAAGGCTCCCTTCCACAACCCACTCTAAAGCATTAGTTATTCATCTGTGAGCAGTTGTGGTTTCTACCTAACATCAAAATGTAAAGTTGCTGGCATCATTAAGGTTTCACTGAAGCATTGTCCCAGAAATGTCACAATTCCTGCTCAGGCCACAGTGCCGCCAACATTCAAACAAAGATTTAGTGATTTATTTTACAAAGGAATAGGTTATTAAAAACTTAAAATTTCAGAAGAGTTTTAGATTTTCACTGAAGCTGTGAAGATAGTACAGAGAATTTGTCACCAATATTTTGGAATTTGTTTGAAAGCTCTTAAGTTGCAGTTTCCTCTGGTGTTACATGGTGGTGACCCTGTCTTTTGTCTGCTGGCTAAGTAGAATCTTTCAGGTGGTAGCTGGATCTCAGGCTCTTGTAATCTGAGTGGATTATATCAAGAAACCCTTATGCTGAAAAGTCATTTCCCCCTCATTATATTTGTGCAGCTGTGGTCACTTTCTGATTTCTGGTGGCATGTGCTTCTGCCGGTCAGGGAAGTAATTGCAACACAAATAGGCCTTGATGGTTCCACTTAGCAGTCTTTGAGGATATTATGAGGGTGTACACTTTATGTCTTATTACTTTGAAGTGTATGTAAAAATTGTGAATGTTAGCAAGGCTTTAGTGTGTATTGAGTATTGCAAGTAGACTTGACTTTTGCAGCTATCTTAGACCCAGATGGCCAAGTAAGCCATATTTTATAACAAAAATGTACAATGAAATATTTTACTGTATATGAAAACATTTTGTTCTTTTCTTATTCATAAAATATTATTTGATGATTTTTTTTGTTTTATTAGGAACTGATTTTAAATCAACTTTAGTGAGGTATAGTTTATGTACAATAAAATATATTCATTTTAAATGTACATTCCCATGATTTTTGACATATTTATATCATTATATTTATGATCACATGAATGCATGTGGAATGCTAGAATGTTATGTAAATTAAATCATACAGCATGTGACCTTTTGAGATTGGCTCCCCCACCCCACCCCACTCCCCACTCAGCATAGTGCTCTTGCTTATACTTGGATCATGTTTTTATTTTATTTTATTTTATTTTATTTTTTATTTTTATTTTTTATTTTTTTCCTGAAGTTGGAAACGGGGAGGCAATCAGACAGACTCCCGCATGCGCCCGACCGGGATCCACCCGGCATGCCCACCAAGGGGCGATGCTCTGCCCATCTGGGGCGTTGCTCTGTTGCGACCAGAGCCATTCTAGCACCTGAGGCAGAGGCCATGGAGCCATCCTCAGTGCCTGGGCCAGCTTTTGCTCCAATGGAGCCTCGACTGCGGGAGGGGAAGAGAGAGACAGAGAGGAAAGAGAGGGGGAGGGGTGGAGAAGTAGATGGGCGCCTCTCTTGTGTGCTCTGGCCGGGAATCGAACCTGGGACTCCTGCACGCCAGGCCGACGCTCTACCACTGAGTCAACCGGCCAAGGCCGTGGGTCATGTTTTTAAATCCACTCTGCCAGTCCATTTGGCCTCCTCCACCTGGTGGGGGAGGAGAGTAGCACCTTGTTATTGCTGGGTGGGATGGAAGCCTAGGACCCGGTGTGGTCTTCCCTCACATTTTGGGAGGGAGACCTCAGCAACACCAAGTGAGGATGAAAGTCTCAGATATCCAGCCAGATTTCTGGAGGGTGATGTCAGAGGTACCTTGTTGCAGCCAGCCAAGAGTGGAAGTATAGGAAGACGTGTAGCCATCTCATCTTTAGTTCCTCCCCCACCCACACTATTTTCTTCTGCCTAGTCCTATTTCATTCTGTAGAAATACCACAATTTGTTTATCCACTTATCTGTTGATGCACATTTGGATTGTTTCCTATTTTTGACTTTATGAATAATGTTGCTTTGAACATCATTCACTACTTTTATGAACACAGATCATCAAGTTTTTGTGTGGACTAGTGTTGTCATTTCTCTTGAACAAACACTTAGAGGTGGAATTGGTGAGTCACATGGTAATTATGCCTTTAACTTTACAAGAAACTGTCAAACTGTTTTCCAAAGTAGTTGTACCATTTTACTTTCCAATCAGCAATGTTTCAGTTCTCCTCCATCTTCACCAACATTTGGTATCAATCTTTTAAGTTTTAGTCATCCTCATTTTAATTTTCATTTAAACTAGTGACTGGTGACTGATGATGTTGAACATCTTTTCATGTGCTTGTTTGCCATTTATAGATCTTCTTTGTAATGTATCTATAAAAATACTTGGCCTATTTTGTTTTATTGGGCTCTTTGTCTTTTTATTATAGAGTTGTAAAAGTTCTTTATACATTCTGGATACACTTTTTTTTATTTTGATGCTATATGTTTTATATATATTTTCTCCCAGTCTCTGGGTTGTCTTTTCAGTGTCTTTGAAGTGTCTTTTAATGAGAACTGTTGTAACCTCTCAGGGGCCTCACCGCCCCGAGTCTGGCCTCTCAGTTTTTCCATTTCCTGTGTAACCAATTTCCTTTATTTGGTTTGAAAAACTCAGGTTGGTGCCTGTTTTCCTGACTGATCCTGACTAGTACAAGTGGGATGTTCGTCATCCTTGGTCTAATCTGAGTGATTTTTGGAAGAAGGTTATGTGGTATAGACTAAGACAGCATTAACCACAGGGGCTGTAATAGGGTAAATCCCATTTAAAGGGGGAGTAAGCACTGTAGGCTTCCCTGGTTACACAGAAAGGAAATGGACAAAAGGTAACATCTCTGCATGGTAGAATTTTGGGTGATTTTTATATTATTTTTTTTCTTCTTTTATGTTTATCCAAATTACCTGCATTTTCTATAATGGACATGGATTGTTTTGGCATAAAGAAAAAATTGCTAGCATGCCATATTCGTTAAGCCAATGAAAGAATGTTGAACATGGCCCTGGCTGGTTCCCTCAGTGATAGAGCCTCGGCCAACCATGTGGATGTCCCAGGTTTGATTCCTGCTCAAGGCACACAGGAGAGGCGACCATCTGCTTCTCTACACCTTTACCTCCCCTTCTCTCTTTCTCTTTCTCTTTCTCTCTCCCTCTCTCTTCCCCTCCCGCAACCATGGCTCGATTGGTTCTAGCACATTAACCCTGAACTCTGAGGGGGCTCCATGGAGCCTCTGCCTTGGACACTAAAAATAGCTTGGTTGTGAGCATGGCCCAGATGGGCAGAGCATCAGCCCTAGATGGGGAATGCCAGGTGGATCCTGGTTGGGGTGCATGCAAGAGTCTCTCTCTCTTTTCCCCTCCTCTCACTCAGAAAAGAAGGGGGGGGGGAGAATGGTGAACAGCCTGACTAGGCACTGGCGCAGTGGATAGAGCATCGGATTTGGATGCAGAGGACCCAGGTTCGAAACCCCGAGGTTGCCGGTTTGAGCGTGGACTCATCTCCTTTGAACAAGGCTCACCAGCTTGAGTCCAAGGTCACTGGCTTGAGCAAGAGGTCGCATGGTCTGTTGTAGCCCACCCCCCCTGTCCCCAGTCAAGGCACATATGAGAAAGCAATCAATGAACAACTAAGGTGCTGCAACAAAGAATTGATGCTTCCCATCTCTCTCCATTCCTGTCTGTCTGTCCCTCTCTGTCCCTCTCTCTGTCTCTCTCTGTCTCAGTCACACACACACAAAAAGAATGTTGAAATGTTGTGCACAGCAAGATATGCATGGAAGAGGCTGACCCCATAAAACTACTATGGCTTCCAAAAATTTTTCAGCTTTATTGAGGTATAATTACAAAATTGTAATATGGTTAAAGTGTATACCATGATGATTTGCTATGTTTCCATTGTGAAAGGATTCCCTTCATTGAGTTAACACACCTATCACCTCACATAGTTACCTTTTATTTTTTGGTGGGAACACTTAAATTTTACTCTCTTAACAAATTTTAATTATACAGTGCAGTATGATCAACCACAGCAACCATGCTATATATTAGCTCCTTAGACCGTAGTCATCTTAGAACTGAAAATGTGTGCCCTTTCTTACCAACCTCTTCCCATTTGTCCCAATCCCCAGCCCCAGGCAATCACCATTCCATTCTCTGATTCTAAGAGCTCGACTTAAAAAAATGTTTTAGACTCCACATATACAAGTGACACTATGCAGTGTTTGTCTTTGGCTCTCCAGATCTTTAAATTGATGGTATTAATATTGCATCGGGAAATTTTCCATGTTGCTGATATGTTTTCTCAATAAACTTTTACTGTGGCATAATACTATATTTATGGAGACTTTGCACAGATAGCATAAGGGAACTCTTATACTGGCCTCACCCATTGTGTCTTTTCCAATGTTATTAGCTTACATTACTGTAGTTCATTGGTCAAAATTAAGAAACCGCCACCGGTACATTACTATTAACTAAACTATGAAATTTATTTGGATTTTACCAGTTTTCCTATTAATGTAAATTGTAAACTTCAGGGTCCAACCTAGGACACCACATTATATTTACTTTATGTCTCCTTTGTCTCTGTGACAGTTTCTCAGTTATTCCTTATTTTTATAACTTTGACAGGTTGAGACAGTACTTGTCAAGTATTTTGTAGAATTTCCCTCAAATTGAGTTTGTCTGATGCTTTTCTCAGGATTAGATATGGTGTTATGTGTTTTTGAAGAGATACCCCAGAGATGCCACACCCTTCTTATCATTCCAGGGTGTGTGTGATAGTGACGTGATATTACTGATGGTATGAATCTTAGTCACTTGGTTAAGGCAGAGTTGGTCAGGTTTATCCACTGTTGAGTTACTCTTTTCCCCTTTACCTACTCTATTCTTTGAAACTGAGTCACTAAATCCAGCCCACAGTCAAAAGAAGTGGGGAAAACCATGGCCCTCTTTCCAGAGCAGGGAGTATCTTCATATACTATTTGAAATTCTGTTTCTTCTCCCCATTTATTATTTGTGGAATCATTCCTTTATACCAGCGAATATACTTACTTTGTACTATCGGTTATAATTTAATATGACATTATTTATCTTGTTGCCCAAATTATTCCAGCTTTGACCATTGGTGGCTCTTTCAGAGTGGCTCTATTGTCCCCTTACCATGTTCCCACTCTTTTATCTGTTCTGGCATTATAAGATGTTCCAGACTCCTATTGTATTTTCTCTGCCCCAGAGTTGAGTCAGAGCCTCCGAGTCAGCCAATTTCTCAAAGAGCCCCAGTTTATTGGATTGAGAGATGGTATTTAGAACTCAAGACTTGGGTGTTGGGAGTAGCTTCATGGTTTTCATAACTATGGATTTCACAACTATGGATTTCACTTATTTCATTTACTAGATTGCACCAATTAATGTGGCTACTCTGAGTTTTACAGTTAGTAGTAATAATGTTAAAGAATTATTTTAAAGTTTTCTCCTTCTGTTGAATTCTTTCTGAAGAGCAAATTTCTAGGAGAATTAATGGGGAAAAGGTGATGGATATTTTTGTTTCTAAACACTTGGAGGCAAATTATTATACATAAGATAGTACTATTACATATTGTCTCCAAGAACTTATAAATGCACTAGTTTCACTTCACCTTTTAGAATAAATAGAAAAGTATAAAATAAAAAATCATCTTTCTGTTCTCTTCTTTCCAGTTCCCACACAGCTGCTTCCTGGAGACCATGGTATTAGTTTGCTATATACCCTTTTAGAGTTTCTGAATGAACAAACCAGCAAAAGAAATGCATGCGGAAGGGAGCATACTAAAACACACTGTTTTTGTTTTTGTTGTTTTTAGGTGAGAGAAGGGGAGATAGAGAGACAGGCTCCCACATGCGACATCTGGGACTGATGCTTAGGACACAGCTATCCTCAGCACCTGAGGCCAATGTGCTTGGACCAGTGGAGCTTTCCTCAGTACCCAGATCCTCGCTCAAACCAACTGAGCCACTGGCTGTGGGAGAGGAAGGGTAAGAGAAGGGGTGAGGGAGGGGGAGAGAAGCAGATGGTCACTTCTGCGTGCCCTGACTGGGAATTGAACCCTGGACTTCCGCACTTGGGGCCGATGCTCTATCCACTGAGCCACTGGCCAGGGCAAAAACACATTGTTCTTAATCTTGCCTTTTTTATTTGTATTTTGGAACTCTTTCTATATTAACACAGAGAATTGCCTTATTCCTTTTACAGATGCAAAATATTTCATTGTATAAAGTTACTGTATTTATTTACTTATTTATGTATGTATATATGTAATAAAATTTATTGGGGTGACATTGCTTAATAAGATTGAATAGGTTACATGTGTATATTTCTTTTTATTCAAGTGTACATTTTTATGATACAGGATCTGTATATTGCATTGTGTGCCCACCATCCAAAGTCAAATCATCTTTCATCGCCATATATTTGACCCCCTTTACTCTTTACTACCCCCCACACACTTCCCTTCCCTCTGGTAGCCTCCATACTGTTTACTGTGTCTATGAGTTTTCTAGGTTGTTCATTTGTTGTTTTCAGTTTTATATCCCACATATGAGCAAAATCATACAGTTCTAAAGTTTTCTGTCTGACATATTTCACTTAGCATGATATTCTCAAGGTCGATCTGTGTTTTTGAAAATGGCAGTATTTTATCTTTTCTTATGACTGAGTAGTAATCCATTGTATGTACATCTTCTTTATCCAATCTTCTATAGAAGGGCACTTTGTTTTTTCCATGTCTTAGCCCCCATGAATAATGTTACAGTGAATATAGGAGTGCATATATCTTGGCAAATAAATGTTTTCAAGTTTTTCAGGTAGATACCCAGAAGAGTGGTTGCTGGGTCTTATGGTAACTCTATTCTTAGTCTTTTGAGGACTCTCTGTATTGTTTTCCGCAGTTGCTGTACCAGTTTACATTCCCACCAGCAGTGAATGAGGGTTCCTTTTAGCCAGTCATCTACTAATGGACATTTAGATTTCCCCAGTCTTTTACTAAAGCAAACACTGAGGCAATGATTAACCTTCTACTCACATTACTTTGCCTTTGTGCAAGAATATTTGAATAATGATTTCTCAGATATATGTATTACTCCTGGATCAAAGGGTATATACATCTGTAATCTTGTTGGATATTACCGTATTGCCCTGGATGGGAGTTTTATCCAATTTATAACCTCTAGCAACATATAGACTGTGATTATCCTATTATTCTGTTATATATAGAGAAGCATGTTATTAAACACATGAGTTAATGTGTCTAAAACACTTAGAACAGTGAATGAAGCTTAGCAAGAGAGTAATTACTTTTGTTATTGTTGTTATTATTAGATTTTTGCCAATCTGATTGGTGAAAATGGTACCTTATTATCCCTTCAGTTGCTTTTGTCTTATTATGAATGAGGTTGAATCTCTTTTCATGTTTAAAACCCATTTGTAGTCCCTTTCTGTGACCTTGCTTTGCATGTCTTCTGCCATTTGTTGATGATCTTTTTTTTTTTTTTTTTTTGTATTTTTCTGAAGCTGGAAATGGGGAAAGACAGTCAGACAGACTCCCGCATGCGCCCGACCGGGATCCACCTGGCACGCCCACCAAGGGGCAACGCTCTGCCCGCCAGGGGGCGATGCTCTGCCCCTCCGGGGCGTTGCTCTGTTGCGACCAGAGCCACTCTAGTGCCTGGGGCAGAGGCCAAGGAGCCATCCCCAGCACCCGGGCCATCTTTGCTCCAATGGAGCCTCGCTGCGGGAGGGGAAGAGAGAGACAGAGAGGAAGGAGAGGGGGAGGGGTGGAGAAGCAGCTGGGCGCTTCTCCTGTGTGCCCTGGCTGGGAATCGAACCCGGGACTTCTGCACGCTAGGCTGACGCTCTACCACTGAGCCAACTGGCCAGGGCTGTTGATGATATTTTTTATCCCTTCATTCATAAGCACTCTTTAAATACTAGGGAGATTAGCCCTTGTGGTAAGAATGGGAAATGTTTATTCCCAGTTAGTCATTTGTCTCATCAATCTTTGTTTTTATGGATGCTGGAATTTGAGTCATGGTTAGAAAAGCTGTCATGGTTTCATTTTTACATTTAACTACTTTATTCTTTTGGAATATATCCTGAAAGATGGCATGAGGTTTGAAATGTTTTAAAATTTTGTTAATTTAACACCTGTAAATTAGAACCTTGGTAATATTTGTTTCTTCATTGATTTGATTCTTGGTGAGGTAGAACTTTGTTCTTTGCATTTTTTTCTGATTATATTTCACCTTAGGTCTGTACCTACTTTTTTATACATTAATGTTTAGAATCTCAATAATTTTCTTGCCAACCTGCAAGTATTCTTTATGTACATTTATTGAAAATATTTTCCTAGCCTATTTTTGTTGTTTTGTATTTATTATGTTCCATGAAATTTTAGCTTTTTTTTTTTTTGGTATTTATCTGAAGTGAGAAGCGGGGAGGCAGAGAGACTCCTGCATGCACCTGACTGGGATCCACCTGGCATGCCCACTAGGGGGCTGTGCTCTGCCCATCTGGGCCATTGTTCCATTGCAACTGGAGCCAGTCTAGTGCCTGAGACGGAGGCCATGGAGCCATCATTAGTTTCTGGACCAACTTTGTTCCAATAGATCCTCGGGTGTGAGAGGAGAAGAGAGAGACAGAGAGAAAGGAGAGAGAGAGAGGGTTGGGTGAAGAAGTAGATATGCATTCTCCTGTGTGCTCTGGCTTGGAATTGAACCCGAGACTTCCACACACTGGGCTGATGCTCTACCACTGAGCCAACCGGCCAGGGCTGAAGTTTTAGCTTTTTATACATTAAATATTTACCTCTATACCTCATTTAGATAGTCATTATTGCTATGTCTTCATGTCTTATAGAATCAAAAACTAAAATGGAGTCATTTAAGTCAGTCAGTGCAGAAGACAGTCAATGCAGGCACATAAAAGAAACTTAACCTAAACTTACAGAAATATACTCTTCTCAGAAATCAGCTGAGGATACCACCAGTCCTCAATCGCCACTTCTGATCATGTCATCTCTGTATTTCTTGTACCCCTGATCCAGCTGATGCAAATAAAGAAGACCACTAGGCAACCAATCAGCTGAAAAACTGAATAACTTCCCTATTTATCCCATAAAAACCCCTTAGTCTGTGAGCAACCCAGAACTCATTGCTTCTGTAGCCTCAGGTTTTCTGACTTGCAGGTGGAAACCCTCACAACAAACTCATCTTTCTGCTTTGTCTTATTCAATGTGCAGAGTTTGGTTTTTGACAGTTTCACCTGCTGTTAATTGCAGCCAGTAAAATGTTTATTTTAGATATTGTATTTACCATCTCTGGAAGTTCCATTTGGTAATTATTTCTTTTATTTCTCTTCTTATTATCTTATAATTTTTGAAATAGCTGTTCTAAAGCACTTGTCTGCCCATTTCATTATCTCTGTTTCTACTGACCATATATATTCTTTGGGTTATGGGTCACACTTTTCCACTTCTTTGCACTGTTAGTAATTTTTATTAGATGCCAGTTATTGTGAATTTTATATTGCCGAGTAAGATTTTGTTGTGTCCCATTAAGTGGGACTTTATTTGGCCCTGACCAGTTGGCTCAGTGAATTGAGCATCAGCCCAGGGGACGTCTTGGGCTTGATCTCCAGTCAGGGCACACATGAGAAGTGACCATCTGCTTCTCTTCTCCTTCCTTTCCCTTTTTCTCCCTCATCTCTTCCCTCAGCAAGCGGCTCTATTGGTTCAAGCATTGGCCCCAGGCATTGAGGATAGCTTGGTTGTTCTGAGTGTTGGCCTCAGGCTCCGTTGATTTGAGCATCAGCCCCAGATGGGAGGTTGCCAGGTGGATTCTGGTTGGGGTGCATATGGGAGTCTATCTACCCTCCTCTCACTTTAAATAAATAAATAAATAATAAGACTTCATTCCATCTAATAGTAATTTACTTGTGTATCTCCCTGATCCTTTGAGACTTGCTTTTAAGCATTTTGGGGACAGATCTAGAGTAGCTTATACTCAACGCTAACTTAGCCGCATTGTTGTAGGAGACTCTCCTGATGTCTTTGCTGAATGCCCCATGTATTTAATGATCCTTCTTCACTCTTGCTAGTGGGCACTGAAGAGTATCCCATCCTGTGTGAACCCAGGGGATTTTTTTTTTTTTGTATTTTTCTGAAGCTGGAAACAGGGAGAGACAGTCAGACAGACTCCCGCATGCGCCCCACCGGGATCCACCCGGGAGGCCCACCAGGGGCGACGCTCTGCCCACCAGGAGGCGATGCTCTGCCCCTCTGAGGCGTCGCTCTGCCGCGACCAGAGCCACTCTAGTGCCTGGGGCAGAGGCCAAGGAGCCATCCCCAGCGCCCGGGCCATCTTTGCTCCAATGGAGCCTTGGCTGCGGGAGGGGAAGAGAGAGACAGAGAGGAAGGAGGGGGGCTGGAGAAGCAAATGGGCGCTTCTCCTATGTGCCCTGGCTGGGAATCGAACCCGGGTCCCCCGCATGCCAGGTCGACGCTCTACCGCTGAGCCAACCGACCAGGGCCTGAACCCAGGGGATTTTTGACTTACATGTCCATGAGTAATTTTTCCCTTTCTGACAACTGTTTGCCCAGCCTACTGCTATTTCACCCTCGGTCAGGTTTGTATTCAGCCCAACACTCAAGGAGAGAGACACCCATGCACCAGATTTCTGGAGCTCTTTCTCTGTGACTGTCCTGCTCTCTGCTATTAAGGCCCCAATTCCGCCTCTGCCTCCCTGAGCTCTTGCTCTCTGTTTCCTCAATTCCTCAAGCTCTGTCTGAGATTCCCCTCCTTGTTTTATATTCCAGAAATTGCCTCTAGGCAGAAAACCTGTGCAATTATAGAATTCATTTCATCTGTTTCCTTTACAATCCTATGCTTCCTGTTTTCCTATGTTGGAGAATGGATGTTTTGAAACAACTTTTTTTTAATAGCAGGAGGACATTTCCCATAGTAACTACCAAATCTTTAACTTTATTTTTTTTTCCATTTTTCCGAAGCTGGAAACGGGGAGGCAGTCAGACAGACTCCCGCATGCTCCCGACCGGGATCCACCCGGCATGCCCACCAGGGGCAACGCTCTGCCCACCAGGGGGCGATGCTCTGCCTCTCTGGGGCATCCCTCTGTTGCATCCAGAGCCATTCTAGTGCCTGAGGCAGAGGCCACAGAGCCATCCCCAGCGCCCGGGCCATCTTTGCTCCAATGGAGCCTCGGCTGTGGGGAGGGGAAGAGAGAGACAGAGAGAAAGGAGAGGGGGAGGGGTGGAGAAGCAGCTGGGCGCTTCTCCTGTGTGCCCTGGCCGGGAATCAAACCCGGGACTCCTGCACGCCAGGCCGACGCTCTACCACTGAGCCAACCGGCCAGGGCTGAAATCTTTAACTTTTTATATGTTATTTTCTCTGTGATTATTTCTATTATATAAATCTGATAAAATCCGTATCCTTCTATTATATTATTATAAAAATATAATAGCCCTTCATAGAAAAAGAAGATGGTTTGGTAGTGATTATGCAGGAGTGAGTTTAAGAGATACTGCAATCAGAACAAATATTACAATCTAATCATTGTACATGGTGTGTGCGCGCACTTGTGTGACAGACAATGACACTAAAGTGACCTACAGTTGTAACAGGGAAGGTAGTGCAACTTAAGGCTTTCAGCCAAACCTGACCAGGCAATGGTTCAGTGGATAGAGCAACAAACTGGGATGCAGAGGACCCAGGTTCAAAACCTCAAGGTCTTTGGCTTTAGTGTGGGCTCATCCAGCTTGAGCACATGCTTGTCGGCTTGGGCCTGAGTGTGGTATCATAGACATGACCCCATGGTTGCTGGCCTGAGTCCAAAGGTCACTGGCTTGAAGTCCAAGGTCGCTGGCTTCAGCAAGGTGTCACTTGCTCTGCTGTAGCCTCCCGTCAAGGTGTATGAGAAAGCAATCAATGAACAACAAATGTGCCGCAATAAAGAATTGATGCTTTTATCTCTCTCCCTTCCTGTCTGTCCGCATTTGTCCCATTCTCTGACTCTCTGTCTCTGTCAAAAAAAAAAAAAAGGCTTTTAGCCAAATGAAAGAAGCTTGTTCTCATCTTGAGGTGATGTCATTTATTTTTTTTACAATTTGAGTAAGAAAATGAAGGTACATATCCCAAGAAGACATGACAATGTTAAAGAAGTCACACCATGTAAACCAATGGTAGTCAACCTGGTCCCTACCGCCTACTAGTGGGCGTTCCAGCTTTCATGGTGGGCAGTAGTGGAACAACCAAAGTATAAATAAAAAGATAGATTTAACTATAGTAAGTTGTTTTATAAAGATTTATTCTGCCAAACTTAGTGAAAATCCAACATAAAATACTTGGTATTTATTATTATATGCTTTAACTTGCTGTAACTCTGTTTTATAAATTTTATAAAGTAAAGTTACTCCCTTACTTTATAAATCACCATTACTGTGGAACCGATGGGCGGTTAGAAAATTTTACTACTAACAGAGATACAAAAGTGGGCAGTAGAGGAGGCGACAAGATGGCGATGGAGTAGGCGGATGTACCAACTTCCACCTCCCAGAACCAAAGTGGATTACAACTTAATTTTAAGAACCATCATCTGGAAAAACCAACTTTGGACTAAACTAAGAAGACTCTTCAGCCAAGGAACACTGAAGAAGCCACACTGAGACTGGTAGGGAAAGTGGAAACGCGGAGAGACTCACGTGGCAGGAAATGAGTTTAGCAGAGAGGTGAGGGTCCTGGGCCCCAGGAACAAAGTCCCAGCCTGCAGCCCCAGAGCCTAGAAGAGGCGTATTGACAGTATTTAGCTGGAAACATGTCAGGATACTGTTTGTGAGAAAGAGACTGATTTCTCAGACCCAGGATTCTTCTTAAAGGGACCACGCAGAAAACCTCTCTCACAACCACTCACCCAGGGCTCTGGGGGATGGGGAGAGAGGAGAGGACCTCCGCAGCAGGAAAGAATATAATCTAGGAGCCACAGGGAGAAACACTTTGAGAGACAGCCACCCTAACCCCTGGGCTGAGTCACTCCCCAAATCTGAAGTGAATATTTCCCCTGGAAACAGCAATACCAGCAAAGGGAAGCAGGACACCAGCCAAACAAGCTCTCCTCAGTACTTAGAGCAGAGTCGCTTAGAAGGAGGGAGCTTTCAGGACTACAGCAGTGAGTCTTAGGGTCTGAGCTGCAGCACCCCCACCCACATGGCTGAGGGCTTGCCAGAGTGGCAGGACATGGAAGAGTGGTTCTGTCGGCAAGGGCGGAAACCAACTGGCCACCACTGGGCCCAGGTGTGAGCTCAGTCTTGCCTGGTTGGGCAGGAGGGGACACGGGAAAGTGGTCAAGCCCAGCTGTGGGCCACCTGCAGTTCAGCCTGTGGGGGAAGGCCAGGAGCCCCAGAAGGGGCAGAGACCCGCCCTTGAGTAAGGGTGCAGGAGCACATACTCGCTCTGCCCCGCAGAACCAAGGCTTGTGGCCTGATGCAGGA
Organism: Saccopteryx bilineata; assembly: GCF_036850765.1. Classification (NCBI taxonomy): domain Eukaryota; kingdom Metazoa; phylum Chordata; class Mammalia; order Chiroptera; family Emballonuridae; genus Saccopteryx; species Saccopteryx bilineata. Next base: position 355,499,823 of record NC_089491.1, on the reverse strand, counting down.
GCCAGCTGCTACCGTGGGGGGGGGGGGAGTGAAAGCCCAGAATCAGGTGGAGACCTACAACTGAGCAAAAGTACTCACCCCTGCCCTCAGGGCCGAGCATAATGCCACCCGTGGGGGCGGGGCGAAGGCCAAGGCCACCAAGGCTTGTACACCCAGCATGTGATCACAGCCACTCCCATGAAGGAGAGGCGGAAACCACAGCAACAGCCCCAGTGAGCTGGTATTGGCAACGCCCATACCCAAACACCCTAGGCAGCATCAGCAGAGGGGGTGGTGGGCCTGCAGACAGACCACACCTAGGGAACACAGAGGCCACACTCAGTGGACTCCAGTGCCTAAAACCTTCTTTTACCCAGACAAAATGAGAAGGCAGAGAAATGCAACACAAATGAATCAAGAGAAATCCCCAGAAAAAGGACCTGAATGAGTCAGATATAACCAAATTACCAGATGCAGAGTTTAAAATAACAATTGTTAGAATGCTCAAAGATCTTAGAACAACAATAATTGGTCATTACGAACACCTAAAGAGATAGCAAATATAAAAAAGAACATTGAAATAATAAAAAAGAATCAGTCAGAAATGAAAAATACAGTATCAGAAATGAAGAACACAATGGAAGGAATTAAAAACAGAATGGATGAAGCTAAGAATCAAATCAGCAAGTTAGAAGACAAGATAAACGAAGGCATGGAAGCAGAGCAGAAAAAAGAAAAGAGACTCAAAAAGTCCGAGGAAACTCTAAGAGAGCTCTGTGAAAACACGAAGAGAAATAACATCCGCATCATAGGGGTTCCTGAAGAAGAAGAGAAAGAACAAGGGATAGAGACTTTATTCAAACGTATCATAGCTGAAAACTTCCCTAAATTAAGGCAGGAAAACATCTCATAAGTTCAAGAAGCACAGAGAACTCCATTAAAGAGAAACCCAAAGAAATCTACACCAGGACACACCATAATTAAAATACCAAAGCTAAGTGATAAAAAGAAAATATTAAAAGCTGCTAGAGAAAAAAAGGCTATCACCTACAAAGGAGCCCCCATAAGGATGACTTCTGACTTCTCAATAGAAACACTTGAGGCCAGAAGGGAATGGCAAGAAATATCAAAGTAATGCAGAACAAGAGCCTACAACCAAGACTACTTTATCCAGCAAGGCTATCATTTAAAATTAAAGGAGAAATAAAAAGCTTCCCAGACAAAAAAACAACTCAAGGAATTCATTACAACCAAACCAAACTAATGCTACAGGAAATGTTGAGGGGCCTGTTGTAAACAGATCAAAGTGGAAAAAGAATATAGCAAAAAAGGAATACAGCTTTAAAGAATAAAATGGCAATGAACAACTACATATCAATAATAACCTTAAATGTAAATGGATTAAATGATCTAATCAACAGACATAGGATAGCTGCATGGATAACAGGACCCATACATATGCTGTCTACAAGAGACACACCTTAAAACAAAAGATGCACATAGACTGAAGGTAAAAATATGGAAAAAATATTTCATGCAAATGGAAATGAAAAAAAAGCTGGGTAGCGATACTTAGACAAAATGGACTTTAAAACAAAGGATATAGTAAGAGATAAAGAAGGCCACTATGGCCCTGGCTGGTTGGCTCAGCGGTAGAGCGTCGGCCTAGCGTGCGGAGGACCCGGGTTTGATTCCCGGCCAGGGCACACAGGAAAAGCGCCCATTTGCTTCTCCACCCCTCCGCCGCGCTTTCCTCTCTGTCTCTCACTTCCCCTCCCGCAGCCAAGGCTCCATTGGAGCAAAGATGGCCCGGGCGCTGGGGATGGCTCTGTGGCCTCTGCCTCAGGCGCTAGAGTGGTTCTGGTCGCAACATGGCGACGCCCAGGATGGGCAGATTATCGCCCCCTGGTGGGCAGAGCGTCGCCCCATGGTGGGCGTGCCGGGTGGATCCCGGTTGGGCGCATGCGGGAGTCTGTCTGACTGTCTCTCCCCGTTTCCAGCTTCAGAAAAATAAAAATAAATAAATAAATAAAATAAAATAAAATAAAGAAGGCCACTACATAATGATAAAGGGAGCAATCCAACAGGAAGATATAACTATTATAAATATCTACGCACCTAATATAGGAGCACCTAAATATATAAAGCAGACTTTGATGGATATAAAGGGCGAAACCAACAGCAATACTATAATATTAGGGGATTTCAGTAGCCCACTAACATCACTAGATAGATCCTCAAGAAAGAAAATTAACAAAGAAACAGCAGACTTAAAGGACACTCTAGATCAACTGGATTTAATAGATATATTCAGAACCTTTCACCCTAAAGCAGCAGAATATACATTCAAGTGCTCATGGTACATTCTCTAGGATAGACCACATGTTAGGGCACAAAAGTGGTTTCAACAAATTTAAGAAGATTGAAATCATATCAAGCACTTTCTCTGATCACAATGACATGAAACTAGAAATCAACCACAACAGAAAAACTGAAAAATTCTCAAACACATGGAAACTAAATAGCAGGTTGTTAAATAATGAATGGATTAAGAATGAGATCAAAGAAGAAATAAAAAAATTCCTAGAAATGAATGATAATGAGCATATAACAACTCGAAATTTATGGAAAACAGCAAAAGCAGTACCGAGAGGGAAGTTCATAGCACTACAGGCACACTTTAAGAAGCTAGAAAAAGCTCAAATAAACAACTTAATCCTGCATCTAAAAGAACTAGAAAAAGAACAGCAAGTAAAGCCCAAATGTAGTAAAAGGAAGGAAATAATAAAGATCAGAGCAGAAATAAATGACATAGAGGCTAAAGAAACAATACAGAGGATCAATGAAACTAGGAGCTGTTTCTTTGAAAAGGTAAACAAGATTGATGAACCTTTAACTAGACTCACCAAGAAAAAAAGAGAGAGGACTCAAATAAATAAAATTAGAAATGAGAGTGGAGAAATAACAACTGACTCAACAGAAATACTAAACATTGTAAGAAAATACTATGAAGAACTGTATGCCAAAAAACTAGACAACCTAGATGAAATGGACAAATTCCTTGAAACATACAATCTTCCTAAAATCAATCTGGAAGAACAGAACACCTAAACAGATCAGTTACACCAAATGAGACCGAAACAGTTATTAAAAACCTCCCAACAAAGAAAAGTCCTGGGCCTGACGGCTTCACAAGTAAATTCTACCAAATATTCAAAGAAGAACTAACTCCTATCCTTCTCAAGCTATTTCAAAAAATTCAAGAGGAAGGAAGACTTCCAAGCTCCTTTTATGAGGTGAGCATAATTCTGATTCCAAAACCAGGCAAAGACAACACAAAGAAAGAAAATTATAGGCCAATATCCCTGATGAATATAGATGCTAAAATCTTTAACAAAATAGTATCAAACCGGATCCAGCAATACATGAAATAAATCATACACCATGATTAAGTGGGATTTATTCTTGGGAGGCAAGGCTGGTACAATATTTGCAAATCAATAAATGTGATTCATCACATAAACAAAAGGAAGGAGAAAAAACACATAACTTCAATAGGTGCAGAAAAAGCATTTGATAAAATCTAGCACCCATTCATGATCAAAACTCTCAGTATAGTGAGAATACAGGGAACATATCTCAACATGATAAAGGCCATCTATGACAAACCCATGGCAACATCATACTCAATGGGCAAAAATTAAAAGCAATTCCCTTAAGATCAGGAACAAGGCAGGGGTGCCCCCTTTCACCACTCTTATTCAACATAGTTCTGGAAGTCCTAGCCACAGCAATCAGACTGTGATGGACCTTGATAACATTATACTGAGCAAAATAACTAAATCAGAAAAAACTAAGAACTATATGATTCCATACATAGGTGGGACATAAAAATGAGACTCAGAGACAAGGACAAGAGTGTGGTGCTTACGGGGTGTGGGGGAGGAGAGGGTGGAGGTTGGAGGAGGGGGGCCCAAAGAAAACCAATTAGAAGGTGACGGAAGACAATTTGACTTTGGGTGATGGGTATACAACATAATCAAATGTCCAGATAACCTGGAGATGTTCTCTCTGAACATGTGTACCCTGATTTATCAATGTCACCCCATTAAAATTAATTTAAAAAGTGGGCAGTAGGTATAAAAAGGTTGACTACCCCTGAACAATGAGATGTATATAAAAAGTACTGAACTGCAAACCAGAAGTTTTTCATTTTAGTTTCAGTTCTACCATTTCAAAACTATACAGCCCTATAGCCTATCTGAGCCTTAGTTTCTTTGTTTCTTCTACAGGCAAAATATCTGTTATGCCTATATTGTAGGAGAGGCTCAAGTGAAATGATGCATTGTGAGAGTGCTTTGAAAAATGCTTACAGCATCCAGAAGTACGATATCACTGCATGGTTAGTTCATCTAGTAAATATTAAGATGTGGAAGGTCAGAGTAAAGCCTCAATCAAAGCCAGATAGTGGTAATCTTGGAGGTCTTCCTGTAGAGATGACATTGATGGTAGAAACAATAACTAGGTGGGAAGGAACTTGGGGTCACCATAAATAAAATCCTAGAAACAGTAACAAACTGTCTTTTTATATGATCTCTGGGACAGTTTACCCTCCTCTCCAAGAAGTAGCTGACCAACACTTTGAGGAAATTAGAGCAGAGAGTTTAAAGGGCTGGAGTGGGGAGATTAGGGCAGTGCTGGGAGAGGCGGGGACACTGGCTGAGAAGGAGCTAAGAGGGATGGCTGGAGAGGAAGATGGAAATTTGTGGGAGAGAGAAGTGGTTTATCACTACTACTTTGTAGCTGAAGTGCGGGTGAGTGGTAATTATAAAAGCAATGCCAGTTAATAGTAGGAATTAGTGGACAACAAAAGGGAAAGTCCTCCTTTTCACTTAGGAGAAGTGACCAATCCTAATAATTGTGTGTGTGTCCTTTCACACTTCTTCCATTGCACACAAAACAAATGTAATACAAACTTACATTCACACCCGATGACAGGTACCTCTGTGCTGTTTGCTTCTTAGTCCTCGTGCAGGTTCTCTTCTTAACAACCCAGGTTGGCTTTCTTCCTTTCTCTTTCTCTTCCTCACGCCTGAGAGGAGGTGAATCTAAAGCCTCAGTTCATAGTTTCCCATTCTTCCCTGTTCAGTCTTTGCTCTTGAAGATCTTCTCCCAGCATATGACTCCCCAGCTCCTCTTCAATACCTGCCTTCTCTCAGCAATCCCCAGTCTGTATTTCCTGCTACCTGCTGGACCTCTCTTTCTGGATCTCTCATCCGGTACCTCTCTCTTGGACTTTGTCTACAGCCAAGGTCACCCATGTATTTCAAAAGGGCACCTTCTTCAAGCTTTCCAGTGTTTTTTTTTTTTTTTTAAATTTTTATTTTATTTATTCATTTTAGAGAGGAAAGAGAGAGGGAGAGAGAGACAGGGGGGAGGAGCTAGAAGCATCAACTCCCATATGTGCCTTGACCAGGCAAGCCCAGGGTTTCGAACCGGCGACCTCAGCATTTCCAGGTCGACGCTTTATCCACTGCGCCACCACAGGTCAGGCCTCCAGTGTTTTTTTAAGCAAGAGAGAGAGAGAGAGACAGAGACAGAAATGGACAGAGATGAGAAGTATCAACCCATAATTGTGGCACTTCAGTTGTTCATTGATTGCCCCTCATACCTACATGCCTTGATCAGAAGGCTCCAGCTGAGCCAGTGACCCTTTGCTCAAGCCAGCAACCTTGGGAATTAAGCCAGCACCCATTGGGCTCAAGCCAACGACCATGGAGCCATGTTGATGATCCCACACTCAAGCCAGTGACCCTGCTCTCAAGTGGGTGAGCCTGCACTCAAACCAGATGAGCCCGCACTAAAGCTGATGACCTCGGGGTTTTGAACCTGTGTCCTCAGCGTCCCAGGTGGACGCTCTACCCATTGTACCACCACCAGTCAGGCTGGCCTTCCTGAGTTTCTTAAGTGTAGGGAAACTGCCTTATATCTCTGTTTGCCTGCAGTGCCTGGCACAGGGTCTAGGCATCACAGATGTTCAATTGCTATTATGCACAATGGTTATGCTTAGGGACAGGATGGATAGTTTGATGGTTCAGAGGCAAAGAAGATAAAGTTTGGGAGGTAAAGAAGGAGAGTATTATGGGAAGAGGTGAATAAAATTGTGTCAGGGGATCTAAAAGGAAGCAGGATGAAAGAGAGGCAGAGATGGATGTTTAGAAATGAAGGATAAGAGCATGAGACTGAGTAAAGATCACTTTCCCACCTGTTACTGGTAGGACCTGGGGTTAGAGGCCCCATCTGCATGTGTCATGAGATGGTTGAGTGAGGGCCCAGGTGGGCCTCAGGGTAGGTAATATTAGGTGGACTTGACTTTCTCAGCTCTACTTTGGCAGGCATAGGGAACATAGTCAATAATTGTAATGACTATGTATGGTGTCAGATTGTTACTGAAACAAGCCAAGGTATGAGTTGCCCATTGCCACAGAGCCAATCAGAGAGATGGGTACCAAGAGGAATATGAGTGTCTTTGATCAAAATGCCAGCAACACAAGAAGGCAAGGTGCCTCACTACATCCTAAGACTGTCTTAATGTCCTCTGTTTACAGGCCTCTTTTAAAGGGTTCGGGGGCTGTTAGTAATGGTACAAGGGGCAAAGCCTGTGCTGTTAGTCATGTAGACAAGGGGGTAGTGAGGTGCTTTTCCTTGAGATAACGTACCATCTGTCTTTGGATTCCTCCTGCGACAGAATGGTTCAGACTGGCTGGCTGCTTTCTCAATGTTCTGGCTCTTCCGAGATGCTTGCTTCCAAGGACACTTCCCGACTCTCCTGCTAAGATAAACTTCTCACAGCATTTCAAAGCGGAAGACCAGAGAACCATTAAGAGACAATAGCAAGAAAATTAACTATTTTCTAACTCTTACATAATTTCTATTGCTTATAACTAAAAGCTGCTATTACTGAAGCCAAATTTCTAACTCTTGGGTTCCCCTATCAAGATGAGTACTAGATTTATTGGGGTGATCACTTTGTAAGGTATATAATGTCTAATCACTGAGATGTACACCTGAAATGAATATAACATTATACATCAACTGTAATTGAAAAATAAAAATTTTAAATAAAAAAATAAACAAAAGTCTTGTTTCACAACAAGGGTAAATGATATCTTTTATAAAACTGGGTAGAGCAAAAGTAGGTTACAGTTGTGAGTACCCAAAACACAGAGTTTATTCTTGTATTGTTATTTATTAATTATTGTATTTTTTCCATACCATCAACTGTAACTAGTATATACCACTTGTCATATGCTCTTATTTCTGTTCCTAGATTTGTATAATGTCTCATTGATCTGTCTATTCACCCATCACCAGCTTCACAATTTTTTTTAAAGATTTTATTTACTCATTTTAAAGAGTTGAGAGAAAGAGGGGGAAGGAGAAGAAAGCATCAACTCCCATATGTGCATTGACCAGGTAAGCTCAGGATTTTGAACCGGCAACTTCAGCCTTCTACGTTGATGCTTTATGCACTATGCCACCACAGGTCAGGCCAGCACCACAATTTTTGTGATGGAAGCTTTGCATTGTATTTAAAACTTGATTGTGCTATGGCAATGGCTCAACGCCCTTCTTTCTCTGAGATTGTTTATTTAGTTTTGGTAGTTTATGCTTTCTTTTATTTTTATTTTTATTGATTGATTTTAGCAAAAGAGGAAGTGGGGAGAGAGAGATAAAACAGGAATATCAATCTGTTCCCATATGTGCCCCGACCAGGGATCAAACTGGAATCGTCTGTGCTTTGGGACAGTGCTCTAATCAACTGAGCTGTCTGGCCAGGGCTAGTGTATTCTTTCAAATAAGCTTTATAATCAATACTTTACATATATAAAAAAAATACATTTATTGGAATTCAACTACATTTTTATCTCTACATCCTTGCCAACACTTGTCTTTTTAAAACATAATAGTTATTTTAACATACATCCTAATCGTGAGGTGATATTCCCTTGTGGTTTTGATTTGCAGGAATTTAATTATTTTTTAAAATTAATTTAGAAGAATCAACATGATGTTGAATCTTTCTATTCAGAAATATGACATGTCCTTCCACAGAGTCAAGTCTAGCTTGTGTCTTTGAAGAATGTTTTATAATGTTTTCATGTTAGTTTTGTACATTTATTATTAAGTGTATAATCTAGATAATTTTTTTTACTGCTATTGTAAATGTGATCTTTCATTATTTTTTCCAGCTGGTTGTTGTTTTCTGCATAAAAGCTTCTGATTTCTGTGGTTAATTTTGTATTTTACTTTACTAAATTTTTATATTGTTTTTACTAGTTTTCCACCTACTCTTTTGAATTTTCTAAATATATAATGATACAATCAGCAAATAAAGTTAAGTTTGATTCTTCCTTCCTATAGGTTCATTTCTCTATTACTCCTGTCCACCCCTATGCTGGCTAATACCTACAATAAACTATTAAAATATAATGGAGATAGTGAACAATCTTGCCTTTTTTCTGACCAGTAGAAATTCTTCTATTTTTTCCCCAGTAAGAAAGATATTGGCTTCATATTTGTATTTTTTCCATGTTAAAGAGAAATCAACTCCTATGTCAACAGCTTTTACTAAGTTATCAAGGAGGTATACCTTCATTCTTCCACAGAGATTAAGGATTTATACATCAGTTTACACAATTTTCATAGTTTTTGCCTTATATATTTTAAGTGTTGATCTACACATTTATAATTGTTAAATTATTTTGGTGGTTATTCACTTTGGTATTACCTAGTGTTGCTCTTTATTCTTATTAGTGCTTTATGGCATTCTACTTTGCAAACATTAAATGATATTATGTACATTAAATGATATTAAGATGGTTATTTTTTGGTTAGTGTTTACATGGTGTATCTTGCCATCTAGTTTTTATTTTCAGTGCTTCAGTGTTGTTTTGTTCTAGATATCTCTTCTGGGTTTTTTTTTTTTTTTTTTACAGAGACAGAGAGTCAGAGAGGGATAGATAGGGACAGACAGGAAAGGAGAGAGATGAGAAGCATCAATCATCAGGTTTTCATTGCGACACCTTAGTTCAGGGGTCCCCAAACTTTTTACACAGGGGGCCAGTTCACTGTCCCTCAGACCGTTGGAGGGCCGGACTATAAAAAAAAAAACTATGAACAAATCCCTATGCACACTGCACATATCTTATTTTAAAATAAAAAAACAAAACGGGAACAAATACAATATTTAAAATAAAGAACAAGTAAATTTAAATCAACAAACTGACCAGTATTTCAATGGGAACTATGCTCCTCTCACTGACCACCAATGAAAGAGGTGCCCCTTCTGGAAGTGCGGCGGGGGTTGGATAAGTGGCCTCAGGGGGCCGCATGTGGCCTGCAGGCCATAGTTTGGGGACCCCTGTCTTAGTTGTTCATTGATTGCTTTTTCATATATGCCTTGACTGTGGGGCTACAGCAGACCAAGTAACCCGTTGCTCAAGCCAGCCACCTTGGGTCCAAACTGTTGAGCATTTTGCTCAAACCAGATGAGCCCGTGCTCAAGTTGGCGACCTTGGCGTCTTGAACCTGGGTCTTCTGCATCCCAGTCCGACGCTCTATCCACTGTGCCACCGCCTGGTCAGGCTCCGATATCTCTTTTGAATAGACCATTTTTAACTTTTTGCAGGTAAATTTACATGTATTGGAAATATTGATATATTTGGACTTATTTTTCCATTTTATTTTGAGTATAATTTTTATCTTTTTTTCTTTTCTTTTTATGCTCTTCTGTATTCTGTTTCACAATGTTTTCACACTAATTTTCTTTCTTGTTCTCAATTAGAAACTATCAATTGTATTCCTTTTTGTGTATTTAACCTTATATTTTTAATCACAAAACCATAAATTTTCTATAAAATCTAAAAGCATTTTATATATATATAATATATATATATATTATATATATATATAATATATATATATTATATATATATATAATATATACAGGGTCTTTTACCAAACAAGAAAGCAAAATTTTGTTGTTTGAAGTTTTAGGTAACATCTTTATTTTAATACAAAAATAGTTATTATGATCATTTTCTTATAGTAGTTAATAAAATTCCTTTAAAAATTAATTAAAATGAACAACATATTTATATTTCTTTCTTCGCTTGGCATCCCATGCCTTCCTTCTGAGATACTATCTCTTCTCAATGCAGTACACATCTTTCAGTACTTCTTTGAGGATCTCAAGTAGTGTGTATATATATATGTGTATATACTCCCATTTCTCCTCTTCAAAATTGTAAAGAACAATGGAAACACAGAGAATTTAAAATGTAATTTTCAGTAATCTAGGACAGTGGTCTCCAACCCTCGGGCCGCGGACCAGTACTGGTCCGTGGGCCATTTGGTACCGGTCCGCAGAGAAAGAATAAATAACTTACATTATTCTGTTTTATTTATATTTAAGTCTGAACGATGTTTTATTTTTTTTAAATGATCAGATTCCTTCTGTTACATCCGTCTAAGACTCACTCTTGATGCTTGTCTTGGTCATGTGATACATTTATCCATCCCACCCTAAAGGACAGTCTGTAAAAATATTTTCTGACATTAAACCGGTCCATGGCCCAAAAAAGGTTGGGACCACTGATCTAGGGGACAGACAAATGCTTCAAATTCAAAACTACAGGCAAATGTGCCCAAAAGCAATTGATGCCAAAACAACTGCACAGCAACCTCTGTAGGAAGAATGGATAGGAGCTCTGTGGAAGGAGTTGGGTATAGGGTCTTACGACTGGCAGAACTGAGAAAGAACCCATTAGGAAAGTGACGAGATGGCACTGAATGATACTGGCTGGGTTTCCTGGCAGTACTCAGTGAAAGGACCAAGCCCTCCTGAACTTGATTAGGTCTGGGGAGGTATGGATATATAAGAGCACCATCTTTGAAGAAAACAGCCCATCTTTCTAGGTACAGGAAATGGAACCCTTCAGCTGCACACCATAGAAGGCTATTCTTGTCTCTCCATAACCCAGTACCAGCAGGAAATTTCTGCAAATGACTGATAGAGAAAAATCTAACTCATTCCAATCTAAATTTAAAAAGTAACTAATACAATGGTCAAATAGAGATAGCATGTATTTTTAAATATACAACAGCACAAATAATTTCTATAGAGCATGTTAACTAGAAGTATGCTTTCATGAATTGGATAGAAATATGTATATATATACGAAGCTTCCACCATGAGCTTAAAAATATGAAGCAATTTTCACTGAGAAAAAACACTGCAAAGTAGAAATACAATAATTCAGTAATAATTTGACCAGACAATAGCAAGACTGAAAATGAGAATTGGTAGAACTCAGAAAAGAAAGAGAAGAAAAAGCATAACCACCACAGAAATGAAGATAAAATTAAAAGAAGTACCATGGGGAACAAGATAATACAGAAAGCATAGTAAGTTAGAAGATAAAAATTAGGTAGAGCATCGGCCTGGCGTGCAGGAGTCCCGGGTTTGATTCCTGGCCAGCGCACACAGGAGAAGCGCCCATCTGCTTTTCCACCCCTCCCCCCTCCTTCCTCTCTGTCTCTCTCTTCCCCTCCCACAGCCAAGGCTCCATTGGAGCAGTTTGCCTGGGCGCTGAGGAAGGCTCTGTGGCCTCTGCCTCAGGCGCTAGACTGGCTCTGATTGCGGCAGAGCGAGGCCCCAAGATGGTCAGAGCATCGCCCCCTGGTGGGCATGCCGGGTGGATCCCGGTTGGGCGTATGTGGGAGTCTGACTGCCTCCCCGTTTCCTACTTCAGAAAAGAGAAAAAAAATGAGATAAGTAAACATAGTGAAGATTCAAAGATTAAGAGGACTGAGAGCTACAGAATTCAGATAAAAGCTTGCCAACATACACACAACTGAAGTCTCTGAAGAGGAAACCATGGAACAGTCTCATACCATAATATTCAATATATCCAGAACGTAATCCCAAATTATTCAGACTGGAAACAGCCAGGAACATCTCAACTCACCTAAGAAGAGGCAATAAATGCCAAAGTGAAAATAACACAGGTGTTGGGATGATCTGACACAGATTTTAGAGGAATGATTATAAAATACTCCAACAAGTAAGGGCAAACACTGTTGAAATGAATGAAAAGATAGAAAATCTCAGGAAATAAGTAAAAAATATAAAAAAGACCTAATGGAATATTTAGAATTGAAAAGTACAGTAAGTCAAAATTTTAAAAATTTACAGAAAAAGTTCAAGCACATGATGGAGATGACAAAGGAAAGATTCCAGGAACTTGACTATAAATAATAGAAAGTAAGCGATTCAACAATATAGAGGAAAAAAACTATTGAAATAAAGTTAATAGAGCTTCAAAAACACGTAAAACAATATCAAAAGGTCTACCATTCATGTCATCAGAGTCCAAGAAGGAAAGGAAAGGAGAGTAGTGCAGCAAAGAAATTTTAAAGAAATAATGGCTTAAAACTTTTTAAATTCCATAAAAGACAAAAGCCAAGAGATTCAAAGAGCTCAGCAAATCACCAACAAGATAAACAAAAATCTTTACCCAGGCATATTTACAATCAATCTACTGAACAGTAAAGACAAAGGGAAAAATCTTTTTTTTTTTTTTTTTTTTTTTTTACAGAGACAAGAGAGTCAGAGAGAGGGATAGATAGGGACAGACAGACAGGAAAGGAGAGAGATGACAAGCATCATGTTTTTTGTTGTGACACCTTAGTTGTTCATTGATTGCTTTCTCTTATGTGCCTTGACTGCGGGCCTTCAGCAGACCAAGTAACCCCTTGCTCGAGCAGCAACCTTGAGTCCAAGCTGGTAAGCTGTGCTCAAACCGATGAGCCTGCACTCTAGCTGGCCACCTCGGAGTCTTGAACTGCGGTCTTGCACATCCCAGTCTGACGCTCCTTCCACTGCGCCACTGCCTGGTCAGGTGAAAGGAAAAATCTTAAATGTAGGTAGAGAAAAGTGACACATTTCTACAGAGAAACAATGACACAAATGATTGGAGTTCTCATCAGAAATCATAGAGGCCAAAAGGAAATAGAATATTTTTTAGTTGCTGAAAAAAAAAGATCAACTCAGAATTTTAAATTTAGCAAAATATCCTGAAGGAATTATGGTATAATACTACATTTCAGATGAAGAAAAAATAAGAGAATCCATTGCCAGCAGACCTGCTCTAAAAAAAAATTGCTAAAGGAAGTTATTCAAACAGAAGGGAAATGATAGGAGCAGGAAATTTGTAACAACAGTGACAAAGGGAGACAACAGAAATTTTAAATATTTAGGTAAATATGAGAGACTATTACTCTCCTAATGAATTATTTTTAATGATTTACAGCAAGTTTTATAACATTACTAATGGGTTTTTTATATATGTAGACGTGATCTAATGGACTGATCCCTAAGCTCATCTGCTTCCCACTCTGAGAAGAACTGTTTCTTCTCTCTCTCCTCATCATGTCTTTTCTCTGCCATGTGGCTTCTACTTCTTTATAACTTCTGTTTTCTATGGTTGTCTTGGTCCCTCTGGGAACTATCCATCTTTGCTTCTATGGCTCACTGCCTGATTCTCTCTGTATTTTTCAAATCAGCACACACGTCTTAGGGAAAACCTAGCCCTGCTCCTTCTGAATTGGGGAGTAGTTCACACAGGTATACCTCTCAGGCTGCTAGACAGCTTTGTCTGTCCCTGGGTGAGTGGCCACGTGTGTCTGAATACCAGTTTCATGTTGTGTAAAGCACGTCTGCTCAGCTTCCCCTTGGAGAAGGCTGTGGAGGTGGCTGATTTCCTCATATGGGAGTAAAAGGCATGATGATTGCCATTTGGACACACATCTGCGCTAAGCTGTTTGTCTGAGAACCATGCCATACACTTTCACCCCTCTAGGCTTTTTTATCGTCTATTCCTTTATCTGGGATGCCTTTTCCTCTTCTCTGCCTAGAAACTTGTATATGTTCTTTAAAACCCAGCACAAGGACTGAGTCAGTCACTCCCTCCCTCCCCAGTCTTCACTGTCCTCACAGACAAGCTCTGTTCAAGCATTTACTGTGCTGTTTGACACTGCTTGTCTATGCACTTGTCTTCTCAGCAAGCTCCCAAGTATTCAGAAGATACTCTTTGCTGCATTCCCACTATCAAACACATTCATCCATGCATTCAGTGAGTCAATTCAACAAATATTAAATGTGCACTGTGAGTCACTGGACCGGCACTGGGATGCATAAAATAACACATTAGAAAACAAAGACACAGTTGAAAAGAACAAAAAAGGCAAAAATTGATTCTTTCAGTGTATCAGTATAACTGATCAACTGCTGGCTAGATTGATCCAGAAACATAAATTTACACCTAACTAGTGTTGGTGCAGTGCAGCATTACCTGGAACACAGAAGTCCCAGGTTTGAAACCTAGAGGTTGCTAGCTGAGCGCAGGCTCATCAACATAATCCCAAGGTTGCTGGCTGGAGCCCAAGGTCATTGGTTTAGGAAAGGGGTCACTGACTTGGTTTGAGCCCCCCTGTCAAGACCTACTTGAGAAGCAATTAATAAATAACTAAAGTGAAGCACCTACGACTTGATGCTTCTTACTGTCTCTTCCCATCTTTCTCCCTCTGTCTCTCTCTCTCTCTTCCTTTTTCTCTCTCTCAACAATCAATTTGTAAAAAGCTTAAAAGAGAAATTTAGAAACAGCCATAGTAGCTGTGAAACGGGACCATAACAGCTGCTGCAGATAATAAAAGAATATTGAGGCCCTGGCCGGTTTTCTCCGTGGACAGAGCATCAGCCTCACGTGTGGACATCCTGTTTTGATCCTCAGTCAGGGCACCATGGGAAGTGACCATCTGCTTCTCTTCCCTTCCCTCTCCCCCTTTTCTCTCTCTTCCCCTCTTGCAAACAATAGCTCAATTGGTTCAGGTGTCAGTCCTGGGCACTGAGGAGAGCTCGGTTGGTCTCTGCATTGGCCCCAGACGAAGATTGCCTGGTGGATTCCTGTCGGGGTACATGCGGAGTCTGTCTCTCAATCTCCCTTCCTCTCACTTAAAAAAAAAAGTGAGAAAACGAAATGATAATAAATTTGATGAAATACTTTAAAATCCTAGAAAAGCTAAAGCTAAATCTAACTGAAGAATAAAAAGGCTGAATAGCCCTATAACTACTAAAGAATGTTACTATGCATTTTTAAATCTTTTCATGAAAAACCACCAGACTTAGTTTCAACAGGTAAAATTCTATAAAACACTCTAGGAAATAATAATTTTGCTCTGGCCAGTTGGCTCAGTGGTAGAGCATCGGCCCAGCATGTGGATGTCCCAGGTTCGATTTCCAGTCAGGGCACACAGGAGAAGCAACTATCTGCTTCTCCACCTTTCCCCCTCTTGTTTCTCTCTCTCTTCCCCTCTCGCAGTCATATCTCTACTGGAGCAAAGTTGGCTCTGGCACTGAGGACGGCTCCATTGCCTTCATCTCAGGTGCTAAAATGGCTCCAGTTGCAACAAAGCAACACCCCAGATGGGCAGAGCGTTGTCCCCTAGTGGGCTTGCCATGTGGATCCTGGACGGGCACATGCAGGAATCTGTCTCTCTGCCTTCCACTTCTCACTTAAGAAAAATACAAAGAAATAAAAAATAAAGATAATAATTCCAACATTACATAAAATCTTCCCCCAAATAACACAGAATGAGGAACACTGCTCAACTTGCTCTTTGGGGAAATTACAGCCTTCTTAACAAAAAATGACAAGGATAGCTCAAGAGATATTTATAGGCCAATCTTATTCATGATCAGAGATGTAAAATATGTAAACAAAATAAGCAAATTGGATTTACAATGCATAACTCAGTATATATTTTTCAAAAATATAAAGTTGACAAGATTTAAAAATTTATTTATATAAGTGCAAAGAAATTCCGATAAGAATCATAAGAGGTTTTATTTGTGGAATTTATTTTTATTTGTTGACTTTTAGAGAGAGGAGACAGAGAGAGAGGAGAGAGAAAAGGGGGTAGAAGCCAGAAGCAAAACCTCTGGCTTCCAGCATGTGCCTTGACCAGGCAAGCCCTAGGTTTCAAACAGGCAACCTCAGTGTTCCAATTCGACACTTGATCCACCGCACCACCACAGGTCAGCCTGATCTAATGTTTATATTGAAGGCCAGAAGCCCAAGAAAAGCCAAAGCAACTCTAAAGAACAAATTGGATGAATATGTCATCTATGGAAAGCTGTATAGCTATGTTTGTGAGGTATAACTACTGGACAGCTAAGAACTAGTCTCATTCATAGATGCCAACTTCACTTATGTCGGTATGATAGATTATTAGGGAGAAGAGGCTTTTCAATGAACAGTGCATTGACAACTGATTATCTAGCTAGAAACAAACATAGAATTGACTTCTATCTGCCACTATATTAAAAAGATCAGTTTCACTATTTAAAAATTTTAAAACACATCAATGATAATATAATGTCATTATATAATGATTTAGTGATAAATGGAGAAGGCAAAATTTCTAGGGGAAAGAAAATGTTACACGACTAGATAATTGATTTCTCTAGAAAGTTAATTTCAAGTTAAAGATCATTCTATTAGTGGTCCCCAACCTTTTTTGGGCCACGGACCGGCGTCAAGAGTGAGTCTTAGATGGATGTAACAGAGGGAATCTGGTCATTTTTTAAAAATAAAACATCGTTCAGACTTAAATATAAATAAAACGGAAATTATGTAAGTTATTTATTCTTTCTCTGCGGACTGGTAACAAATGGCCCACGGACCGGTACCGGTCCGCGGCCTGGGGGGCTGGGGACCACTGCTCTAAGGGAGTTAATTTCAAGTTAAAGATCATTCTATTAGGGAAGAAGGAATAAGGACAATGCCTCATGCTAGTGAGAGGTTTAGGTAGGGAAGTCAAGAGGAGCAAATAGAACCATAGCAAGTCAGACTGAGGAAAATGTAAATACCAGGGGGAAAATACCAACTATGGTGTTGGCCTAAAAGTATCTGAAGGGTGAACAGTCTGGGCTCAGCTAGTGATACTGTTCTCTATGCGGCTGGGCTTCAGGTATTCATAGGGAAGGTCTAGCTGCTCATTTCGGGCCACGATTTCCCTTTCCAGCTTGTCCAGATCCATTTGAAATTGTTTTAAAACAGCCTTGGGCTCAGGACCTGAGAAATATTCTTCTTTGTGATGTCCCAGGGGTACCTGAAGCAGAAAGAAAGGATCAATCATCTTCTATTCCAAGAAACAGGGACCCAAACTCCAGTTCCTCACCCTAATGTCTCCTTGTTAGTCATCAGCCCCCACAGTGTTCCAGGGGTCCCCTCTCACCATATCTGCATGCGGCCGACACAGGAGCCATGTGATAGCCATTTGAACACAGCTCTGCTGGACATCAGGTAGTGAGCCCATCACTGTGGCCATTGTGACATCTTCCTTGGTGGTGGGTGGGGGCATCCGCATTGAGCATGGGGTATTGGGGACCCAGGCATACCAGTCATACTGGGGGAGAAAGAATTTCAAATCAATCTGAAACTCTGATTTAGGACCCTAGACCCCAACTCTCTCCCGGAAGTGTCTCCTAGCCCAGAAACTTGTTCTCAGAGACCAGGCTTTCAACTGTCCGTACCTGGCCCTGGTTGATGGCCCCGTGCTGGGCAGAGCATGTGAAGATACACATGGTAAGGAAATGGCAGAGCTGAGCCCGAGACTGGAAGGATACAGGGAAACCTAGAAAAAAATAACAAAGTTTAGACACCATAGTTACAAAGGAAATAAGGAAATAAATGCTGATGTCTTAACATGTCCATGTATTAGAATTAGTGTTTATGCATTCACTTTTTCAAAAGTTGAACTACTATTTACCAGACACTATATAGGCATTGGAAATATGCTGGTTGGGAAAACAGACTATAGTAAAAAGAATAATAAACAGAATAAGTAAAATTACATACAGTATGTTAGATAGTAATAAGAATATAAGGGCTCTGGATAATTGGCTCAGTGGTAGAGTGTTGGCGTGGTGTGTGGATATCCGGGTTCAATTTCCAGTCAGGACATACAGAAGAAGCAACCATCTATGTCTCCACCTCTCTCCCTCCCCATCCCTCTCTTTCTCTTCCCCTCCCACAGACATGGCTGGATTGGTTTGAGTAGATCAGCTCCAGGCACTGAGGCTGTCTCCATGGAGCCTCCACTTCAGGCACTAAAAATAGTGCATGGCCTCAGATGAGCAGAGCATCAGCCCCAGATCGAGGTTGCTGGGTGAATCCTAGTCTAGGCGCATGCGGGAGTAAGTTTCTCTATCTCCCCTCCTCTCAGTTGAAAAAGGAGGAAAAAAATATAAGAAAGGCAGGGAAAGGAGATCTGAGAAGTCAAGGAGAGTAGTTAGTAATTTGGTACTGGATCTGCTGCTGACTATCTGCATTACCTTGGACCAATGGCTTAGCCTCTCTGAGCTTCTATTTTCCTCTGAAAATAAAGATAATAATAACTACCTTATAAAGACGATGATGCATGTAAAGACCCTCAGTACCCTGTAGCTATGGTTACAAGGTGGAGAGTGGGGAGGTCTGACAGGCTGGTTGATCAATACTCAGTTTTCAAAAAGTGGTTTAAAGGCACAGGACAAAGGTAGGCAACCAAAAAGGAAAATAGGCAAAAGAGTAACAGGCTTTTCATAAAGGAGGATATCCGTATGGCTTCTAAACCTGAGAGAAATTACTCTGCTCTTCTAATCATCGGGAGAATACAACTTAAACTCATAATGTGATAACACAACATCTTCACCAACATGACTAAAGTATTTTTTCCAAATATTTGAGAAGGTATAGAGCAACTATAACTCATACTCTATGGCAGGGGTGCAATTTATACAACCACTTTGGAAAACTATCAGAACCTACTAAAACTGAACATGCACATATCCTACGATCCATCAGTTTCACTTCTGGCTGCATACCCAACACAAATGCACACACAACAATGTTCACAGCAGCAGTGACATTAATAACCTCAAAATGGAAATAGCCCAAACACCCACCAAAAAGAGAAAGGGAAAAAAGGCCTGTGTCATATTCATGAAATAGAATAGTATAAAATAAGAAAGATGACATACATGCTTAAAGTAACAACAGCATGGGTAAATTTCAAACATCTGTTTGTACTTTCATTTATATAAAGTGCAAACAGGTAGAACTAACCTATGTAGTATGAAGTGGTTCCCTTTGGACGGGTAAGGACTGGAATACAATACAAGGAGCTTTCTGTGGAGCTGATAATGTTCTTTGTGCTAATTATACAAGCATGTCACCCACTGCCTTTAACAAGGGTGCTGAGAGAGTGACGGCACACAGGGCACCATGAAAGCCGACGGAGAACAGTAAGGATTCAAGAGGTTAAAGTTTATATTCCAGGAAGTATTACAAGTGCTCTAATGCGGCTATTTCTGGGGAAGAAGCAAGCAAGAGGAGAGCTCATGAGGTGCTGTTGGGTGGATGGGGAAGGTACGGCCCCAGATACTTGCAGGTAAGACTCCACTTCATGGTATGGGCGTGGCTTACTGATGTGTACATCCCCAGGGGCTGGTTTAAGTAATAGCTCTTAGCTAGTGCTTGTAGTTATCACACAGAGGGATTCAAGGTATTGGCGTGGAGTGTAAAGAGGGAAAGTGTTATGGGACGATTCAAAACAGTCCCGGTTGGCCTATGTGCACTAGAGAGAGGAATATGAACCTAGTAAGAGCTCAAGAAAGGTCTTGTCTTTCTTATGGATAAAAATGGGGCAGGAGAACTAAAAGAGCGCACTTTTGCCTAAGAAACTTGAGTCCCAAGGATCGCAATGCTGAGTTTGGGTTTAAGTCAAAATATATACAGTATAGAGACTTTAATTAGAAATGACCTTGTACTGTGGCAAGTGTGCCATATGTCTGGGTCCTCTCTGTATGCTAGACAGTAGCAGGAAGGAGGAAAAGAGAAGAAAATTAGGGTGGCTGACATGGGCTTTGGTAGGAATAATCTCCTCACTTATATCCTTAATTAAGGGAATAGACGACCATTAGGAGAGAGCCTGGCAGGGCCTGGGCAGATTCCTCACTGGCTCTGGTTCTGGCCTTAATGAGCCCCATGGCAGTTCAGGGGCATCTGTGAAAAGGTATGTGGGTCTCTGAGGATAATCCTTGTGTTTCTAGTATTGTCCTGAGTCTTAGGAGGTGGGAAAGGGATCCAAAGGCTTTACATGTAGAGGAAGAAGGGGTGATGGGGGGTTGGGTCACGTCCCCAGAACTCAAGGCTGAGAAGGGGCTCTGGACAGAGTGTCTGAGGAGCTCCCTTCTCTGGGGAGGGATCTCACCTCGGTCCTGGGCCTGGCACAGCCCCACCTCAGTGATCTCTCGACACCAGGCCTGCAGCTCAGGGTCCCCTCTCACGACATCATCCCCGGGGTAGAAGAGGTGGACGATCCCTTCCACGTACCTGCCCAGAGGAGGGGGCTGAGCTCCTGGAGAGCAGCAGGCTGTGGCCTCTGAGCACTACTCCTTTTCTGTGCCCTCTGCCCACCTGCCTCTCGCTGGGTCTCAGTATAGATCCTTCAAGACTTGCCTTATGGGACGTTGCCCAAGTTCTTTCTAAACACTAGCTTACTAAGGAAGGAAATGTGGATTGTTACTTTTAAAAGAATTCTGTACACAATTGATAATCCCTCTTCATAAGAAAATCCCTGATTCCACCAGATCCATAGTTTTTCCCACCCACACAGCTTTGGCTGCATACACTGTCTATTTCAGTCTCCCCATCTTCAGATCCTACCCACAGTCTCCTTACTCTCCCTCATCGCTCCCAGGATCGAGTCCTCTGCTCCTCCTGTCTGGACCTTCTTGTTTCACGTTCTCTTTGTCCCATGCTGACCTTAGGCCAAAGCCCTGTTCTCCCTCTCCCCAAAGCCCTTCATTCTTAGCTCCCACTCTCACCCACCGGGCAATGATCTCCCAGAGCCATAAAGCATCGTGGGCATAGAGGGCACTTGGGATTCCCAGCAGGCCCCGGTCAGCCAGATCATCAGGAGGACAGAGTGAGCGGTAGGTCAGCTGAGCCATGGCGCGACGGAGCAACTGCACAAGGGCCCTGCCACCTGTGCTCCCTGTCTGTGCCAATAGAAATGAGAGGTCATGAAGGAGGAAACAAAGCTGGAGAACACGGCATACTAGATAAAGGGTCAGATGTGGGCTTTTCAGATTTAATGATATTGGTATAATGGGAGAAGGATCCTGGGTTTAAGAGTCAGGGCATTCACAAAGGTTGGTCTGGAATCATTACAACAACAGGAGGTCATAGAGAGTTGGCTAATGAGGTGGCCCCACACTCCATTACCTCCTACCTTATCAAATAACCCTCCATCTGAGATGAGGCTGGACCGTGCCCGGGCATTGATCTCCATGGTGTAGCGGGTGTGTGGGATCAGGAGCTGGATGGAGAAGATGGGAAGGGGTGGTTTATGGAGGACATGGTTGGGTCCTTCCATGTAGTGTGTGGCACTCAGCATGGTGGCCTTCTCTCCTGGCAGTGCCCTTGCAGGCTGCTCTCCTTCTGCTTCCCTGGTCATTCAGTCTCATGTTCTCCTATTGTCCTATGTGCTGGGCTTTGGAGTCTAACTGGTTAGGATTTTAATCTACACTTTGCCACTTGCATTGATACCAAAGATAATAAACTCTTCAAGTATCCATCTCTTTATCTCTTTACAGGGGATGATAACAGGGTCTTTTATCACAGGTGCTGTGGTGATGTTTATGTGTACAATGTATCAATGTTTAGTCCACTGCCTAGCACACAGACATCCTTGAATAGTAGCTGTGACCATTACCATTATTATTTTCATCTTGAGTGTAAGTGTTCTTTGAGAATCAGCCCTTTAACTATTGATTTCTTAAAATAATTTTTCTATCATGCACATCCTTACAGCTTTTTTTTTAAGTGAGAGGAGGGGCAATAAAGGGACAGACTCCTGCATGTACCCTGACTGGGATCCACCCCGTAACCCCTCTGAGTCCAGTGCTCGAATCAGTTGAACTATCCTCAGTGCCTGAGGCCTACACTTGGACCAACGAAGTCACTGATTGTGAGAGGGGAAAAGAGAGAAGGGGGAAAGGGAGGAAAAGAGAAGTAGATGGTCATGTGTCATGTGTGCGCTGACTGGGGATCCAACCCTGGATGTTCACACGCCAGGCTGACACTCTACCCACTGAGCCTACTGGCCAGAACCTACGATAACTTTTCTATCATGCACATCCTTACAGTTTAACCTAGCTTTTCTATTAATTTTTCAAAGCTGCTCATCCAATCCCTAGTTTTTCTCCCCTTGCATTTTTAAAATTTGGGGTCTGGGGGTGGAGAGGGTACTTGCAGTCAGAATTAGAGGAACATATTGATCTATCTTCTTTACCAGCAGAGGGCCTGTTGTGAAATCTCCTCTTGCCACCAGTGGGTCACTATCGGTTAGGCCCCCTCTCTCCTGCTTTCCCTTGGCCATTAAGAAAGGCCGTCTCATCCTCATATGCCTTTCCTTTAGTCACAGACAATGTTGTCTGTTCCTGAGGAGGAGGAGTCATGAAATATTGGTATTTATATGAGCTGGTGATGCTGCGTGGAGGGAAAGACACAACTGATATCACTGGTGCCAACATATCAAACAACTCGCATTGGTCTGAAACTCCAGAAAGATTACAGAGGGTGCTATGTTTCACAGCCCAACATCCACATGAGGAGAGCAGGTACCAGAAAGCAAAGAACTAATAATAATAATAATAATAATAGCAAGAACTATGTTTTTTGTAGCATTTAGCCTGTGTCATGCTGTTCTCTTGTCTCTCATCAACTCTACAGTGGAGCTCCTATGATCCACATTTAGAGATGGGGACAGTGATCATACATCTGGAAAGTACGGAGGGAAGGAGTTGGGATTCAGACTCCAGCAGTCCGAATGCAGGGCCTGCATGGGCGGGTAACCTTTATGAAATGGGCAGGCTTAGCCCTCCTGGTGGCCTGATAACAACTCATCTGTCTGCCAGGGGATGAAGTGGTTATGCTGAGGCAGACAGGTGCAGAGAGGATGTCAAGGGGATTTTGTAGTGTAGAAGAGGGTTTAACCACTAAGTTACACAGAAGATGGTGATGCAAAGGCATCATAAAATCAATCAAATCCAAGATCAATGAATTCTACAATATTAATGTCTATCTTATCTATGTTACCAGAACCCAAAGGGGTCACTGCTACCAATGGACAGGTTTGGGGAAGAAAGTGAGGACTCCTGGAAGAAACACAATTCTGATATTCTACCTAGCGTGTGCTCACATATCTGGCTCCACTTCAAACTCCATGTACCTAAAACTGAACATCACATCTTTGACCTCACATTGGCTTCTCCTGATTTTACTGTTTTTGACAATTCCTCATAAGCTTGCATTGTTTTTGCTCCTGCTGTTATATACATGGTGTCATCAAGATTTTTAAAACATTTTTAAAGCAAGCTCAAGGCTATATTGCAGCCTTCTGGCTAGCAATAGATTGCAGGCTCTCTGTTTGGTTGAATGACAACATTCTGGATCAGTACAGCAGTATCTACCAGGTCGGCTCCTGGGTGTTGCTGCAGCTCAGACCTCTGAGTTTCCTCTCCCACCTTGTACCCAGTTATGCTGCAACTACTATTTCCTTTCATCACAAAGTGATTGCATTTTCCTTCCCACTTACTGAACCACCATGTAATGCACCTCTGACCGGGCAGGTTAAGTAACCTCTTGGGCTGTTCTTTTATCCCTTCGATCCTCTACTTCATGATTCCTAAGTTGTGGTGGAACACCCTCCATCTAAAATATAGTGTTTCTTTGTTTTGTCTCTTAATTTCAAATTCTATTTCCTGATACTTTTCTCTGGTTACTTTGTGTGTGTGTGTGACAGAGACAGAGAGAGATTCAGAGAGAGGGACAGATAGGGACAGGCAGACAGGAAGGGGGAGAGGTGAGAAGCATCAATTCTTTGTTGTGGCTCCTTTGTCTCCTTAGTTGCTCATTGATTGCTTTCTCGTATGTGCCTTGATTTGGAGACTACAGCAGAGAGAGTACTCCTTGCTTAAGGCAGTGACCCTGGGCTCAGGCCAGTGACCTTGGGCTTCAAGCCATCGACCTTTGGGCTCAAACCAGTGACCTTGGGGTCATATCTATGATCCCATGCTCAAACCAGTGACCACACACTCGAGCTGATGAGCCTCTGCTCAAGGTGGCGATCTCGAAGTAATGAACCTGGGTCCTCTGTGTCCCAGTCAAACACTTTATCTACTGCACCACCACCTGGTCAGGCTTCTCTGGTTATTTTTATGTACCATTTGTCTTCACAATTAAATATAAACTCTCTGAAAGCGAGTAATTCTTTTGTCTATCAAATTATTTCCTACTGTACATTAGACTCATTGCTAGAGAATATCAGAGCAGCCTTACAACAAGTGCTGGATATATCCAAAGTGACTTGACTTAATACAATAGATGGGACCTCGCCAGGTATGGAGGATGAGGGAGTTATATTGAGTGGGTCACTTGAATCCATGTTAACACAATAAATTAAAATTAGTAAAAGAAATCGATGGGATCTCTCTGTATTATTTCTTAAAACTACATGAAAAATCTATGATTATCTTAAAATAAAAATAAATTAAACATTATTAAAAAAGCCACAAGGCTCAAGGTCCTGATATAATCATCTCTTCTTCTCCATTCAAAAATTACTATCAAGATATTTTGTTATAGTAATATAGACACTCAATCAGAAGAAGCTTTGTTAACATGTTCCCACCCACATGGCTTAGGCTTTTTAAATCCTGTATAGCTGTTGGGTTGTTTCCTTTCTCTGAGATGTGAGAAAGATGGGACACAGAGGGAAGAGGATGTACCTTGAAGAGAGGGTGCAGCCCTGGGAGGCACCTCATGGTGGCCACAGCGATGACCTCAGCCAACAGGTGATTGTTCAGAACATGATATTGGAGCTCGTGCAGTTGGAAATCAGAACTTCGGACCCAGATCTTTGCCAGGAGCCAGGCTAGCGGAGGATCTGAGGGCAGGAACAGTGGTGGGGTGGGCGAGCTGGGGTTGGGAGGCTGGATCTGAAATAAAGAGAAATTAAGCATTCATTGACCTCATCATATGTTAGACATTATGCTTAACACTCTGGGGAAGCTAATGGCTAAGATTATATCCTCCCAGGGAATTATAATCTAGTAGGAGGAATGAGGATTATTCCAGTGGCCTCTCAATACCTGTGGGAGCATGTGAGTGTCATGATGGCCGGGATCATAGCAGGAGGAATTGGAAAGAGGGAGTCCAGTATGACTGTAACAGTGGTTTGGGAGAAATCTGATGATAGTCTGAGTCAGGATGGTAGAATAGGAAGAAGCTGAACTTCTGAGATAATTGTCAGTTCTCAACAACTGGTTGGTGAGAACAGTAAGAAAGAAAACACACTAAACCAAAGGGAGAAAGGACGTCTAAGAAAGAAGGGGTATTTCACAGATTCAAAGGTCAGATAAACATTGAGTAGCCTTAGCGTGGGAATCAACAGAGACCACTATGACTCTCAGAAAGGCCATTTCCGGTAAGTAATGAGCAGACTACAAGGTAGGAAGAAGATATTGGAGACGAGGACAGGCAGCTCTTACTGAGTGCAGCCGGGGTGGGGGACAAGAGCCAGTGGTCTTTGTGTTTTGGCAGAGGTTGGGGTGAACACAAAGCAGTGTTGGGAGGAGGAGGTCCAGGCCGCCTCACCTGGATGACCATGGGCAGCAGCTTCCCACTGGGTTCCATCTTCAACATGACGAGGGGGGCAGCCATGTACTGCTTCTCTCCTTGGATCACGTTGGCTGGAATTCCATCCAGTAGGATGAAGTCAGCTTCAAACAGGGAACCGTTCTGGGGATAGGAGGAATGTATCCATGGTTACAGTTGAAAACATACTTCCACAGGGCCCAAGCAAAGAAGAAGAAATATAAAGACATTCAGAACAGTTTCTTGCCATTTTCCTACATCAGTACCAAAGTCCCAGTGGCAGAACTGAAGGAAGCTCCAGCACATCAAGCTCAAGTCCTCTCATCTTACAGGGAGGGATAAGACACCACGGAAGTGATCTTCCCTAGTGACATGTGACTTGTCTGTGGCAGAGGTGGATTTAGGATTGGGTATTCCAGTTGATTCTATACCACAGGTATGCTGGCTCTTCCCTAGTTAGGTTGTCCAAGCTCCTTGCCCCGACATCTCCTAAGGGTCTACTTTACTGACTAGATTCAGCCTCAGTGCATTTCCCTACATACTTTATAAGCAGAGGACTCTGCACCCAGGGACAGTGGGTTAGCACAGCCTCCCTTCCCTGACTCACATTTGGTCCCTGCCCTTCACCACGTCTCCCCACACAGACAAGGAGAGGACAGTGTAGGGAGGGAGGAGGTACCTGGAGTTCTTTCTCCAACTGGGCCTGAAGCTCCTCCATCCCCGAGGGCAGCACCAGCCGGGAGGGCAGAGAGGTGGAGCGTCTCAGCAGCATGGGGTTGGCACCATTGAGGAACTGGTAGCCAAAAAGCTCATCATCCTGCCAGCACCGGTGAACCTTCTCTGTGAGATTGGAGTGGATGGTAGGAAGAGGATACTCACCACAATCCAATGTCCCTCTCCTCCAGACCTTACCCCAGGGATTTAGTCATGTGATGACTCCATATGCAGCCTACATATTTTCATTTATGAGGTTTCTTTGGGGACTACACAGTGTGACAGCTCATACTCCATAGCACCTTAAAAGGGCCATCAAGGTGTTATGGAGAACTGAGGAAACCACTGACCAGCCAGGGCAGTCTTCGGTCCCCAGAAGATCTGATTAAAATCTTCCAGTTTGTTCCAGGAACTCAGGAGGGTGTAAACATATTTGAAAGCAATCTCCATAATCCTAGAACAGATATCAAGGATGAAACCATCAATTTACCAAATCCTCCCTATTACTGGATCTACCAGCCCCAATCCATTCTGACCATTTCCTCACCCTGCTTTCTGTGTCCATTCATAGTCCAGCCTCTTTGCCTCGTGGAATCTCATATTTAGAGGGAGATCATCCTTACTGCCTGCAGCTATTGACAGGGGTAACCCTTCCTTCCAAGTGGCCCAGCTAGGAGATGGGGACAAAGGGTAATGAAGGGCATAGAAGTCAGTGATGGAGGAAGTTGTCAGGGAAGGGGGATGCAATAGAGTGGTTACCAGTAGATTTGCTGTCTTTCCTCCAGTTCCTTTTCTCGATGTTTCTGGAACACATCCAAGGTATTGGTTCCTGCCAGGCGGGCTAGGGAGACATTAAGGCAATTGACCTCAGTGCTTTGTCCAATAGCATGCTATGCCCTGGCTTCTTCTAATATCTTATTTTTTAATTGTATGGAATCATACTCTTTTGCCTTTTCTCTGCCTCTTTCTTACATGCTTAATTTCCCTAGTCATTTATCTTCACCCACTCTCCTTCCTTGATTTCACTCATCTCAGATTTCGCATTTGTCCTGAAAGTCCCCTTTTTGACACCCTATTGTACCCTTAACTCAAATTTCCCAGTCTATCCCTATTCTTCACTATCTATGAATTTCATTCTTTTCTTTTCTTTTTTTTTTAACAGAGACAGAGAGTCAGAGAGAGGGATAGACAGGGACAGACAGGAATGGAGAGATGAGAATCATCAATCATTAGTTTTTTGTTGCGCATTACAGCATCTTAGTTGTTCATTGATTGCCTTCTCATGTGCCTTGACCAAAGGCCTTCAGCAGACGGAGTAACCCCTTACTTGAGCCAGCGACCTTGAGTCCAAGCTGGTGAGCTTTTGCTCAAACCAGATAAGCCAGCGCTCAAGCTGGCAACCTTGGGGTCTCGACCCTGGGTCTTTGGCATCCCAGTTCGACGTTCTATTCACTGCGCCACCGCCTGGTCAGGTGGATTTCATTCTTAATCAGCTGAAATGTCCACACCTTTCCTACACTGTGCCATAATACTTTGTTACCTTCCCCTATCCTGGTCCTCTCGTGTCCACACCTTAGCCTGTTCCCCAAAATAATGTATTTCGAATTAGCTACACTTACCCTCTGACCTCCCGTATCTCCACCATCACCTGTTTCCTGAGATAAGACAGTCTATGTGTGCCAAACTCTAAGCACTGTTTCCACATCACTATCTGTATCCAGCTTCATCTCACCTACCCTCCACATCACAACGTTTATAGCTGGTAGCCTCACTTCATCCTGCCCTAGTCTGTACTTATGCCTGCTTGTGTCTCAAAGACATAGATTACATGTTTCCAGTCTTACCTGTCATGCACCTCAATTGTCTCTCATACTTATTTCCTAAGATAACAGATTCTGTATTTGCAGTCCTCATTCATCCCCGCCCCAATCAGGGTGCTTCCTGCCCTCACACTTTCTTCCGTGTTTTTCCTACCACAGCAGCCCTGCACGTCATATCCATGAGCTTCCCTTACCTGTCTCCTCTCGGGGGTCACGCCCACCATTCCCTATTCCATGTGCTAGCCTCACCTGTCCCTGCCCTAACTTGTTCCCAGTCACTAGAGATCTTTCCACTTGACTTTGGCTCGTCTGCTTTACAGCATTGCTGCAACCCCATTCCCTGTGCTCACTTCTAGGGAGGTGGGATCCGCACATCACTAAGTTCCGGTCCAGTCCCACTTCCAGCCTTTTTCATTCTACGTGTAACCTCCCCCACTTCCTGTCTTCTCCACCCTTCACCTGCGGAGCAGCCACTTTGTCAAGCCCTTTGGACCTTCCTCAGTGCTGTCCCCTGCCTCCCGCCCCACCCCCAGGAGTCCCCAGACCCTGCGCCCACTTCCCTGAGCGGCCCCTCACCGGTGCCCTCGGGCAGGGTCAGCACGCCCTCGCCCTGTACCCAGCGGTAGCACGGGAAGGCGGCCTCCTCCGCGCTGGCCCCGGGGCCCCGCACAGTGATGCGGTCGCAGAACCACGCGTCGTCCACCAGGGAGTGCTGTTTGCGCAACTTCACGAACTGCAGGGGCCCCAAGTCGTCCGGAACGTCGTGCTCGAACTCCTCCACCTGTGGGGACCGGAACCCGCTGAGACTTGGTAGCGGGGACCCTGGACAGGCCGTGTTCCCTGGGGGAGGGGGTCTTCTGTGGACTCTGGTGACAAAGCCTCCTGCATTCCCTCCTCCCAACACCACCAGGAGGTCCCACAGCACCGGGAGGACCGGGGCGAGGGGCGCGGGGCGAGGCGCGCAGTGTCCTGAACTGAAGGCTGAGCAGCATCTCCTGCGCCCTCCATCACCTGAGCCCTCGCCGCCTTCGAGCTCTCAGAAAACCTAACCCCCTTGGAGCACAGATTCCATGACACAGGCCTGAGGTCACTTGGTAAAGGAGGGGAGGTAACGGTCAAAAGGAGGGGCAAAGGGGTTGAGCCCGGCTCGGGCCTGGCTCTGACCCTCACCCACCGGGCAGTCGTCCCTTCTCCCTGGAAGTCCCAGTCGGCACCGCAGCGCCGTCTCTGGTCCCAGCCTCCATGTCCCGCCCGCCCTCACGCCGCTGGCCCAGCCCCGGACCCGGCTGAGTCCCCGCCTCCCCCGTCCACCTGGCCCGTCGTCGGGCGCAGCTGCAGCTCCAGCTCCGCCTCCCCGCGCGCCCCGACCAGCCACAGCTGCACGCGGTTGAAAGACCCGGACAAGACCCAGGACCCGGTGGCCACGCGGATGCGGTAGCGACCCATGGTAGCAGGTGGGCTCGCCTGGGTGTCAGAGGTTCGGTTACTGATACCAAAGACTCCGTGGCCAGGGTTCGTCCTATCGCCTGCAGGACAAGTCCAGGGCTTAATAAAGCAGGACTCTGTGCGCCGCCCACTGCAGGACTGGTCCCCACCCCACACAAACCAGAGCCTGGGATTAGCCCATAGGGTGGGGAAAGGCGGACTGCCCTGCCAGCGCGGGGCTGAGCAGTGGGCTTGGCGGAAGATGAGGAGCTGAGCCTGGGTGTGGGAACACATGAAGAGGGGCAGGGCGAATCCACTAGAGTTTCCCTTCTAGACTCTCCGTCCCCACCATCTATTGCCAGCCCACCCCTATCCCGGTCTAAGCACCCCTTTTGTTTTAATACCATTTTCTGAAGGGGTCCTGGGGGCCAGTCCCTTTTCCTGCTGGCAGTGCCTGGTGCCCTTGGGCGATTGTACCCCTGTCTCTTCACCTACCAGGTCTGGTTGCGGAAGGGACATTGGGGTTGTTATTGTGGGCCACAGAAGGCCTTTCTTGAGGAACATTCCAGAATTCAGGAATAAGTTAGAGTATCTCCTGTAATACAACTTTGGTGTCCACGCACCTAGAAATAGTTAATGTATTCCTTTTCTCCTTTTTCTATCCACACCCCCATCCCAAGACAGGTAACCAATGTCATATCTACTGTTTCTGCTTGTCCCCTCCTTTCTGTTAATAGGATTCTTTCATATGGTTTGGGTCATTTCTTCCACAAAAGTGACACTTTTGTTTCTTAGAAGTTGCTTTCCACAGTCACCAATAAATAATGAGAACATCTTCAGCTAACTTTATGGATTATCCTTTGATGGGTATTCAGTAACAATACGATGAGTGCTTTGAAGAACATCTTTGAATGTGTACTCTATGTACCCTTATATTTAGAGGGTAGACTCCCAGAAATGAGATTTCAGACTAAAATGAATGTATATATTTTATATTGGATGTTATTTATTTTGAAAACAATTTTTTTGAGGCATGCTTGATATGTAAAATCTGTACATATTTGATGTCTGCGATTCAATGAGTTTGATAATAAGTATACACTAACGTATATTAATGTCAAAATGCTTCCTAGAAAGGCTATAGCATAGTCCCAGAGGGCCCTTTTCTCTGCATCTCTGTACCAGTATAGAAAGATATTACTTTTCAATTTTGCCAATAAGATGGGTGTAATTTTCAAAAACAGTGAAGGATCTGGGATTTACCCAACTTTAAAAGTAGTCAGTTGCTGTTTGGGGCGGGGGATGGCATAAGACACAACACTTCAAGATCAGTAACAAAGGGCACCCTACTAGTCAGAGCAAAAGCAACAGCTATAGTTTATATTCACATCATCTCCTCATGCCCTCCCAAGTCCCAGACGGTGATTGATTTACATGGTTCTAGATAGATGACAGCACACACAACAGGCTGCATTATAGGAGGAAACCACTGAGGTTGGGGACTCACTACTTTTATGGTAAGCAGATTTATGTCCATTCTTTGTCTACAGGAATATTGCCTCATCTCTCATGGCTGCTCACTAGAAAAACAACCTTCATAAATCACCCAAGTAAAGAGCAGTCAGGTGGCCCTAGCCAGTTAGTTCAGTTGGTTAAGAGCATCACCCTGAACTGCTCTTCAATCCCCGGTTACGAGTTTGATCCCTGGTCAGGGCAGGCATGGGAAGCGACCAAGGAATGTATGACTGAGTGGAACAACAGATGCTTCCATTCCCTCTCCCCTCTCTCTCTCTCATCTCTCTGTCTCTCAAAAAATCAATAAAAAGTAAGTCTTGGTTGGATAGCTCAGTTGGCTGGAGCATCATCCCAGAGTGCAAAGGTTGCCAGTTTGATTTCCCGGTCACGTCAGGGCATATACAAGAAGCAGCTCAATATTCCTGTCTCTCTTTCTCTCTCAAGAAAGAAATTAAAATGCCGTCATGGCTCTGACATACCCCGAGGACGACCTAAGGGCACTCAGGGCCATAGCAGATTGACAACCCTGATAGAATGACATGTCTTAGCTGCATAACTCCTTCTGAAAGCTGCCTAATAAATATAAGATAAAACCTAAGACCCCAGGAAGGTGTGGTGATGTGGTTGCCACAGCCAAACCTGCTGTTAATGCTACGGTAAAGAAAAGCATAGAAAAGGGTAGAATGTAAATATAGCCCAGCAAGAAGTTCTGAACACATTAAGAAGGTCAATCCCTGAATTTTGATAGAGCGGGCCCTACACCTTTCCAAGACTCTGATTCTACAGCAGCAAGCCTATTATTCCAGGTTCTCTGCCCTGGTGGGTCTTCACTCTGCATGAGTACAGTGGCCACTGAACATCTAGGAAAAGCCACCACAAGAAAAAGGCCTTCAGGTGGAACTGAGTACCTCTCTTCCGTATATCCCTTATACCTTACCTTGCTAACTTCTAATCCAGACATCTTTATGCAATATTTTACATTTTAGGTATATTCCAGGTAATGAATGAAGCAGGAATGATGGAGTTGTAATAGCAACAGTTCGTGGACTCTGACAAAATGATACATATAGGAAGTGGTTATCTATGGTGGCAAAATTCACAAAAAGAACCATTGCCAGTGATTACGTACGTCTGGTAGAAATATTTGGTGGCGATTATGAAGGCATCTTGAAACATAAAATTAGTAGTGATTCTCACAGAATCTATAGATAAAACTACCAATGTGTAAGAAGTAGAGGGGAACAAGAAAAATGATAACACCACCAGAAAATAACCAGAAAGATCCATTTGAGGAGACAAACAACCTATTCATCAACATATACATTGCAAGAAATGGAAAGAGAGAAGACAATGAGACATAGATTAAATAAGAGTGATTTCAGAAACAAGTGCAACACATGAACCATAAAAACATTGATCTTGGGGTTGGGAGTGGCTGGGGACTGTTGCCTCTCACTACAAATCTTTTGTGTCAGTAGAATATTTGAACATGGTGTTGTGATTGATAAAATGACACTGAAAATTCTTAGAACTGTATAAATAATGAATGAACATCAGGAAAGATGAATATAAGGAAATCATGTTAATGTTTTAGAGAAAAGGGGCCAGGTGCAGCAAGAGGTGTAGATGAAGGCAGGAATTCTCTGTGGGATGGAATAGAGGATATTTGGACGGCAAAGACCTAGTAAGAAACATTGAAGATGCAGGATACAGATGGCAGAATTGAAGAATGAACATGATTGTAGTGGGAGGATGAAATTCAACCATACATGGAAGAACTGGCATTGGGTGGACAGGGAGACTCTTCCTCTCTAACAGAAGCAAGGAAGGCATAGAACATTCTGTGTAGGCTTACTGAGGGGGTTTCCCATCTCACAATTCCTGTGTTCACCCCACTCCTCTTCATAGCCCCTGATACTAGATCTACTCTTCTTCTCAGGGACCCGGGTGTCACAGTCCCAGAGCTGAGTCAGGATGGCGCCACCAGGCTTTCTCTGATTTCTCTTTCCATCCTGTGTAGACAAGGTTAAATTCCAAATGAGAATGGAGCCCACACAGGCTGCAGAGGGGGCAGAGATTATCCAATTGGGGGGAGGGGTGGCGGATTTCTGCTTATAGTTCCAAGCTCTATTTACATTTATGTTCATTAGCTTTTTTTTACTGACTTTATTGGAGTTTCATTGGTCAATAAAATTATATATGTATATAGTGTACAGTTCTCCAGTACATCATCTGGAATTTGCGTTGTGCACTCACCATCCAAAGTCTAATCTTGCCCCTGGCCGGTTGGCTCAGTGGTAGAGTGTTGGCCTGGCGTGCAGGAGTCCCGTGTTCGATTCCCGGCCAGGGCACACAGAAGAAGCGCCCATCTGCTTCTCCACCCCTCCCCCTCTCCTTCCTCTCTGTCTCTCTTTTCCCCTCCCGCAGCCGAGGCTGCATTGGAGCAAAGTTGGCCCAGGCGCTGAGGATGGCTTTGTGGCCTCTGCCTCAGATGCTAGAATGGCTCTGGTTGTGATGGAGTGACGCCCCACATCGGCAGAGCATCGCCCCCTGGTGGGCATGCCAGGTGGAACCTGGTTGGGCCCATGCGGGAGTCTAACTGCATCCCTGTTTCCAACTTCAGAAAAATACACACACAAAAAAAGTCTACTCTCCTTCCGATGGTATTTATCCCGTTACACCCTCTTCCACCTGCCCCAGCCCTTTTTCTCTCTGGTGGTCACCATACTGATGTCTGTTTCCATGAGGATTTTTTTCTACCTTCATTCACCAGTTCATTACCTCTTGTTCTAATATCTTTTTCTTATTATTTTCTCAATCTAGCTCATTACTTTCCTGCTGGTGCTGGTCTCTGCTTTGCCCTGATGACCTAACTTTAAAAGGTATCCCTCCCAGAATGTTATTGCTCATGCAGTCACACAACACAACTTTCTGAAATTTGACAGAATGAAGTGAAGGATGATTTCACCACCTAATACAGCCAGGATGGTGACACTCACTATAAGGCGTGTGTATTTCCAAATGTTTTATGGCTGTTCCTGACGACAGAATTTCCCTCAGCTCTCTTTATTCCTAGTCCTCTCCCCTTTACCCCCCAGCACCATGTTGCTCAGGTATCTCATTCTCTCTTTCCTTTGTTTATTTCTAGTCACTCTCTCTATGCTCCCCCTCCTCATTTCTATTTCTACTATTTTTGGAAAACAAAAATTTTTCCCATTTTATGTTACAGAACAATTCAAATCATTTGACCATTGATTGAGCAGCGTAAAGACAGAGCCTTTGGGTGACCAGTAACAGGTTCAATTCTTTGCCGTCATCACCTTCACAGTGGTTGTTTCAGTAGAAAGAAATAGAGATTGATTCTCCTAATTATATGATTTAAGCCCCATCAACACTCTCAAAAGTTTCACTTTACTGGTGGAACAAAAATATAAATGCCTTTTATCTAATCTTTATGAAAATTCGGTGAGGCAGCTAGTGCTGTGCCACTTTTTATACATAAACACATTCAAGTTCGCCTGACCAGGTGGTGGCGCAGTGGATTGAGTGTTGGACTGGGACACGGAAGATCCAGGTTCGAAACCCCAAGGTCACCAGCTTGAGCACTGGCTCATCTGGTTTGAGCAAGGCTCACCAGCTTGAGCCCAAGGTCACTGGCCTTAACAAGGGGTCACTCGCTCTGCTGTAGCCTTCTGGTCAAGGCACATATGAGAAAGCAATCAATGAACAACTAGGGTGCTGCATGGAAGAATTGATGCTTCTCATCTCTCTCCCTTCCTATCTGTCTGTCCCTCTCTCTGACTCTCTCTGTCTGTGTCACACACACACACACACACACACACACACACAAAACATTCAAGTTCAAAGAAAAGATGTCCCCAAATTCAAAAAATGCAGGTGGATGATCCCACAAAATGTCATGTGCGCTCTCTGATTCATATCATAACCACCCATTCTCTATTTGACCCTGTGCATGTTAGCTTTTGTCCTCAGCTTTCTACTGAAACGTCCCCTAAAGCTTCTTTATGACATGTTGATTCTTTTTTTAAATTTAATTTATTGTGTTTACATAGATTCTAGTGTCGCCCTAAATGCATCCCCCCCCTTGTATTCCCCTCAACATCTCTCTTGTCCCCTTCCTAACACCTGCCTCCCCCCTTCCCTTCAGGTTTATCCCATCCTCTCATCCCCTTTCCCTCTGTCCTCTTTTCCTCTGGTCCCTTTGATCCTTCCTCTGTCTCCACTCCGTTCCTCAGTTCACATTGTTTCTTGGAT
Organism: Saccopteryx bilineata; assembly: GCF_036850765.1. Lineage (NCBI taxonomy): Eukaryota > Metazoa > Chordata > Mammalia > Chiroptera > Emballonuridae > Saccopteryx > Saccopteryx bilineata. The sequence goes on along the minus strand of NC_089491.1, from coordinate 355,464,266 downwards.
TCCTCAAATGAGTGAAGTCATATGATATTTTTTTTTCTCTGCCTGGCTTATTTTACTTAACATAATAGTTTCCAAGTCCATCCATGTTGTTTCCAAAGGTAATATTTCCTTCTTTTTCATGGCCCTTTAGTATTCCATTGTATATATGTAGCACTGTTTTTAATCCACTCGTCCACTGATGAACACTTGGGATGTTTACAGATCTTCACTATTGTGAACAGTGCTGCCATAAAATGGGGGTGCATTCCTTTTTTTGAGTCAGTGATATGGTGTTCTTGGGATATAGTCCTAAAAGTGGGATGGCTGTTCCATTTTTAATTTTTTGAGGAATCTCCATACTGTTTTTCACAGTGTCTGCACCAGTCTGCATTCCCACCAGCAGTGCAGGAGGGTTCCCCTTTCTCCACGTCCTCTCCAGCATCTATTATGTGTTGTTTTGTTCATGAGCGCCATTCTGACTGGTGTGAGGTGGTATCTCATTGTGGTTTTAATTTGCATTTCTGTAGTGATTAATGATGAACATTTTTTCATCTATTGGTTATCTGTATGTCCTCTTTGGCGAAGTGTCTATTAATTTCTTTTGCCCATTTTTTGATTGGATTGTTTGTCTAACTGGTGTTGAGTTTTACAAGTTCTTTTTAAATTTTGATTATTAACCCCTTATCAGACGTGTTGTCAAATATGTTCTCCCATTGTGTGGTTTGTCTTTTTTTTCTGTTCATATTGTCTTTAGCTGTGCAAAAACTTTTTAGTTTGATATAGTCCCATTTGTTTATCCTGTCTTTTATTTCACTTGCCTGTGGAGACAAATCGGCAAATATATTGCTGCGAGAGATGTCAGAGAGCTTACTGCCTATGTTTTCTTCTAAGATGCTTATGGTTTTACGACTTACATTTAAGTCTTTTATCCATTTTGAGTTTATTTTTGTGAATGGTGTAAGTTGATGGTCTAGTTTCATATTTTTGCAGGTAGCTGTCCAATTTTTCCAACACCATTTGTTAAAGAGACTGTCTTTACTCCATTGTATGCTCTTACCTCCTTTGTCAAATATCAATTGTCCATAAAGGTGTGAGTTTATTTCTGGGTTCTCTGTTCTGTTCCATTGATCTATATGCCTGTTCTTATGCCAGTACCAAGCTGTTTTGAGTACAGTGGCCTTGTAGTATAACTTGATATCAGGAAGTGTGATACCTCCCATTTTATTCTTCTTTTTCAAGATTGCTGAGGCTATTCAAGTTCTTTTATGGTTCCATATAAATTTTTGGAATATGTGGTCTATAACTTTGATGTATGCCATTGGTATTTTAATTGGTATTGCATTGAATTTATAAGTTGCTTTGGGTAATATAGACATTTTAATGATGTTTGTTCTTCCTACCCATGAACACGGATTATGCTTCCACTTGTTTGTATCTTTCTTGATTTCTTTTATCAATGTTTTATAATTTTCCGTGTACAAGTCTTTAATCTCCTTGGTTAAATTTACTCCTAGGTACTTTATTTTATTTTGTTGTAATAGTGAAGGGGACTGTTTCCTTAATTTTTCTTTCTGATGGTTCATCATTGGTGTATAGAAATGCCTCTGATTTCTGTGTATTAATTTTATATCCTGACACCTTCCTAAATTCATTTATCAGGTCCAGTAGTTTTTGGACTGAGACTTTAGGATTTTCTATATAACAGTATCATATCATCTGCAAATAATAATAGTTTTACTTCTTATTTTCCAATTTGGATGCCTTTTATTTCTTCTCTTGTTTGATTGCTGTGGCTAGGACTTCAGAACTATGTTGAATAAGAGTGGTGAAAGGGGTCACCCTTACCTTGTTCCTGATCTTAAGGGGATTGCTTTTAATTTTTGCCCATTGATTATGATGTTGATGTGGGTTTGTCATAGATGGCCTTTATCATGTTGATGTATTTTCCCTGTACACCCACTTTGCTGAGAGTTTTGATCATACATGGGTGCTGGATTTTATCGAATGCTTTTTCTCCACCTATTGAAATTATCATGTTTTTTTTTTCTCCTTCCTTTGTTTATGTGATGAATCACATTGATTGATTTACAAATATTGTACCATCCTTGCCTCCCCAGAATAAATTCCATTTGTTCATGATGTATATGATTTATTTCATGTATTGCTGGATCCGGTTTGATAATATTTTGTTAAAGATTTTAGCATCTAAATTCATCAGGGATATTGGCCTATAATTTTCTTTCTTTGTGTTGTCTTTGCCTGGTTTTGGAATCAGAATTATGCTTGCCTCATAAAAGGAGCTTGGAAGTCTTCCTTCCTCTTGAATTTTTTGAAATAGCTTGAGAAGAATAGGAGTTAGTTCTTCTTTGAATATTTGGTAGAATTCACCTGTGAAGCCATCTGGCCCGGGGCTTTGGTTGTTGGGATTTTTTGATAACTGTTTCAATCTTATTTGTTGTAATTGGTCTGTTTAGATTTTCTGATTCTTCCAGATTGACTTTTGAAAAATATGGAATTTGTCCATTTTCACCTAGGTTGTCTAATTTTTTGGCATACAGTTCTTCATAGTATTTTCTTACAATGTTTTGTATTTCTTTTGTGTCAGTTGTTATTTCTCCACTCTCGTTTCTAATTTTATATATTTGAGTTTTTTCTCTTTTTTTCTTGGTAAATCAGGTTAAAGGTTCATCAATCTTGTTTACCCTTTTAAAGAACCAGCTCTTGGTTTCAGTAATACTCTGTATTGTTTCTTTAGCCTCTATGTCATTTATTTCCACTCTGATCTTTATTATTTCCTTCCTTCTACTACCTCTTTGTTTTACTTGCTGTTCTTTTTCTAGTTCTTTTAGATGCAGGGTTAAGTTGTTTATTTGAGCTTTTTCTAGCTTTTTAAAGTATGCCTATAGTTCTTTTGCTGTGTCCCATAAATTTTGAGTTGTTGTATGCTCATTATTTATTTCTAGGAATTTTTTATTTCTTCTTTGATCTCATTGTTAACCCATTTGTTATTTAATAACACGCTATATAGTTTCCATATGTTTGAGTATTTTTTCAGTTTTTCTGTTGTCGTTGATTTCCAGTTTCATGCAATTGTGATCAGACAAAGTGCTTGATATGATTTCAATCTTCCTGAATTTGTTGGGTCTACATTTGTGCCCTAACATGTGGTCTATCCTAGAGAATGTACCATGAGCACTTGAAAAGAATGTATATTCTGCTGCTTTAGGGTGAAAGGCTCTGAAAATATCTATTAAATCCAGTTGATCTATTGTGTCCTTTAAGTCTGCTGTTTCTTTGTTAATTTTCTTTCTTGAGGATCTATCTATTGATGTTAGTGGGGTATTGAAATCTCCTACTATTATAGTATTGCTGTTGATCTCATCCTTTATATCCAACAAAATCTGCTTTATATATTTAGGTGCTCCTAAGGTAGGTGCATAGATATTTATAATGGTTACATCTTCCTGTTAGATTGCTCCCTTTGTTATTAGGTAGTGACCTTCTTTATCCCTTACTATAGCCTTTGTTTTAAAGTCTATTTTGTCTGATATAAGTATTGCTACTCCAGATTTTTTTATTTCCGTTTGCATGAAATTTTTTTTCATCCCTTTACCTTCAGTCTGTGTGCATCTTTTGTTTTGAGGTGTATCTCTTGTAGACAACGTATGTATGGGTCCTGTTTTTTATCTATGCAGCTACCCTATGTCTTTTTTTTTTTTTTTTTTGTATTTTTATGAAGCTGGAAACGGGGATAGACAGTCAGACTCCCGCATGCGCCCGACCGGGATCCACCCGGCACGCCCACCAGGGGCGACGCTCTGCCCACCAGGGGGCGATGCTCTGCCCCTCCGGGGCGTCACTCTGCCGCGACCAGAGCCACTCTAGCACCTGGGGCAGAAGCCAAGGAGCCATCCCCAGCGCCCGGGCCATCTTTGCTCCAATGGAGCCTTGGCTGCGGGAGGGGAAGAGAGAGACAGAGAGGAAGGAGGGGGGGCGTGGAGAAGCAAATGGGCGCTTCTCCTATGTGCCCTGGCCGGGAATCGAACCCAGGTCCCCCGCACGCCAGGCCGATGTTATACCGCTGAGCCAACTGGCCAGGGCCTACTCTATGTCTTTTGATTGGATCATTTAATCCATTTACATTTAAGGTTATTATTGATATGTAGTTGTTTATTGCCATTTTATTCTTTAAAGCTATATTCCTCTCTTACTATATTATTTTCCCTTTTTGTTCTGTTTACCACAGGCTCCTTAACATTTTTTTTTGCTTTTCTTTTTTATTTATTTATTTATTTATTAATTTTAATAGGGCGACATTGATAAATCAGGGTACATATGTTCAGAGAAAACATCTCCAGATTATCTTGTCATTCAATTATGTAGCATACCCATCACCCAAAGTCAGATTGTCCTCCGTCACCCTCTATCTAGTTTTCTTTGTGCCCCTCCTCCTCCCCCTTCCCCTCTCCCTCTTTCCCTCCCACGTCCCTCCCCGGTAACCACCACACTCTTGTCCATATCTCTTAGACTCGATTTTATGTCCCACACCAATGTATGAAATCATGTAGTTCTTGGTTATTCTGATTTACTTATTTCACTCCGTATAATGTTATCAAGATCCCACCATTTTGTTGTAAATGATCGATGTCATAATTTCTTATGGCTGAGTAGTATTCCATAGTGTATATGTGCCACATCTTCTTTATCCAGTCTTCTATTGAAGGGCTTTTTGGTTGTTTCCATGTCTTGGCCACTGTGAACAATGCTACAATGAACATGGGGCTACATATGTCTTTATGTATCAATGTTTCTGAGTTTTGAGGGTATATACCCAGTGGAGGGTTTGCTGGGTCATAAGTTAGTTCTATTTTCAGTTTTTTGAGGAATCACCATACTTTCTTCCATAATGGTTGTACTACTTTACATTTCCACCAACAGTGAATGAGGGTTTTTTTTTCTCTACAGCCTCTCCAACATTTGCTATTACCTGTCTTGTTGATAATAGCTAATCTAACTATTAGGTGTGAGGTGGTATCTCAGTATAGTTTTGATTTGCATTTCTCTAATAACTAATGAAGATGAGCATCTTTTCATATATCTGTTGGCCATTTGTATTTCTTCCTGGGAGAAGTGTCTGTTCATGTCCTCTTCCCATTTTTTTTATTGGATTGTTTGTTTGTTTGTTGTTGAGTTTCATGAGTTCTTTGTATATTTTGGATATTAGGCCCTTATCTGAGCTGTTGTTTGAAAATATCATTTCCCATTTAGTTGGCTTTCTGTTTATTTTATTGTCAGTTTCTCTTGCAGAGCAAAAATTTTTTAGTGTGATGTAGTCCCATTCATTTATCTTTGCCTTCACTTCTCTTGCCTTTGGAGTCAAATTCATAAAATGCTCTTTAAAACCCAGGTCCATGAGTTTAGTACCTATGTCTTCTTCTATGTACTTTATTGTTTCAGGTCTTATATTTAGGTCTTTGATCCATTTTGAATTAATTTTAGTACAAGGGGACAAGCTGTAGTCGAGTTTCATTCTTTTGCATGTGGCTTTCCAGTTTTCCCAGCACCATTTGTTGAAGAGGCTTTCTTTTCTCCATTGTGTGTTGTTGGCCCCTTTATCAAAAATTATTTGACCATATATATGTGGTTTTATTTCTGGACTTTCTATTCTGTTCCATTGGTCTGAGTGTCTATTTTTCTGCCAATACCATGCTGTTTTGATTGTCGTGGCCCTATAATATAGTTTGAAGTCAGGTATTGTAATGCCCCCAGTTTCATTCTTTTTCCTTAGGATTGCTTTGGCTATTCGAAGTTTTTTATAGTTTCATATAAATCTGATGATTTTTTATTCCATTTCTTTAAAAAATGTCACAGGAATTTTGATGGGAATTGCATTAAATTTATAAATTGCTTTGGGTAATATGGCCATTTTGATTATATTTATTCTTTCTATCCAAGAACAAGGAATATTTTTCCATCTCATTGTATCTTTTTTGATTTCCTTTAACAATGTTTGTAGTTGTTTTTATATAGGTCCTTTACATTCTTTGTTATGTTTATTCCTAGGTATTTTATTTTTTTTTGTTGCAGTCATGAAGGGGATTATTTTTTTGAGTTTGTTTTCTAATATTTCATTGTTGGCATATATTATAGAAAGGCTATGGACTTTTGTATGTTAATTTTGTATACTGCGACCTTACTGTATTGTTTTATTGTTTCTAGTAATCTTTTTGTGGAGTCTTTGGGGTTTTCATAGTATAGGATCATATCATCTGCAAAAAGTGATACCTTTAATTCTTCTTTTTCGATATGGATGCCTTTTATTTCTTTGTCTTGTCTGATTGCTCTGGCCAGAACTTCTAGCACCACGTTGAATAAGAGTGGAGAGAGTGGACAACTCTGTCTTGTTTCTGATTTAAGGTGGAAAGTCCTCAGTTTTATGCTATTTAATATAATGTTGGCTGATGGTTTATCATATATGGCCTTTGTCATGTTAAGATATTTTCCTTCTATACCCATTTTGTTGAGTGTCTTAAACATAAAGTTGCATTGTATTTTGTTGAATGCCTTTTCTGCATCTATTGATAAAATCATGTGGTTTTTGTTCTTTGTTTTGTTGATATGGTGTATTACATTAACCGTTTTACGTATGCTGAACCATCCTTGAGATTCTGGGATGAATCCCACTTGATCATGATGTATTATTTTTTTAATATGTTGTATTCAATTTGCTAGTATTTTGTTTAGTATTTTAGCATCTGTATTCATTAGAGATATTGGTCTGTAGTTTTCTTTTTTTGTGCCATCCTTGCCAGGTTTTGGTATGAGGGTTATGTTGGCCTCATAAAATGTGTTTGGAAGTATTGCTTCTTCTTCAATTTTTTGGAAGACTTTCAGTAGAATAGGAACCAAGTCTTCTTGGAATGTTTGATAGAATTCACTAGTATAACCATCTGGACCTGGACTTTTATTTTGGGGGAGGTTTTTAATAGTTTTTTCTATTTCTTCCTTACTAATTGGTCTGTTTAGGCTTTCTGCTTCTTCATGACTCAGTCTAGGAAGGTTGTATTGTTCTAGGAATTTATCCATTTCTTCTAGATTGTTGGATTTAGTGGCATAAAGTTTTTCGTAGTATTCTACAATAATTCTTTGTATATATATGATGTCTGTGGTGGTTTCTCCTCTTTCATTTTGGATTTTGTTTATATGAGTCCTTTCTCCTTTTTCCTTGGTGAGTTTTGCCAAGGGTTTGTCAATTGTGTTGATCTTTTCAAAGAACCAGCTCCTTGTTTTATTAATTTTTTTTATAGTTTTTCTGTTCTCTATTTTATTTATTTCTGCTCTGAATTTTATTATTTCCTTTCTTTGGCTGGTTTTGGGTTGTCTATGTTCTTCTTTTTCTAGTTCCTTAAGGTGTGAAGGTAAGAGGTTCACTTGGGCTCTCTCTTGTTTGTTTATATAGGCCTGAAGGGATATGAACTTCCCTCTTATCACTGCTTTTGCTACATCCCAGAGATTCTGATATGTCATATTGTCATTTTCATTTGTCTGTATATATCTTTTGATCTCTGTGCGTATTTCTTCTCTGGCCCATTCATTTTTTAAAAGTATGTTGTTTAGTTTCCACATTTTTGTGTGGTTTTCCCCCTATTTTGCAGTTGAATTCTAGTTTCAAGGCTTTATGATCAGAAAATATGCTTGGTACAATTTCAATTTTTCTGAATTTGCTGATGTTATTTTTGTGGCCCAACATATGGTCAATTCTTGAGAATGTTCCATATACACTACAGAAAAATATATACTCTGTCACTTTGGGAGGAAGTGTCCTGTAGATGTCTATCATATCCAGATGCTCTAATGTTTCATTTAAGGCTGATATATCTTTATTGATTCTCTGTTTGGATGACCAATCTAGAGCCGTCATTGGTGTATTGAGGTCTCCAAGTATAATTGTATTTTTGTCAGTTTTTGTTTTTAGGTCAATAAGTAGCTGTCTTATATATTGTGGTGCTCCTTGGTTTGGTGCATATATATTAAGGATTGTTATGTCTTCTTGATTCAGTGTCCCCTTAATCATTATGAAATGATCATTTTTGTTTCTGAGTACTTTTTCTGTCTTGTAGTTAGCATTATTAGATATAAGTATTGCTATACCTGGGTTTTTTGGATGTTATTTGCTTGGAGTATTGTTTTCCAGCATTTCACTTTGAATTTGTTTTATCTTTGTTGCTTAGATGTGTTTCTTGTAGGCAGCATACAGTTGGATTTTCTCTTTTAATCCATTCTGCTACTCTGTGTCTTTTTATTGGTGAGTTTAATCCATTTACATTTAGTGTAATTATTGACACTTGTGGGTTTCTTATTGCCATTTTATAAATTGCTTTGTGTTAGTTTTGTATCTTGTTTGATTCTTCTCTTTTGTTTTTCTATCATTTGTTTTTGTTTGTTTGTATTTCATACTTCTGTCTTCTGTTGCTACCTTTTTTTAATTCATGTGTTTCTGTGGTGGTCTTCTCAAGGGTGGTTACCATTAAGTAATGAGAAGGGCACCTACCATATTTATTGTAGTACCTTATCTTATGAGTGTTTCTGCACTTCATTGTCCTTTGCTACTGTTAATCTCCGTCTTCTCCCCTTTTTTTTTGCTTTTGTTGTCACAGTTTAAATAAGGTTTTATTGTGTTCTTGGTGGAACTTTTACTTGTGGTTTTGTTTTGTTCTTTGAATCTGGTTGGAAAACCCTCTTTAGTAATTCCTGGAGTGGGGGTTTTCTGATGATTAATTCCCTTATCTTTTCTGTATTTGTGAATGTTTTTATTTTTCCTTCGTATTTGAAGGATAGCTTTGATGGGTATAGTATTCTTGGCTGAAAGTTCCTCTCTTTCAGGGCTTTAAATATTGGGGTCCACTCTCTTCTAGCTTGTAGAGTTTCTGCTGAGAAATCTGATGATAATCTAATAGGCCTTTCTTTATATGTTGTATTCTTCTTTTCCCTGGCTGCCTTGAGAATTTTTTCTTTGTCATTGGTTTGTGCCATTTTCATTATGATGTGCCTTGGAGTAGGTTTGTTGTGGTTAAGAAAACTCAGTGTTCTGTTTGCTTCTTGAATTTGAGGCTTTAGTTCTTTCCACAGGCTTGGGAAGTTCTCGTCTATTATTTGTTTGAATATATTCTCCATTCTGTTTTCTTTCTCTTCTCCCTCTGATATACCTATTATTCTTATGTTATTCTTTTTGATGAATCAGACAATTCCTGTAGGGCTTTCTCATTTTTTAAAAAATTTTTGAGTTTCTCTCTTCTATCTGTTGTGCCTGAAGTTGCTTGTCTTCTATGTCACTAATTCTACCTTCTATCTGGCCTGTTCTCTTAGCTAAGCTTGTTACCTCATTTTTCAGTTCATGAATTGAGTTTTTCATCTCTGTTTGATTTGTTTTTACAATTTCAATTTCCTTGGTATTATATTCTTTGTGTTCATTTAGTTGTTTTTGAGCTCCTTAAATTTCCTTTCTGTGTTTTCTTGTATATCTCTGCGTATTTTTCAGGATTTCTATTTTAAATTCGCTGTCATTTAGCTCCAAGGTTTCCAATATATTAAATTTTTTCTCCATAGATTTTTTCACATCTATCTGTGCTACCTCTCTATCTTTTGTATCCATGATATTCGATTTCATTTTTCTTAACGGGATCTGAGGGTGGTCTTGTTGATAGCACTAATGAGAATTAATAAAGAATAAAAAGTAAAAAAAGGCCCTGGCCGGTTGGCTCAGCGGTAGAGCGTTGGCCTGGCATGTGGGGGACCTGGGTTTGATTCCCGGCCAGGGCACATAGGAGAAGCGCCCATTTGCTTCTCCACGCCCCCCCTCCTTCCTCTCTGTCTCTCTCTTCCCCTCCCGCAGCCAAGGCTCCATTGGAGCAAAGATGGCCCGGATGCTGGGGATGGCTCCTTGGCCTCTGCCCCAGGCACTAGAGTGGCTCTGGTCGTGGCAGAGCGACGCTCTGGAGGGGCAGACCATCACCCCCTGGTGGGCAGAGCATCTCCCCTGGTGGGCGTGCTGGGTGGATCCTGGTCGGGCGCATGCGGGAGTCTGTCTGACTGTCTCTCCCCGTTTCCAGCTTCAGAAAAATACAAAAAAAAAAAAAAAAGTAAAAAAAGAAAGTTAAAAAAATGGAAAAAAATTTGGAAAAAAACATAAAAAAACCCAATAATAATTTATTATTTCCCCTTTTTTCTTTATTCTTTTCCCTTCCTCTCCCCTCCTCCTTAGAAAAATATCATGATGAACTGTGAATTATATTATGCTAAATGGAACAAAAACTGCCTATAACGGAGGGCCTGAGTTGGGGTGAAGTATTCAAGGGGCAAAAAAGAAAGTAGGGATCCCCAAAATGCAAAAAATAAAAAAAATTGGGTCAAGTATAAAATGATTTGCTTGTAAGTGATGGTTGACTAAGAGATATAATGAGAGGAATAAGAGGGAAACAGGAAAAAGGGGACAAAAAACTAAAGTGGAGCAAAAACTAAATAGAATAGAGATCCTGGGTTGGGAGGAATGCTAATGAGTTAAAAAGCAAAGTAACAAGCACTCAAAATGCACACAAAAAACCTTGAGTCCCAAATTAAATAATTTGTTCATGAATGAGGATTGAATGAGAGGAAAAGTAAAAGGAGAAAAGAAGAAACTAATAGAGAGGGAGAAATAAGAAAAAGGGGAAAAGGAAAAGAAGAAAGAAGAAGAAAAACAAAAAGAGAGAGAGAGAGAGTTAAAGGTTTTGGAGTGTAACCCTCATGGAGAGTAAGGAAGAAAAAAAGAAATAAAATGTAACACTTATGGGTAGTGTAGTTCAAGAAGAGGAAAGAATAAGACGAGCAGAGAATAAAAGGACCAAGGTGGAGGAAATAGAAGTAATAATAATAAAGGCAAGAAGATGAAAGAAACAAAAAAAATAGTGGAACAAGTTATAAAGTTTGTGGATTTTTCTTGATTTTGAGAGGTTAACTTCTTCCTTTTTCTTTCCTCTCCCTCTTCCTGGTCGGTGACTCTGTATCCCAGGCTCTGCCCCTGTGGCATGCTTAGGTAGAGATTTGCAGTTGATTAGACTCTATGGCAGGGGTCTGAAACTTGCGGCCTGCGGGCCGCATGCGGCCCGCCGAACAATTTTGTGCAGCCCGCAGACTAATCCACGAAGTTCAAAATATTTTGGATAAAATTAAGTAAGCCTGTGGATTAGTCTGCGGGCCACATGCGGCCCGTGGGCCGCGAGTTTGAGACCCCTGCTCTATGGCAATGTCATATATTAGGCTTCAGTCTCATTGGTAGTCAAGGCTTGTTAGCGTTTGCAGGCTCCGACAATGAGAGAGTCCATTTTCCCAGAGCCTCTCTCATAGTCTCCTTTCTGAATTAGCAGCCTGATGATCCAGCTATGAGGCTGCCACTCTCTCTGCCTCTACCTGGGGAGTAAGAGGCTCAAAGAGCTGGCAAATCCCCACTCTATCCCCACTCAATGCAGGGTTCTGGTTAAGGCTCTGGCACTCAGAGCCGCCAGCGTAATCAGGCGGGGCTGGGAGCCAATTGCTCTCAAGGTGACTTTCTATGAGCCTCCAGGCCTGTTCAGCACACCTAGCACTCTTTGAGACCACTCTCCCTAGGCTTTCCACACTTTGTAACCTGTTTTGGCTGGGAAGAAGATGCCCTAGTCACTGCCTGCAGTACAGGAGGTCTTAACATCTGCCAAGTCCCTCTTTTTAGCATATATCCCTGAGTATGAAAGCTCTGCCAATCAGAAGTTGCCTCCACCCCTTTAGCAAGAGGCACTAAAAAATATCATGCCTCTTGTCTTAGATCGCCGAACTGAGAGAGATCTTGTCAATTAGAGCCAGGTAGGTCAGTTGGGAGGTGAGCAGACTGTGGGTTAAGCTAATTTCAGCAATTGGATATGCCGATCTGCTCCAGAAAGGACTGCAAGCTGTCCGCGCGCCCCTCCCCCGATGCTTGATTGTTAACTTGAATGGCTGGGTGGGGCGCCCCGCCTGCCTAGAGAAGCTCCGGCATAGGGAAGTTCGCTTTGGCGCACTCCCTGTGCGCCGCAGGCAGCTGCTGCTCTTGGCATGCGGGCGTCTGCTCACGTGGGCTGATTCACGACAGGCACACTCTTTCCTCAGCTTGAACGAACGTCTGTGCCGCAGCCTAGCTTCCTCCACACCTTTAGCCCCCCCCCCCAACTCTCAGTTCCAAGTGAAAACAGCCTTTGCTCAGGTTAGTGAGAAAGGCAGAGTGTTCTTTTGACTTATTTACTTCAGGGTTGATTATATATTTAGTCAATTTTTTGCTTGATCCTACCTTTGCCTTCAGTGTGTGGAACTCCTGGACGCTCCAAGGATAGATTTTTCTGTCTCTGGTTGATGAACTTGTTGAAATTTTGGGGAGATTTGTCGGTTGCGCTCCTCACGGAGCCATTTCTCTGACCCCAGCCTGCTTTTAATTGCTTCTAGTTTAGTTTTTATTTCTGATATTGTTTTTGTCATTCTTGCCACGGACTAGTGCAGCTCCTAATAATGGTGCGGAATTAAGAAACATACTCATCAAGAAAAAATGGAACCAGGAGGACTCTTCAAATGCTCATGGCAATATCTGAGTGCCCCATAGCCCCAGTTTGCTTTATTATATAGCCATATGCAAATAAAGGAAGTCCTTAATACAAAGTTACACATCCAAGGCTAAGATAGGAACTCTCCCAAGGCAAAAATGGGATACATTAGTGAAATCTACCAACATCTGAAAACAAAGAGTCAGAGGAAGGGGATGTAAATTGCTTCCAGCAACCTAAGGAAGCAAGTGAAGTGGGTGCAAATACTCAGCATCATAGCCAATATGAAGGTGGAGGGGGAAGAACTTAGCCTTTTGCTAAGCCTCGAATCTACAATGGCTTTCTGCCATTTATGGTCCACAACAATTTCTGAATGGTTCTTCTTTATTATTTCAATGTCCTTTTTGATGCTTGTTATCTCTTTATTTGTGTGTTCATTGTGTCCATCCATTGTTGTTCTAAGATCTTTCAGCATTCTAATAATCATTATTTTAAACTCTGCATCTGGTAGTTTGCTTATTTCCATCTCACTCAGTTCATTTTCTGGAGGTTTCACTTGTTGGTTCATTTGGGTTGCACTTCTCTGTCTTCCCATTTTGTCTTTGTATACCCTCCTCATTTGAGTGTGTTCTTTGTAGAGCTGGCTAAGTTGAGGGTTGGTGTTGTCTCTACATGTTGATTCTAAAATCCCTAGGGTTTTTCTCAGTGATCCTGATTGGCAAAGCCTGTGATGCTTTGAATTTTGTCTTTTACCTGTATTGCTGGCAGAGGTTCATGTTGAAGTTCATTGACCTCTGGCTATTCTTCTGTTCCATTTGGAGACCCTAGGGTTCAGTAGGCAGAGGAAGTGCTTGTCCACAAACCCACATCTTCTTCAAGCCTCACCAAATCCTGACCTGTTCTATTTTCTATCCTAAACTAAACAATTCTTAGAAGAGTCATATGAGAATATACAGTATATGTCCCTGTACCACCCAACCTACAATCACGAAATAAATTGCTCTGATGCTGATATAGTCCACAAAGTCTGAACTTTTACCCTGTTATTTAAGTTTTTAAAATAAATATCATAATATGTAAGATTTTTTAAAATGGCAAAGATAAACTAGATTCTAAAAATCTGAGTGTTATATATGAGTCAATATGATAGTGATTTATTGTAATTACACCAAATCATATATACAGAATTTTATTTCTGAGTTACTATAACTATGTTTTTCCTGTATTCTTTTGTTCATTGATTTTTTTTTAACACTTCATTTAATATGTTGCATTCTTGTGGGTTAGTCTAATTTATTATTTGACTTAAAATTTTGTTTTATACAGTAATGAAAGTTTTGCTTCTTTTTATGTGGTAAAATATATGTAACATAAAATTTATCATTTTAACTATTTTTTTAGTTTACAGTTCAGTGGCATTAAGTATATTGAGCTGGTGGGCCCATTCACACCCAGAACATTTTTCATCTTTGATAGCTGAGACTCTGTACTCATTCTACACAAATTCTCCATTTTCTTCCCCACCAGACCCCAGCAACCAGTATTGTACTTTCTATCTCCATAAATGTGACTACCCTAGTAGTCAGGGGGAAATGCAGTATCTGTCCTGTTGTGACTGCCTGATTTCATATAACAAAATGATCTCAGGGTTCATCCATGTTATACCATCTGTCTGAATTTCCTTCTTTTTGTAGGCTGAAAAATATTCTGTTGTATGTGTAAGGTATTTTTCCCCGCCGAGAAGGAAGGAAGAGGGCTCGGAGCCGCAAAGTGTGAAATAATAAACGGCTTTATTGAGTACAGAGCACACACCCCGCCTGGCAAGGTTCCCTGGCCCCGAGGAAAAAAAGATGGAGAAAATGGAGGCTAGAGAAGTTGCAAAGATTAAACCGCGTGGCAGATATTTAAAGGGTCCCTCTAGGGAGGTGGAGCTACTATGACGTGGTGAAATTTCACTGGCTGGCAGACGATCGCTTCTTTCCAAATGGTTCCTGGGAATCTTCCTTTGGCGGGCTTGATTGTGGGCGGTCCTAGCCAAAGTGGGCGGGTCTTAGTTCCTACGTCACCATGCCCCCATCCACCGACCTTACAGTATGTATATATCATATGTTTTTATCCATTCAGCTGATGACAGACACTGTACTGCTCTCACCTTTCAGTTATTATAAATAATTCTGCTGTAAATATAAGTGTACAAATAACTGTTTGAGTCCCTGCTTTCAGTCCTTTTGCTTATGTACAAAATATGGAATTACTAGATCATATGGTAATTCTATCTTTAATTTTTGAAGACTCGGCACTCTTTCTTCTATAGTGGCTGCATCATTTTATGTTCCGAGTAGCAGTACACATGGGTTTTAATTCTCCATATTCTTGTCAGCACTTGTTACTTTCTGTTTTATTGATAATAACCATCCTAATGAGTGTGAGATAATAGCTCCTTGTGGTTTTCATTTGTCTTTTTCTAAAGATCTGCAATGTTGAGTTACTTATCATAAGCTTGTTGCCCATTTGTATATCTTTTGGGGAGAAATATCTAATCATCCTTTCTTCTTTTAAAATCAAGTTGTTAGCTTTTTATATTGTGCAGGATTTTTTTTAATTTTATTGACTGCTTTTTAGAAAGAGGAGAGAGAGGGAGAGAGAGAAAAAGAGGGGGAGCAAAGCAGGAAGCATCAACTCATAGTAGTTGCTTCCTGTAGGTGCCTTGACTGGGCAATTCAGGGTCGAACCAGCGACCTCAGAATTCTAAGTTGATGCTTTATCCACTGCAGCATTATACAGGTCAGGCAAACATTAAAATTCTTGATGTAGATATTTTTTATTTGTTATCTGTGATTTGGTATCATATCCAAGAAGTAATTGCCAAATCCAAGGGCAATATGAAGTTTTCCCCTATGTTTTCTTCTTTTGTATTTAGAAAATGAAATTTAATTGGGTGACATTGATCAATATGAGTACATAGGTTTCAGGTAAACATTTCTACAGCATTTGAACTGTTGGTTGTATTGTGTGCCCATCACCCAAAGTCAGATCATTTTCATCGCTGCATATTTGCCCCTCTTTATATGCAACCTTGGCATATGGGGAGGGCACTGTAATCAACTGAGCTACCCAGCCAAGGTCAGAATAGTTTTTATGTTTGAAAGATAGAAAATACAAAAGAAACAGTAGTTTTTAAAAATAAGGATGTGAGTTATCACACAAGACATATGTATAAAAACATATCCCTGTATCATCAAAAAAGGTTTATAGTCCCACAGGTCGATAACATACAACCTCTGCTTCTACTTTCCTACAAATTTTCTTACTTTCCACTGGTAATTACAAAACGATTGACCCAGCTTTCTAACTTCTTTTTTTTGTGTGTGTGTCAGAGACAGAGTCAGAGAGAGACAGACAGACAGGAAGGGAGAGAGATGAGAAGCATCAATTCTTCATTGCGGCATCTTAGTTGTTCATTGATTACCTTCTTATATGTGCCTCAACCGGCGACTACAGCAGACTGAGTGACCCCTTGCTCCAGCCAGCGACCTTGGGCTCAAGCTAGTGAGCCTTGCTCAAACTGGATGAGTCCTTGTTCTAGCTGGCAACCTTGGGATTTTGAACCTGAGTTCTCCACGTTCCAGTCTGACGCTCTATCCAATGCACCACTGCCTGGTCAGGCCGACTGACATAGCTTTAAACGTTAGATTCTGATACTATGTTGTGTTAAAAGCAGTCACAGAAGGAGGAAGACATGGAGGAAGGGAGAGAAAAAAAGCGAGGTTCCTTGTGCACATCTCTCCTTATCAGAGAAGAAAATCTTGCTCAAACATTTACTGCAGACTTCTCCATACATCCCGTTGACCATAACTGGGTCTCGGGCTGACAAGATGATTAAGGCTTGGTTAATAAAGGAAAAGGACTAGTTGAGGTGGATTTAACGGCAGGCGCGCCAGCCGCACACCCTAGGCCCCGACTTCTGAAGGGCCCGCAAAACCCCAACTTGACACTTTTTTCTAATGACACCAAGTTTTAAGGGGCCCAATATTTTCTTCTGCACCCAGGGCCTCAATCAACCTTAATCTGCCTCTGGGGATTAGTTTGAATTAGGCAACCAATATTGTTTTCCTCATTATTAATATTTATATACATCTTTTTCATAAAAGACTTATAACTAAATTGTCCTCTCTTCCTTTTTTATTAACTAACTGAAGATTTTTTCATGTTAGCACATGTACCTATATATCATCGTTTTAATGGTTGTATTACACCAGGGGTCCTCAAACTTTTTACACAGGGGGCCAGTTCACTGTCCCTCAGACCGTTGGGAGGGCTGGACTATAAAAAGAACTATGAACAAATCCCTGTGCACACTGCACATATCTTATTTTAATGTAAAAAAACAAAATGGGAACAAATACAATATTTAAAATAAAGAACAAGTAAATTTAAATCAACAAACTGACCAGTATTTCAATGGGAACTATGGGCCTACTTTTGGCTAATGAGATGGTCAATGTCCGGTTCCATATTTGTCGCTGCTAGCCATAACAAGTGATATGACGTGCTTCCGGTGCCTTGATGCGTGCGTCCCGCGTCACTGGAGCGCTACTGTGCTTTGCGGCGCTGCCACATACAGTACTCCAGGACCTTGTGCTCCTCTCACTGACCACCAATGAAAGAGGTGCCCCTTCTGGAAGTGTGGCGGGGGCCGGATAAATGGCCACAGGGGGCCGCATGTGGCCCGCAGGCCATAGTTTGGGGACCCCTGTATTACACATTCCACTGCAATAGTCATGTTCCTTTTCCATCTTTCCTGCACAGCATCATTTTCTTTGTAGAATTGCCCCCCAACTCTGCGAGCTCCAAGCCCTCACCACAGGCAGGCATATGACTCAAACAGAACGATCCAGTGTCCCTTCAGGTGGCTGTGGAAGACTACATTTTTTCAGAAATACTCACAACACTATTTCCAGTCCCACAAAATTTTCTAGGACTTCTCCATTCTCCCATTAAGGGGTGGGGTCTATTTCCCGTCCCCAAGGCGTCTGTGACTTCTTTGACCACCAGAAAGCTCATTCTTCCTCTCCTCTCTCCACCAGGGCTTCTCACAGCTGTTCTCTTGTTTCATTCACACTCACACCACCCTCATCATATCTCACATCTGAGCTGCTGAACTATTGTCCTCATGATTTGCTCACTCTCCACCCTCTCTCCCACTGTGACAGCTTTGTCATCCAAACGTACAGGTCTGGCCACGTAGCTCTTCTTATCCGCAACTCATCACAGGCTCCCTGCCTTGGCTCACTACTGCATACCAGTCTTTACCTTTTATAACCAGAAGGTAGAATCTTATGAATTTCTATTAATGTAAGTCAAAATGTCAGCAATTTTACATGTTCAAATTTTTTATGAAAAAAAGGAGTATATACAGCTGGCCTGTGATGGCACAGTGCATAAAGCATCAACCTGACATGCTGAGGTCACCAGTTCAAAATCCTGTGCTTCCTTGGTCAAGGCACATACAACAATCAATCAATGAACAACTAAAGTGAAGCAACTATGAGTTAATACTTCTTGCTCCCCCGCCTTCTCTCTCTGTAAAATCAATAAATAAAACCTTTAAAAAATAGGAGTATATGCATATAGTAAAAACTCAATCAATGGAAAAATTTTAAAAATTATACAATGAAAAAAAAACACCCTATTTCTATTACCTCAAATTCATTATCCCAATTTCCAGAGGTAGACGTTGTTAGCAATTTCTTATATTTCCCTTAGAAAATTCTACTTTATTTTCCTAAAGTTGCATATAATATTTATTCATAATTCTTTTAAATGTCCTGGAGAGTTGTGGTCATCTTTTATTTCTCTTTGTTAATTTTTTCTTTATCTCTCTTTGCTTAATAAGTCTTAAAAGAAAGGTCTTTGCCATTAAAGCTTCTTCTAAAAGTTTTGTAACTATGTGGTAGGTGCTCAAGAAATATTTGTTGGTTTGTCCTCTCTTGGCTATTATAATGACATCTCCTGGATTGCAAGCTCCTTGGTGGTGGCAAAGACCATGTCTCCATTAGTCATCACCTCCCAGTGACTAGCACTGGACAATAAATAGGAAGCAATCAATATGTATGTATTAAATAAATGAGCATAGGATTGGATTTGTCCAATCACATTTCCATATATTGGAAATATATCTATTGCTTTTCTTTATCATGGTTGTCCAATAATCCCAACCAGTAGGTGAAGAAACCTACAGAACAAACAGATTCTTGCCCAGGGCCATCTGTACCTAAGCTGTGCAAGTCCAGAGCCTATGTTCTTAACCATCACACTCTACTGAGATCCTGTAAAGGAGAAACTCTAAGAAGTGGGAGTCTCTGAACCCATCAACAAATCCACTATTCCTCCTGGGATGTAATATAACTGTTTGGTCACTCATTATTTAAACAAAAAAAGAGTCCTTTACAAAATAAAAGAATTCATAAAATAAATGCACAATGCTTGTGTTGTCACTTTGCTCCAGGATTGTAATCACTAAGTGAGAGTCCCCAGTCCATCCATAATTAGCAGAAAGAGAACACACGCCTTTCTGGCCACCCTCTTTATCCACAGGGCCTGAGCCCCTTTACGGGCTGGAGAGGAAAAATATTCCAAAGACCTTGGGCCATTACTGAGGTCTCTACCGTTTGCCCCTTTCCCTTGGCTTCCCCTGCATAGGGCAGCTCCTACATCAAGTACAGCCTGATCGCCAGTGGGTGGCGCTCAAGGCTCAAAGTAGGCTAAAGAGGGGAGAAATGCACCCAGATTTGTCACTATCTTCTGAAGGTGAAGAGCAAATAACCAAAAAGGGGCTGTTTCCATTCCTGCCCCTGCCCCTGCCTCTTCCATCTCCCTGCCCTGCTTCCCCAGGTTCAAAGGGTGATTTTATGTCAATATAACCAGGACTTTGAGTTGGAATCTTAGAGTACAAATTCTTTTGAGCTGACGGGAACAGCTCCGGTATTTAAGTGGGTCAGGCCAAGGCAACTTTCACCCCAGTTTCAGTACCATTGACCTCAAAACCCATCCCAAATCTGCAGGCAACAGAGAGAGGAGATGTATGGTGCCCTCCAGTGACCTAGACCAGATCCATACAAATAGGGTGCTCCAGTAGAGCCCCATTGGGCCCTGTGTCAGTGCCCTTGTGACCATCATGCTTCTGTCCATTCTAAATACTACTAGCTGTCCTGAGTGGGACTAGTGGGACAGAGGGTGGACTCCGGGAGCCCAGGGAGAAAGGCAAGAAGAAAGGTGAAGCTGGGACCAGAGCTCTTCAGGTCGCAGGCCAGCAGCTGCATGATAAATGAAGCCTCAGGCAGCAAAGCTCCCAGCACTACCTTGCATCCTTTCTTTTCTCTTCCCTTCTGCCCAGAATTGGGCAGGCCCCTTGCTCCCTGGGGAGCCTAGACTGAGAGAGGCTTTCCCTGTGTGCATGCTGCGACCTGCAGATAGATGCCTGGAGGCCTGGGAGTCAGGCTGAGGGGCCAGCTGGAAATCATCCAAACTCACTCATGGGCCCCCTTTCCCTCCTTCTCACATGAGGCTCGCCCCTGACTAAGCCCTACATGTTAGAGGTGGAAGGATGTGGAGGGAGTGACCCAAAACGAGTGAAGAAGATCTGAGCTCTGACATAACGGAGCTCATATTTGGAGGGCCTGGCATGGAAGGCAGGGGGCCAACCTCAAGATCTCACTGATGATAAAATGGCTACTCAGCCACCATTTTTCTTAAGAACAATGCAGGCCTGAGGAGGAAGAAGGACTTGCCTACTCAGTAATTCAGCTCAGACCTCCCTTGCAGCTGGATGTTGATAAGAAATGATTGGGTTAGGGTGCAGGCAGTTTTGAAGAACTGTGGTGCCAGTCCTACCCACAAACAGAAGAAATTATCTTGCAGCTGTCTTTGCCTGAAGCCCTTTTGATGAATCCATATAACCTGTGTCCCATCCCTCCCTTGGGGCTGACACCCTTTGCTGGTCTCAGCCTGCCCGCACCTAGGCATTTTTTAAATAAACTTTCTTTTTGGAACATACCAGCCTCGTGTTTTTGGTTCGGCCGCAAGTTTCAGCCTTTCACTCACAAAGGAAGTTCAAGGTATGGAATCCCCAGAGGTTTTAGTTCCTTCAGTCTGTTAGGTCCAGGAATGCTGCACATGGAAGAGACGGCAGTGTGGCTTTGTTCAGAGACACAGGCAATAACAAGTAGAGAGGCAAAGAAGCATGAAACTATTTGCAGGAGGACAGGAGGTCTGGATGCGGTAACAGGGAAAATCATTCAATAATGAATTATTTTGAGTAGACACCCAACTCCAGTGCTTCACAGACAAAGCACAATAATTCATCTGCCTCAGGGGAACTGCGCCTTCACTGAGAAGAGACTCAGCCCAAGTCATGGTGGAAATTCAGGCATCAGGACTGTGTGTGTCTGTGGCCCATGTTCAGAGCAAGCAAGATATATGTTGGGTAGAAGGGACTTTGCCCTTTTTCTTGCCCCTTTGTTGTCCCCATATCACAAATGCCTCTATTCAGCTCTCTAGTTCAGGATGATACTGCCTCAGCAGAGACCAACGTCATGCATTGTGACGACGTGTCTTTGGACACTGATGCCCGACGGCTTTCTCTCTCTCTCTCATACCTGGCGTGGAGGCACCACCACATTTCTCTGGCTCCTCGTCTCTGCTCTTGGCTTCATTCTGAGCGTAGTCCTCAGAGATCTGTTTCTGCCGCTGTTCCCAGGTAATTATGCCTAACAGGGCCAAGCTGGGTACCCTCAGCACCATCATCCATTCTGGGGCCACCACTGAATTGGACCACCATGGCCAGTGGATGGCTATCTTTGCCTGGGTCTTTGACGTAGGCTCTAACCAGTTTAGGTCAAGAAGGCAGATCCTGAGTGGAAGAAGGAATATCTGAATGTTCCTCCCACAATTCCTGACTGCTTCCCACCCTTGGAGAAGCCCTGCTGCCTCAAATCCTCCAGCTTTATCTCTTCTTTCCCCGTTAGTGCTGTCAATGTTGAATCACCCTCTGCCTCCTTTCTGAATTCCAACGGGAAGTGGATGGAAAGTCCTCGCCCAGTATCAGCCAGGAAGGATCAGCCAGGAAACCCGTGTGTGCTGATCCAGGAGTGCCATAGGGTTACTACAGGAGTTCCCCCAGGCATTGCCTTTGAGAAGTCCCTGATGCTAAAGGAAGGTGATGCTTTCCCAGTGTGGGAAATGTTGCGAGGCTACGGAGCACTCCCCAGGGAGATCTTTCCCAGCCAGAAAGAACAAACCCTGAGATTACACTGAACTGGGAGAGGGAAAAGGGTTGAGGGATGTCTCTGGCAAAGTTATCAATTAAGCAAACAGGCTTATCCTCTGTATTTAACATTGTCAATACCATCAAAATCACTTTATTCTGACTGAAGGAGAATGATGAATCTTAAATTGTTCATCATAAACCTTCAAGACAAACTTGACTGTTATTGGTATTAGAATAATAAGAGTCAAACAGATCAGCAAGACAGAATAAAATTTAGAAAAAATTTAGACTATTTTAAAGGAAATTTCAAGTTTGTGGAGAAAGAATGAACCACGCAATAAGAGGACTGGGGATAATCCACTATCCAATATTTTCATAGGGTTAGATTTCTACATAACACTATACCCCAAAATTAATTCATGGTAAATTTTAAAAAACAAAGCATCAGAACAAACGATACCTGCCTGGCCTGTAGTGGCCCAGTGGGTAGAGTATAAACCTGGGATGCTGAGGAACACTGAGGTTCCTAACCCAGGGCTTACCTGGTCAAGGCACATATAACAAGCTACCAATGAACAACCAGTCAAGTAACTGTGAGTCAATACTTCTCGCTACCCACCCATAAAATCCATAAATAAAATCTCTAATATATATATATATATATATATATATATATATATATATATACACACACACACACACACACACACACACACACACATTATTAGAGAAAATATAAAAGCACCACTTTTAGCCTGACTGGTGGTTGCACAGTGGATAAATAGTCAACATGGGATGCTGACGTTCCTGATGCAAAACCTGAAGGACAATGGCTTGAGCATGGGATCATAGACATGATATTATGTCACTGGCTTGAGCCAAAAGGTCGCTGGCTTAAAGCCGAAGGTTGCTGGCTTGAAACCCAATGTAACTGGCTTAAACTATCCTCAACCCCCGTCAAACCACATATGAAAAGCAATCAGTGAACAACTAAAGTGTCAAAACTACAAGGCGATGCTTCTCCACTCTCTGTGTGTGTCTCTCTCTAAAGAAAAAAGAAATAAAAAGCAGCACTTTTATACTTCCAGGTACTATGAAAGACCTTCCAACTATAATAAAACAAATGTATTTTACAAATATTTCTTGGCTTAAAAAGGATGGAAGATCAGCCCTGGCTGGCGGTGCAGTCAGTGCAGAGAGCATCGTCTGGAGCACCAGGGTCACCATGGACTCTGCCGGCACTGGCTCAGTCCTGAGGGCACTGGCTCCACCCTGAGGTTGCCAGTTTCAGCCCGGTCCGGGCACATATGAGAAGCAGTTTATGAGAGCACAACTAAGTGGAACGAGTTGATACTTGTTCCTCTCCATTCCTTTATCCCAAAATTAATGGGGGAAAAAAGGAAGGGACATTGTGGGGAAGCTGACACATGACTTGTTCCAGCAAGCAAACCACCAAGCAGAATTGGCGTGGACCCAATGGCTATTCTAGAGCTAGAAGCTATTCATGATTTTTTTTTAACTTAGGCAAATTTGGACTAGCAAGGGATTTCCTCAAACTTGTATGGATCCCCTTAGAAACCTCTACATTTAATATTATACTTAAACTTTTTTTAAAAACTGAAATATGTTTGACCAGGCAGTGGCGCAGTGGATAGAGCGTTGGACTGGGATGCCGAGGACCCAGGTTTGAGACCCCGAGGTTGCCAGCTTGAGCGCGGGCTCATCTGGCTTGTGAAAAATAAAAAATGCTCACCAGCTTAGAACCAAGTTCGCTGGCTCAAGCAGGGGGTTACTCGGTTTGCTAAAGGCCCGCGGTCAAGGCATATATGAGAAAGCAATCAATGAACAACTAAGGTGTCACAACGAAAAACTGATGATTGATGCTTCTTATTTCTCCGTTCCTGTCTGTCTGTTCCTATCTGTCCCTCTCTCTGACTCTCTATCTCTGATCCTGTAAAGAAAAAAATAAATATAAAAATAAAAATAAATTGAAAAAAACTGAAATGTTTCCCCCTGAGATTGGGAACAAGCTAGGACGCTCACGTCCACTGCTTTTATTCAGCCTTTTACTGTAGGTTCTAGCCAATTCAATAAGACCAAAAAATAATAAAAAGAAATAAAATTTAAAATATATAAGAAAGGAATAAATAAATCTATTTCTATTTGTAGATGACATGATTGTTTTCACAGAAAGTCCCAAGGAATTTACAAAACAATGTATAGAACTACTAAAATAATTTGGTGAGATCATAGGATACAGAATTAATATATAAAAGTCAATTATAGTCTTATACTATAGAAATAAATAGTTGGGAATAAACTTTTAAACACAATTTTATTTACAGTAGTGCCCAAAAGAAACCATACAGGGGGTCCTTAGCTACGACAGTCTCGACATGTGATGTTTCAAGTTTACGACACTCACACCCATAAAAACTTTAAAAAATTGAAGCATGAGTGTTTTGTCTTACATTGTTAGTGTCGCCTTTACAGACTACAGGGGCGAACTTGTTCCAGACTGGCCTGGAACAATTCTTGAAGAAGGTAGAGAGGCCTGCAACAGATCCTGTACCCTCCACATCAGCTGCTTCTCGAGATGAAACACCTGTAGTGCAGGTAGAATCATCTCCAGCGTCTCCTGCATGTTCCTTAGGTTATACTAATTCTCCTGACCTAGTATCTCCAGCACCTTCTGCAGGTTCTCCTGCCTCCCCAGCTTCCTCCTCCCAGTAGGTCACTCTTTCCCACCTTACAATGCCCCTTCCAGTGTGCACAGAAATAAAAGTAACTAATTTTTTTATTTTACTCTCATTTTTGGTCACTTTTTCTGTTACTACAGTACAGTGTACAGTACAGCATGTTTATGTTCTTTTTCTTTTTCTGTGTCTTAGTTGTGTTTTTATGTTCTAAATTATGATTTTACAACTGTATTAGGATAGGTAAGTGACTTAGGCTACGGTGTGTTTCTACTTACACCATAATGGTTGTACTACTTTACATTCCCACCAACAGTGAATGAGGGTTCTTTTTTCTCCACAGCCTCTCCAACATTTGCTATTATCTGTCTTGTTAATAATAGCTAATCTAACAGGTGTGAGGTGGTATCTCATTGCAGTTTTGATTTGCATTTCTCTAATAACTAATGAAGATGAGCATCTTTTCATGTATCTGTTGGCCATTTGTATTTCTTCCTGGGAGAAGTGTCTGTTCACGTCCTCTTCCCATTTTTTTTATTGGATTGTGTGTTTGTTTGTTGTTGAGTTTCATGAGTTCTTTGTATATTTTGGATATTAGGCCCTTATCTGAGCTGTTGTTTGAAAATATCATTTCCCATTTAGTTGGCTGTTTGTTTATTTTGTTGTCAGTTTCTGTTGCTGAGCAAAAACTTCTTAGTCTGATGTAGTCCCATTCATTTATTTTTGGCTTCACTTCCCTTGCCTTTGGAGTCAAATTCATAAAATGCTCTTTAAGGCCCTGGCTGGTTGGCTCAGTGGTAGAGAGTTGGCCGGGCATGTGGAGGTCCCGGGTTCGATTCCCGGCCAGGGCACACAGGAGAGGCACCCATCTGGTTCTCCACCCCTCCCCCTCTCCTTCCTCTCTGTCTCTCTCTTCCCCTCCCGCAGCCGAGGCTCCATTGGAGCAAAGATGGCCCGGGCGCTGGGGATGGCTCTTTGGCCTCCACCCCAAGTGCTAGAGTGGCTCTGGTCGCAACAGAGCGATGCCCCGGATGGGCAGAGCGTCCCCCCCTGGTGGGCATGCCGGATGGATCCCGGTCGGGCGCATGCGGGAGTCTGTCTGACTGCCTCCCCGTTTCCAACTTCAGAGAAATGCCAAAAAAAAAAATAAATAAATAAAATGCTCTTTAAAACCAAGGTCCATGAGTTTAGAACCTATGTCTGCTTCTATGTACTTTATTGTTTCAGGTCTTATATTTAGGTCTTTGATCCATTTTGAATTAATTTTAGTACAAGGGGACAAGCTGTGGTCGAGTTTCATTCTTTTGCATGTGGCTTTCCAGTTTTCCCAGCACCATTTGTTGAAGAGGCTTTCTTTTCTCCATTGTGTGTTGTTGGCCCTTTTATCAAAAATTATTTGACCATATATATGTGGTTTTATTTCTGGACTTTCTATTCTGTTCCATTGGTCTGAGTGTCTATTTTTCTGCCAATACCATGCTGTTTTGATTGTCGTGGCCCTATAATATAGTTTGAAGTCAAATATTGTAATGCCCCAGCTTCATTCCTTTTCCTTAGGATTGCTTTGGCTATTCGGGGGTTTTTATAGTTCCATATAAATCTGATGATTTTTTGCTCCATTTCTTTAAAAAATGTCATTGGAATTTTGATGGAAATTGCATTAAATTTGTATATTGCTTTGGGTAATATGGCCATCTTGATTATGTTTATTCTTCCTATCCAAGAATAAGGAATATTCTTCCATCTCATTGTGTCTTTTTCGATTTCCCTTAACACTGCTTTGTAGTTTTCTTTATATAAGTCCTTTACATTCTTTGTTATGTTTATTCCTAGGTATTTTATTTTTTTTGTTGCAATCGTGAAGGGGATTTTTTTTTTAGTTTGTTTTCTAATATTTCATTGTTGGCATATAGAAAGGCTATGGACTTTTGTATGTTAATTTTGTATTCTGCGACCTTACTGTATTGGCTTATTGTTTCTAGTAGTCTTTTTGTAGATTCTTTGGGGTTTCGATGTATAGGATCATGTCATCTGCAAAAAGTGATACCTTTACTTCTTCTTTTCCGATATGGGTGCCTTTTATTTCTTTGTCTTGTCTGATTGTTCGGGCTAGAACTTCTAGCACCACATTAAATAAGAGTGGAGAGAGTGGACAACCCTGTCTTGTTCCTGATTTAAGGGGGAAAGCCTTCAGTTTTGTGCCATTTAATATGATGTTAGCTGATGGTTTATCATATATGGCCTTTATCATGTTGAGATATTTTCCTTCTATACCCATTTTGTTGAGAGTCTTAAACATAAAATTGTGTTGTATTTTATCGAATGCCTTTTCTGCATCTATTGATAAAATCATGTGGTTTTTGTTCTTTGTTTTGTTGATATGGTGTATTACGTTAACTGTTTTACGTATGTTGAACCATCCTTGAGATTCTGGGATAAATCCCACTTGATCATGATGTATTACTTTTTTAATATGTTGTTGTATTCAATTTGCTAGTATTTTGTTTAGTATTTTAGCATTTGTATTCATTAGAGATATTGGTCTGTAGCTTTTTCTTTTTGTGCCATCCTTGCCTGGTTTTGGTATGAGGGTTATGTTGGCCTCATAAAATGTGTTTGGAAGTATTGCTTCTTCTTCAATTTTTTGGAAGACTTTGAGTAGAATGGGAACCAAGTCTTCTTGGAATGTTTGATAGAATTCACTAGTATAACCATCTGGACCTGGACTTTTATTTTGGGGGAGGTTTTTAATGGTTGATTTCTATTTCTTCTCTACTAATTAGTCTGTTTAGGTTTTTTACTTCTTCTTGACTCAGTCTAGGAAGGTTGTATTGTTTTAGGAATTTATCTATTTTTTCTAGATTGTTGAATTTAGTGGCATAAAGTTTTTCATAGTATTCTACAATAATTCTTTGTATATCTATGATATCCGTGGTGATTTCTCCTCTTTCATTTTGGATTTTGTTTATATGAGTCCTTTCTCTTTTTTCCTTGGTAAGGGTTTGTCAATTTTGTTGATCTTTTCAAAGAACCAGCTCCTTGTTCTATTAATATTTTCTATAATTTTTTTGTTCTCTATTTTATTTATTTCTGCTCTAATTTTTATTATCTCCTTTCTTTGGCTGGTTTTGGGTTGTCTTTGTTATTCTTTTTCCAGTTCCTTAAGGTGTGAAGTTAAGTGGTTCACTTGGGCTCTCTGTTGCTTGTTCATAAAGCCCTGATGTGATATGAACTTCTCTCTTAGCACTGCTTTTGCTGCATCCCAGAGATTCTGATATGTTGTATTGTCATTTTTATTTGTCTGTATATATCTTTTGATCTCTGAGTTTATTTCTTCTTGACCCATTCATTTTTTAAAAGCATGTTATTTAGTTTCCACATTTTTGTGAGGTTTTTTTCTAGTTTCAAGGCTTTATGATCAGATAATATGCTTGGTACAACTTTGATTTTTCTGAATTTGTTGATGTTATTTTTGTGGCCCAACATATGGTCAATTCTTGAGAATGATCCATGTACACTAGAGAAAAATGTATACGCTGTCACTTTGGGGTGAAATGTCCTGTAGATGTCTATCATATCCAGGTGCTCTAGTGTTCTGTTTAAGGCCAATATATCTTTATTGATTCTCTGTTTGGATGACCAATCTAGAGTCGTCAGTGATATATTGAGCTCACCAAGTATAATTGTATTTTTGTCAGTTTTTGTTTTTAGGTCAATATGTAGCTGTCTTATATATTGTGGAGCTCCTTGGTTTGGTGCATATATATTAAGAATTGTTATGTCTTCTTGATTCAGTGTCCCCTTAATCATTATGAAATGATCATTTTTGTTTCTAAGTACTTTTGCTGTCTTGTAGTCAGCATTATCAGATATGAGTATTGCTACACCTGCTTTTTTTTGAATGTTATTTGCTTGGAGTATTGTTTTTCAGCCTTTCACTTTGAATTTGTTTTTATCCTTGTTGCTTAGATGAGTTTCTTGTAGGCAGCATACACTTAGATTTTCTTTTTTAATCCATTCTGCTACTCTGTGCCTTTTTATTGGTGAGTTTAATCCATTTACATTTAGTGTAATTATTGACACTTGTGGGTTCCCTATTGCCATTTTATACATTGCTTTCTGTTTGTTTTGTGTCTTGTTTGATTCTTCTCTTTTGTTTTTCTATCCTTTGTTTTTGTTTGGTTGTATTTCGTACTTCTTTCTTCTGTTGCTATCTTTTTTAAATCATGCACTTCTGTGGTGGTTTTTTCAAGGGTGGTTACCATTAAGTAATGAAAAGGGTTCCTACCCTCTTCATTGTAATGCACTATCTTGTGAGTACTTCTGTACTCAATCGTCCTTTGCTACTGTTAATTTCCGTCCTCTCCCCCCTTTTTTTGTTTGTTTTTGTTGTCACAGTTTAAATTTGGTTTTATTGTGTTCTTGGTGGAGCTTTTCCTTGTGGTTTTGTTTTGTTTTGTTCTTTGTATCTGGTTGGAAAATCCCCTTTAGTAATTCCTGGAGTGGGGGTTTTCTGATGATAAATTCCCTCATCTTTTCTGTATCTGTAAATGTTTTTATTTCTCCTTCATATTTGAAGGATAGCTTTGATGGGTATAGTATTCTTGGCTGAAAGTTCCTCTCTCTCAGGATTTTAAATATTGAGGTCCACTCTCTTCCAGCTTGTAGAGTATTTTTTGTTGACAAATGCGATGATAATCTAATGGGCCTTCCTTTATATGTTGTATTCTTCTTTTCCCTGGCTGCCTTGAGAATTTTTTCTTTGCTGTTGGTTTGTGCCAATTTCATTATGATGTTCCTTAGAGTAGGTTTGTTTTGGTTAAGAAAACTCGGAGTTCTGTTTGCTTCTTGAATTTGAGGCTTTAGTTCCTTCCACAGGCTTGGGAAGTTCTCGTCTATTATTTGACTACGTTCTCCATTCCATTTTCTCTCTCTTCTCCCTCTGATATACCTATTATTCTTATGTTATTCTTTTTGATGGAGTCAAACAATTCCTATAGGGCTTTCTCATTTTTTTAAGTTTTTGAGTCTCTTTCTTCTTCTGTCTGTTGTGCCTCAAGTTGCTTGTCTTCTATGTCACTAATCCTACCTTCTATTTGGCCTGTTCTCTTAGCTAAGCTTGTTACCTCATTTTTCAGCTCATGAATTGAGTTTTTCATCTCTGTTTGATTTGTTTTTATAGTTTCAATTTCCTTGGCAATATATTCTTTGTGTTCATTGAGTTGTTTTCTGAGCTCCCTAAATTTCCTTTCTGTGTTTTCTTGTATATCTCTGCGTATTTTTAGGATTTCTATTTTAAATTCTCTGTCATTTAGCTCCAAGGTTTCCAATATATTAAATTTTTTCTCCATAGATTTTTCCTCATCTATCTGTGCTACCTCTCTATCTTTTGTATCCATGATATTTGATTTCCTTTTCTTTAGTGGCATCTGAGGGTGGTTTTGTTGATAGTACTAATGAGAATTAATAAAGAATAAAAGGTTAAAAAAATAAATTATTTTTTTTCTTTTTTTTTCTTTTT
Organism: Saccopteryx bilineata; assembly: GCF_036850765.1. Lineage (NCBI taxonomy): Eukaryota > Metazoa > Chordata > Mammalia > Chiroptera > Emballonuridae > Saccopteryx > Saccopteryx bilineata. The sequence continues at coordinate 355,434,221 of NC_089491.1, read as the reverse complement.
CCTTCTTTCACTCCTCTCTTCTCCCCTCCTTCCTGAGAAAATCTTGTGGTGTGCTGTGAATTATATTTTGCTAAATAGAACAAAAACTACCTATAATAGAGGGCCTGAGTTGGGGAAAAGTGATAAAGGGGCCAAAAAAGAGGGTATGAACCCACAAAATGCAAAAAAGGAAAAAATTTGGGTCAAGAATAAAATGATTTGCCTTTAGTGGTGGTTAACTAAAAGATATAATGAGAGGAATAAGAGGGAAACAGGAAAAATGGAAAAAAATTTAAAATTACTATTGTATTGAGTGGAGCAAAAACTAGATAAAATGGAGAACCAGGGTTGGGAGCACTGCTACTGAGTTAAAAAAGCAAAGTAAAAAAACCCCAGAGTGCCACACAAAAAAATTTGAGTCCCAGATAAAATAATTTGTTCGTGATTGAGGATTGAATGAGAGGAAAAGTAGAGGATAAAAGAAGAAACTGATATAGAAGGAGAAAAAAAGAAAGAGGAAAACACAAAAAGAAAAAAGAAAAGAGAACGAGAGAGAGAGAGTGTGTTAAGGGTTTTGGAGTGCAACCCTCATAGAGAGAAAGGAAGAGGAAAGGAAAGATAATGAGAGATGTAACACTTATGGGTAGTGTAGTTCAAGGAGAGGAGAGAGTAAGACTGGCAGAGAATTAAATGACCAAATTGGAAAAGGGAGAAAATAATCAAAATAATCAAGACAAGATGATAAGAGAAACAAACGAACAAATATAATAAAATGGGATAGGTTATAAAGTCTGTGGATTATTCTTGATTTTGAGAGATTGTCTTCTTGCCCTTTCTTTTTCTCCCTCTTCCTGGTCGGTGACTCTGTATCCCGGGTTTTGCCCCTGTGGCATGTTTAGGTAGAGGTTTGCAGTTGATAAGTCTCTATGGTGATGTCATATATTGGGCTTCAGTCTCATTGGCAGTCGAGGCTCATTAGCATTTGCAGGCTCAAATAATGAGAGAGTCCATTTTCCCAGAGCCTCTCTCTGAAAAATTTGAGTCTGGTCTTTCCTTCCTGAATTAGCAGCCTGATGATCCAGCAATGGGGTTGCTGCTGCCTCTGCCTGGAGAGTAAGAGGCTCAAAGAGCTGGCAAATCCCCATTCTATTCCCACTCAGCGCAGGGCTCTGGGTAAAGCTCAATCAGTCAAAGCCACTAGCATAATCAGGCGGTGCTGGGAGCCAATTGTTTTCAAGGTGCTTTCTATGCTCCTCTAGGCATGTCCCGAAGCCTCAGCACTCTGTGGGACCCCTTTCCCCAGTCTTTTGGCACTTTGTAACCTGTCTTGGCTGGGTAGAAGATGCCCTAGTCACTGTTTGCAGAGCAGGAGGACTTACAAGCTGCCAAATCCCTTTTTTTTAACCTATAGCCCTGAGTATGGAAGCTCTGCCAATCAGAAGTTGCCCCCACCCCTATGTGTATAGCATAACAAGAGGTACTAAAAATTATCTCCCCTCTTGTCTTAGATCGCTGACCTGAGAGAGATCTTGTCAGTTAGGGTCACATAGGTCAGTTGGGAGGCGAGCAGACTGTGGGTGAAGCTAATCCTTCATGGGTCTGTTAGCTTGTATAGCTGGGTGAGGAGCCCCACTCACCTGAAGAAGTTCAAACGTAGGCAATCTCGCTTTCGCGCGCTGCTCTTCCGGGCGCAAAGTCAGTGACACTGAGACTCCGGTCACAGCCCATGCAAAGGCCTCTGACTCTGCCCCTCTGTCTGGGAACACGGGCGCCCACTCCCAGGGGAATCTCTTGCCCACTATCCTCGCTCGTTGACCAGGATATCAGGCCTGGTGCCTCTCACACCGAGTGAGACGTCCTGCCTGCACAGAAAAGTTCAAGTGTAGGGAATTTAACTCCCACCACTGCCCACACGCTGCTTTTTCAGGGCACAGGGGACCCCCAGACTCCGTATTTGGCCCACACCAAGGCCTCTGACTCTGTCCCTCTGTCCGGTAACACAGGCACCCACTCCCCGGGGAATCTCTCGCCCACTATCTGTGCTCGCCGACAAAGAGATCAGGCCTGCCACCTCTCACTCTGGGAGAGGCACCCTGCCCGCACGGAAGTTTGAGCGTAGGGAATTTAGCTCCTGCTCACTCCCCGCACGCCATTTTTTCAGGGCGCAGGGGAGACCCCGAGAGTCCGTATTCGGCCCACACAAAGGCCTCTGACTCTGCCCCTCTGTCCGGTAACAGGGGCGCCCACTCCCAGGACTCTAAGAGGAATCTTTTGCACACTATCTGCACGCCGACCAGGAGATTGGGGCTGATGGCTGCCCCACTTGTTTCTCTTAGTCTGGATTTGGCGTGTTAGCTTGTGTTGACTGGGTTGCCACAAGCACAGTTTTTCCTCGGCTTGGATGTCCATGCCACAGGCTGGTACTATTCACACCCTATGCCCGCCTCAGTTCCTATACTCTCAGTTCCCAGTAAAAGCAGCCCTTATTTAGGTTAGTGAGGAAGGCAGAGTGTTTCTTCCTCCATCTTATTTCCTTCGGGGTTGATTATATGTTTAGTCAATTTTTTGCTCCATCATACCTTTGCATTTAGTGTGGAACTGCTGGATGATCCAAGGATAGATTTTTCTGTCTCTGGTTGAAGATCTTGTTGAATTTTTGGGGAGATTTTTCAGTATCGCTCCTTACAGTGCCATTTCTCTGACGTCGAGATGTTTAATCAGAATTTTTTAAATTGGCAAAGACAAACTAGATTATAAATATCTGAGTGTTGTATATAAGAGTCAATATGATGGTGATTTATTGTAATTACACCAAATCATACGTGCAGAATTTTATTTCTGAGTTACTATGACTATATGTTTTTCCTGTTTCCTTTTTTTCATGGATATTTTTTTTACCACTTATTTAATATGTTGCATTCTTGTGGGTTAGTCTAATTTATTATTTGACTTAAAATTTTGTTTTATACAATAATGAAAGTTTTGCTTCTTTCTATGTGGTAAAATATATATAACATAAAATTTATCATTTTAACTATTTTTTTAGTTTACAGTTCAGCAGCATTAAGTATATTGACCTGGTGGGTCCATTCACACCCAGAGCTTTTTCATTTTCGATAGCTGAGACTCTGTACTCATTCTACACAAATTCTCCATTTCCTCCCCCACCAGACCCCAGCAACCACTATTGTACTTTCTATCTCCATAAATTTGACTATCCTAGTAGTCAGGGGGAAATGCAGTATCTGTCCTGTTGTGACTGCCTGATTTCACTTAGCAAAATGTTCTCAGGGTTCATCCATGTTATACCATCTGTCTGAATTTCCTTCCTTTTATAGGCTGAAAAATATTCTGTTGTATGTATATATCACATGTTTTTATTCATTCAGCTGCTGATGGACACTGGACTGCTTTCACCTTTCAGTTATTGTAAATAATCCTGCTGTAAATATAAGTGTACAAATAACTGTTTGAATCTCTGCTTCCAATCTTCCTGGTTACGTACAAGATATGGGATTACTAGATTATATGGTAATTCTATCTTTAATTTTTGAGGACTCACCACACTTTCTTCTATAGTGACTGCATCATTTTCTGTTCCGAGTAGCAGTACACAGGGATTTTAATTCTCTATATTCTTGTCAGCACTTGTTACTTTCTGTTTTATTGATAATAGCCATCCTAATGAGTATGAGATAATAGCTTGTTGTGGTTTTGATTTGCCTTTTTCTAAAGATTTGTAATGTTGAGTAACTTCTCATAAGCCTGTTGTCCATTTGTATATCTTGGGGAGAAATATCTACTCATCCTTTCCTCTTTTAAAACTAAGTTGTTAGGTTTTTATATTGTTCAGCGTTTGTTTTTTTAAAATTTGTTAATTGCTTTTTAGAGAGAGGAGCAAAGCATGAAGCATCAACTCATAGTAGTTGCTTCCTCTATGTGCCTAGACCAGGCAAGTCAAGGTTTTGAACCAGCGACCTCAAAATTCTAAGTCGATGCTTTATCTATGGCAGCATTTAAGGTCAGGAGAAAATTAAAATTTTTGATGTAGATATTTTATATATTTTTTATTTGTTATCTGTGATTTTGGTGTCATATCCAAGAAATAATTGCCAAATCCAAGGGCAATATGAAGTTTTCCCGTATGTTTTCTTTTTTTGTATTTAGAAAATTAAATTTAATGGGGAAACATTGATCAATATGAGTACATAGGTTTCAGGTAAACATTTCTACAGCATTTGAACTGTTGGTTGTGTTGTGTGCCCATCACCCGAAGTCAGATCATTTTCCGTCGCTGCAGATTTGCCCCTCTTTATATGCAACCTTGGCATATGGGGAGGGCACTGTAAGCAACTGAGCTACCCAGACAACGTCAGAATAGTCTTTTCTTTTGAAAGATACATAATATAAAAGTAACAGTAGTTTTTAAAAATAAGGATGTGAGATATCACACAAGACATATGTGTAAAAACATATCCCTATATCATCAAAACAGGTTTATAGTCCTACGGCTCGATAATGTACAGCCTCTGCTTCCACTTTCCTGCAAATTTTCTTGCTTTCCACTGGTAATTGCAAAATGACTGACACAGCTTTCTAACTTCCTATTTTTGTGTGTTTGGCAGAGACAGAGAGAGTCAGAGACAGACAGACAGACAGGAAGGGAGAGAGATGAGAAGCATCAATTCTTGGTTGCATTTTAGTTGTTCATCGATTACCTTCTCATATGTGCCTCAACCGGGGGCTACAGCAGACTGAGTGACCCCTTTGCTCCAGCCAGCAACCTTGGACTCAAGCTAGTGAGCCTTGCTCAAACCAGGTGAGACTGTGTTCAAGCTGGCAACCCTGGGGTTTTGAACCTGAGTCCTCCACGTTCCAGTCTGACGCTCTAGCCACTGTGCCACTGCCTGGTCAGGCTGACTGACACAGCTTTAAACATTAGATTCTGAAATTATGATGTGTTAAAAGCAGTCACAGAAGAAGGAAGGAAGACATGGAAGGAGGGAGAGAAGAAAGGCGAGGTTCCTTCTGTAAATCTCTCCTTATCAGAGAAGAAAATCTTGCTCAAACATTTACTGCAGACTTCCCCATACATCCTGTTCACCATAACTGGGTCTCAGGCTGACAAGAAAATTAAGGCTTGGTTAATAAAGGAAAAGGAGACTAGTTGAGGTGGATTTAATGGCAGGCACACCAGGCGCGCACCGGAGGCCCCGACTTCTGAAGGGCCCACAAAACCCCAACTTGGCACTTTTTTTTTTAATGACACCGAGTTTTAAGGGGCCCAATATTTTCTTCTGCACCGGGGCCTCAAATGACCTTAATCCACCTCTGGGGACTAGTTTGAAGTAGGCAACCATTATTGTTTTACTCATTATTAATATTTATATACATCTTTTTCATAAAAGACTTATAACTAAAGTGTCCCTTTTCTTCCATTTTTATTAACTAACTGAAGATTTTTTCATGTCAGCACATGTACCTATATCTCATCGTTTTAATGGTTGTATTACACATTCCACTGCAATAGGCATGTTTCTTTTCCATCTTTCCTGCACAGCATCATTTTCTTTGTAGAACTGCCCCCCAACTCTGCGAGCTCCAAGCCCTCACCACAGACAGGCACATGACTCAAACAGAACGATCCAGTGTCCCTTCAGGTGGCTGTGGAAGACTACATTTTTTCAGAAATACTCACAACACTATTTCCAGTCCCACAAAATTTTCTAGGACCTCGCCACTCTCCCATTAAAGGGTGGGGTCTATTTCCCGTCCCCTGAACTCTGTGACTTCTTTGACTACCAGAAAGTTCATTCTTCCTCTCCTCTCTCCACCAGGGCTTCTCACAGCTGTTCTCTTGTTTCATTCACACTCACACCACCCTCATCATATCTCACATCTGAGCTGCTGAACTATTGTCCTCATGATTTGCTCACTCTCCACCCTCTCTCCCACTGTTGATAGCTTTGTCATCCAAACGTTCAGGTCTGGCCACGTAGCTCATCTTATCCACAAGTCATCACGGGCTCCGTGCCTTGGTTCACTACTGCATACCAATCTTGACCTTTTATAACCAGAAGGCTGAATCTTATGAATTTCTATTAATGTAAATCAAAATTCAGCAATTTCACATGTTCAAACTTTTTTCAAAAAAAAAAAAAAGGAGTATATACAGCTGGCCTGTGGTGGCACAGTGCATAAAGCATCAAGCTGAAATGCTGAGGTCACCAGTTCAAAACCCTGTGCTTACTCGGTCGAGGCAAATACAGCAATCAATCAATGAACAAATAAAGTGAAGCAACTATGAGTTAATACTTCTTGCTCCCTCACCTCCTCTCTCTATAAAATCAATAAATAAAACCTTTAAAAATAGGAGTATATGCATATAGTAAAAACTCAATCAATGGAAAAAATTAAGAGATTATACAATGAAAAAAACTCTATTTCTATTACCTCAAATTCTTTATCTCAATTTCCAGAGGTAGATGTTGTTAACAATTTCTTATATTTCCCTTAGAAAATTCAACTTTATTTTCCTAAATTTGCATATAATATTTACTCTTAATTCTTTTAAATGTCCTGGAGAGCTGTGGTCATCTTTATTTTCTCTTTGTTAATTTCTTTTGTTTTCTCTCTTTTTTTTTTTGCCTAATAAGCCTTAAAAGAAAGGTCTTTGTCATCCAAAGCTTCTACTAAAATTTTTGTAAATACATGGTAGGTGCTCAAGAAATATTTGTTGGTTTGTCCTCTCTTGGCTATTATAATGACATCTCCTGGATTGCAAGCTCCTTGGTGGTGGCAAAGACCACATCTGAATCAGTCATCACCTCCCAGTGACTAGCACTGGACAATAAATAGGAAGCAATCAATATTATGTATTAAATAAATGAACATAGGATTGGATTTGTCAAACTACGTTTCCATGTATTGGAAGTATATCTATTACTTTCTTCATCATGGTTGTCTAATAATCCCAACCAATAGGTGAAGATACCTACAGAACAAACAGATTCTTGCCCAGGGCCATCTGTACCTAAGCTGTGCAAGTCCAGAGCCTACGTTCTTAACCATCACACTCTACTGAGATCCCGTAAAGGAGAAACTCTAAGAAGTGGGAGTCCCTGAGCCCATCAGAAAATCCACTCTTCCTCCTGGGATGTAATATAACTGTTTGGTCACTCATTTTTTTTAAGAGTCTTTTACAAAATAGGACAATTTATAAAATAAATGCACAATGCTGGTGGTGTCATTTTGCTCCAGGATTGTAATCACTAAGTGAGAGTCCCCAGTCCATCCATAATTAGCAGAAAGAGAATTCAAGCCTTTTTGGCCACCCTCCTTTATCCACAGGGCCTGAGCCCCTTTATGAGCTGGAGAGGAAAAATATTCCAAAGACCTTGGGCCATTACTGAGGTCTCTATAGTTTGCCTGTTTCTCTTGTCTTCCCCTGCATAGTGCAGCTCCTACATCAAGTACAGCCTGGTAGCCAGTGGGTGGCGCTCAAGGCTCAAAGTAGGCTAAAGAGGGGAGAAATGCACCCAGATTTGTCAGTATCTTCTGAAGGTGAAGAGCAAATAACCAAAAAAGAGGTTGTTTCCATTCCTGCCCCTGCCCCTGCCCCTTCCATCTCCCTGCCCTGCTTCCCTAGGTTCAAAGGGTGATTTTGTGTCAATATAACCAGGACTTTGAGTTGGAATCTTAGAGTACAAATCCTTTTGAGCTGATGAGAAAAGCTCCGCTATTTAAGTGAGTCAGGCCAGGCAACTTTCACCCCAGTGTCAGTACCATTGACCTCAAAACCCATCCCACATCTGCAGGGTGACAGGAGAGGAAATGTAGGGTGCCCTCCAGTGACCTAGACCAGATCCATACAAATAGGGTGCTCTAGTAGAGCCCCATTGGGCCCTATGTCAGTGCCCTGTGACCATCATGCTTCTGTCCATTCTAAATACTACTAGCTGTCCTGAGTGGGACAAGTGGGACAGAGGGTGGACTCCGGGAGCCCAGGGAGAAAGGCAAGAAGAAAGGTGAAGCTGGGACCAGAGCTCTTCAGGTTGCAGGCCAGCAGCTGCATGATAAATGAAGCCTCAGGCAGCAAAGCTCCCTGCGATGCCTTGCATCCCTTCCTTTCTCTTCCCTTCTGCCCAGAATTGCTCTTGCTCCCTGGGGAGCCTAGACTGAGAGAGGCTTTCCCTGTGTGCATGCTGCAACCTGCAGATGCCTGGAGGCCTGGGAGTCAGGCTGAGGGGCCAGCTGGAAATCATCCAAACTCACTCATGGGCCCCCTTTCCTTCCTTCTCACATGAGGCTCGCCCCTGGCTAAGCCCTACATGTTGGAGGTGGAAGGATGTGGAGGGAGTGACCCAGAACAAGTGAAGAAGATCTGAGCTCTGACATAACGGAGCTCATATTTGGAGGGCCTGGCATGGAAGGGGGGGAGCCAACCTCACGTACTCACTGATAGATAAAATGGCTACTCAGCCACCATCTTTCTTAAGAAAATGCATGCCTGAAGGAGGAAGAAGTACTTGTCTACTCAGTAATTCAGCTCAGACCTCCCTTGCAGTTGGATGCTGATAAGAAATGATTGGGTTAGGGTGCAGGCAATTTCGGGGAACTGTGTACGTGCCTCTACATGTGTGCGTATGTGCCTGTGTGTGTACGTGCCTGTAGTCGCTCAAGTCTTATGTCCTGAAACCATTAACTTAATAGCCCCTCAGGGTAAATATTCCTGAGCAAACAAAACTTTACTGTACCGCTTAAACTAATGTCCTAAACCATGAACTATTCTTTATCTCATTGCTATTCATTGTCCGAGGAAATCTGACTAAAAAGTCCAGCTTGATCTTATTTGACTGCATCAAGGCCTCCACGGCAAAGGCTGAATCCAAGCATCCCCCAAAATAAAAACCTACCCCAGGCATGTCAGTGCAAGGTATGCTGGGATCATGGACTTAATAGCGACTAATCCATCGAGATGTCTTATTTAAGAGCATATTGTGGGCGATTTTACGTCCCAATGGCCCTGAGGTAAGAACCAGATGCCGTTTACAACCCAGTTTAGAAACCCCCACGATTAATGGGCCCGGAGCAAGAAGAGTACTACCATGTGGTGTCCGTCGGGTTGTTGGTTTCACGGAGGTTGGTAGATTAAGAGACTCAAGTTGGATGAGGATAGCGATATTGACAAGGATTTATTGGACTGAATGGTTTATGTATGATGACCCATTAATATGTCCTGTACCATTTCATTAATATGTACTTGCTTATTATTCATGGGGAATATAATTTAATGCACGATATACATAGGAGTGGGGTTGTAAGAGGTGCTGGGGGGGCACTTTGGAAAATTTTGTTTCCTTATATAAAGTCAAGGGGTAGTTTAATTAGAATAGCAGCTTTGGGTGTTGATGGTGGGGCTTGTGCTCTCTCCTTGAGGTCTTTGGGGGAGGTTGAGTCACCTTTGCTGGTTTACAAGACCAGAGTAATAATTATACTACAAAGACTCTTCATTTTAAGAATCGATTTTCTATGATGTTGGCAAGAGGTATAAAAATTAGAATGATTGAAAAATATAGGATTGATGCTAATTGGCCAATGATGATATGGGGTGTTCTACGGGTTGACCTCCGATTCATGTGAGTGTGATGAGGTCTGCAACTAGGAGTCAAAATATGCATTGGCTAAGGGGGCGAATATCATACTTCGTTGTTTTGAGGTGTGGAGTATAGGGACTAGAGCTAGGATTAAAATAGATAAGACTAGTGCTAACACGCCTCCTAGTTTATTGGGGATGGATTGTAGGATAGCGTAGGCGAATAGAAAATATCACTCTGGCTTAATATGAGGCGGAGTGTTCAGTGGGTTGGCTGGGGTATAGTTGTCTGGGTCTCCTAATATGTCTGGGAGAAATAGTACGAGTGCTGATAGGGCTGTCAGTATTAACAGGAATCCTAAGGTATCTTTAATTGTATAATAGGGGTGAAAGGGGATTATATCTGCGTTTGAGGGGATACCCGTTGGGTGATTTGATCCTGTTTCGTGGAGGAATAGTAGGTGAACTATAATTAGGGCTGCGGTAATGAATGGGAGGAGGAAATGGAAGGTGAAGAATCGGGTGAGAGTGGCCTTGTCTACAGAGAAGCCCCCTCAGATCCATTCAACTAGGTTTGTTCCGATATAGGGAATAGCAGAGAGGAGATTTGTGATAACGGTGGCCTCCCAAAAAGATATTTGGCCTCATGGTAAAACATATCCTATGAAGGCGGTTGCCATAACTGCGAACAGTAGAAGAATCCCTACATTTCAAGTTTCTGTAAAGGTTTACTATCCGTAGTGTGCGTGTAGTCCTACCCACAAACAGAAGAAATTATCTTGCAGCTGTCTTTGCCTGAAGCCCTTTTGATGAATCTGTGTACCTGTGTCCCATCCCTCCCTTGGGGCTGACACCCTTTGCTAGTCTCAGCCGGCCTGCACCCAGGCATTTTTAAAATAAACCTTTTTGGAACATACCAATCTCACGTTTTTGTTTCAGCCGTAGGTTTCGGCCTTTCACTCACAAAGTCAATTCAAGGTATGGAATACCCAGAGGTTTTAGTTCCTTCAGTCTGTTAGGTCCAGGAATGCTGCACATGGAAGAGACCGCAGTGTGGCTTTGTTCAGAGACACAGGCAATAACAAGTAGAGAGGCAAAGAAGTATGAAACTATTTGCAGGAGGACAGGAGGTCTGGATGCGGCGACAGGGAAAATCATTCAATAATGAATTATTTTGAGTAGGCGCCCAACTCCAGTGCTTCACAGACAAAGCACAATAATTCATCTGCCTCAGGGGAACTGCGCCTTCACTGAGAAAATACTCAGCCCAAGTCATGGTGGAAATTCAGGCATCAGGACTGTGTGTGTCTGTGGCCCATGTTCAAAGCAAGCAAGATATATGTTGGGTAGAAGGGACTTTGCCCTTTTTCTTGCCCCTTTGTTGTCCCCACATCACAAATGCCTCTATTCAGCTCTCTAGTTCAGGATGATACTGCCTCAGCAGAGACCAACATCATGCCTTGTGACGACGTGTCTTTGGACACTGATGCCTGACGGCTTTCTCTCTCCCTCTCATACCTGGCAGGGAGGCACCACCACATTTCTCTGGCTCCTCGTCTCTGCTTCTTGGCTTCATTCTGAGCGTAGTTCTCAGAGATCTGTTTCTGCCGCTGTTCCCAGGTAATTATGCCTAACAGGGCCAAGCTGGGTACCCTCAGCACCATCATCCATTCTGGGGCCACCACTGAATTGGACCACCATAGCCAGTGGATGGCTATCTTTGCCTGGGTCTTTGACGTAGGCTCTAACCAGTTTAGGTCAAGAAGGCAGATCCTGAGTGGAAGAACGAATATCTAAATGTTCTTCCCACAATTCTTGACTGCTTCCCACCCTTAGAGAAGCCCTGCTGCCTCAAATCCTCCAGCTTTTTCTCTTCTTTCTCTGTTAGTGCTGTCAATGTTGCATCACCCTCTGCCTCCTTTCTGAATTCCAATGGGATGTGGATGGAAGGTCCTAGCCCTGTATAGCCAGGAAACCTGGGTGTGCTGATCCAGGGGTGCCATAGGGTTACTACAGCAGTTCCCCCAGGCGATGCCTTTGAGAAGTCCCTGACGCTAAAGGAAGGTGAAGCTTTCCCAGTGCAAGAAATGTTGAGAGGCTATGAAACACTCCCCAGGGAGCTCTACCCCAGCCAGAGAGAACAAATCCTGAAAATACTCTGGACTGGGAAAAGGAAAAGGGTTGAGGGATGTCTCTGGCAAAGTTATCAATTAAGCAAACGGGTGTATCCTTTGTATTTAACATTGTCAACACCATCAAAATCACTTTATTCTGACTGAAGGAGAATAATGAATCTTAAATTGTTCATCGTAAACCTTCAAGACAAACTTGACTGTTATTGGTGTTAGGATAATAAGAGTCAAACAGATCAGCAAAACAGAATAAAATTTAGAAAAAATTTAGACTATGATAAAGGAAATTTCAAGTTTGTGGAGAAAGAATGAACCACACAATAAGAGGACTGGGGATGATCCACTATCCAATATTTTCATAGGGTTAGATTTCTACATAACACTATACCCCAAAATTAATTCATGGTAAATTTTAAAAAACAGAGCATCAGAACAAACGATACCTGCCTGGCCTGTAGTGGCCCAGTGGGTAGAGCATAAACCTGGGATGCTGAGGAACACTGAGGTTCCTAACCCAGGGCTTACCTGGTCAAGGCACATATAACAAGCTACCAATGAACAACCAGTCAAGTAACTGTGAGTCAATACTTCTCGCTACCCACCTGTAAAATCCATAAATAAAATCTTTAAAATATATATATATATACACATTATCAGAGAAAATATAAAAGTACCACTTTTAGCCTGACGGGTGGTCGCACAGTGAATAAATAGTCAACCTGGAATGCTGACGTTCCTGATGCAAAACCTCAAGGACGACGGCTTGAGCATGGGATCATCGACATGATCCTAGTCACTGGCTTGAGCCAAAAGGTCGCTGGCTTAAAGCCTAAGGTCGCTGACTTGAAACACAATGTAACTGGCTTAAACCACCCCGAACACCCATCAAACCACATATGAGTAGCAATCAGTGAACAACTAAAGTGTCAAATCTACAAGGCGATGGTTCTCCACTCTCCATCTCTCTTTCTCTCTCAGTCTCTCTCTCTAAAGAAAAAAGAAGAAAAAAGCAGCACTTTTATACTTCCAGGTACTATGAAAGACCTTCCAACTATAATAAAACAAATGTATTTTTAAAATATTTCTTGCCTTAAAAAGGATGGAAGATCAGCCCTGGCTGGTGGTGCAGTCAGTGCAGAGAGCATCGTCTGGAGCACCAGGGTCACCATGGACTCTGCAGGCACTGGCTCAGTCCTGAGGGCACTGGCTCCACCCTGAGGTTGCCAGTTTCAGCCCATTCCGGGCGCATATGAGAAGCAGTTTATGAGAGCACAACTAAGTGGAACGAGTTGAGGCTTGTTCCTTTCCATTCCTTTCTCCCAAAATTAATGGGGGATAAAAGGAAGGGACATCATGGGGAAGCTGACACATGACTTGTTCCAGCAAGCAAACCACCAAGCAGAATTGGCGTGGACCCAATGGCTATTCTAGAGCTAGAAGCTATTCATGATTTTTTTTTAACTTAGGCAAATTTGGACTAGCAAGGGATTTCCTCAAACTGGTATGGATCACCTTTGAAACCTCCACAGTTAATATCATACTCAATAATTTTTAAAAATCTGAACCATTTCCCCCTGAGATTGGGAACAAGCAAGGACGCTCACTTTCACTGCTTTTATTCAGCATTTTACTGAAGGTTCTAGCCAATTCAATAAGACCAAAAATAATAATAAATAAATAAAATTTAAACTATATAAGAAAGGAATAAATAAATCTATTTCTATTTGTAGATGACATGATTGTTTCCACAGGAAGTCCCAAGGAATTTACAAAACAATGTATAGAACTACTAAAATAATTTGGTGAAATCATAGGATACAGAATTAATATATAAAAATAAATTATAGTCTTATACATTAGAAATAAATAGTTGGGAATAAACTTTTAAACACAATTTTATTTACAATAGTGCCCAAAAGAAACCATACAGGGGGTCCTCAGCTACGACAGTCTCGACATGTGACGTTTCAAGTTTACGACACTCACACCCATAAAAATTTTAAGAAATTGAAGAGTGAGTGTTTTGGCTTACATTGTTAGTGTCGTACTTATGGACTACAGGGGCGAACTTGTTCCGGACTGGCCTGGAACAATTCTTGAAGAAGGTAGAGAGGCCTGCAACAGATCCTGTACCCTCCACATCAGCTGCTTCTCGAGATGAACACCTGTAGTGCAGGTAAAATCATCTCCAGTGTCTCCTGCATGTTCCTTAGGCAATCCTGATTCTCCTGACCCCGTATCTCCAGCACCTTCTGCAGGTTCTCCTGCCTCCCCAGCTTCCTCCTCCCATACGTCACTCTCTCCCACCTTGCAATGTCCCTTCCAGTGTGCAAGCCAATCACAGGAATAAAGGTAAGGAATTTTTTTTTTAATTTTACTCTCAATTTTTGTCACTTTTTCTGTTACTACAGTACAGTAGATTTATGTTCTTTTTTTTCTGTGGCTTAGTTGTGTTTTTATGTTCTAGATTATGATTTTACAACTGTATTAGGATAGGTAAGTGACTTAGGCTACAGTGTGTTTCTACTTACACTAAAATTCAAGTTATGTCATTGTGGTAGGAACTGAACTGTGTCGTAACCCGAGGACCCCTGTATAATACCTAGGAGAAGATGAAACAGAAGTGCAGACTGTGCCTCTTACCATCTGTGGATTCTCCTGAATCCCAGCATTAGACTCCACCCCCACCTCTCAATGACATATTTCCTATTCTTTCTTCAAGAATCAGACCAAGCCTCATCCATATGTCTTCTGCCATATTCAATAGTCAAGAAGCAACATTTTGTATTATTTTAAAATTTGGCTTATATGTAGTGTTATCTTCTGTTTGTTTATTTGTTTGTTTTGTTTTGAGAAAAAGCAGAGAGAGAGAGAGAGAGAGAGAGAGAGAGAGAGAGAGAGGAACATTAAGCTGCTGGATGTATGTGCCCTGATTGGCGAATAGAACTGGCAACGTCTGTGCTCTGGGACGATGCTCAACCAACAGTGCTATTCAGCCAGGGCTTAATTGTGTGTGTGTGTGTGTGTGTGTGTGTGTGTGTGTGTGTCTTTGTGTGTGTGACAGAGACAGTGAGTGAGACAGAGAGGGACAGAAAGACAGAAAAGGAGAGAAATGAGAAGCATCAATTCTTCATTGAGGCATCTTAGTTGTTCATTGATTGTGATCTTATATGTGCCTTGACCGGGGGGCTCCAGCAGAGCAAGTGACCCCTTGCTCAATCCAGCTACCTTGGGCAGCTCAAGCCAGCAACCTTGGGCTTTAAACCAACGACCATGGAGTCATGTCTATGATCCTACGCTCAAGCCGGCCACCCCGTACTTAAGCTGGTGAGCCCGTGCTCAAGCCAGCAACCTCAGGGTTTTGACCTTGGGTCCTCTGTGTCCCAGTCTTATGCTCTATCCACTGGGCTACCACCTGGTCATACCAGGGCTTAATTTTTTTATTTGTTGATAGAGACAGAGGGAGAGAGAGGAAGGGAAGTGAAGAGGGAAAAGAGAAGCATTCATTTATTGTTCCACTCAGTCATGCATTCAGTGGTTGCTTCTTATGTGTGCCCTGACCAGGAATCAAACCCACAACCTTTTTGTTGCCAAACACTGTTCTTAACTGACTGAGCTAACCAGTCAGGGCTTATCTTCTGTTTTAAAATATCCACAGATGATCATATGAAGAAACAAAACTTCCAAGTTTATTTTTCAAAATTTTAATTATATACGGAAGTTGAAATTTATTGGTTCTTTTCTTGTTACTAATTAAAATAACCATGAGATTTTTACAATTTTTCCAGTTAATTATTTTCATTTTGAGCTTCCTAGCTGTTGAACTAAAAAAAGGGTTATAAATATACATCCCTTAGACTGAAGCCCAAGGCCAAATACCTCCAGCTGGGAGCAGCGTTTTTTAGTTTAACCAGTTTACTTCCATTAATCATTTTCTTTCATTTATTTTTTTTCCTTTCTTTTTTGACAGAGACAGGGAGAGAGAGAGAGAAAGAGAGAGAGAGAGTCAGAAAGAGGAACAGACAGACAGGAAAGGAGAAACATCAATTCTTCATTGTGGCACCTTAGTTGTTCATTGATTGCTTTCTCATATGTGCCTTGACTGGGGGGCTACAGCAGAGTGAGTGACCCCTTACTCAAGCCAGCAACCTTTGGGCTCAAACCAGTGACCATGGGGTCATATCTATGGTCCCACACTCAAGCCAGCGACCCTACACTCAAGCTGGTGAGCCCACAATCAAGTTGGATGGGGTTTCAAACCTGGATCCTCCGTGTCCCAGTCCGACGCTCTTTCCAGGGTGCCACCACCTGGGCAGGACCATTTATTATTTTCTAAATGAGCCACAGTGTGAAAATCTGAAAATCTTGGGAACTGCTGTGTGAGGGTTGCTCTGTCTTGTGTCTGGATTCTGGACATGTGGTGAATCCAATGGAGTTAAAAAGACATGCTATATACTTTTGCCAGTGTTACATTTAGGAGAGTTTTATCTAAGTCCTTTTCTTTCATTAGTCTAAAATATCTCTTTGTTGTCATTAAACTTAGGTTAGTTTCAAAATTATTAAGACTATAGAGTAACATGTATTATTACCCTAGTTCATTCTAACATAAAACAGTTTATGTAAGTGTAACTATTATCTGCTCTTTGGGAGCCCAATGAGAAAGGAAGGGAGGACACTAGGAAAAGATGGAGGAATACAGGAGAAATGCGGCCTCTAGACGGTTCATCTGCAGTAAAATTTATTCACCAGGGGCACACACAAGAAAAGGTGACTCTCTCAGAGGGTGGAGACAGAAAGGCGTGTGTTGGGGAGGATAGGACTGAAAGACTAAGGGATGGGGCTGTGGGTTGGGTGGAAGGGAGGCTGAAATAACCAAAGGTCAGGGCAGCTCATATGGCCACGCTGTTTTCCACCAGGCTGGGTCTCAGGTACTCGTAGGGCAGGTCCAGCTTTGCATTCCGGATCTCAATTTCTTTATCCAGGGCAGCCAGCTCCTTCCTGAACTTGTTCAGCACAGCTTTAGGTTCAGGGCCCCCAAAATACTCCTCCTCATGCTGGCCCAGAGCCACCTGGCATGGAGAGAAAAAGGCAGTTGAACTCCTTATGACCCCAGTTTGGAGTGCCCATCTCCCCACAGCTGCCCCCTTCCTCAGGGACCAGATCACCTGGCTCTCACCATAACAGGCTGGCGTCTGCCCAGGTGCCAAGTGATGGACATCTGGAGAGAAGCCTGATGAACGTTGGGCAGTGTTGCCATGACCGTCTCCAGTGTCGCATCCTTGGTGGTCGGTGGGGGCAGTCGCATCGTACAGGGTGCGTTAGGGACCCAAGAATACCAATCCAGCTAAGGAAGGACAGATATCTAAAGTCAGTATCTGCCAAGCACAAAATACTTTAGCCGCCTGCACACAGCCCCTCCTCCAGTCCAGGTGCAAATGTCCACTGCCCTCCTACAGTAAGTACCTGGCCCAAGTGGACAGAGGAGTGCTGGCCAGTGCAGGTGAAGATGCACATGGTGACAAAGTGGCAGAGCTGGTCCTGGGACTGTAAGGAGATGGGAAACCCTGCAAGGGGTAAGGAAGGTTAGAAGCTGTGAAGCCAGGAACAGAGCAGAGTTCAGAGAGCAGGGAGAGCAAGAGGGGAGAGAGGGGGGCAAGGAATCTCAGGAACTGATGTGAGTGGCAGTGGGGAAATGGGGAGATCTCCTGGGAGGGCCTCTCTCAGTGGGGTACTGGTACGGGTCATACTGGCTCACAAGAGTCAGTTACGTTAAATGTTCAGGTATTAGGCAAGCTGATTGACATCACAACTGTAGCTACAGTGGAAATATTTGCACCATAGAAATGGCCAAATGCTAAAAACCAGGGCTTCTTTTTTCCCCCAGAGACCCAGTTGTTAAACATTTATAAGCAGCCACTGGTCCCACTGCATCTGGGACCTAGAGAGGTTCTTATTGCTTAGGAATCGAAGAAGGCCTTTGGGCATTTTAATAGCGGTTGGACATGCTTCTGGAAGGTTTAAGAGAAATAGGGAGGATTCTGGGGATGATCCGAGGAACAATCTCTCACATTGGCGGTCTCAGGTCAGGAGCTCAACTCACCTTGGTCCTGAGCCCCTTGCAGCCCAATTTCAGTGATCTCTCGACACCAGGACTGCAGTTCAAGATCTTCTTTCACGGCCTCGTCCATCTTATAGTGAGGACTCACAATTCCCTCCACATAGCTGCCAGCTAAGGGGTTGGGCCGAGAGAGCAGAAGCTGACAGGGAGCCTCCAGACCAGGGGTCCCCAAACTACGGCCAGCGACGGCCTTTTACCTGGCCCCTGTCGCACTTATGGGGATTCAGCTGGTTCCCTGATTCATTTCAATTGTAAGCGCCAGACCACTTACAATTGAAATAATGCGCCCGCCGCTATACAGGAACTCTCTTTCCTGTATTGCGCTCGGCGCTCACTGTCCTACCTAGATGATCACGTCGCGAAGTTGTAGTGCGCGACGTGCGTATCCAGGCTTGATAGACTGAAGACTGAGGCACCGGGTCCACAGCGCGGCAGCGGCTGCCGCACTAAGTATATTTTTTATTTATTTTTTAATTGGATTTTAAAAATGGACCTACATTGTGGGCAGAGACCTGAACCTACATGGGAGGCAGAGACCTGGATCTACATGAGGGGCAGAGAACTGGACCTACATGGGAGGCAGAGACCTGGACCTACATGGGAGGCAGAGAACTGGACCTACATGAGGGGCAGAGACCTAGATCTACATGGGGGGCATAGACCTGGACCTATATGGGGACAGAGGGCATGGACCTACATGAGGGGCAGAGGGCATGGACCTACATGGGAGGCAGAGACCTAGATCTACATGGGGGGCAGAGGCCTGGACCTACATGGGGGGCAGAGGGCATGGAACTATATGGAGGGGCAGAGAGCATATATATATTGGTATTTAACTATTATCAATTTGGAATCCCTAGGAAACAATGACGTTAAGAAAGAGAAAAATTGACTCAGAGTGTAGGATATTCAAAGAACAGTGGACTTATGATTACTTTTTCATGCAGTACAAGGAAAGAGCTGTGTGTTTGATATGTCAGAATATAGTGTCTGTGTTCAAAGAGTATAATTTGCGTCAACACTATCAAACTCAACATAAAGATAAATATGATTGTTTGGTTGGAGATGTGAGAAAAGATAAAATATTAAAACTGAAAAATTCATTGTCAACTCAGCAAAATACTTTTGTGAAGCAGAAGCAGCTAAATATTTCATCACTGCAAGCAAGTTTTCAAGCTGCCAAGCTAATAGCGTGCGCTGGCAGACCATTCGTGGAGGGAGAATTTGTTAAAGAGTGCCTTCTTTCTGTTGCCAAAGAGATGTGTCCAGAAAAGGCAGACTTATTTAGTACAGTTAGTCTTTCAGGATCTACAATAACACGAAGGATTGAAGAAATGGGGGACAATTTGCATCAGCATTTGCAAAACTCTGCGAGAAAACTTTATTTTTCTTTGGCACTCGATGAGAGCAATGATGTTCGTGATTCTGCACAACTTCTAATTTTTATTCATGGGATGAATGACAATTTTGAAGTCACAGAAGAGCTTGCTGCACTGCAAAGCATCAAAGGAACAACTATGGGAGAGGACATCTATGAAAAGGTTTCCCAAACTGTGAAGGATTTGGAGCTGGACTGGGCTAAACTATCCAGTGTGACAACTGATGGTGCGCCTAGTATGGTGAAGCCTAAGAAAGGAGTAATTGCTCGCATTAACCTAGAGATGGACAAACTTAACCATTCTCATCCAATAGCCATACACTGCCTCATCCACCAACAAGTGTTATATAGTAAATCACTGAAGTGGGACTCTGTTATGAAAATTGTGGTACGTTGTGTTAACTTCATTAGAACTAATGCACTAAACCACAGGCAATTTCAGGAATTTCTGTCTGAGCTAAATGTGGCCTATGAAGATGTTCTGTACTATACCGAAGTCTGTTGGCTGAGTCGAGGGAGAGTTTTGAGACATTTCTATGACTTACTTCCACAGATTACAGCTTTTATGCTTTCAAAAAACAAAGAAGTACCAGAGCTCAATGATGCAGAATGGAAATGGCACCTCGCCTTTCTGACAGATGTAACAGAGCTACTCAACAGTTTCAATGTGCAACTTCAAGGAAAAGGGAAGTTCATCTGTGATATGCAATCACATGTAAAAGCATTTGAAGTAAAATTAGACCTCCTTATTAAACAAGTGAAGGAGGAAAATTTCTGCCATCTCCCCTTAACTCAAAATCTGTTAGCGGAAAAACCCTTGATTGCATTCCCAAAAGAAATATGTGTGGATTCACTGGAAAAGTTGCAAAAGGAGTTCCAATTTAGATTTAAAGAGCTTCATCTCCATGAACAGGACATTCAGCTTTTCCGTAACCCATTTTCTATTGACATTGAAAATGTGGATTCAATTTACCAAATGAAACTGGCTGAACTGCAGAATTGTGACTCTCTGAAAGATGCATTCAGGTCAAACAACTTGCCTAATTTCTATGCCTCTCTCTCATCAGAGACATATCCTAATATCAGGAACCATGCTCTTAAAATGTCAACAATTTTTGGCAGCACTTATGTCTGCGAACAGACATTTTCTAGGATGAAAAATTTAAAATGTCCAACCCGATCTAGACTAACCGATGAACACTTGCATCATTTGTTGCGGCTAGCAGTGACAAATATGGAACTGGACATTGACTATCTGATTAGCCAAAAGCAAACCCATAGTTCCCATTGAAATGTTGGTAAGTTTGTTGATTAAAATTTACTTGTTCTTTATTTTAAATATTGTATTTGTTCCTGTTTTGTTTTTTTACTTTAAAATAAGATGTGTGCGGTGTGCATAGAGATTTTCATAGTTTTTTTAGTCCGGCCCTCCAACGGTCTGAGGGCCAGTGAACTGGCCCCCTGTGTAAAAAGTTTGGGGACCCCTGCCTTAGCCTTTCAGTCTTATCCTCCCCAACCACACGCCTTTCTATATCCACCCTCTGAGAGAGTCACTTTTTCTTGTGTATGCCCCTGGTGAATAAATTTTACTGCAGATGAACCGTCTAGAGGCCGCATTTCTCCTGTATTCCTCCATCTTTTCCTAGTGTCCTCCCTTCCTCCCTCATTGGGCTCCCAAAGGGCAGATAATAGTTACACTTACATAAACTGTTTTATGTTAGAATGAACTAGGGTAATAATACATGTTACTCTGTATCTTATATAAATAAAAATGTAAATGTTCGGTTTTTCAAAATCTTAAATCTCCAAAAGTTCTTCACTGATTGCTTTGAAATTTTGACACATCATTGCATTTGAATACGCACTCTTTTTTATATACCTACTATTATATAGATATAGATGTTACACCTCTAACAGGTAAAAACATGCTTTTTTGAAAAACAGTGCCATCTGTTGGACATATGAGCAACACAGGCTATACTAAATATTTTACGATTCCATTTCAATGTTTCCGATTTACAATCCATTTACGTGCAGCCAGACTTGAGGATGTACGGTTGCGAGCATGGCAATCGCGTTCTGCAGCTTCAGATCTGCTTCGTTCTCAACAGAATGAACGCGACAGGCTGAGAGTGGCTGAAAGACGTCAACGAGAAACAGCAGATCAGCATCAAACATGACTCCGTGCTCAGCAATCACAGGATTACAGTCGCCTTCCATTCCGGTACAACCCAGCTGATGATTATAGTTTGAGCCGGCATGTTCTATCTGCACTATGACTGAAGTGTGTCCTTATTGTAAGGCTCTGAAATTTAATGGAGAAATGAAAGAAATGTGTTGTGCCGCCGGAAAAATTAAACTGCCTCAACTTGGAGAACTGCCAGAGCCATTAAAAACTTGGCTTGCCGGATATACCGCGAATCAAAGCATTTCCTATCTAACATCAGAAATAGAACTCATGCTTCCAAATAACGTCGTTCAGCACAGAAATCGTAACAGCTCAATTCATGCCTACTTTCAAAGTGAAAGGACAAATTTATCATAAAGCCGGCTCCCTACTTCCGTTCCCAGATGGTCAACATAAATTCCTACAAATGAATTTCATCGGTGATGGCAATGATGAACTGAATGCATGCTGCGGAATATCTACCAGCATGAAAAGGTCCATCGTTTCCCAACTGCAAGAGCTTCTTCACGAAAAAACCAATTTAGTGCATTTGTTCAAAACAGCAATTGACATGATGCCATCTGATAGACACAAGATTGTTATTCATGCTTACAAAAGGGCTGCTGGAGAACATGTGCGAAGATTCAATGCTCCAACTATAGACGAAGTGGCAATTGTTATAGTCGGAGGTCAATTCCAACCTGGAGATATTGTTCTTCATCGGAAAAACAATCAATTGACAAAACTTGCAGAAACTCATCGATGCTACGATGCCCTGCAATATCCAGTCATTTTTTGGGATGGTGCCGATAGATATCACTTTAATGTTAAGATGATAAATTCAGTCAGTGACAAAGAAACAAATATGAAATGCAGTGCAATAAACTATTATTTATACCTATTAATGATTCGAGAGAATGGAGACAATCACATTTTGAAATGCCGTCAATTATTTCACCAATACATCGTAGATATGTATGCAAAAACTGAAATAGAATGTTTGATATTCATCCATTTGAATCAGACCAAGCTTCACTCTGAAGAATATGTTCATTTGCGAGATACAGTTGTAAATGACGGTAATACAACTAATGTAAGACTAACGATTTTGCCATCTTCATATACAGGCATCCACGTCATATGCATGAGTATGTTCAAGATGCAATTGTGTATATTCTTCACTACGGGCGTCCAGACCTATTCATTACATTCACATGCTTGGGATGATATATAACAGCTCTTACTTCCTGGCCAATTGCCAGTGGATAGGCATGACATCACAGCATGTGTTTTCAGACAGAAGCTGAAATCGCTGATGGATTTTATGGTAAAACATGAAGTGTTTGGGTCTGTGTGCTGTAAAAAATTAATGAGCAATGTCGTAGAAGCAACAATCTTGACAGGACCTTTCAAAGGTGAAGATGTCCTCATTCCTCGCATTCCTATGATTACAACGGATATGCCATTTCAATTTAAAACATTTCAATTCCCAATTTGATAGGCCTTGGCAATCACCATCAACAAAGTTCAGGGCCAATCTTTAGAATTGTGCTCTTTAGATCTACACACGGATTGCTTCTCACATGGACAATTATATGTTACATGTACTAGACTCAGCAAACCAGACAATCTCTATAGCTGTACAGACAATAGAACAACAAAAAATATTGTATACCCAAAAGAATTGTGAAATTAAACATATTAGAAATGTGTGCTTTCTATTTTCTTTCTTTTCCATTTAACCAGACTGAGCCACAGCAATGCGTGGCCGGGTACAGCTAGTTTTTAATAATTTTGAAACTAACCTGAGTTTAATGACAACAAAGAGATATTTTAGACTAATGAAAGAAAAGGAATTAGATAAAACTCTCCTAAATCAAATACTGGCAAAAGAATATAGCATTTCTTTTAACGCGAATGGATATACCATATATCTATAAGCCAGACACAAGACAAAGCAACCCTCACACAGCAATTCTCAAGATTTTTCAGATTTTCACTTGTGGGTCAGTTAGAAAATAATAAATGGGCCTGACCAGGCAGTGGCGCTATGGAAGGAGCATCAGACTGGGACACGGAGGATCCAGGTTCGAAACCCTGAGGTTGCTGGCTTGAGCGCAGGCTTACCACCTTGAGTGCGGGGTCGCTGGCTTGAGCATCGAATCAGAGACATGACCCCATGGTCCTTAGCTTAAAGCCCAAGGTCGCTGGCTTGAGCCCAAGGTTGCTGGCTTGAGCAAGGGGTCACTTGCTCTGCTGGAGCCAGTCAAAGCACATATGAGATCACAATCAACGAACAACTAAGGTGCCTCAATGAAGAATTGATGCTTCTCATTTCTCTTTCTTCTTGTCTTTCTGTCCCTCTCTCTGTGTACTCACTGTCTCTGTCACAACAACAACAACAACAAAATTAAGCCCTGGCTGAATAGCACCGTTGGTTGAGCATTGTCCAGAGCACGGACATTGTCAGTTCTATTCCCCAATCACGGCACATACATCCAGCAGCTTAATGTTCCTGTCTCTCTCTCTCTCTCTCTCTCTCTGTCTGCTCCTTTCAAAACAAAATAAACAAACAGAAGATAACACTACATATAAGGCAAATTTTAAAATAATACAGAAAGTTGCTTCTTGACTATTGAATTTGGCAGAAGACATATGGATGAGGCTTGGTCTGATTCTTGAAGAAAGAATAGGAAATATGTCATTGAGGGTGGGGGTGGAGTCTAATGCTGGGATTCCGGAGAATCCACAGATGGTAAGAGGCACAGTCTGCACTTCTGTTTCATCTTCTCCTAGGTATTATACAGGGAGTCCTCAGGTTACGACACAGCTCGGTTCCTACCACAATGACATAACTTGAATTTTGGTGTAAGTAGAAACACACTGTAGCCTAAGTCACTTACCTATCCTAATACAGTTGTAAAATCATAATTTAGAACATAAAAACACAACTAAGCCACAGAAAAAGGGAAAGAACATAAATATGCTGTACTATACACAGTACTGTAGTAACAGAAAAAGTGACCAAAAATGAGAGTAAAATAAAAAATTAGTTACTTTTATTCCTGTGATTGGCTTGCACACTGGAAGGGGCATTGCAAGGTGGGAGAGAGTGACATATGGGAGGAGGAAGCTGGGGAGGCAGGAGAACCTGCAGAAGGTGCTGGAGATACTGGGTCAGGAGAATCAGGATTGCCTAAGGAACATGCAGGACACGCTGGAGATGATTCTACCTGCACTACAGGTGTTTCATCTCAAGAAGCAGCTGATGTGGATGGTACAGGATCTGTTGCATGCCTCTTTACCTTCTTCAAGAATTGTTCAGGCCAGTCTGGAAAAAGTTCGCCCCCGTAGTCTGTAAGTACGACACTAACAACATAAGCCAAAACACTCACGCTTCAATTTTTTAAAGTTTTTATGGGTGTGAGTGTCGTAAACTTAAAGCATCACATGTAGAGACTGTTGTAAGCTGAGGACCCCCTGTATGGTTTGTTTTGGGCACTATTGTAAATAAAATGTGTTTAAAAGTTTATTCTCAACTGTTCATTTCTATTGTATGAGACTATAATTGACTTTTATATATTAATTCTGTATCCTATGATCTTACCAAATTATTTTAGTAGTTCTATATATTGTTTTGTAAATTCCTTGGGACTTTCTGTGGAAACAATCATGTTATCTACAAATAGAAATAGATTTTCTTATTCCTTTCTTATATAGTTTAAATTTTATTTATTTATTATTTTTTTGGGTCTTATTGAATTGGCTAGAACCTTCAGTAAAATGCTGAATAAAAGCAGTGAAAGTGAACGTCCTTGCTTGTTCCCAACCTCAGGGGGAAACGTTTCAGTTTTTAAGAAATTATTGAGTATGATATTAACTGTAGAGGTTCCTAAGATGACCCATATCAGTTTGAGGAAATCCCTTGCTAGTTCAAATTTGCTGAAGTTAAAAAGGAAATCATGAATAACTTCTAGCTCTAGAATAGCCATTGGGTCCACGCCAATTCCGCTTGGTGGTTTGCTTTCTGGAAAAAGTCATGTGTCAGCTTCCCCACGATGTCCCTTTCTTTTATCCCCTATTAATTTTGGGAGAAAGGAATGGAGAGGAACAAGCATCAACTCGTTCCACTTAGTTGTGCTCTCATAAACTGCTTCTCATATGTGCCTGGACCGGGCTGAAACTGGCAACCTCAGGGTGGAGCCAGTGCCCTCAGGACTGAGCCAGTGCCTGCAGAGTCCATGGTGACCCTGGTGCTCCAGACGATGCTCTCTGCACTGACTGCACCACCAGCCAGGGCTGATCTTCCATCCTTTTTAAGGCAAGAAATATTTTAAAAATACATTTGTTTTATTATAGTTGGAAGGTCTTTCATAGTACCTGGAAGTATAAAAGTGCTGCTTTTTTTTCCTTTTTTCTTTAGAGAGAGACGGTGAACGGAGAAGCATCGCCTTGTAGTTTTGACACTTTAGTTGTTCACTGATTGCTTCTCATATGTGGTTTGATGGGGGTTGAGGGTGGTTTAAGCCAGTTACATTGGGCTTTAAGCCAGCGACCTTTGGTTCAAGCCAGTGACATAGTAACATAGAATCATGTCGATGGTCCCATGCTCACGCCGTTGTCCTTGAGGTTTTGAACCTGGGACCTCAGCATTCCAGGTTGAATATTTATTCACTGTGCCACCACTGGTCAGGCTAAAAGTGGTGCTTTTATGTTTTTTCTAATAATGTATATATATATATATTTTTTTTAATTTTATATATTGATTTTATAGAGAGAGGAGGTGAGTAGCGAGGAGTATTAACACACAGATACTTGACTTTGGTTGTTCATTGGTAGCTTCTTATATGTGCCTTGAACACATAACCCTGGGTTAGGAACCTCAGTGTTCCTCAGCATCCCAGGTTTATACTCTACCCACTGGGCCACTACAGGCCAGGCAGGTATCGTTTGTTCTGATGCTTTGTTTTTTAAAATTTACCGTGAATTAATTTTGGGGTATAGTGTTATGTAGAAATCTAACCCTATGAAAATATTGGATAGTGGATTATGCCAAGTCCTCTTATTGCGTGGTTCATTCTTTCTCCACAAACTTGAAATTTCCTTTATCATAGTTTAATTTTTTTCTAAATTTTATTCTGTTTTGCTGATCTGTTTGACTCTTATTATTCTAATACCAATAACAGTCAAGTTTGTCTTGAAGGTTTATGATGAACAATTTAAGATTCATCATTCTACTTCAGTCAGAATAAAGTGATTTTGATGGTGTTCACAATGTTAAATACAGAGGATAAGCCTGTTTGCTTAATTGATAACTTTGTCAGAGACATCCCTCAACCCTTTTCCTTCTCCCAGTCCAGTGTATCCTCAGGGTTTGTTCTTTCCGGCTGGGGTAGAGCTCCCTGGGGAGTGCTCCACAGTCTCTCAACATTTCCCACACTGGGCAAGCATCACCTACCTTTAGCATTATGGACTTCTCAAAGGCAACGCCTGGGGGAACTGCTGTAGTAACCCTATGGCACCCCTGGATCAGCACACCTGGGTTTCCTGGCTGATCCTTCCTGGCTGATATTGGGCAAGGACCTTCCATCCACTTCCTGTTGGAATTCAGAAAGGAGGCAGAGGGTGATTCAACATTGACAGCACTAATGGGGAAAGAAGAGATAAAGCTGGAGGATTTGAGGCAGCAGGGCTCCCCCAAGGGTGGGAAGCAGTCAGGAATTGTGGGAAGAACATTCAGATATTCCTTCTTCCACTCAGGATCTGCCTTCTTTACCTAAACTGGTTAGAGCCTACGTCAAAGACCCAGGCAAAGATAGCCATCCACTGGCTATGGTGGTCCAATTCAGTGGTGACCCCAGAATGGATGATGGTGCTGAGGGTACCCAGCTTGGCCCTGTTAGGCATAATTACCTGGGAACAGCGGCAGAAACAGATCTCTGAGGACTACGCTCAGAATGAAGTCAAGAAGCAGACTAGGATCCAGAGAAATGTGGTGGTGCCTCCCTGCCAGGTCTGAGAGGGAGAGAGAAAGCCGTCGGGCATCAGTGTCCAAAGACACAAGGCATGATGTTGGTCTCTGCTGAGGCAGTATCATCCTGAACTAGTGAGCTGAAGAGAGACATTTGTGATGTGGGGACAACGAAGGGGCAAGAAAAAGGGCAAAGTCCCTTCTACACAACATATATCTTGCTTGCTCTGAACATGGGCCTCAGACACACACAGTCCTGATGCCTGAATTTCCACCATGACTTGGGCTGAGTCTCTTCTCCATGAAGGCGCAATTCCTCTGAGGCAATTGACATATTGTGCTTTGTCTGTGAAGCACTGGAGTTGGGCGCCTACTCAAAATAATTCATTATTGAATGATTTTCCCTGGCGCCGCATCCAGACCTCCTGTCCTCCTGCAAA
Source organism: Saccopteryx bilineata (assembly GCF_036850765.1). Lineage (NCBI taxonomy): Eukaryota > Metazoa > Chordata > Mammalia > Chiroptera > Emballonuridae > Saccopteryx > Saccopteryx bilineata. Next base: position 355,406,441 of record NC_089491.1, on the reverse strand, counting down.
TAGTTTCATGCTTCTTTGCCTCTCTACTTGTTATTGCCTGTGTCTCTGAACAAAGCCACACTGGGGTCTCTTCCAAGTGCAGCATTCCTGGACCTAACAGACTGAAGGAACTAAAACCTCTGGGGATTCCATACGTTGAACTGACCTTTGTGAGTGAAAGGCTGAAACTTACGGCCGAACCAAAAACACAAGTCTGGTATGTTCCAAAAAGAAATTTTATTTAAAAATTGCCTGGATGCGGGCAGGCTGAGACCAGCAAAGGGTGTCAGCCCCGAGGGAGGGATGGGACACAGGTATACGGATTCATCAAAAGGGCTTCAGGCAAAGACAGCTGCAAGATAATTTCTTCTGTTTGTGGGTAGGACTGGCACCACAGTTCCCCGAAATTACCTGCACCCTAATCCAATCATTTCTTATCAGCATTCAGCTGCAAGGGAGGTCTGAGCTGAATTACTGAGTAGACAAGTCCTTCTTCCTCCTCAAGCCTGCATTGTTCTTAAGAAAGATGGTGGATGAGTAGCCATTTTATCTATCAGAGAGTACTTGAGGTTGGCTCCCCACCTTCCATGCCAGGCCCTCCAAATATGAGCTCCGTTATGTCAGAGCTCAGATCTTCTTCACTCGTTTTGGGTCACTCCCTCCACATCCTTCCACCTGTAACATGTAGGGCTCAGCCAGGGGCGAGCCTCATGTGAGAAGGAGGGAAAGGGGGCCCATGAGTGAGTTTGGATGATTTCCAGCTGGCCCCTCAGCCTGACTCCCAGGCCTCCAGGCATCTGCAGGTTGCAGCATGCACACAGGGAAAGCCTCTCTCAGTCTAGGCTCCCCAGGGAGCAAGGGGCCTGCCCAATTCTGGGCAGAAGGGAAGAGAAAGGAAGGGATGCAAGGCATTGTTGGGAGCTTTGCTGCCTGAGGCTTCATTTATCACGCAGCTGCTGGCCTGCGACCTGAAGAGCTCTGGTCCCAGCTTCACCTTTCTTCTTGCCTTTCTCCCTGGGCTCCTGGAGTCCACCCTCTGTCCCACTTGTCTCACTCAGGACAGCTAGTAGTATTTAGAATGGACAGAAGCATGATGGTCACAAGGGCACTGACATAGGGCCCAATGGGGCTCTACTGGAGCACCCTATTTGTATGGATCTGGTCTAGGTCACTGTAGGGCACCCTACGTTTTCTCTGTCACCCTGCAGATTTGGGATGGGTTTTGAGGTCAATGGTACTGACACTGGGGTGAAAGTTGCCTGGCCTGACCCACTTCAATAGTGGAGCTTTTCTCATCAGCTCAAGAGGATTTGTACTGTAAGATTCCAACTCAAAGACCTGGTTATATTGACACAAAATCACCCTTTGAACCTAGGGAAGCAGGGCAGGGAGATGGAAGGGGCAGGGGGAGGGGCAGGAATGGAAACAACCTCTTTTTTGGTTATTTGCTCTTCACCTTCAGAAGACAGTGACAAATCTGGGTGCATTTCTCCCCTCTTTAGCCTACTTTGAGCCTTGAGCGCCACCCACTGGCGACCAGGCTGTACTTGATGTAGGAGCTGCCCTATGCCTGGGAAGACAAGAGACAAGGCGGACAAACGGTAGAGACCTCAGTAATGGCCCAAGGTCTTTGGAATATTTTTGCTCTCCAGCCCATAAAGGAGCTCAGGCCCTGTGGATAAAGGAGGATGGCCAGAAGGGCTTGTGTTCGCTTTCTGCTAATTATGGATAGACTGGGGACTCTCACTTAGTGATTACAATCCTGGAGCAAAGTGACACCACCAGCATTGTGCATTTATTTTATAAATTCTCCTATTTTGTAAAAGACCCTTTTTTTGTTGTTCAAATAATGAATGACCAAACAGTTACATTACATCCCAGGAGGAAGAATGGATTCTCTGATGGGCTCAGAGACTCCCACTTCTTAGAGTTTCTCCTTTACAGGATCTCAGTAGAGTGTGATGGTTAAGAACATAGGCTCTGCCTATAAATGCTAATGAGCCTCAACTGCCAACGAGACTAAAGCACAATACATGACATTGCCATAGAGACTTATCAACTGCAAACCTCTACCTGAGCATGCCAAAGGGGCAGAACCCGGGGTACAGAGTCATCGACCAGGAAGAGGGAGAGAAAAGAAAAAGCAAGAAGATAACCTCTCAAAATCAAGAATAATCTGCAGACTTTATAACCTATCCCATTTTATTATATTTGTTCGTTTGTTTCTCTTATCTTCATTCTTGAGACTTTTTTTCCTCCTCCAATTTGGCCAATTAACTCTCTGCCGGTCTTACTCTCTCCTCTCCTTGAACTACACTACCCATAAGTGTTTCATCTCCCATTATCTTTTCTCTTCTCTTCCTTTCTCTCTATGAGGGTTGCACTCCAAAACCCTTAACTCTCTCTCTCCTATCTTTTTTCTTCTTTTAGTGGTTCCCTCTTTTTTTCTCTTTCTCTCTTTCTTTTCTCCCTCTATATTAGTTTCTTCCTTTCTCCTTTACATCTCCTCTCATTCAAACCTCAATAACAAACAAATTATCTTATCTGGGACTCAAACTTATGTTTGTGGCATTTTGGGGGGTTTTTACTTCACCTTTTTAACTCACTAGCAGTGCTCCCATCCCTGGCTCTCCATCTTATCTAGTTCTTGTTCCACTAAATACAATAGTAATTTTTTAATTTGTCCCCCCATTTTTCCGTTTTCCTCTTATTCCTCTCATCATAACTCTTAGACAACCAACACCTAAAAGCAAATCATTTTATTCTTGACCCAAATTTTTTCCTTATTTGCTTTTTGTGGGTCCATATGCTCTTTTTTTTCTTTTTTCTTTTTTTCTCTTTTTTTTTTTAAATTTTTTTATTTTTGCCCCTTTATTACTTTTCCGCAATTCAGGCCCTCCATCACAGGCATTGTTTGTTATAATTCACAGTTCACCACAAGATTTTCTCAAGAAAGAGGGGAGAGGAGAGGAGAGGAAAAAAGGAGGGGGGGAATAATTTCCTTTTTTTAAAATTTTTATTTTATTTTATTTTTCTTTATTTCATTATTAATTTTTTTTAAAAAAACAACTCTTCGATTTATTATTTTTTTATTATTATTTTTTTAACTTTTTATTCTTTATTAAATCTCATTAATACTATCAACAAAACCACCCTCAGATGCCATTAAGGAAGAGAAAATCGAATATCATGGATACAAAAGAAAGAGAGGTAACACAGCTAGATGAGGAAAAATCTATGGAGAAAAAATTTAATATATTGGAAACCTTGGAGCTAAATGACAGAGAATTCAAGATAGAAATCCTAAAAATCCTCCGAGATATACAAGAAAACACAGAAAGGCAATTTAGGGAGCTCAGAAAACAACTCAATGAACCCAAAGAATATATGTCCAAGGAAATTGAAACTATAAAAACAAATCAAACAGAGATGAAAAACTCAATTCACGAGCTGAAAAACGAAGTAACAAGCTTAGCTAATAGAACAGGTCAGATAGAAGAGAGGATTAGTGAAATAGAAGACAAGCAACTTGAGGCACAACAGAGAGAAGAAGAAAGAGACTCAAAAATTTTAAAAAATGAGATAGCCCTACAAGAATTATCTGACTCCATCAAAAAGAATAACATAAGAATAATAGGTATATCAGAGGGAGAAGAGAAAGAAAATGGAATGGAGAACATACTCAAACAAATAATAGATGAGAACTTCCCAAGCCTGTGGAAAGAAATAAAGCCTCAAGTTCAAGAAGCAAACAGAACTCCGAGTTTTCTTAACCCCAACAAACCTACTCCAAGGCATATCATAATGAAATTGACACAAACCAACAGCAAAGAAAAAATTCTCAAGGCAGCCAGGGAAAAGAAGAATACAACATATAAAGGAAGGCTCATTAGATTATCATCAGATTTCTCAGCAGAAACTCTACAAGCTAGAAGAGAGTGGACCCCAATATTTAAAGTCCTGAAAGAGAGGAACTTTCAGCCACGAATACTATACCCATCAAAGCTATCCTTCAAATATGAAGGAGAAATAAAAACATTCACAGATACAGAAAAGATGAGGGAATTTATCATCAGAAAACCCCCACTCCAGGAATTACTAAAGGGGGTTCTCCAATCAGATACAAAGAACAAAAAAAAACAGAGCCACAAGTAAAAGCTCCAAGAAGAACACAATAAAACCAAATTTAAACTGTGACAACAACAAAAAGAAAGAGGGGGAGAAGATGGAGATTAACATTAGCAAAGGACGATGGAGTGCAAAAGTACTCACAAAATAGTTCGCTACAATGAACAGGGTAGGGACCCTTTTCATTACTCAAAGGTAACCACCATTGAAAAAACCACCACAGAAGCACATGAGATAAAAAAGATAGCAACAGAGGAAAGATGTATGGAATACAACCAAATAAAAACAAAAGATAGAAAAACGAAAGAGAAGGATCAAACAAGACACAAAACTAACAGAAAGCAAGATATAAAATGGCAATAGGGAGCTCACAAGTATCAATAATTACACTAAATGTAAACGGATTAAACTCACTAATAAAAAGGCACAGAGTAGCAGAATGGATTAAAAAAGAAAATCCAACTGTATACTGCCTACAGGAAACTCATCTAAGTAACAAGGATAAAAACAAATTCAAAGTGAAAGGCTGGAAAACAATACTCCAAGCAAATAACATCCAAAAAAAAGCAGGTGTAGCAATACTCATCTGATAATGCTGACTACAAGACAGGAAAAGTACTCAGAGACAAAAATGGCCATTTCATAATGGCTAAGGGGACACTGAATCAAGAAGACATAACAATTCTTAATATATATGCACCAAACCAAGGAGCACCAAAATATATAAGACAGCTACTTATTGATCTTAAAACAAAAACTGACAAAAACACAATCATACTTGGAGACCTCAATACACCGCTGATGGCTCTAGATCGGTCATCCAAACAGAATCAATAAAGACATAGTGGCCTTAAACAGAACACTAGAGCACCTGGATATGATAGACATCTACAGGACATTTCATCCCAAAATGACTGAGTATACATTTTTCTCCAGTGTACATGGATCATTCTCAAGAATTGACCATATGTTGGGCCACAAAAACAACATCAGGAAATTCAGAAAAATTGAAGTTGTACCAAGCATATTTTCTGATCATAAAGCCTTGAAACTAGAATTCAACTGCAAAAAAGAGGAAAAAAATCCCACAAAAATGTGGAAACTAAACAACATATTTTTAAAAAATGAATGGGCCAGAGAAGAAATACGCACAGAGATCAAAAGATATATACAGACAAATGAAAATGACAATATGACATATCAGAATCTATGGGATGCAGCAAAAGCAGTGATAAGAGGGAAGTTCATATCACTTCAGGCATATATGAACAAACAAGAGAGAGCCCAAGTGAACCACTTAACTTCACACCTTAAGAAACTTGAAAAAGAAGAACAAAGACAACCCAAAACCAGCCGAAGAAAGGAGATAATAAAAATCAGAGCAGAAATAAATGAATTAGAGAACAGAAAAACTATAAAAAAAATTAATAGAACAAGGAGCTGGTTCTTTGAAAAGATCAACAAAATTGACAAACCCTTGGCAAGACTTACCAAGGAAAAAATAGAAAGAACTCAAATAAACAAAATCCAAAATGAAAGAGGAGAAATCACCACGGACACCATAGATATACAAAGAATTATTGTAGAATACTATGAAAAACTTTATGCCACTAAATTCAACAACCTAGAAGAAATGGATAAATTCCTAGAACAATATAACCTTCCTAGACTGAGTCAAGAAGAAGCAGAAAGCCTAAACAGACCTATCAGTAGAGAAGAAATAGAAAAAACCATTAAAAACGTCCCCAAAAATAAAAGTCCAGGCCCTGACGGCTATACCAGCGAATTTTATCAAACATTCAAAGAAGACTTGGTTCCTATTCTACACAAAGTCTTCCAAAAAATTGAAGAAGAAGCAATACTTCCAAACACATTTTATGAGGCCAACATAACCCTCATACCAAAACCAGGCAAGGATGGCACAAAAAAAGAAAACTACAGACCAATATCTCTAATGAATACAGATGCTAAAATACTAAACAAAATACTAGCAAATCGAATACAACAACATATTAAAAAAATAATACATCATGATCAAGTGGGATTCATCCCAGAATCTCAAGGATGGTTCAACATACGTAAAACGGTTAACGTAATACACCATATCAACAAAACAAAGAACAAAAACCACATGATCTTATCAATAGACGCAGAAAAGGCTTTCGATAAAATACAACACAATTTTATGTTTAAGACTCTCAACAAAATGGGTATAGAAGGAAAATATCTCAACATGATAAAGGCCATATATGATAAACCATCAGCTAACATCATATTAAATGGCACTAAACTGAAGGCTTTCCCCCTTAAATCAGGAACAAGACAGGGTTGTCCACTCTCTCCACTCTTATTTAATGTGGTACTAGAGGTTCTAGCCAGAGCAATCAGACAAGACAAAGAAATAAAAGGTATCCATATCGGAAAAGAAGAAGTAAAGGTATCACTTTTTGCAGATGATATGATCCTATACATTGAAAACCCCAAAGAATCCACAAAAAGACTACTACAAACAATAAGCCAATACAGTAAGGTCGCAGGATACAAAATTAAAATACAGAAGTCAATAGCCTTTCTATATGCCAACAATGAAACATTTGAGAACGAACTCAAAAGAATAATCCCCTTCACGATTGCAACAAAAAAAATAAAATACTTAGGAATAAACATAACAAAGAATGTAAAGGACTTATATAATGAAAACTATAAACCATTGTTAAGGAAAATCGAAAGAGATATAATGAGATGGAAGAATATACCTTGTTCTTGGTTAGGAAGAATAAATATAATCAAGATGTCTATATTACCCAAAGCAATATACAAATTTAATGCAATTCCCATCAAACTTCCAATGACGTTTTTTAAATAAATAGAGCAAAAAATCATCAGATTTATATGGAACTATAAAAAACCCCGAATAGCCAAAACAATCCTAAAGAAAAAGAATGCAGCTGGGGGCATTACAATACCTGACTTCAAACTATATTATAGGGCCATGACAATCAAAACAGCATGGTATTGGCAGAAAAATAGACACTCAGACCAATGGAACAGAATAGAAAGTCCAGAAATAAAACCACATATATATAGTCAAATAATTTTTGATAAAGGGGCCAACAACACACAATGGAGAAAAGAAAGCCTCTTCAATAAATGGTGCTGGGAAAACTGGAAAGCCACATGCAAAAGAATGAAACTGGACTACAGTCTCTCCCCCTGTACAAAAATTAACTCAAAATGGATCAAAGATCTAAACATAAGACCTGAAACAATTAAGTACATAGAAGAAGACATAGGTACTCAACTCATGGACCTGGGTTTTTTTTTGTTTGTTTTGTTTTTTTTACAGAGGCAGAGATAGACAGGGACAGACAGACAGGAACAAAGAGAGATGAGAAGCATCAATCATCAGTTTCTCGTTGCACGTTGCGACTTCTTAGTTGTTCATTGATTGCTTTCTCACATGTGCCTTGACCGTGGGCCTTCAGCAGACCGAGTTACCCCTTGCTGGAGCCAGCGACCTTGGGTCCAAGCTGGCGAGCTCTTTGCTCAAGCCAGATGAGCCCGCGCGCGACCTCGGAGTCTCGAACCTGGGTACTTCCGCATCCCAGTCTGACGCTCTATCCACTGCGCCACCGCCTGGTCAGGCTGGACCTGGGTTTTAAAGAGCATTTTATGAATTTGACTCCACAGGCAAGAGAAGTGAAGGCAAAAATTAATGAATGGGACTACATTAGACTAAGTAGTTTTTGCTCAGCAAGAGAAACTGATAACAAAATAAACAGAAAGCCAACTAAATGGGAAATGATATTTTCAAACAACAGCTCAGATAAGGGCCTAATATCCAAAATATACAAAGAACTCATGAAACTCAACAATAAACAAACAAACAATCCAATAAAAAAATGGGAAGAGGATATGAATAGACACTTCTCCCAGGAAGAAATACAAATGGCCAACAGATATATGAAAAGATGTTCATCTTCTTTAACTATTAGAGAAATGCAAATCAAAACGGCAATGAGATACCACCTCACACCTGTTCGATTAGCTGTTATTAACAAGACAGGTAATAGCAAATGTTGGAGAGGCTGTGGAGAAAAAGGAACCCTCATACACTGTTGGTGGGAATGTAAAGTAGTACAACCATTATGGAAGAAAGTATGGTGGTTCCTCAAAAAACTGAAAATAGAACTACCTTATGACCCAGCAATCCCTCTACTGGGTATATATCCCAAAAACTCAGAAACATTGATACGTAAAGACACATGCAGCCCCATGTTTATTGCAGCATTGTTCACAGTGGCCAGGACATGGAAACAACCAAAAAGCCCATCAATAGATGACTGGATAAAGAAGATGTGGCACATATACACTATGGAATACTACTCAGCCATAAGAAATTATGACATTGGAACATTTACAGCAAAATGGTGGGATCTTGATAACATGATACGAAGCGAAATAAGTAAATCAGAAAAAACCAGGAACTGTATTATTCCATACGTAGGTGGGACGTAATAGTGAAACTGAGAGACATTGATAAGAGTGTGGTGGTTACAGGAGGGAGGGGGGAATGGGAGAGGGAAAGGGGGTGGGGAGGGGCACAAAGAAAACAAGATAGAAGGTGACAGAGGACAATCTGACTTTGGGTGGTGGGTATGCAACATAATTGAACGACAAGATAACCTGGTCTTGTTATCTTTGAATATATGTATCCTGATTTATTGATGTCACCCCATTAAAAAAATAAAATTATAAAAAAAAAAAAAAGAACATAGGCTCTGGACTTGCACAGCTTAGGTACAGGTGGCCCTGGGCAAGAATCTGTTTGTTCTATAGGTATATTCACCTATTGGTTGGGATTATTAGACAACCATGATAAAGAAAAGCAATAGATATATTTCCAATACATGGAAACGTGATTGGACAAATCCAATCCTATGCTCATTTATTTAATACACACATATTGATTGCTTCCTATTTATTGTCCCAGTGCTAGCCACTGGGAAGTGATGACTAATTGAGACGTGGTCTTTGCCACCACCAAGGAGCTTGCAATCCAGGAGATGTCATTATAATAGCCAAGAGAGGACAATCCAACTAATATTTCTTGAGCACCTACCATGTATCAACATTTACAAAACTTTTAGTAGAAGCTTTGATGACAGAGACCTTTTTTTAAGACTTATTAAGCAAAAGGAGAGAGAGAAAAGAGAAATTAACAAAGAGAAATAAAAGATGACCACAACTCTCCAGGACATTTAAAAGAATTATGAGTAAATATCATATGCAATTTTAGGAAAATAAAGTTGAATTTTCTAAGGGAAATATAAGAAATTGCTAACAACATCTACCTCTGGAAATTGGGATAATGAATTTGAGGTAAGAGAAATAGGTCTTTTTTTCATTGTATAATCTTTTAAATTTTTCCATTGTCTGAGTTTTTACTATTGATATATGCATATAGTCCTATTTTTAAAAGGTTTTATATATCGATTTTATAAAGAGAGGAGGCGGGGGAGCAAGAAGTATTAACTCATAGTTGCTTCACTTTAGTTGTTCATTGATTGATTGTTGTATGTGCCTTGACTGAGTAAGCACAGGGTTTTGAACCGGTGACCTCAGCATGTCAGGTTTATGCTTTATGCACTGTGCCACACAGGCCAGCTGCATATACTCTTTTTTTTTGATAAAAAGTTTGAACATGTGAAATTGATGACATTTTGACAGGTTTTGACTTACATTAATAGAAATTTCATACGATTCTACCTTCTGGTTATAAAAGGTAAAGACTGGTATGCAGTAGTGAGTCAAGGCAGGGAGCCCGTGATGACTTGTGCATAAGAAGAGCTACGTGGCCAGACCTGTACGTTTGGATGACAAAGCTGTCAACAGTGGGAGAGAGAGTGGAGAGTGAGCAAATCATTAGGATATAGTTCAGCAGCTCAGATGTGATGAAGGTGGTGTGAGTGTGAATGAAACAAGAGAACAGCTGGGAAAGCCCTGGTGGAGAGAGGAGAGGAAGAATGAGCTTTCTGGTGGTCAAAGAACTCACAGAGTTCAGGGGACGGGAAATAGACCCCACCCCTTAATGGGAGAGTGGCGAGGTCCTAGAAAATTTTGTGGGACTGGAAATAGTGTTGTGAGTATTTCTGAAAAAATGTAGTCTTCCACAGCCACCTGAAGGGACACTGGATCGTTGTGTTTGAGTCATATGCCTGCCTGTGGTGAGGGCTTGGAGCTCGCAGAGTTGGGGGGCAATTCTACAAAGAAAATGATGCTGTGCAGGAAAGATGGAAAAGGAACATGCCTATTGCAGTGGAATGTGTAATACAACCATTAAAACGATGAGATATAGGTACATGTGCTGACATGAAAAAATCTTCAGAATACAGTTAGTTAATAAAAAGGAAGAGAAAGGACACTTTAGTTATAAATCTTTTATGAAAAAGATGTATATAAATATGAATAATGAGGAAAACAATATTGGTTGCCTACTTCAACCTAGTCCCCAGAGGCGGATTAAGGTCGTTTGAGGCCCCGGTGCAGAAGAAAATATTGGGCCCCTTAAAACTTGGTGTCATTAGAAAAAAGTGTCAAGTTGGGGTATTGCGGGCCCTTCAGAAGACGGGGCCTAGGGCGTGCGGCTGGTGCGCCTGCCGTTAAATCCACCTCAACTAGTCCTTTTCCTTTATTAACCAAGCCTTAATCTTCTTGTCAGCCTGAGACCCAGTTATGGTGAACGGGATGTAAGGGGAAGTCTGCAGTAAATGTTTGAGCAAGATTTTCTTCTCTGATAAGGAGAGATGTGCACAAGGAACTTCGCCTTTCTTCTCTCTCTCCCTTCATGTCTTCCTCCTTCTTCTGAGACTGCTTTTTTTTTAATTTATTCATTTTAGAGAGGAGAGGGAGAGACAGAGAGAGAGATAAAGAGAGAGAGAGAGAGAGAGAGAGAGAGAGAGGAGAGACAGAGAGAGAGAAGGGGGGGGAGGAGCTGGAAGCATCAACTCCCATATATGCCAGGCAAGCCCAGGGTTTTGAACCGGCGACCTCAGCATTTCCAGGTCAATGCTTTATCCACTGTGCCACCACAGGTCAGGCTCTGTGACTGCTTTTAACACAACATAGTATCAGAATCTAACATTTAAAGCTGTGTCAGTTGGCCTGACCAGGCAGTGGCACAGTGGGTAGAGCGTCAGACTGGAACGTGGAGGATTCAGGTTCAAAACCCCAAGGTTGCCAGCTAGAACAAGGGCTCATCCAGTTTGAGCAAGGCTTACTGGCTTGAGCCCAAGGTCGCTGGCTGGAGCAAAGGGTTCACTCAGTCTGCTGTAGCCCCACGGTCAAGGCACATATGAGAAGGTAATCGGATCAACAACAAATTGCCACAACAAAGAATTGTTGCTTCTCCTCTCTCTCCCTTTTTGTCTGTCTGTCTCTCTCTGACTCTGTCTCTGCCACACACAGAAAAAAAGGAAGTTAGAAAGCTGTGTCAATCATTTTGCAATTACCAGTGGAAAGCTAGAAAATTTGCAGGAAAGTGGAAGCAGAGGCTGTACGTTATCGAGCCGTAGGACTATCAACCTGTTTTGATGATACAGGGATATGTTTTTACACATATGTCTTGTGTGATATCTCACATCCTTATTTTTAAAAACTACTGTTTCTTTTATATTTTGTATCTTTCAAACATAAAAGCTATTCTGACGTTGGCTGGGTAGCTCAGTTGATTACAGTGCCCTCCCCATATGCCAAGGTTGCATATAAAGAGGGGCAAATATGCAGCGACAGAATATGATCTGACTTTGGGTGATGGGCACAGAACGCAACTAACAGTTCAAATGCTGTAGAAATGTTTACCTGAAACCTCTGTACTCATATTGATCAATGTCACCCAATTAAATTTCATTTTCTAAATACAAACAAACAAACAAACAAAAAAAAAACATAGGGGAAAACTTTATATTGCCTTTAGAATTGGCAATTATTTCTTGGATATGATACCAAAATCACAGATAACAAATAAAATATATCTACGTCAAGAATTTTAATGTTTGCCTGACCTGTATAATGCCGCAGTGAATAAAGCATCAACTTAGAATGTTGAGGTCGCTGGTTCAACCCTGACTTGCCCAGTCAAGGCACCTACAGGAAGCAACTACTATGAGTTGATGCTTCCTGATTTGCTCCCCCTCTTTTTTTTTTTCTCTCTCTCTCCTCTTTCTAAAAAGCAGTCAATAAAATAAAAAAAAATCCTGAACAATATAATAAGCTAACAGCTTGATTTTAAAAGAAGAAAAGATGACTAGATATGACTCCCCAAAAGATATACAAATGGCTAACAGGCTTATCAGAAGTTATTCAACATTGCACATCTTTAGATAAAGACAAATGAAAACCACAACAAGCTATTATCTCACACTCATTAGGATGGTTATTATCAATAAAACAGAAAGTAACAAGTGCTGACAAGAATATAGAGAATTAAAAACCATGTGTACTGCTACTCAGAACATAAAATGATGCAGCCAGTATAGAAGAAAGTGTGGTGAGTCCTCAAAAATTAAATATAGGGAGAACATATTTGACAATACGTCTGATAAGGGGTTAATAACCAAAATTTATAAAGAACTTGTAAAATTCAACACCAGGAAGACAAACAACCCAATCCAAAAATGGGCAAAAGAGATGAATAGACACTTCTCCAAAGAGGACATACAGATGGCCAATAGGAATATGAAAAAATGCTCAACATCACTAATCATTAGAGAAATGCAAATTAAAACCACAATGAGATATCACCTCACACCAGTCAGAATGGCGCTTATCAACAAAACAACACAGAATAAGTGCTGGCGAGGATGTGGAGAAAAGGGAACCCTCCTGCACTGCTGGTGGGAATGCAGACTGGTGCAGCCACTGTGGAAAACAGTATGGAGATTCCTCAAAAAACTGAAAATCGAACTGCCTTTTGACCCAGCTATCCTACTTTTAGGAATATACCCCAAGGACACCATAGAACGGCTCGAAAAGGAGAAATGCACCCGCATGTTTGTGGCAGCATTGTTCACAATAGCGAAGATCTGGAAACAGCCCAAGTGTCCATCAGAGGACGAGTGGATTAAAAAACTTTGGTACATATATACTATGGAATACTACTCAGCCATAAGAAATGATGACATCGAATCATTTACAATAACATGGATGGACCTTGACAACATTATATGGAGTGAAATAAGTAAATCAGAAAAAAAACTAAGATGAATCCATACATAGAAGGGACATAAAAATGAGACTCAGAGACATGAACAAGAATGTGATGGCAACAGGGGCGGGGGGTTGGGGGAGGGGGGATGGGGTGAAGAAGGAGAGAGGGGTTAGGGGAGGGGAGGGGCACAAAGAAAACCAGATAGAAGGTGACAGAAGACAATTTAACTTTGCGGGAGGGGTATACAGCACAATCAAATGTCAAAATAATCTAGAGATATTTTCTCTCAACATATGTACCCTGATTTATCAATGTCACTGCATTAAATTTAATAAAAAAAAATTAAAGATAGAATTACCATATGATCTAGTAATCCCATATCTTGTACATAACCAAAAGGATTGAAAGCAGGGACTCAAACAGTTATTTGTACACTTATATTTATAGCAGGATTATTTACAATAACTTAAAGGTGACAGCAGTCCAGTGTCTGTCAGAGGCTGAATGTCTAAAAAACATGCGAGATATACATACAACAGAATATTTTTCAGCCTACAAAAGGAAGGAAATTCAGACAGATGGTATAACATGGATGAACCCTGAGAACATTTTGCTAAGTGAAATCAGGCAGTCACAACAGGACAGATACTGCATTTTCCCCTGAGTACTAGGGTAGTCAAATTTATGGAGATAGAAAGTACAATAGTGGTTGCTGGGGTCTGGTGGGGGAGGAAATGGAGAACTTGTATAGAACGAGTACAGAGTTTCACCTATGGAAGATGAAAAATGTTCTGGGTGTGAATGGGCCCACCAGCTCAATATACTTAATGCCACTAAACTGTAAACTAAAAAAATAGTTAAAATGATAAATTTTATGTTACATATATTTTACCACCTAGAAAGAAGCAAAACTTTCATTACTGTATAAAACAAAATTTTAAGTCAAATAATAAATTAGACTAACCCACAAGAATGCAACATATTAAATGAAGTGTTAAAAAATCAATGAACTGCCTGACCAGGTGGTGGCGCAGTGGATAGAGCGTCGGACTGGGATGCGGAAGGACCCAGGTTCGAGACCCCGAGGTCGCCAGCTTGAGCGCGGGCTCATCTGGCTTGAGCAAAGAGCTCACCAGCTTGGACCGAAGGTTGCTGGCTCCAGCAGGGGGTTACTCGGTCTGCTGAAGGCCCACGGTCAAGGCACATGTGAGAAAGCAATCAATGAACAACTAAGAAGTCGCAACGCGCAACGAGAAACTGATGATTAATGCTTCTCATCTCTCTCCGTTCCTGTCTGTCCCTGTCTATCTCTGCCTCTGTTAAAAAAAAAAAAAAAAAAAAAAATCAATGAACAAAAGAATACAGGAAAAATATAGTCATAGTAACTCAGAAATAAAATTCTGTATATATGATTTGGTATAATTACAATAAATCATTATCATATTGAATCTTATATACGACACTCAGATTTTTAGAATCTAGTTTTCCTTTGCCAATTTTAAAAGATCTTACCATATTATGGTATTTATTTTAAAAACAAATAACAAGGTAAAAGTTCTGACTTTGTGGACTATATTTGCATCAGAGCAATTTATTTCGTGATTGTAGGTTGGGTGGTACAGGAATATATACTGTATATTCTCATATGACTCTTCTAAGAATTGGTTAGTTTACGATAGAAAATAGAACAGGTCAGGATTTGGTGA
Organism: Saccopteryx bilineata; assembly: GCF_036850765.1. Taxonomy (NCBI): domain Eukaryota; kingdom Metazoa; phylum Chordata; class Mammalia; order Chiroptera; family Emballonuridae; genus Saccopteryx; species Saccopteryx bilineata. Next base: position 355,391,420 of record NC_089491.1, on the reverse strand, counting down.
GGCTTGAAGGAGATGTGGCTTTGTGGACAAGCACTTCCTCTGCCCACAGAACCCCAGGGTCTCCAAATGAAATAAAAGAATGGCCAGAGGTCAATGAACTTCAACATGAACCTCTGCCAGCAACACAGGTAAAAGACAAAAGTCAAAGCATCACAGGCTTTGACAATCAGGATCACTGAGAAAAACCCTAGGGATATAAGTATCAACATGTAGAGACAACACCAACCCTCGACTTAGCCAGCTCTACAAACATTACACTCAAATGAGGAGGGTATACACAGACAAAATGGGAAGACAGAGAAGTGCAACCCAAATGAACCAACAAGAGAAACTTCCAGAAAATGAACTGAGTGAGATGGAAGTAAGCAAACTACCAGATGCAGACTGATTATAACAAATGAGATAGAAACAGTTATCAAAAAACTCCCAACAAACAAAAGCCCCAGGCCAGATGGCTTCACAGGTGAATTCTACCAAATATTCAAAGAAGAAGTAACTCCTATCCTTCTCAAGCTATTTCAAAAAATTCAAGAGGAAGGAAGACTTCCAAGCTCCTTTTATGAGGTGAGCATAATTCTGATTCCAAAACCAGGCAAAGACAACACAAAGAAAGAAAGTAATAGGCCAATATCCCTGATGAATTTAGATGCTAAAATCCTCAACAAAATATTATCAAACCGGATCCAGCAATACATGAAATAAATCATACATCATGATCAAGTGGGATTTATCCTGGGAAGGCAAGGATGGTACAATATTCGTAAATCTATCAATGTGATTCATCACATAAACAAAAGGAAGGAGAAAAAAACCACATGATAATTTCAATAGGTGCAGAAAAAGCATTTGATAAAATCCAGCACCCAATTACATTTAAAACTCTCAGCAAAGTGGGAGTACAGGGAGCATACCTCAACATGATAAAGGCCATCTATGACAAACCCACAGTCAACATCATAATCAATGGGCAAAAATTAAAAGGAATTACCTTAAGATCAGGAACAAGTTACGGGTGCCCCTTTCACCACTCTTATTCAACATAGTCCTGGAAGTCCTAGCCACAGCAATCAGACAAGAAGAAGAAATAAAAGGCATCCAAATGGGAAAAGAAGAAGTAAAACTATTATTATTTGCAGATGATATGATACTGTATATAGAAAACACTAAAGTCTCAGTCCAAAAACTACTGGACCTGATAAATGAATTCAGCAAGGTGTCAGGATATAAAATTAATACACAGAAATCAGAGGCATTTTTATACAGCAATGATGAACCATCAGAAAGAGAAATTAAGGAAACAATCCCCTTCACTATTGCAACAAAAGAAAATAAAGTACCTAGGAGTAAATTTAACCAGGGAGATTAAAGACTTGTACCCGGAAAATTATAAAACATTGATAAAAGAAATCAAGGAAGATACAAACAAGTGGAAGCATATACCATGTTCATGGATAGGAAGAACAAACATCATTAAAATGTCTATATTACCCAAAGCAACTTATAAATTCAATGCAATACCAATTAAAATACCAATGACATACTTCAAAGTTATAGAACACATATTCCAAAAATTTATATGGAACCATAAAAGAACTCGAAAAGCCCAAGTAATCTTGAAAAAGAAGAATAAAATGGGAGGTTCACACTTCCTGATATCAAGTTATACTACAAGGCCACTATACTCTAAACAGCCTGGTACTGGCATAAGAACAGGCATATAGATCAATGGAACAGAACAGAGAACCCAGAAATAAACCCACACCTTTATGGACAATTGATATTTGACAAAGGAGGTAAGAGCATACAATGGAGTAAAGACAGTCTCTTTAACAAATGATGTTGGAAAAATTGGACAGCTACCTGCAAAAAAATGAAACTAAATGATCAACTTACACCATTCACAAAAATAAAGTCAAAATCGATAAAAAACTTAAATGTAAGTCGTGAAACCATAAGCATCTTAGAAGAAATCATTGGCAGTAAGCTCACCGACATCTCTCGCAGCAATATATTTGCTGATTTATCTCTACGGGAAAATGAAATAAAAGACACGATAAACAAATGGGACTATATTAAATTAAAAGCTTTTGCACAGCTATAGACAATATGAACAGAATAAAAAGACAAACTACACAATGGGAGAACATATTTCACAATATGTCTGATAAGGGGTTAATAATCAAAATTTATAAAGAACTTGTAAAACAACACCAGGAAGACAAACAATTCAATCAAAAAATGGGCAAAAGAAATTAATAGACACTTCTCCAAAGAGGACATAAAGATGGCAATAGATGAAAAAATGTTCAACATCACTAATCACTAGAGAAATGCAAATTAAAACCACAATGAGATACCACCTCACACCAGTCATGGTGCTCATGAACAGAACAACACATGATAGATGCTGGAGAGGATGTGGAGAAAGGGGAACCCTCCTGCACTGCTGGTGGGAATGCAAACTGGTGCAGACACCATGAAAAACAGTATGGAGATTCCTCAAAAAATTAAAAATGAAACTGCCTTTTGACCCAGCCATCCCACATTTAGGACTATATTCCAAGAACACCATATCACTGACTCAGAAAATAGAATGCACCCCCATGTTTATGGCAGCACTGTTCACAATAGCAAAGATCTGGAACTACCCCAAGTGTTCATCAGTGGACGAGTGGATTAAAAACACTGGTACATATACACAATGGAATACTGAAGGGCCATGAAAAAGAAGGAAATATTAACTTTTGCAACAACGTGGATGGACTTGAAAACTATTCAATACTATATTAAGTGAAATAAGCCAGGCAGAGAAAGAAAAATATCATATGACCTCACTCATTTGAGGAATCCAAGGAACAATGTGAACTGAGGAATGGAATGGAGACAGAGGAAAGATCAAAGGGACCAGAAGAAAAGAGGACAGAGGGAAAGGGGATGATAGGATGGGATACACCTGAAGGGAAGAGGGGAGGGAGGTGTTAGGAAGGGGACAAGAGAGATGTTGAGGGGAATACAAGGGGGCGGAGATGCATTTAGGGTGACACTAGAATCTATGTAAACACAATAAATTAAATTAAAAAAAAGAATCAACATGTCATAAAGAAGCTTTAGGGGACGTTTCGGTAGAAAGCTGAGGACCAAAGCTAACATGCACAGGGTCAAATAGAGAATGGGTGATTATGATATGAATCAGAGAGCGCACATGACATTTTGTGGGATCATCCACCTGCATTTTTTGAATTTGGGGACATTTCTTCTTTGAACTTGAACGTTTTATTGTGTGTGTGTGTGTGTGTGTGTGTGTGTGTGTGTGTAACAAAGACAGAGAGTCAGAGAGAGGGACAGAAAGACAGGAAGGGAGAGAGATGAGAAGCATCAATTCTTCCATGCAGCACCCTAGTTGTTCATTGATTGCTTTCTCATATGTGCCTTAACCAGAAGGCTACAGCAAAGCGAGTAACGCCTTGCTCAAGCCAGTGACTTTCGGCTCAAGCTGGTGAGCCTTGCTCAAACCAGATGAGCCAGCGCTAAAGCTGGTGACCTTGGGGTTTCGAACCTGGATCTTTCGTGCCCCAGTCCAACGCTCTATCCACTGTGCCACCGCCTGGTCAGGCGAACTTGAATGTGTTTATGTATAAAAAGTGGCACAGCACTAGCTCCCTCACTGAGTTTTTCGTAAGAATTAAATAAAAGGTATTTATATTTTTTTTCTGCCAGAAAAGTGAAACTTTTGAGTGTGTTGATGGAGCTTAAATCATACTATTAGGAGAATCAATCTCTATTTCTTTCTACTTACAACAACTGCTGTGAAGGTGATGACGGCAAAGATTGAACCTGTTACTGGTCACCCAAAGGCTCTGTCTTTACGCTGCTCAATCAATGGTCAAATGTTTCGAATTGTTCTGTAACATAAAATGGGAAAAATTTTTGCTTTCCAAAAACAATAGAAATAGAAATGAGGAGGGGGGAGCATAGAGAGAGTGACTAGAAGTAAACAAAGGAAAGAGAGAATGAGATACCTGAGCAACATGGTGCTGGGGGGTAAAGGAGAGAGGACTAGGAATAAAGACAACTGAGGGAAATTCTGTCATCAGGAACAGCCATAAAACACTTGGAAATATACACACCTTATAGTGAGTGTCACCATCCAGGCTGTATTAGGTGGTGAAATCATCCTTCACTTCATTCTGTCAAATTTCAGAAAGTTGTGTTGTGTGACTGCATGAGCAATAACATTCTGGGAGGGATACCTTTTAAAGTTAGGCCATCAGGGCAAAGCAGAGATCAGCACCAGCAGGAAAGTAATGAGCTAGGTTGAGAAAATAATAAGGGAAAGATATTAGAACAGCAGCTAATGAACTGGTGAATGGAGGTAGAAAAAACCCCTCATGGAAACGACATCAGTATGGTGACCACCAGAGAGAAAAGGGGCTGGGGCAGGCGGAAGAGGGTGTAAGGGGATAAATACCATCGGAAGGAGAGTAGACTTTGGATGGTGAGGCACAACGCAAATTGCAGAACAGTACACGTGATACCTATATAATTTTATTGACCAATGTAACTCCAATAAATTCAGTAAAAAAGAGCTAATGAACATAAATGTAAATAGAGCTTGGAAGTATAAGCAGAAATCCGCCACCCCTCCCCCCAATTGGATAATCTCTGTCCCCTCTTCAGCCTGTGTGGGCTCCATTCTCATTTGGAATTTAACCTTGTCTATGCAGGATGCAAAGAGAAATCAGAGAAAGCCTGGTGGCGCCAGCCTGACTCAGCTCTGGGAGTGTGACACCCGGGTCCCTGAGAAGAAGAGTAGATCTAGTATCAGGGGCTATGAAGAGGAGTGGGGTGAACACAGGAATTGTGAGATGGGAAACCCCCTCAATAAGCCTACACAGAATGTTCTATGCCTTCCTTGCTTCTGTTAGAGAGGAAGAGTCTCCCTGTCCATCCAATGCCAGTTCTTCCATGTATGGTTGAATTTCATCCTCCCACTACAATCATGTCTATTCTTCAACTCTGCCTTCTGTATCCTGCATCTTCAATGTTTCTCTACTAGGTCTTTGCCATCCACATATCCTCAAACCTATTCCATTCCACAGAGAATTCCTTCCTTAATCTACACCTCTTTCTGCACCTGGCCCTTTTTCTCTATAACATTAACATGACTTCCTTATATTCATCTTTCTGACGTTCATTATTTATATAGTTGTAGAAATTTTCTGTGATTTTATCAATCACAACACCATGTTCAAATATTCTACTGACACAAAAGATTTGTAGTGAGAGGCAACAGTCCCCAGCCACTCCCAACCCCAAGATCAATGTTCTTTATGGTTCATGTGTTGCACTTGTTTCTAAAATCACTCTTATTTACTCTATGTCTCATTGTCTTCTCTCTTTCCATTTCTTGCAATGTATATGTTGGTGAAAAGGTTGTTTGTCTCCTCAAATGGATCTTTCTGGTTATTTTCTGGTGGTGTTATCATTTTTCTTGTTCCCCTCTAGTTCTTACACATTGGTAGTTATATCTATAGATTCTATGAGAATCACTAAGAGTTTTATATTTCAAGATACTTTCATAATCGCCACCAAATATTTCTACCAGACGCATGTAATCACTGGCAATGATACTTTTTTTTTTCTTCAGTGACAGAGAAAGAGTCAAAGAGAGTGACAGACAGATAGACAGAGACAGACAGACAGGAACAGAGAGATGGGAAGCATTAATCATTAGTTTTTCATTGCGTGTTGCGACACCTTAGTTGTTCATTGATTGCTTCCTCATATGTGCCTTGACCGCGGGCCTTCAGCAGACCGAGTAACCCCTTGCTCAAGCCAGTGACCTTAGGTCCAAGCTGGTGAGCTTTTGCTCAAACCAGATGAGCCCATGCTCAAGCTGGCGACCTCGGGGTCTCGAACCTGGGTCCTCCACATCCCAGTCAGATGCTCCATCCACTGTGGTCAGACTGGCAATGATTCTTTTTGTGAATTTGCCACGATAGATAACCACTTCTTAGATGTATCATTTTTTCAGGGGCTGCAAACTTTTGCTATTACAAAAGTTTGTAATACTCCATCATTCCTGCTTCATTCATTACCTGGAATATACCTAAAACATGAAATATTGCATAAAGTTGTCTGGATTAGAAGTTAGCAAGGTAAGGTATAAGGGATATACGGAAGAGAGGTACTCAGTTCCACACGGAGGCCTTTCTCTTGTGGTGGCTTTTCCTAGATGTTCAGTGGCCACTGTATTCATGCAGAGTGAAGACCCACCAGGGCAGAAAACCTGGAATGATAGGCTTGCTGCTGTAGAATCAGAGTCATGGAAAGGTGTAGGGCCCGCTCTATCATAACTCAGGGATTGACCTTCTTAATGTGTCCAGAACTTCTTGCTGGACTATATTTATATTGTACCCTTTTCTATACTTTTTTTTACCGTAGCATTAACAGCAGGTTTGACTGTGGCAAGCACATCACCATGCCTTCCTGGAGTCTTTAGGTTTTATCTTATATTTATTAGGCAGCTTTCAGAAGGGGTTAGGCAGCTAACACATGTCATTCTATTGGGGTTGTCAATCTGCTATGGCCCCGAGTGCCCTTAGGTCATCCTCGGGGTATGTCAGAGCCCTGATGGCTTTTTAATTTTTTTCTTGAGAGAGAGAGACAGGAATATTGAGCTGCTTCTGCATCTGCCCTGACGTGACCGGGAAATCAAGTGGCAATCTCTGCGCTCTGGGACGATGCTCCAACCAACTGAGCTATCCAGCCAAGACTTACTTTTTATTGATTTTTTGAGAGACAGAGAGATGAGAGAGGGGGAGGGGAGAGGAAATGGAAGCATCTCTTGTTCCATTCATTCCTTGGTCGCTTCCCATGTATGCCCTGACCAGGGATCAAACTCGCAACCAGGGATTGAAGAGCAGTTCAGGACAATGCTCTTAACCAACTGAACTAACTGGCTAGGGTCACATGACTGCTCTTTACTTGTTTGATTTATGAAGGTTGTTTCTGTAGTGAGCAGCCATGAGAGATGAGGCAATATTCCTGTAGACAAAGAATGGACATAAATCTGCTTACCATAAAAGTAGTGAGTCCCCAACCTCAGTGGTTTCCTCCTATAATGCAGCCTGCTGTGTGTGCTGTCATAGATCTAGAACCACGTAAATCAATCACCCTCTGGGACTTGGGAGGGCATGAGGAGATGATGTGACTATAAACTATGACTGCTGCTTTTGCTCTGATTAGTAGGGTCCCCTTTGTTACTGATCTTGAAGTTTTGTGTCTTATGCCATCCCCACCCCAAACAGCAACTGACGACTTGCCTACTTTTTAAGTTGGGTAAATCCCAGATCCTTCACTGTTTTTGAAAATTACACCCATCTTATTGGCAAAATTAAAAAGTAATATCTTTCTATACCGGTATAGAGATGCAGAGAAAAGGGCCCTCTGGGACTATGCTATAGCCTTTCTAGGAAGCATTTTAACAGTAATATGCGTTGGTGTATACTTATTATCAAACTCATTGAATTGCATACATCAAATATGTACAGATTTGACATCAAGGATACCTCAAAAAAGTGGTTTTCAAAATAAATAACATCCAATATAAAATATATATATACATTCATTTTAGTCTGAAATCTCATTTCTGGGAGTCTATCCTCTAAATATAAGGGTACATAGAGTACACATTCAAAGATGTTCTTCAAAGCGCTCATCATATTGTTACTGAATACCCATCAAAGAATAATCCATAAAGTTAGCTGAAGACATTCTCATTATTTATTGGTGACTATGGAAAGCAACTTCTAAGAAACAAAAGTGTCATTTCTGTGGAAGAAATGACCCAAACTATATGAAAGAATCCTATTAACAGAAAGGAGGGGACAAGCAGAAACAGTAGATATGACATTAGTTACCTGTCTTGGGATGGGGGTGTGGGTAGAAAAGGGAGAAAAGGAATACATTAGCTACTTCTAGGTGGGTGGACACCAAACTTGTATTACAGGTAATACTCTAACATATTCCTGAATTCTGGAATGTTCCTCAAGAAAGGCCTTCTCTGGCCCACAATAACAACCCCAATGTCTGTTCGGCAACCAGACCTGGTAGGTGAAGAGACAGGGGTACATTCGCCCAGGGGCACCAGGCACTGCCAGCAGGAAAAGGGACTGGCCCCCAGGACCCCTTCAGAAAATGGTATTAAAACGGAAGGGGTGCTTAGACCGGGATGGGGGTGGGCTGGCAATAGGGGGTGGGGACGGAGAGTCTAGAAGGAAAACTCTAGTGGATTCGCCCTGCCCCTCTTCATGTGTTCCCACACCCAGGCTCAGCTCCTCATCTTCCGCCAAGCCCATTGCTCAGCCCCGCGCTGGCAGGGCAGTCCGCCTTTCCCCACCCTATGAGCTAATCCCAGGCTCTGGTTTGTGTGGGGTGGGGACCAATCCTGCAGTGGGCGGCGCACAGAGTCCTGCTTTATTAAGCCCTGGACTTGTCCTGCAGGCGATAAAACCAACTTTGCCCGCGGAGTCTTTGGTATCAGTAACAAACCTCTGACACTCAGGCGAGCCCACCCGCTACCATGGGTCGCTACCGCATCCGCGTGGCCACCGGGTCCTGGGTCTTGTCCGGGTCTTTCAACCGCGCGCAGCTGTGGCTGGTCGGGGCGCGCGGGGAGGCGGAGCTGGAGCTGCAGCTGCGCCCAACGTCGGGCCAGGTGGACGGGGAAGGCGGGGACTCAGCCGGGTCCGGGGCTGGGCCAGCGGCGTGAGGGCGGGCGGGACATGGAGGCTGGGACCAGAGACGGCGCTGCGGTGCCGACTGGAACTTCCAGGGAGAAGGGACGACTGCCCGGTGGGTGAGGGTCAGAGCCAGGCCCGAGCCGGGCTCAACCCCTTTGCCCCTCCTTTTGACCGTTACCTCCCCTCCTTTACCAAGTGACCTCAGGCCTGTGTCATTATGGAATCTGAGCTCCAAGGGGGTTAGGTTTTCTGAGAGCTCGAAGACGGCGACGGCGCAGGAGATGGAGGGCGCAGGAGATGCTGCTCAGCCTTCAGTTCAGGACACTGCGCTCCTCGCCCCGCGCCCCTCGTCCCGGTCCTCCCGCTGCTGTGGGACCTCCTGGTGGTGTTGGGAGGAGGGAATGCAGGAGGCTTTGTCACCAGAGTCTACAGAAGACCCCCTCCCCCAGGGAACACGGCCTGTCCAGGGTCCCCGCTACCAAGTCTCAGCGGGTTCCGGTCCCCACAGGTGGAGGAGTTCGAGCACGACGTTCCGGACGACTTGGGGCCCCTGCAGTTCGTGAAGTTGCGCAAACAGCACTGCCTGGTGGACGACGCGTGGTTCTGCGACCGCATCACCGTGCGGGGCCCCGGGGCCAGCGCGGAGGAGGCCGCCTTCCCGTGCTACCGCTGGGTACAGGGCGAGGGCGTGCTGACCCTGCCCGAGGGCACCGGTGAGGGGCCGCTCAGGGAAGTGGGCGCAGGGTCTCGGGACTCCTGGGGGTGGGGCGGGAGGCAGGGGACAGCACTGAGGAAGGTCCAAAGGGCTTGACAAAGTGGCTGCTCCGCAGGTGAAGGGTGGAGAAGACAGGAAGTGGGGGAGGTTACACGTAGAATTAAAAAGGCTGGAAGTGGGACTGGACCGGAACTAAGTGATGTGCGGATCCCACCTCCCTAGAAGTGAGCACAGGGAATGGGAGTGGCAGCAATGCTGGAAAGCAGAGGAGCCAAAGTCAAGTGAAAGATCTCTAGTGACTGGGAACAAGTTAGGGCAGGGGCAGGTGAGGCTAACACATGGAATAGGGGATGGTGGGCGTGACCCCCGAGAGGAGACAGGTAAGGGAAGCACATGGATATGACGTGCACTGCTGCCATGGTAGGAAAAACACGGAAGAAACTGTGAGAGCAGGAAGCACCCTGATTGGGGCTGGGATGAATGAGGACTGCAAATACAGAATCTGTTATCTTAGGAAGTAAGTATGAGAGACAGTTGAGGTGCATGACAGGTAAGACTGGAAACATGTAATCTATGTCTTTGAGACACAAGCAGGCATAAGTACAGATGAGGGCAGGATGAAGTCAGGCTACCAGCTATAAACGTTGTGATGTGGAGGGTAGGTGAGATGAAGCTGGATACAGATAGCGATGTGGAAACAGCGCTTAGAGTTTGGCACACATAGACTGTTTTATCTCAGGGAACAGGTGATGGTGGAGATACGGGAGGTCAGAGGGGTAAGTGTACCTAACTTGAAATATGTTATTTTGGAGAACAGGTTTAGGTGTGCACATTAGAGGATCAGGATAGGGAAATTAACGAGATAAATAGGGATAGCGTAGGATAGGTGTGGACATTTCAGCTGATTAAAAATGAAATTCATTGATAATGAAGAACAGCCATAGAGAAATTTGAGTTAAGGGTATAATAGGGTATGTAAAAGGGGACTTTCCTCAGGACAAATGTGCGATCTGATATGAGTGAAGAAAAGGGAGTGGGTGAAGATAAATGACTAGGGAATTAAGCAGGAGAGAAAGAGGTAGAGAAAAAGGAAAAAAGATTCTGCTGCTATACAATTAAAAAAGAGGAGATTGTAAGAAGTCCAGGGCATAGCATGCTATTGTACAAAGTATTAAGGTCAATTGCCTTAATGTCTCCACAGCCCGCCTGGCAGGAACCAATACCTTGGATGTGTTCCAGAAGCATAGAGAAAAGGAACTGGAGGAAAGACAGCAAATCTACTGGTAACCACCCTATTGCACCCCCCTTCCCTGACAACTTCCTCCATCACTGACTTCTATGCCCTTCATTACCCTTTGTCCCCAACTCCTAGCTGGGTCAACTGGAAGGAAGGGTTACCCCTGTCAATAGCTGCAGGCAGTAAGGATGATCTCCCTCTAAATATGAGATTCCATGAGGCAAAGAGGCTGGACTATGAATGGACACTGAAGGCAGGGTGAGCAAATGGTCAGAATGGAGTGGGGCTGGTGGAACCAGAAATAGGGAGGATTTCGTAAATTGATGGTTTCATCTTTGATATCTGTTCTAGGATTATGGAGATTGCTTTCAAATATGTTTACACCCTCCTGAGTTCCTGGAACAAACTGGAAGATTTTAATCAGATCTTCTGGGGACCGAAGACTGCCCTGGCTGGTCAGTGGTTTCCTCTGTTCTTTATAACACGTTGATGGCCCTTTTAAGGTGTTATGGAGTATGAGCTGTGTGTCACACTCTGTAGTCCCCAAAGAAACCTCATGAATGAAAATATGTAGGCTGCATATGGAGTCATGACATGACTAAATCCCTGGGGTAAGGTCTGGAGGAGAGGGACATTGGATTGTGGTGAGTATCCTCTTCCTACCATCCACTCAAATCTCACAGAGAAGGTTCAGCGGTGCTGGCAGGATGATGAGCTTTTTGGCCACCAGTTCCTCAATCTCCTAGCTGGGTCAACTGGAAGGAAGGGTTACCCCTGTCACTAGCTGCAGGCAGTAAGGATGATCTCCCTCTAAATATGAGATTCCATGAGGCAAAGAGGCTGGACTATGAATGGACACTGAAGGCAGGGTGAGCAAATGGTCAGAATGGAGTGGGGCTGGTGGAACCAGAAATAGGGAGGATTTCGTAAATTGATGGTACCAACCCCATGCTGCTGAGACGCTCCACCTCTCTGCCCTCCCGGCTGGTGCTGCCCTCGGGGATGGAGGAGCTTCAGGCCCAGTTGGAGAAAGAACTCCAGGTACCTCCTCCTTCCCTACTCTGTTCTCTCCTTGTCTGTGTGGGGAGACATGGTGAAAGGCAGGGACCAAATGTGAGTCAGGGAAGGGAGGCTGTGCTAATCCACTGTCCCTGGGTGCAGAGTCCTCTGCTTATAAAGTATGTAGGGAAATGCACTGAGGCTGAATCTAGTCAGTAAAGTAGACCCTTAGGAGATGTCGGGGCAAGGAGCTTGGACAACCTGACAAGGGAAGAGTTTGGCATTCCTGTGGTATAGCATCAACTGGAATACCCAATCCTAAATCTACCTCTGCCACAGACAAGTCACATGTCACTAGGGAAGAGTCCTTCCATGGGGTCTTATCCCTTTCTCTAAGATGAGAGGACTTGAGCTTGATGTACTGGAGCTTCCTTCAGTTCTGCCACTGGGACTTTGGTACTGATGTAGGAAAATGGCAAGAAACTGTTCTGAATGTCTTTATATTTCTTCTTCTTTGCTTGGGCCCTGTGGAAGTATGTTTTCAACTATAACCATGGATACATTCTTCCTATCCCCAGAATGGTTCCCTGTTTGAAGCTGACTTCATCCTACTGGATGGAATTCCAGCCAACGTGATCCAAGGAGAGAAGCAGTACGTGGCTGCCCCCCTCGTCATGTTGAAGATGGAACCCAGTGGGAAGCTGCTGCCCATGGTCATCCAGGTGAGGCGGCCTGGGACTCCTCCTCCCAACACTGCTTTGTGTTCACCCCAACCTCTGCCAAAACACAAAGACCACTGGCTCTTGTCCCCCACCCCGGCTGCACTCAGTAAGAGCTGCCTGTCCTCGTCTCCAATATCTTCTTCCTACCTTGCAGTCTGCTCATTACTTACCGGAAATGGCCTTTTTGAGAGTCATAGTGGTCTCTGTTGATTCCCATGCTAAGGCTACTCAATGTTTATCTGACCTTTGAATCTGTGAAATACCCCTTCTTTCTTAGACATCTTTTCTCCCTTTGGTTTAATGTGTTTTCGTTCTTACTGTTCTCACCAACCAGTTGTCGAGAACTGACAGTTATCTCAGAAGTTCAGCTTCTTCCTATTCTACCATCCTGACTCAGACCATCGTCAGGTTTCTCCTAAACCACTGTTACAGTCATACTGGACTCCCTCTTTCCAATTCCTCCTGCTATGATCCCGGCCATCTTGACACTCACATGCTCCCACAGGTATTGAGAGGCCAACGATAAGAATCTTCATTCCTCCAACTAAATTATAATTCCCTGGGAGGATATAATCTTAGCCATTAGTTTCCCCAGAGTGTTAAGCATAGTGTCTAACATATGATGAGGTCAATGAATGCTTAATATCTCTTTATTCCAGATCCAGCCTCCCAACCCCAGCTCGCCCACCCCACCACTGTTCCTGCCCTCAGATCCTCCATTAGCCTGGCTCCTGGCAAAGACCTGGGTTCGAAGTTCAGATTTCCAACTACACGAGCTCCAGTATCACATTCTGAACACTCACTTGCTGGCTGAGGTCATCGCTGTGGCCACCATGAGGTGCCTCCCAGGGCTGCACCCTCTCTTCAAGGTACATCCTCTCCCCTCCATGTCCCATCTTTCTCACATCTCAGAGAAAGGAAACAACCCAACCGTTATGCAGGATTTAAACAGTTTAAGCCATGTGGGTGGGAACATGTTAACAAAGCTTCTTCTGTTTGAGCGATGTACATTTTATTGTAACAAAAATCTTGATAGTAATTTGTGAATGGAGAAGAAGAGATGATTGTATTGAGCCTTGTGGCTTTATTTCTAATGTTTAAATTATTTTTATTTTAAGATAACTGTAGATTTTCATGCAGTTTTAAGAGATAATACAGAGAGATCCTGTTGATTGTATTAAGTCAAGTCACTTGGCATTTAATCAGCACTTGTTGTAAGGCTGCTCTGATATTCTCTAGCAATGAGTCTAATATAGAGTAGGAAATAATTTGATAGACTAAAGTATTACTTTGCTTTCAAGGAGCTTGTATTTAATTGTGGAGACAAATGGTACACAGAATATCCACAGAAAAGTATCAAGAAATAGAGTTTGAAATCAAGAGACAAAACAAAAAACAGTATATTTTATTTTATGTTTTTATTTTTTTGATGTTTGCAAACTACTTTATTTAATAATTTTATTTAGACAGTTAATTTTAATGGGGTGACATTGGTCAACTAGAGCACATAGATTTAGAAAAAAATCTCCATGTCATTTTGACATTCAATTATGTTGTATACCCATCACCCAAAGTCAAATAGTCCTCCTTCAACCTTCATTTGGTTTTCTTTATGCCCCTCTCCTCCCCTCCCCTCCCCTCCCCTCCCCTCCCCTCCCCTCCCCTCCCCTCCCCTCCCTCCCCCACTAACCACTGTACCCTTATCTATGTTCTTGAGTCTCAATTTTGTGTCCCACCTATGTATGGAATATTACAGTTCTTAGTTTTTTCTGATTTACTTATTTCACTCATTATAATGTTATCAAGCTCCATCCACATTGTCACAAATGATCCTATGTCATTATTTCCTAAGGTTGAGTAGTATTCCATAGTATGTATGTATCACATTTTCCTTATCCAATCTTTTATTGAAGGGCTTTTTGGTTGTTTCCATGTCTTGGCAACCGTGAACAATGCTGCGATAAACATGGGGGTGAAAGTGTCTTTATCTACCAATGATTTTGAGTTTTGGGAGTATATACTCAGTAGAGGGATTGCTGGTTATATGGTTAGTTCTAGTCTTAATTTTCTGAGGAACCACCATACTTTCTTTCATAATGGTTGTACTAATTTACATTCCCAACAGCAGTGAATAAGGGTTCCTTTTTCTCCACAGCCTCTCCCAACACTTGTCATTACCTCTTTTGTTGCTAATCTAACAAGTGTGAGGTGGTACCTCATTGTAGTTTTGATTTGCATTTCTCAAATAGCTAGTAAAGATGAGCATCTTTTCGTATCTGTTGGCCATTTGTATTTCTTCTTGGGAGAAGTGTCTGTTCATGTCCTCTTCCCATTTTTTTATTGGTTGTTTGCTTGTTTGTTTGTTGTTGAGTTTTGTGAGTTCTTTATATATTTTGGATATTGGCCCCTTATCTGAGCTGTTGTTCAAAATATCATTTCCCATTTAGTTGGCTGTCTGTTTGTTTTGTTGTCAGTTTCTTTTGCTGTGCAAAAGCTTCTTAGTCAGATGTAGTCTCATTCATTTATCTTTGCCTTTACTTCCCTTGTCTTTGGAGTCAAATTCATGAAATAAAAAACACTATATTTTATTTTTTTATTTTTAATAACTTTATTTTTTAATGGGGTGAAATCAATAAATCAGGATACATATATTCAAAGATAACATGTCCAGGTTATCCTGTCATTCAATTATGTTGCATTCCCATCACCCAAAGTCAGATTGTCCTCTGTCACCTTCTATCTAGTTTTCTTTGTGCCCCTCCCCCTTCTTCTCTCCCCCCTCCCCCCGTAACCACCACACTCTTATCAATGTCTCTTAGTCTCACTTTTATGTCCCACATACATATGGAATAATGCAGTTCCTGTTTTTTTTCTGATTTACTTATTTCACTTTGTATAATGTTATCAAGATCCCACCATTTTGCTGTAAATGATCCGATGTCATCATTTCTTATGGCTGAGTAGTATTCCATAGTGTATATGTGCCACATCTTCTTTATCCAGTCATCTATTGACGGGCTTTTTGGTTGTTTCCATGTCCTGCCCACTGTGAACAATGCTGCAGTGAACATGGGGCTGCATGTGTCTTTACGTATCAATGTTCCTGAGTTTTTGGGGTATATACCCAGTAGAGGGATTGCTGGGTCATAAGGTAGTTCTATTTTCAGTTTTTTTGAGGAACCACCATACTTTCTTCCATAATGGTTGTACTACTTTACATTCCCACCAACAGTGTATGAGGGTTCCTTTTTCTCCACAGCCTCTCCAACATTTGCTATTACCTGTCTTGTTAATAATAGCTAATCTAACAGGTGTGAGGTGGTATCTCATTGCAGTTTTGATTTGCATTTCTCTAATAGTTAAAGAAGATGAACATCTTTTCATATATCTGTTGGCCATTTGTATTTCTTCCTGGAGAAGTGTCTGTTCATGTCCTCTTTCCATTTTTTTTTATTGGATTGTTTGTTTGTTTGTTGTTGAGTTTCATGAGTTCTTTGTATATTTTGGATATTAGGCCCTTATCTGAGCTGTTGTTTGAAAATATCATTTCCCATTTAGTTGGCTGTCTGTCAATTTTGTTATCAGTTTCTCTTGCTGAGCAAAAACTTCTTAGTCTGATGTAGTCCCATTCATTAACTTTTGCCTTCACTTCTCTTGCCTTTGGAGTCAAATTCATAAAATGCTCTTTAAAACCCAGGTCCATGAGTTTGGTGCCTATGTCGTCTTCTATGTAATTTATTGTTTCAGATTTTATGTTTAGATCTTTGATCCATTTTGAGTTAATTTTAGGACAAGGGGACAAACTGTAGTCCAGTTTCATTCTATTGCATGTGGTTTTTCAGTTTTCCCAGCACCATTTATTGAAGAGGCTTTCTTTTCTCCATTGTGTGTTGTTGGCCCCTTTATCAAAAATTATTTGACTATATATATGTGGTTTTATTTCTGGACTTTCTATTCTGTTCCATAGGTCTGAGTGTCTATTTTTCTGCCAATACCATGCTGTTTTGGTTGTCATGGCCCTATAATATAGTTTGAAGTCAGGTATTGTAATGCCCCCAGCTTCATTCTTTTTCTTTAGGATTGCTTTGGCTATTCGGGGTTTTTTATAGTTCCATATAAATCTGATGATTTTTTGCTCTATTTCTTTAAAAAATGTCATTGGAATTTTGATGGGAATTGCATTAAATTTGTATATTGCTTTGGGTAATATGGCCATCTTGATTATATTTATTCTTCCTAACCAAGAACAAGGTATATTCTTCCATCTCATTATATCTTTTTCGATTTCCCTTAACAATGCTTTCTAGTTTTCATTATATAAGTCCTTTACATTCTTTGTTATGTTTATTCCTAGGTATTTTTTTGTTGTTGTTGCAATCGTGAAGGGAATTATTCTTTTGAGTTCGTTCTCAATTGTTTCATTGTTGGCATAGAGAAAGGCTATTGACTTCTATATGTTAATTTTGTATCCTGCGACCTTACTGTATTGGCTTATTGTTTCTAGTAGTCTTTTTGTGGATTCTTTGGGCTTTCGATGTATAGGATCATATCATCTGCAAAAAGTGATACCTTTACTTCTTCTTTTCCAATATGGATGCCTTTTATTTCTTTGTCTTGTCTGATTGCTCTGGCTAGAACCTCTAGTACCACATTAAATAAGAGTGGAAAGAGTGGACAACACTGTCTTGTTCCTGATTTAAGGGGGAAAGCCTTCAGTTTAGTGCCATTTAATATGATGTTAGCTGATGGTTTATCATATATGGCCTTTATCATGTTGAGATATTTTCCTTCTATACCCATTTTGTTGAGAATCTTAAACATAAAATTGTGTTGTATTTTATCGAAAGCCTTTTCTGCATCTATTGATAAGATCTGTGGTTTTTGTTCTTTGTTTTGTTGATATGGTGTATTATGTTAACCGTTTTACGTATGTTGAACCATCCTTGAGATTCTGGGATGAATCCCACTTGATCATGATGTATTATTTTTTTAATATGTTGTTGTATTCGATTTGCCAGTATTTTGTTTAGTATTTTAGCATCTGTATTCATTAGAGATACTGGTCTGTAGTTTTCTTTTTTTGTGCCACCCTTGCCTGGTTTTGGTATGAGGGTTATGTTGGCCTCATAAAATATGTTTGGAAGTATTGTTTCTTCTTCAATTTTTTGGAAGACTTTGAGTAGAATAGGAACCAAGTCTTCTTTGAATGTTTGATAAAATTCACTGGTATAGCCATCTGGGCCTGGACTTTTATTTTGGGGAAGTTTTTAATGGTTTTTTTCTATTTCTTCTCTACTAATAGGTCTGTTTAGGCTTTCTGCTGCTTCTTGACTCAGTCTAGGAAGGTTGTATTGTTCTAGGAATTTATCCATTTCTTCTAGGTTGTTGAATTTAGTGGCACAAAGTTTTTCATAGTATTCTACAATAATTTACTATCTCCTTTCTTGGGCTGGTTTTGGGTTGTCTTTGTTCTTCTTTTTCTAGTTCCTTAGGTGTGAAGTTAAGTGGTTCACTTGGGCTCTCTCTTGTTTGTTCATATATGCCTGAAGTGATACGAACTTCCCTCTTATCACTGCTTTTTCTGCATCACATAGATTCTGATATGTTGTATAAAACACTATATTTTAGATAGAGGATGTTCTACCACAACTTAGGAATCATGAAGTAGGGGATGAAAGGTATAAAAGAGCAGCCCAAGAGGTTACTTAACCCACCCAGTCAGAGGTGCATTACATGGTGGTTCAATAACTGGTAAGGAAAATGCAATGACTTTGTGATGAAAGGAAATAGTAGTTGCAGCACACCTGGGTGCAAGATGGGAGAGGAAACTAAGAGGTCACCAGGTAGGAGCCCACCTGGTAGATACTGTTGTACTGATCCAGAAATGTTGTCATTCAACCAAACAGAGAGCCTGCAATCTATTGCTAGCCAGAAGGCAGAAAAATAGCCTTGACCTTGCTTTAAAAATATTTTTAAAATATTGAAGACACCTTGTATATAAAAGCAGGAGCAAAATTAATGCATGCTTATGAACAATTTTCAGAACAATAAAATCAGAAGAAGCCAATGTGAGGTCAAAGATGAGATGTTCAGTTTTAGGTATATGGAGTTTGAAGTGGAGCCAGATATGTGAGCACACGCTAGGTAGAATATCAGAATTGTGTTTCTTCCAGGAGTCCTCACTTTCTTCCCCAAACTTGTCCATTGGTAGCAGTGACCCCTTTGGGTTCTGGGGTAACATAGACAAGGTAGACATTAATATTGTAGAATTCATTGATCTTGGATTTGATTGATTTTATGATGCCTTTGCATCACCATCTTCTGTGTAACCTAGTGGTTAAACCCTCTTCAACACTACAAAATCCCTTGACATCCTCTCTGCACCTGTCTGCCTCAGCATAAAAACTTCATTCCCTGGCAGACAGATGAGTTGTTATCAGGCCACCAGGAGGGCTAAGCCTACCCATTTTATAAAGGTTACCCGCCCGTGCAGGCCCTGCATTTGGACTGCTGGGGTCTGAATCCCATCTCCTCCCCTCCGTACTTTCCAGATGTGGGATCACTGTCCCCATCTCTAAATGTGGATCATAGGAGCTCCACTGTAGAGTTGATGAGAGACAACAGAACAGCATGACACAGGCTAAATTCTACAAAAAATATAGTTCTTCTTCTTCTTATTATTATTATTATTACTATTCATTCTTTGCTTTCTGGTACCTTCTCTCCTCATGTGGATGTTGGGCTGTGAAACTCAGCACCCTTGTCGATCTTTCTGGAGTTTCAGACCAATGCGAGTTGTTTGATATGTTGGCACCAGTGATATCAGTTGTGTCTTTCCCTCCATGCAGCATCACTAGCTCTCTTAAATACCAATATTTCATGACTCCTCCACCTCAGGAACAGACAAAATTGTCTGTGACTACAGGAAAGGCATATGAGGATGAGATGGCCTTTCTTAACGGCCAAGGGAAAGCAGGAGAGAGGGGGCCTAATCGACAGTGACCCGCTGGTGGCAAGAGGAGATTTCACAACAGCCCCTCTGCTGGTAAAGAAGATAGATCAATATGGTTCCTCTAATTCTGACTGCAAGTACCCTCTCCACCCCAACCCCCAGCCTCCAATTTAAAAAATGCTAGAGTAATAAAGCTAGATATTGGAGAAGCAGCTTTGAAAAATTAATAGAAAAGCTAGGTTAAACTGTAAGGATGTGCATGATAGAAAAGTTATTTTAGGTCCAGGCCAGTATGCTCAGTGGGTAGAGTGTCAGCCTGGTGTGTGGACATCCAGGGTTGGATCCCCAGTCAGGACACACATGAGACATGACCATCTACTTCTCTTTTCCTCCCTTTCCCCCTTCTCTGTTTTCCCCTCTCACAATCAGTGACTTCATTGGTCCAAGTGTAGGCCTCAGGCACTGAGGATAGTTCAATTGATTGGAGCATTGGGCTCAGAGGGGTTGTGGGGTGGATCCCAGTCAGGGCGCATGCAGGAGTCTGTCTCTCTATCTTCCCTCCTACTTAAAAAAAAACTGTAAGGGATGTGCATGATAGAAATGTTATTTTAAAAAATCAAAAGTTAAAGAGCTGATTCTCATAGGACACCTACACTCAAGGTGGTAATAATAACGGTAATAGGAACAGCTACTATTCAAAGATGTCTGTGTGCTAGGCAGTGGACTAAATACTCACATATTATACACATAAGCATCACTACAGTGCCTGTGATAAAGACCTTATTGTCATTCCCTGTAAACAGATAAAGAGGTGGACCCTTAAAGGGTTTATTATCTTAGTCAGATATCAAATTAAGTGGCAAAGTGCAGATTAAATCCTAGTTAATCAGACTCCAAAGCTCAACTCCAGGACAATAGGAGAACATGAGACTGAGTGACCAGGGAAGCAGAAGGAGAGCAGCCTGCAAGGGCACTGCCAGGAGAGAAGGCCACCATGCTGAGAGCCACACACTACATGGAAGGACCCAACCATGTCCTCCATAAACCACCCCCTCCCATCTTCTCCATCTAGCTCCTGATCCCACACACCCGCTACACCATGGAGATCAATGCCCGGGCACGGTTCAGCCTCATCTCAGTTGGAGGGATATTTGATAAGGTAGGAGGTAATGGAGTGTGGGGCCACCTCATTAGCCAACTCTGTATAACCTTCTGTCGTTGTAATGATTCTAGACGAACCTGTGTAATACCCTGACTCATAAACCCAGAAGTATATCCCTTTATATTTGTGTCTTTAAATGTGAGAGCCCCACATCTGAACATTTTGTATACTATGCTGTCCTTTTCCTCAAGGCCTCTCATCTGTTTTGTCCCAGGCAATGAGCACAGGTGGCGGGGGCCATGTTCAGTTGATCCGTCGTGCCATGGCTCAGCTGACCTACCGCTCACTCTGTCCTCCTGATGATCTGGCTGACCGGGGCCTGCTGGGAATCCCAAGTGCCCTCTATGCCCACGATGCTTTACGGCTCTGGGAGATCATTGCCCGGTGGGTGAGAGTGGGAGCTGAGAATGAAGGGCATTGGGGAGAGGGAGAACAGGGCTTTGGCCTAAGGTCAGCATGGGGCAAAAGGAACGTGAAACAAGAAGGTCCAGACAGGAGGAGCAGAGGACTCGATCCTGGGAGCGAGGAGGGAGAGTAAGGAGACTGTGGGTAGGATCTGAAGATGGGGAGACTGAAATAGACAGTGTATGCAGCCAAAGCTGTGTGGGTGGGAAAAACATGGATCTGGTGGAATCAGGGATTTTCTTATGAAGAGGGATTATCAGTCGTGTACAGAATTCTTAAAAGTAACAATCCACATTTCCTTCCTTAGTAAGCTAGTGTTTAGAAAGAACTTGGGCAACGTCCCATAAGGCAAGTCTTGAAGGATCTATACTGAGACACAGCGAGAGGCAGCTGGGCAGAGGGCACAGAAAAGGAGTAGTGCTCAGAGGCCACAGCCTGCTGCTCTCTAGAAGCTCAGCTCCCTCCTCTGGGCAGGTACGTGGAAGGGATCGTCCACCTCTTCTACCCTGGGGATGATGTCGTGAGAGGGGACCCTGAGCTGCAGGCCTGTTGTCGAGAGATCACTGAGGTGGGGCTGTGCCAGGCCCAGGACCGAGGTGAGATCTGGCCCAGAGAGGGGAGCTCCTCAGACACTCTGTCCAGAGCCCCTTCTCAGCCTTGAGTTCTGGGGACGTGACCCCAACCCCCCATCACCCCATCTTCCTCTACATGTAAAGCCTTTGGATTCCTTTCCCACCTCCTAAGACTCAGGACAATACTAGAAACACAAGGATTATCTTCAGAGACCCACAATCCTTTTCCAGATGCCCCTGAACTGCCATGGGGCTCAGTAAGGCCAGAACCAGAGCCAGTGAGGAATCTGCACAGGCTCTCTCCTAATGGTCGTCTATTTTCTTACCTAAGGATATAAGTGAGGAAATTATTCCCACCAAAGCCCATGACAGCCACCCTAATTTTATTCTCTTTTCCTCCTTCCTGCTACTGTCTAGCATACAGAGAGGACACGAACATATGACACACTTGCCATAGTACAAGGTCATTTCTAATTATAGTCTCTATACTGTATATATTTTGACTTAAACCCAAACTCAGCATTACGATCCTTGGGACTCAAGTTTCTTAGGTAAAAGTGCGCTCCTTTAGTTCTCCTGCCCCATTTTCATCCGTAAGAAAGACAAAGACTTTCTTGAGCTCTTACTAGGTTCATATTCCTCTCTCTAGCACACATAGGCCAACCGGGACTGTTTTGAATCGTCCCATAACTCTTTCCCTCTTTACACTCCATGCCAAACCCTTGAATCCCTCTGTGTGATGACTACAAGCCATAGCTAAGAGCTATTACTTAAACCAGCCCCTGGGGATGTACACATCAGTAAGCCACACCCATACCAAGAAGTGGAGTCTTACCTGCAAGTATCTGAGGCCATACCTTCCCCATCCACCCAACAGCACCTCATCAGCTCTCCTCTTGCTTGCTTCTTCCCAAGAAATAGCCTCATTAAAGCACTTGTAATACTTCCTGGAATATAAACTTTAATCTCTTGAATCCGTTCAGTTCTCCCTCAGTTTTCACGGTGCCCTGTTTGCCATCACTCTCTCAGCACCTCCGATAAAGGCAGTGGGTGAAGGTTTTCTCTTCCCAGACCTACGCCTTGAATAAGCCGTGTATTCTTTCACACTTTCAATATGTTTTCTCTAATGCAAATATAATACTTGTCCTAAATTAAATAATGAATGTGACAGAGTCAAAAGATGTGTAAGGCACCTGACCAGATGGTGGCACGGTGGATAGAGTATCAGACTAGGATGCAAAGGACCCAGGTCAAAACCCTGTGGTCAATGGCTTGAGCTAGGGTCTCTAGCTTGAGCCCCATGGTCGCTAGTTTGAGCTCAAGGTCACTGGCTTCAGTAAGGTGTCATTTGTTCGCTGTAGTCCCCTTGTCAAGGCACATATGAGAAAGCAATCAATGAACAACTAAGGTGCTGCAATGAAGAATTAATGCTTCTCATCTCTGTTCCTTCCTGTCTGTCCCTGTCCGTTTCTCTCTCTGTCTCTGTCACACAAAAAACATGTGTAAGGCAATCAATGTAAAATGATTGTGATCATATGCCTCACTCTTTGAGATTACTTCCCAATGTGATCAGCAAGAATATTGACAGCAGGTCATTAAACTCCTGAGCAGCACCTCAGTTGTAAATTGAGTGGAAAGGGAAAGTTGATTTGAAGCCTTTCAGCACCAACATGAGACTATGACTTCTCTTTTTCTGTATTATAGCCCAGATATCTAAAACTACTTTCTGGGAATGATAGGGGTATTCTTAACCACTTTCGGGACAGTAGGAATTTCATTATAATAAACCTAGAGAAAAGTTGTTATAAATCATAGCTATACAACTTGAATTTTTTGTAAGGTGACATGCTCGTATAATTAGCCAAAGAACATTATTAGCTGCTCAGAAAGCTCCTTGTATTGTATTCCAGTCCTTGCCCATCTAAAGGTAACCACTTCATACTACATAGGTTAGTTCTACCTGTTTGCACTTTACATAAATGAAAGTACAAACAGATGTTTGAAATTTACCCATGCTGTTACTTAAAGCATGTAGTTCATCTTTCTCATTTTATACTATTCTATTTCATGAATATGACACAGGCCTTTTTCCCTTTCTCCTTTTGGTGGGTGTTTGGGCTATTTCCATTTTGAGGCTATTAATGTCACTGCTGCTGTGAACATTGTTGTGTGTGCATTTGTGTTGGGTATGCAGCCAGAAGTGAAACTGATGGATCGTAGGATATGTGTATGTTCAGTTTTAGTAGTTTCTGATAGTTTTCCAAAGTGGTTGTATAAATTACACTCTTGCCATAGAGTATGAGTTATAGTTGCTCTATATCTTCTAAAATATTTGGAAAGAAAATACTTTAGTCATGTTGGTGAAGATGTGTTATCACATTATGAGTTTAAGTTGTATTCTCCCGATGATCAGTAGAGCTGAGTAATTTCTCTCAGGTTTAGAAGCCATACGGATATCCTCTTTTATGAAAAGCCTGTTACTCTTTTGCCTATTTTCCTTTTTGGATGTCTACTCTTATCCTATGCCTTTTAAACACTTTTTGAAAACTGGGTATTTGATCAACGAGCCTGTCAGACCTCCCCACACTCCACCTTGTAACCATAGCTACAGGGTACTGAGGACCTTTACATGCATCATCGTCTTTATAAGGTAGCTATTATTATCTTTATTTTCATAGGAAAATAGAAGCTCAGAGAGGCTAAGCCATTGGTCCAAGGTAATGCAGTTAGTCAGCAGCAGAGCCAGTACTAAATTATCAACTACTCCTCCTTGGCTTCTCAGATTTCCTTTACCTGCCTTTTTTATATTCTTTTTTTCTCCTTCTTTTTTAAGCGAGAGGGGGGGGGGAGATAGAAAGACAGACTCTCACATGCACCCCGACTGGGATTTACCTGGCAACCCCCATCTGAGGCTGATGCTCTGCTCATCTGGGGCCATGCTCGCAACTGAGCTATTTTTAGCACCTGAAGTGGAGGCTCCATGGAGACATTCTCAGTGTCTGGGGCTGATCAACTCAAACCAATCAAGCCATGGCTGTGGGAGGTAAAGAGAGAGAAAGGGGGGGGTAGGGGATGGGGAAGAGGTAGAGAATCAGGTGGTCGCTTCTTCTGTGTGCCCTGACTGGAAATTTAACCCAGGACTTCCACACGACAGGTCAGTGCTCTACCACTAAGCCAAATGGCCAGGGCCCTCATATTCTTATTACTGTCTTAACATACTGTGTTAGACAGAATTTTACTTATTCTGTTTATTATCATTCTAAACAGAATTCTAAACAGAATTTTACTTATTCTGTTTATTATCATTCTTTCCTACTATAGTCTGTTTTCCCAACCAGCATATTCCCAATGCCTATATAGTGTCTGGTAAATTGTAGTTCAATACTTTTTGAAGAAGTGAATGAATAAACACTAATTCTAATATATGAACATTTTAAAACATCAGCATTTATTTTCTTATCTCCTTTGTAACCATGGTGTCTAAACTTTTTTCTTTTCTTTTTTTTAGGTTTCCCTGTATCCTTCCAGTCTCGGGCTCAGCTCTGCCATTTCCTTACCATGTGTATCTTCACATGCTCTGCCCAGCACGGGGCCGTCAATCAGGGCCAGGTATGGACAGCTGAAAGCCTGGTCTCTGAGAGAAAGTGTCTGGGCTAGGAGACACTTCCGGGAGAGAGTTAGGGTCTAGGGTCCTGAATCAGAGTTTCTGAGTGACTCCATATTCTTCCTCCCCCAGTTTGACTGGTATGCCTGGGTCCCCAATACCCCAAGCACAATGCGGATGCCCCCACCCACCACCAAGGAAGATGTCACAATGGCCACAGTGATGGGTTCACTACCTGATGTCCAGCAGAGCTGTGTTCAAATGGCCATCACATGGCTCCTGAGTCGGCCGCACGCAGATATGGTGAGAGGGGACCCCTGGAACACTGTGGGGGCTGATGACTGACAAGGAGACATTAGGGTGAGGGACTGGAGTTTGGGTCCCTGTTTCTTGGAATAGAAGATGATTGATCCTTTCTTTCTGCTTCAGGTACCCCTGGGACATCACAAAGAAGAATATTTCTCAGGTCCTGAGCCCAAGGCTGTTTTAAGACAATTTCAAATGGATCTGGACAAGCTGGAAAGGGAAATCGTGGCCCGAAATGAGCAGCTAGACCTTCCCTATGAATACCTGAAGCCCAGCTGCATAGAGAACAGTATCACTGTCTGAGCTCAGACCGTTCACCCTTCAAATACTTTAGGCCAACACCATAGTTGGTATTTTCCCCCTGGTATTTACATTTTCCTCGGTCTGAGTTGCTATGGTTCTATTTTCTCCTCTTGACTTCCCTACCTAAACCTCTCACTAGCATGAGGCATTGTCCTTATTCCTTCTTCCCTAATAGAATGATCTTTAACTTGAAATTAACATTCTAGAGAAATCAATTATCTAGTCATGTAACATTTTCTTTCCCCTAGAAATTTTGCCTTCTCCATTTATCACAAAATCATTATATAATGATATCATATTATCATTGATGTGATTTAAAATTTTTAAATAGTTAAACTGATCTTTTTAATATAGTGGCAGATAGAAGTCAATTCTATTTTTGTTTCTAGCTGGATAATCAGTTGTCAATGCACTGTTTATTGAAAAGCCCATTCTCCCTAATAATCTATAATACCGACATAAGTGAAGTTGGTATCTATGAATGAAACTACTTCTTAGCTGTCCAGTAGTTATACCTCACTGACATGACTATACAGCCTTCCATAGATGACATATTCATCCAATTTGTTCTTTAGAGTTGCTTTGACTTTTCTTGGGCTCCTGGCCTTCAATATAAACATTAAGATCAGCCTGACCTGTGGTGGTGTGGTGGATCTAGCGTCGAACTGGAACACTGACGTCACTGGTTCGAAACTGCCGGCTTGCCCGGGCAAGGCACATGCGGGAAGCAACTGCTATGAGTAGATGTTTCTAGCTTCAACCCCCCTTTCTCTCTGCTCTCTCTCTGTTTCCTCTCTAAAAATCAACAAATAAATATGAATTCCATAAATAAAACCTCTAATTTTTATTTGAATTACTTTGCATCTACATAAATTTTTAAATCTTGTCAACTTTACATTTTTGAAAAATAGACACTGAGTTATGCATTGTAAATCCAGTATGCTTATTTTGTTTACTTATTTTACATCTGTGTTCATGAATAAGATTGGCCTATAATTATCTCTTGAGCTATCCTTGTCATTTTTTTGTTAAGGAGACTATAATTTCCCCAAACAGTAAATTGGGCAGTGTTCCACATTCTGTTTATTTGGGGGAATGTTTTATGTAAGGTTGGATTATTAACTTTATTTTTTATTTCTTTGTATTTTTATTACGGAGAAGCGGGAGGCAGAGAGACTCCTGCATGTGTCCCTCTGGGATTAACCTGGCAAGCCATTAAGGGGCGATGCTCTGCCCATCTGGGGTGTTGCTTCTTTGCAACTGGAGCCATTTTAGCTCCTGAGGTAGACCATGGAGCCATGTTCAGCACCTGGGGCCAACTTGCTTCAGTGGAACCATGGCTGTGGGAGGCGAAGAGAGTTACAGGGCAATTCTAGTTTTTTATTATTCAGTCAGATTTAGCGTTTCTAGGATTTAAAAATATTTTATCAAATTTATTAGCATTTAGTTCTCTCAATATTCCTTTTTTTAAAATTAAGTGAGAGGAAGGGAGATCGAGAGACAGACTCCGCATGTACCCCGACAGGAATCCACCAGGCAATCTCCGTCTGGGGCTGATGCCGAGACCAACTGAGCTCTCCTCAGTGCCCAGGACTGACACTGAATCAATCGAGCCATTGTTTGCAAGAGGGGAGGAGAGAGAAAAGGGGGAGAGGGAAGGGAAGAGAAGCAGATGGTCACTTCCCATGTGTGCCCTGACTGAGGATCGAAATAGGATGTCCACACGTGAGGCTGATGCTCTGTCCACGGAGAAAACCGGCCAGGGCCTCAATATTCTTTTATTATCTGCAGCAGCTGTTATTATGGTTCCTTTCACAGTTTATAAGGCTGTTTGTAAATTTCTGCCTCTTATGTGAGTTGAGATGTTCCTGGCTGTTTACAGTCTGAGTAATTTGGGATTACGTTCTGAATATATTGAATATTATGGTAAGAGACTGTTCCATGGTTTCCTCTTCAGAGACTTCGGTTGTGTGTATGTTGACAAACTTTTATCTGTATTCTGTACCTCTCAGTCCTCTTAGTCTTTGAATCTTCATTATGTTTACTTATCTCATTTTTATCTTCTATCTTACTGTGTTTTCTGTAATATCTGTTCCCCATGGTACTTCTTTTAATTTTGTCTTCATTCCTGTGGTGATTTTGTTTTTTCTTCTCTTTCTTTTCTGAGTTCTACCAATTCTCATTTTCATTCTTGCTATTGTCTGGTCAAATTACTACTGAATTCTTGCATTTCTACTTTGCGATGTTTTTTCTCAGTGAAAATTGCTTCATATTTTTAAGCTCACGGTGGAATCGTATACATATATTTTTATCCAATTCACTAAAGCATATTTCTAGTTAGCATGCTCTATAGAAATTATTTGTGCTGTTGTATATTTAAAAATATATGCTATCTCTCTTTGACCATTGTATTAGTTGCTTTTTAAATTTGGATTGGAACGAGTTAGATTTTTCTCTATCAGTTATCTGCAGAAACTTCCTGCAGGTACTGCGTTATGGAGAGACAAGAATAGCCTTCTATGATGTGCAGCCGAAGGGTTCCCTTTCCTGTACCTAGAAAGATGGGCTGTTTTCTTCAAAGATGGTGCTTTTATATAGCCATACTTCCCCAGACCTAAGCAAGTTCAGGAGGGTTTCACTGAGTACTGCCAAGCAACCCAGTTAATATCTTTCAGTGCCATCTCGTCACCTTCCAAATGGGTTATTTCTCAGTTCTGCCAGTCATAAGACCCTATACCCAACTCCTTCCACAGAGCTCCTATCAATTCTTCCTATAGAGGTTTGTGTGCAGCTGTTTTGGCATCAATTGCTTTTGGGCACATTTGCACGTAGTTTTGAGTTTGAAGCATTTGTCTGTCTCTTGGATTACTGAAAATGAGGTTTTAAAGTCTCTTTGTTGTTCATTGTTCTTTACAGTTTTGAAGAGGAGAAATGGGAGTAGATGTATATACATACATATATATATATGAATATATACTACTTGAGATACTCAAAGAAGTACTGAAAGATGTGTACTCCATTGAGAAAGATAGTATCTCAGAAGGAAGGCATAAAATGCCAATTGAAGAAAAATAAATAAATAAGTTGTTCATTTTATTAATTTTTATTAAGAGATTTTATTAACTACTATAAGGAAATAATCCTAACAACTATTTTTGTTTTAAAATAAAGATGTTACCTAAAACTTCAGTCAATAAAATTTTACTTTCTTGTTTTGTAAAAGACCATGTATATATATAATGCTTTTAGATTTTATAAAAAATTTATAGTTTTGTGATTAAAAATATAAGGTTAAATACACACAAAAGAAATACAATTGATATTTTCTAATTCAGAATAGGGGGGATATTAGTATGGAAACATTGTAAATTAAACAATAATAGGACAATAAAAAGCAAAGGAAAAGATGGTAACAATCATACTCATCATAAGATGGAGAAATAGGTCCAAATATATCAATATTTCTAATACATGTAAATTTACCTGCAAAAACTTAGAAATGTTCTATTTAAAGGAGATATCTAGAACAAAATCACACTGAAGCACTAACAATAAAAAGCATACTCATAACTGTAACCTACTTTCGCTCCACCCAGTATAAAAGATATCATTTACCCTTGTTGTGAAAAAGGACTTTTATTTATATTTTGATTTAATAATGTTAATTTTTCAATTACAGTTGATGTATAATGTTATATTCATTTCAGGTGTACATCTCAGTGATTAGACATTATATACTTTACAAAGTGATCACCCACATTAATCTAGTACTCATCTTGATAGGGGAACCGATGAGTTAGAAATTTGGCTTCAGTAATAGTAGCTTTTAGTTATAAGCAATAGAGATTATGTAAGAATTAGGAAATAGTTAATTTTCTTGCTATTCTCTCTTAATGGTTCTCTGGTTTTCCCCTTTGAAATGCTGTGAAAAGTTTATCTTAGCAGGAGAGCCTGGGAATTGTCCTTGGAAGCAAACACCTAGGAGGAGCCAGAACATTGAGAAAGGAGCCGGCCAGTCTGAACCATTCTGTAGCAGGAGGAATCAAAGACAGATGGCCCGTTATCTCAAGGAAAAGCACCTCACTACCCCCTTGTCTACATGACTAACAGCACAGGCTTTGCCCCTTGCACCATTACTAACAGCCCCCGAACCCTTTAAAAGAGGCCTGTAAACAGAGGACATTAGACAGTCTTAGGATGTAGTGAGGCACCTTGCCTTCTTGCGTTGCTGGCATTTTGAACAAAGACACTCATATTCCTCTTGGTACCCATCTCTGTGATTGGCTCTGCAACAATGGGCAACTCATACTCTGGCTTGTTTCAGTAACAATCTGACACCATACATAGTCATTACAATTATTGACTATGTTCCCTATGCCTGCCAAAGTAGAGCTGAGGAAGTCAAGTCCACCTAATATTACCTACCCTGAGGCCCACCTGGGCCCTCACTCAACCATCTCATGACACATGCAGATGGGGTCTCTAACCCCAGGTCCTACCAGTAACAGGTGGGAAAGTGATCTTTACTCAGTCTCATGCTCTTATCCTTCATTTCTAAACATCCGTCTCTGCTCTCTTTCATCCTGCTTGCTTTTAGATCCCTTGACACAATTTTATTCACCTCTTCCCATAATACTCTCCTTCTTTACCTCCCAAACTTTATCTTCTTTGCCTCCGAACCATCAAACTAACCATCCTGTTCCTAAGCATAACCATTGTGCATAATAGCAATTGAACATCTATGATGCCTAGACCCTGTGCCAGGCACTGCAGGCAAATAGAGATATAAGGCAGTTTCGCTACAACTAAGAAACTCAGGAAGGCCAGTCTGACCTATGGTGGTACAGTGGGTAGAGCATCCACCTGGGACGCTGAGGTCCCAGGTTCAAAACCCCGAGGTCGCCGGCTTTAGTGCGGGCAAATCTGGTTTGAGTGCAGGCTCACCCACTTGAGAGCAGGGTCACTGGCTTGAGTGTAAGATCATCAACATGGCTCCAAGGTTGTTGGCTTGAGCCCAACGGGTGCTGGCTTAATTCCCAAGGTTGCTGGCCTGAGCAATGGTTCGCTGGCTCAGCTGGAGCCTTCTGGTCAAGACATGTATATATGTATGAGGAGCAATCAATGAACAACCGAAATACCACAATTACAGGTTGCTACTTCTCAACTCTGTCCATTTCTGTCTCTGTCTCTCTCTCTCTTGCTTAAAATAAAATTGGAAAGCTTGAAGGTGCCCTTTTGAAATACATGAGTGACCTTGGCTGTAGACAAAGTCCAAGAGAGAGGTACCGGATGAGAGATCAAGAAAGAGAGGTCCAGCAGGTAGCAGGAAATACAGACTGGGGATTGCTGAGAGAAGGCAGGTATTGAAGAGGAGCTGGAGAGTCATCTGCTGGGAGAAGATCTTCAAGAGCAAAGACTGAACAGGGAAGAATGGGAAACTATGAACTGAGGCTTTAGATTCACCTCCTCTCAGGCGTGAGGAAGAGAAAGAGAAAGGAAGAAAGCCAGCCTGCGGTGTTAGGAGGAGAATCTGCACGAGGACTAAGAAGCAAACAGCACAGAGGTACCTGTCATCGGGTGTGAATGTAAGTTTGTATTACATTTGTTTTGTGTGCAATGGAAGAAGTGTGAAAGGACACACACACAATTATTAGGATTGGTCATTTCTCCTAAGTGAAAAACAGGACTTTCCCTTTTGTTGTGCACTAATTTGTACTATTAACTGGCATTGCTTTGATAATTACCACTCACCCGCACTTCAGCTACAAAGTAGTAGTGATAAACCACTTCTCTCTCCCACAAATTTCCATCTCCCTCTCCAGCCATCCCTCTTAGCTCCTTCTCAGCCAGTGTCCCCGTCTCTCCCAGCACAGCCCTAATCTCCCCACTCCAGCCCTTTAAACTCTCTGCTCTAATTTCCTCAAAGTGTTGGTCAGCTACTTCTTGGAGAGGAGGGTAAACTGTCCCAGAGACCATATAAAAAAACAGTTTGTTACTGTTTCAAGGATTTTATTTATGGTGACCCCAAGTTCCTTCCCACCTAGTTATTGTTTCTACCATCAATGTCATCTCTACAGGAAGGCCTCCAAGATTACCACTATCTGGCTTTGATTGAGGCTTTACTCTGACCTTCCACATCTTGATATTTACTAGATGAATTAAGCATGCAGTGATATCGTACTTCTGGATGCTGTAAGCATTTTTCAAAGCACTCTTACAGTGCATCATTTCACTTGAGCCTCTCCTACAATATAGGCATAACAGATATTTTGCCTGTAGAACAAACAAAGAAACTAAGGCTCAGATAGGCTATAGGGCTGCATGGCTTAGAAATTGTAGAACTGAGGCCCTGGCCGGTTGGCTCAGTGGTAGAGTGTCGGCCTGGCGTGCAGAAGTCCCGGGTTCGATTCCTGGCCAGGGCACACAGGAGAAGTGCCCATCTGCTTCTTCACCCCTCCCCCTCTCCTTCCTCTCTGTCTCTCTCTTCCCCTTCCGCAGCTGAGGCTCCACTGGAGCAAAGATGGCCCAGGCGCTGGGGATGGCTCCTCGGCCTCTGCCCCAGGCGCTAGAGTGGCTCTGGTCACAACAGAGAGACGCCCCGAAGCGGCAGAGCATCCCCCCCTGGTGGGCAGAGCGTCGCCCCCTGGTGGGCGTGCCAGGTGGATCCCGGTGGGGCGCATGCGGGAGTCTGTCTGTCTCTCCCCGTTTCCGGCTTCAGAAAAATACAGGAAAAAAAAAAATTAAAAAAAAAAAAAAAAGAAATTGTATAACTGAAACTAAAATGCAAAATTTCTGGCTTGCAGTTCAGTGCTTTTTATATAACATCTCATTGTTTATATAGTGTACCTTCTTTAACATTGTCATGTCTTCTTGGAATATGTACCTTCACCTTATTACTCAAATTGTAAATAAATAAATAAATAAATAAATGACATCACCTCAAGATGAGAAAAAGATTCTTTCATTCGGCTGAAAGCCTTTTTTTTTTTTTTTTTTTTTTGACAGAGAGAGACAGTCAGAGAGAGGGACAGACAGACAGGAAGGGAGAGAGATGAGAAGCATCAATTCTTCGTTGTGGCACTTTAGTTGTTCATCGATTGCTTTCTCATATGTGCCTTGCTGGGGGGCTACCGTATAACAAGTGTCCACTTGCTCAAGCCAGCAACCTTGGGCTTCAAGCCAGCGACCTTTGGGCTTTAGCCAGCGACCATGGGGTCATGTCTAGGAACCTACATTCAAGCCAAACAGTTGAGCCCACGCCTAAGCTGGTGATCTCAGAGTTTGGAAACTGGGTCTTCTGCATCCCAGTTTGATGTTCTATCCGCTGTGCCACAGCCTCGTCAAACTTGGCTGAAAGTCTTAGGTTGCACTACCATCTCTGTTACAACTGTGGTCACGTTAGTGTCATTATCTGTTACATAGGTGAGCACAGGCGCCATGTACAATGACCAGATGCTAATATTTTTTCTGGTTGCAGTATCTCTTAAATTCACTCCTCCATACTCACTATCAAACCATCTTTTTTTTTTAAAGGCTATAATATTTTTATATAATAGAAGGATACTGATTTTCTCAGATTTGTATAATACAATAGAATCACAGAAAAAATAACATATAAAAAGATAAAGATTTGGTAGCTACTATGGGACTTGTCGTCCTTGCTATTAAAAAAAAAGTTGTTGTGAAACATCCATTCTCCTACATAGGAAAACAGGAAGCATAGGATTGTAAAAGAAAACAAATGAAATGAATTCTATAATTGCCCAGGCTTTCTGCCTAGAAGCAATTTCTGGAGTGCAATACATGCAGGACAATCTCAAACAGAGCTTTACTGAATTGAGGAAACAGAGACCAGAGTTCAGGGAGGCAGAGGCAGAAATGGGGGCAGAACAGCAGAGAGCAGGATGGTCGCAGAGAAACAGCTCCAGAAATCTGGTGCATAGGTGTCTCCTTGAGTGCTGGGCTGAATGAATACAAACCTGACCGAGGTGAAAGAGCAGTAGGCTGGGCAAACAGTTGTCAGAAAGGAAAAAATTACTCATGGACAAGTAAGTCAAATATTACCTGGGCTCATGCAGGATGCAATACTTTTCAAGTGTCCACTAGCAAGAATAGAGAAAGATCATTAAATACATGGGGCATTCAGCAAAGACACAGGAGAGTCTCCTACAACAATGGGGCTAAGTTAGTGTTGAGTATAAGCTACTCTAGATCTTTTCCCCAAATGCTTTAAAACAAGTATCAAAAGATCAAGGAGCCTGACCAGGTGGTGGCGCAGTGGATAGAGCGTCGGACTGGGATGCAGAAGGACCCAGGCTCGAGACCCCGAGGTTGCCAGCTTGAGCGCGGGCTCATCTGGCTTGAGCACACCAGCTTGGACCCAAGGTCGCTGGCTCCAGCAGGGGGTTACTCGGTCTGCTGAAGGCCCGCGGTCAAGACACATGTGAGAAAGCAATCAATGAACAACTAAGAAGTTGCAACGCGCAACGAGAAACTGATGATTGATGCTTCTCATCTCTCTCCATTCCTGTCTGTCTGTCCCTGTCTATCTCTGCCTCTGTAAAAAAAAAAAAAAAAAAAAAAAAAAAGGTCAAGGAGATCCACAAGTAAATTACTATTTCACAGAATGAATGCCTATTTATTTATTTATTTATTTATTATTTAAAGTGAGAGGAGGGTAGATAGACTCCCACATACATGCCAACCAGAATCCACCTGGCAACCTCCCATCTGGGGCTGATGCTCAAATCAACGGAGCCTGAGGCCAACACTCAGACCAACCGAGCTACCTTCGGTTCCTGGGGCCAATGCTTGAATCAATAGAGCCACTGGCTGTGGGAGGAGAAGAGGGAGAAAAAGGGAGAGGGAGGGAAAGAGAAGCAGATGGTCATTTCTCATGTGTGCCCTGACTGGGGATCAAGCCAAGGACATCCCCTGAGCTGATGCTCAATCCACTGAGCCAACTGGCCAGGGCCAAATAAAATCCCATTTAAAGTGACACAACAAAATCTTACTTGGCAATATAAAATTCACAATAACTGGCATCTAATAAAAATTACTAACACTGCAGAGAAGCAGGAAAGTGTGACCCATAACCCAAAGAATATATATGGTCAAGAGAAACAGAGATAATGAAATGGGCAGACAAGGCCTTTAAAACAACTATTATAAATATTGTAAGATAATAAGGAGAGAAATAAAATATAGAAAAAATAACCAAATGGAACTTCTAGAGATGGTAAATACAATATCTGAAATAAACATTTTACAGGCTGCAATTAACAGCAGATGAAACTGTCAATAACCAAACTCTGCACATTGAATAAGACAGAGCAGAAAGATGAGTTTGTTGTGAGGGTTTCCACCTGCAAGTCAGAAAACCTGAGGCTACAGAAGCAATGAGTTCTGAGTTGCTCACAGACTAAGGGGTTTTTATGGGATAAATAGGGAAGTTATTCTGTTTTTCAGCTGATTGATTGCCTAAAGGCCTTCTTTCCTATTTGCATCAGGGTAGCTGAATCAGGGGTACAAGGAAATACAGAGATGACATGATTAGAAGTGGCAATTGAGGACTGGTGGTACCCTCAGCTGTTTTATGAGAAGAGTATATTTCTGTAAGGTTAGGTTAAGTTTCCTTTATTTGCTGAATTGACTGTCTTCTGCATTGACTGACTTAAGTGACTTCATTTTAGTTTTTGGTTTTATAAGATATGAAGATATAGCGATAAGGACTATCTAAATGAGGCACAGAGGTAAATATCTAATGTATAGAAAGCTAAAACTTTGTAGGACATAATAAATATGAAACAAAAATAGGCTAGAAAAATATTTTCAATAAATATATATAAATACTTTCTATATTGTATAAGAATACTTAAAACCACTCACTTCTAGAGGTATAGTAATGATTGAAGATGATTCTATGAATCCATAGAAACTTGAGCTGACTTTTGGAGCTTGACCTAGGTATACCTTCTAGGACTAGTCTCTCTCTAAAATCAATAAATTAAAAAGAAATGTTTAAGAAAGCATTAACTCACTTAGCACAATCAGTAGCTTGGGATACTGTTAAGTGTTTACCCCCAACCAACACCACCAGGTGACATTCTAGCACACTGGAGTAGGGAGAGAAGTTTCACCAGCAGAGAAGCAGGTGGTGTTTGGACTCATTTTGGAAGTAGGAATGAAACAAACTGTCTTTCCAGGCAAAGGGACCCTTGAAGGTTATATGTGAAAAGGCCAGATTCAGTTACTACAGAGGACAGGAATATGAGCCATTTTATTTGGATTTTACAGGATATGGTGAATTCCCAAGCTGGAGGAAGCTGGGTCCAGGATATGGCAGGCACCAGTCCTGAGCACAGAGGATGTAGGTAGGAGTGGGCCTAGAAGATAAGAACGGGCAGGGTGCTCAGTAAGGATCCAACACTTCTGTGAGTTCTAGAAGCTGGAGGGCAGGACTACAGAATCCCTTTCATCCTCACCAATAACCAACATGACAAGTCACTTCTCAGGGGTTGGCTCAAGAGAGCAGATTTACCTTGCCTGACTCAGCCTAGACCACCAGACATATTCACTGTGAGCCAAATGCTTACAGTGACTTGGACCAAGCTCTAGACAGGGACCTACAGGAGGCTTCATCTGATTCCTGGGTGGCTGACAAAGCCTGCATCCCAAAGCATCCTTCTAGTGCTGTTCCCTGGTTTTCTCCGCTGAGTGCCACAGAGGACCAGGTAATGACTGGGGTTGAGTGAGATAAAGACAAGATGGAAGAATAAAGAAGTGGAACTTCATGCCTAGTAAAATCTGCTTACATATAACTTTTTTCTAAGGAAAAAACTGAATTCTGGTAGGAGAAGCAGGTACCATGATCAGTAAAATGAGGCCATTATAAATATTTACTAATAATGTAATGAAGAGACAGAGGATTCACTCACCTGGAAAAGACAAAGGTTATGGAAATTGTCCATGTATGTTGGGTCCCTGAGTGACTCCATACTACACCCTAACACCCGGGTCCCTAACATTTTCTGTGCCCATTATAAAGGTTG
Source organism: Saccopteryx bilineata (assembly GCF_036850765.1). Taxonomy (NCBI): domain Eukaryota; kingdom Metazoa; phylum Chordata; class Mammalia; order Chiroptera; family Emballonuridae; genus Saccopteryx; species Saccopteryx bilineata. The sequence goes on along the minus strand of NC_089491.1, from coordinate 355,354,648 downwards.
GACAAAAAGGGGCTTTCACTGGCCTCTCTCAATATCTGGTGTAACTAGGCTTGTAATGCCGGGATGTTTCAAACCAGGTAGAGTGAGAAGAAGAGAACAAGTCTTTGAACTGTTACTTTCCCAGGTTCTAGGCAGCCTGGAAACCTCATTTGCTGAAAGATTGCGCTCAAATGCAGTAGAAATCAGGAACTGAAGACTTACTGGACCATAACGGATCTAGCAGCCCAGCAAAACCTCCCAGGCTGGCCTTCCAGAGGTCGGACCACCGCCTTCCCCAGCTCCCAGCCCAGAAAAGGGGACATTTTTCCCTCCGGAAGGAAGGCCGACTCACCGACCTTTTCCAACTAGCTCTCCAAAAGGCCTAGTAACCTTGGGAAGTGTCCTCATCCTTACTCCCCCCAATCTTGAGACTTGGCCCTAGCCTCGCTGGGCAGTTCAGAGAAGCCCTGTGGCAGCCATCCTCGGCCTCATCCTGACCAAAGGCCCTTGATCTTCCCGCAGCTACGCTCGGAACAGAGGCGCAGTCATTCCCACAGCCTGCTCAGCCGCTCGCAGGTTGGGGCTCGTCCGGGGCGGAGACTTGGAAGCGCCTGAAAGTTGTGAGGAGGGCGGGAACCCAGACTCAGCTGACGTCGGCGGCCCGAGTCGGTCCCAAAGCACAGCACCTGCTCCCCTCGGCTTGGCTACCGGGGACCCACCCTGGGCCGCTACCGCAACCGCGTGCAGCTGTGGCTGGTCGGGGCGAGCGGGGAGGCGGAGCTGGAGCTGCAGCTGTGGCCGACGCGGGGTCAGGTCAGCAAGGGGGGCGGGGACCCCAATCCCGGCCGGGCTCGCGGCGGGGGGCCCGGGCAAGGAAGAGCACCAATGCTCGGGTTGAGACTGCCAGGAGATGGTACGCGGGGACAAGGTCTAGCCGAGCCCAGGAGGGACTCAAAGACCCTCAACCCCCCACCCGACCGTGGCGCTCGCACCCAGGCCAGTCTCATTACGGGGTCATCAAAGAAGAAGGTCCTCCAAGGGTGCGAAGGCGGCGAGGGCTCAGGAGATGGAGGGCGCAGGAGATGCTGCTCAGGCCTCCGTTCAGGACACTGCGCGCCTCGCCCCGCGCCCCTCGCTCCGGTCCTCCCGGTGCTGTGGGACCTCCTGGTGGTGTTGGGAGGAGGGAATGCAGGAGGCTTTGTCACCAGAGTCCACAGAAGACGCCCTCCCCCAGGGAACACGGCCTGTCCAGGGTCCCCGCTACCAAGTCTCAGCGGGTTCCGGTCCCCACAGGTGGAGGAGTTCGAGCACGACGTTCCGGACGACTTGGGGCCCCTGCAGTTCGTGAAGTTGCGCAAACAGCACTCCCTGGTGGACGACGCGTGGTTCTGCGACCGCATCACCGTGCGGGGCCCCGGGGCCAGCGCGGAGGAGGCCGCCTTCCCGTGCTACCGCTGGGTACAGGGCGAGGGCGTGCTGACCCTGCCCGAGGGCACCGGTGAGGGGCCGCTCAGGGAAGTGGGCGCAGGGTCTCGGGACTCCTGGGGTGGGGGCGGGAGGCAGGGGACAGCACTGAGGAAGGGCCAAAGGGCTTGACAAAGTGGCTTCTCCGCAGGTGAAGGGTGGAGAAGACAGGAAGTGGGGGAGGTTACACGTAGAATTAAAAAGGCTGGAAGTGGGACTGGACCGGAACTAAGTGATGTGCGGATCCCACCTCCCTAGAAGTGAGCACGGGGAATGGGGTTGCAGCAATGCTGTAAAGCAGACGAGCCAAAGTCAAGTGGAAAGATCTCTAGTGTCTGGGAACAAGTTAGGGCAGGGACAGGTGAGGCTAGCACATGGAATAGGAGATGGTGGGCGTGACCCCCGAGAGGAGACAGGTAAGGGAAGCACATGGATATGACGTGCAGGGCTGCTGTGGTAGGAAAAACACGGAAGAAACTGTGAGGGCAGGAAGCACCCTGATTGGGGCGGGGATGAATGAGGACAGCAAATACAGAATCTGTTATCTTAGGAAATAAGTATGAGACAATTGAGGTGCATGACAGGTAAGACTGGAAACATGTAAGCTATGTCTTTGAGACACGAGCAGGCATAAGTACAGATGAGGGCATGATGAAGTGAGGCTAATAGCTATAAACGTTGTGATGTGGAGGGTAGGTGAGATGAAGTTGGATACAGATAGCGATGTGGAAACAGTGCTTAGAGTTTGGCACACATAGACTGTCTTATGTCAGGGAACAGGTGATGGTGGAGATACGGGAGGTCAGAGGGTAAGTGTAGCTAATTCAAAATATGTTATTTTGGAGAACAGGTTAAGGTGTGGACACGAGAGGACCAGAATAAGGGAAGGTAACAAAGTATTATGGGATAGTGTAGGAGAGTTGTGGATATTACAGCTGATTAAGAATGAAACTCATAGATAATGAAGAATAGGGATAGATCGGGAAATTTGAGTTAAGAGTACAAAAAAGGGACTTTCCTCTCAGGACAAATGTGAGATTTGAAATGGGTGAAATCAAGAGGGCTGCTTTGGTAGGTAAAACACGGAAGAAACTGTGAGGGCAGGGAGCACTCTGACTGGGGCGGGGATGAATGAGGACTGCAAACACGGAATTATTACTGTGGGAAATAAGAGAGATGAACATGGAAACAAGTGAGGTCAAGAACAAGGAAGGATGGAAACATGAAATATATGACTTGGATACAGGTGAGTATAAGTACTGATTATCTAGACTTTGATGGTAAGTCTAAGAAAGATGACATTAGCTAAAGAAAGCAAACAGCGTTTTAAGACAGCTGAAAGTGTGACAGGTGAGGCTTAAGAAGTGGAAATTCAACAAAGCAATATATCGTAGGTGTGGACAGAGAAGGGATTAAGATTTTATCACCTTAATTAAGGTGATTTATTCAACCATAGTTATTGATGAAACAGGATCAGGTAGGAAATGATGAATTAAGGGACAAGAAAAGGGTGACAAACATGACATTTTGTCTCAAGGCAAGAGCTGAGGGCTGAGAGAAGTGGAGCCAGGAGTACAAAGTTGGGATACATGTGCCTGGGGAAGCCATGGAATGAAGCACAGGCAGCAATAAAAGCGGCACAGCATGACTGAACACAAGGGCTATGATAGAAAAAGGAAGGTGGAGTCAAGCAGGAGAGCACACACAGTTTTGTGTGGCCAATCATCTTCATCTCTCCCCAGCCCGCCTGGCAGGAGACAATGCATTAGATGTGTTCCAGAAGCATCGAGAGAAGGAACTGAAGGAAAGACGACAAATATACCGGTGACCACCCACCCATGTTAGACCACCAAGTTTCACCCCACCTCCCCTGACCCTATAACATCATTGAACTAAGCACCCTCCCTGAGGCTTTGTCCCCATCTCCTAGCTGGGCCACCTGGAAGGAAGGGTTACCCCTGACAATAGCTGCAGGCTGTGAGAATGACCTACCTCCAAATATGAGATTCCATGAGAAGAGGTTGGACTTTGAATGGACACTGAAGGCAGGGTGAGGAAAAGCCTGGAGCTCAGAGTGGAAAAAGGGCTGGGAGATCCCAAGTGGAGGTAAATGGTGAGGGGCTGAGGAATCAGGGAATGGCTCATGCCTCAATACCTGTCCTAGGGCACTAAAGATGGCCCTCAAACGTGTTTACACCCTCCCGAGCTCCTGGAACCAGCTGAAGGATTTTGATCAGATCTTCTGGGGCCAGAAGAGCACCCTGGCTGGTCAGTGGTTCCCCAAGTCTCTATATCCCCTGCGAGGGCCCCTTTTGGTGACCTGACCTTCACACTCTGTACTCCCCCATAGTGTTTACCCAGATGAGACCTTCCCATGCCTGCTCATCTCAGAGGGCTGGATACAGGGTGCTCATATGCCTGAGTCACTGGAGTAGAGCCTGAGGAAGGGACATCGAGTTGTGAATATACTCCTCCTCTTGGGGTGGTGAACACACAATATACAGTAGATGTATTATAGAATTGTACACATGAAAACTATATAGTTTTATTAAGCAATGGCACCTCAATAAATTCAACTAAAAAAAATCCTCCTCCTATCCTCCACGCCGACCCCACAGAGAAGGTTCACCGGTGCTGGCAGGATGATGAGCTTTTTGGCTACCAGTTCCTCAATGGTGCCAACCCCATGCTGCTGAGACGCTCCACCTCTCTGCCCTCCCGGCTGGTGCTGCCCTCGGGGATGGAGGAGCTTCAGGCCCAGTTGGAGAAAGAACTCCAGGTACCTCCTCCCTCCCTACACTGTTCTCTCCTTGTCTGTGTGGGGAGACATGGTGAAGGGCAGGGACCAAATGTGAGTCAGGAAAGGGAGGCTGTGCTAACTAACCCACTGTCCCTGGGAGCAGAGTCCTGTACTGGAGAAAACTCAGAATGATAGAAATATGTGGGGGAACTATGAGGGACTGACTCCCAGCCTGGATTTCCAAGGACATGCAGGTGGGGCCAGAGATTTTAGCTTTGACTCCCTGGCTGATGTTAGTGCTCCCAACCCACGTATTCATGGGCAGCAAGAAGGGTGATGAATGCACTGTCAAGTGGAGAGAACTGAAGAGCTTTCCTGGAGGAAGAAAGCTGGAAACAGAAAAGATGAGCTGGCTGTAAGGCAGACGAACAAGGCAGGATGTGAGCATGGCCGTCGTGTGTGTCTGCATTCTGAGGCAGTGGTAGTCAGGGGAACCTCTGCGGATTACCTGGCAGAGGTGAGATTGGAACAGGGAGTGAAAGACCATTTGCTGAGCTGATGGGAACCAAACACAGGGAGCCAACTGTTGGGGGATAATCGGGGAAGGGGCATGGCCATCTCGACAATGGGACAGTTTGCAATGCATGTGATGCAAACTGGATCGAGAGTCCGAGTTCTAAATCTAGGTCTGCTACCACAAAACCTGCCCAAGGCACCACCAACCCACACGAATTGGTTTCTTCCTTTAATTAAAATGAGATGAATTGGAACAGATGCTCTGCTTCTGCCAATAGGATGCTAGTACTGATTTAGGATAATGGCAAGAAGCTAGACAAATGTCTTCATTTTTAAATAAAATGTACTGGGTTAACATTGGTTAAAAATAGATGTCTTTAAAAGTCTTTCTCCTGTTTTCTCTCAATATATTTACCCTGATTTATCAATGTCACTACATTAAATTTAATTAAAAAAAAAAAGTCTTCCTCCCTTTGCCCTCTCTCTGGGGGTCGACTTTGAATGCTAACTGTGGATACATTTCTCCTCTCTGTAGAAAGGTTCCCTGTTTGAAGCCGACTTTATCCTATAGATGGAATCCCAGGAATGTGATCCCAGGAGAGAAGCAGTACTTGACAAGGTGGGTGGTTAGTGGGGTGAGAGGTAAGAGGTCTTATTCTCCATGTATAATGCATGATGGATAAATGTATCATATATAAACAGTACCCACAAAAGACTGAGGATTCCTTCCCAAAAGAGGGGACCATGCAAATAACAGATTTTTCCAGCCAGTTTTGAAGGATGCTAAAAGAATAATGCAACGGGCCAGTTTGAAGTGCTCGGGTCAACAACAGTAGCCAATTTTATTTTCAAACAGACAATTTGCACAGAGTATTCATCCATTAACATTCTCTCTTGGGTGCCTCCAGTGGGGCAAACACCATTCTGGATGTCTGTGCTAACTAAGACAGGCAAGGTCCTGATCTCTGGGGGTTTTCACTTCCATTTTCCATTTAGGGCTCACAGGCAATAAAGATTGCATTATAACATATTAGCAGTGACAAGTACAAGGCAGAGAATCAAAGCAGAGTGATGGGATATCAAGTTCAGATTGGGTAGTCAGGAAAGACTCCCTTAATGACATGACATAGAGAACGGAAATATGAGGCGTCAGCCATGAGATGATCAAGGCACACACTATTCTAGGTGGAGGGAATGCTTAGAACAGTGCAGAGGTCTCAGGCAGGAGCAAGCGTGGCATGTCTGAAGAACCGAGAGAAGGTGAGTGCAGGCCCTGGCTGCCTGGCTCAGTGGATAGATCGTTGGCCCAGCATATGGATGCCCCAGGTTTGATTCCTGGTCAGGGCGCACAGGAGAAGAGACCATTTGCTATTCCCCCCTTCTTTCCCTCTTCCTCTCCTACAGCCAGTCACTTGATTGGTCTCAGCGTTGACGTCAGGCACTGAGGATAGCTCAGTTGATTTGAGCATCAGCTCTAAATGGAGTTTGCCAGGTGGGTCTCAGTCAGGGCATGTACAGGAGTCTGTCTCTCTATCTACCCTCCTCACACTTAAAATGAAAAAGAAAGAAGGTGAGTGCCATGGTCAAAGGGAGTGGGTACGAGATGGAGTTCTGAAGGTAGGCAGGTTACAGCATGCATCCTCAGTGGAAGCAATTATACGCCCAAGGGGTGAAAATGGGACCAGGACCATGAAAAAGTTCTGGGATGCAAAAAAACTTATAATTTTTATGTAGGAATCAAACATATGCATACAGAACATAATGGATATAGTATATCTGTAGCATTAAAATTTCATGGGGTGAAGCATTTGAGATCTTGCTTCCCAACAACTATCATCAGTTTAGCTCAAATAAAGTCTTAGGAAAATTTCTTAAAAAAATTAAGGAAATATATTTGAAAAGGGGTGAGAAAAGGAAAATATATCTGAAAAGGCTCTTTAGAGGAGTGATGATAAAAAAAGGTTGAGAAAACTGAGCTAGAACTTAGTCTTACATGAAAAGAAAAAAAGAATGATTTTATTTTTTTTACAATATCATACAGCAATAAATCAATGGTTTATGGAATGAGTTACAAATGAACTGAACACTCTTGCTGTCGAGGGACCACTGAACTTCATGTCTCTGCTTTACCTGAAGACCGGGAACCTTTCCTGCTCTTCAACTCCAGTTTCCTACAGGGACTTGTCACTGCTCTCCTCTGACTTTGCAGTCTCTGGCTCTCTCCTTCCAGCTATTAATCCCACACCTGCGATACACCATGGAAATTAACGTGCGGGCCAGGACTGGGCTGGTCTCTGACATGGGCGTTTTTGACCAGGTATGTAGACAGGAGGGGGATTCAGGAGCTCATGTTTCTTCCAGCTCTGGCCTTGGGCAGGTAGATTTGCCTGACCCTGCCCATCCTTGCTTTTCAGGTGGTGAGCTCTGGTGGGGGAGGCCATGTGGAGCTCCTTAGGCGAGCTGGAGCCAATTTAACCTATAGATTATTCTGTCCTCCTGCGGACTTGGCTGACCGAGGGCTCCTGGGAGTCAAGTCTTCCTTCTATGCCCAAGATGCCCTGCGGCTCTGGGAAGTCATCTCTTGGTGAGGCAAGGGGAAGACAAGGCTGGTGCGGGTGGGTGGGCAGGAAGAGGCCCAGGAGAACAGAAGGTCTGTGTTGGGGCCTGGGGGCCTGGCCTGGCCCTGTGAGCAAGGAGCCCAGGGAATATAGAGGCTCCCTGTCAGTTTCTGCTCTCTTGGCCCAACCCCTTGGCCGGCAGCTATGTGGAGAGAATTGTGAGTCCTCACTATAAGATGGACATGGCCGTGAAAGAGGATCTTGAACTGCAGTCCTGGTGTCGAGAGATCACTGAAATTGGGCTGCAAGGGGCTCAGGACCAAGGTGAGTTGAGCCCCTGTCCTGAGACCGCCAATGTGAGAGATTCTTCCTTGGAACGTCCCCAGAATCCTCCCTGTTTCTCTTAAACCTTCCAGAAGCATGTCCAACCCCTATTTAAATGCCCAAAGGCCTTCTTCGATTCCTATGCAATAAGAACCTCTCTAGGTCCCAGATGCAGTGGGACCAGTGGCTACTTATAAATGTTCAACAACTGGCTCTCTGGGGGAATAAAGAAGCACTGGTTTTAGCATTTGGCCATTTGCATGGTGCAAATATTTCCACTGTAGCTACAGTTGTGATGTCAATCAGCTTGCCTAATACCTGAACATTTAACGTAACTGACTCTTGTGAGCCAGTATGACCCGTACCAGTACCCCACTGAGAGAGGCCCTCCCAGGGGATCTCCCTATTTCTCCACTGCAACTCACATCAGTTCCTGAGATTCCTTGCCCCCCTCTCTCCCATCTTGCTCTCCCTGTTCTCTGAACTTGCTTCTGTCCCTGACTTCACAGCTTCTAACCTTCCTTACCCCTTGCAGGGTTTCCCATCTCCTTACAGTCCCGGGACCAGCTCTGCCACTTTGTCACCATATGCATCTTCACCTGCACTGGCCAGCACTCCTCTGTCCACATGGGCCAGGTACTTACTATGGGAGGGCAGTGGACATTTGCACCTGGACTGGAGGAGGGGGCTGTGTGCAGGCGGCTAAAGTTTTTATGCTTAGTAGATACTGATTTTAGATATCTGTCCTTCCTTAGCTGGACTGGTATTCTTAGGTCCCTAACACACCCAGTATGATGCGACTGCCCCCACCGACCATCAAGGATGCGACTCTGGACATGTATGTCATGGCAACACTGCCCAACATTCATCAGGCTTCTCTCCATCACTTGGCAGCTGGGCAGACACCAGCCTGTTATGGTGAGAGCCAGGTGCTCTGGTCCCTGAGGAAGGGGGCAGCTGTGGGGCGATGGGCACTCCAAACCGGGGGTCATAGGCGATCAACTGCCTTTTTCTCTCCATGCCAGGTAGCTCTGGGCCAGCATGAGGAGGAGTATTTTGGGGGCCCTGAGCCTAAAGCTGTGCTGAACAAGTTCAGGAAGGAGCTGGCTGCCCTGGATAAAGAAATTGAGATCCGGAATGCAAAGCTGGACCTGCCCTACGAGTACCTGAGACCCAGCCTGGTGGAAAACAGCGTGGCCATATGAGCTGCCCTGACCTTTGGTTATTTCAGCCTCCCTTCCACCCAACCCACAGCCCCATCCCTTAGTCTTTCAGTCTTATCCTCCCCAACACACGCCTTTCTGTCTCCACCCTCTGAGAGAGTCACCTTTTCTTGTGTGTGCCCCTGGTGAATAAATTTTACTGCAGATGAACCATCTAGAGGCCGCATTTCTCCTGTATTCCTCCATCTTTTCCTAGTGTCCTCCCTTCCTTCCTCATTGGGCTCCCAAAGGGCAGATAATAGTTACACTTACATAAACTGTTTTATGTTAGAATGAACTAGGGTAGTAATACATGTTGGTGGATGCAGGTGCAGAATGTTCCCTTCTTTATGGGAACCTGGAATGGTTTGCTGGGACCCCAGTGGCCATTGACGGGTATGGGGGCCAAACTGTTCAAGTAAAGCCAATAACTATTCCATTGGAGATAGGAAGACTGCCTCCTAAGCCATATAACGTATATGTATCCCCTACTCCTGAGTATGTTTTGGGGGTAGATGTCTTATAAGAACTGTGGTTAGAAACTACAGCTGGGGAGTTACGCCTGCAAGTCTGGGTTGTGAAGGCAGTGTTGCAGGGACATGCAACACACTACCCCTTGCAATTATCCATTCTCTGGCATGTGACTAGCACGAAGCTGTATCACCTGCCATGCAGCTATGAAGTAATCACTGGGACAGTCCTCGAACTAGGAAAAGTAGGGATCATTTGGCCAGCACACAGCCCTTATAATTCCCCGGTGTGGCCTGTGCGCAAAGCAGACGGAACCTGGTGAATGACAGTGGATTACAGGGAACTTAATAAAGTTGTTCCCACTTTGCATGCTGCTATACCCTCAGTAACTGACCTGATGGATCAGTAGCCATGCGTTCGGGCCATATCACTTGGGGGCAGATTTGGCTAACTCCTTTTTCTCTATTGCTATAGCTGCAGAGAGTCAAGACCAATTTGCCTTCACGTGGGAAGGGTGGCAGTGGACCTTTACAGTATTACCACAGGGCTCTTTGCATAGCCCCACCTTGTGTCATGGGCTGGTGCCTGCTGACCTGGCTAAATGGAAACAGCCAGAGGCAGTTCGCATGTATCATTATATTGATGACATTATGCTAACTAGTGACTCTCTTCCAGAATTGGAGCAAGCAATTTCTACCCTGCTATCCCACTTGAAAGTGTGTGGCTGGGTGGTCAATGAGGGCAAATTACAAAGACCTGGGTTATCTGTTAATTTCTTGGGATTTGTCTGGTCAGGTATGACAAAAGTTACCCCTGTTGCAGTTATAGATAAGATCCAAGCATACCCTGTGCCCACTATGGTAAAGCAGTTATAGGAATTCCTAGGTCTGTTGGGGTATAGGTGAGCATTCATACCTCATTTAGCTCATTTACTGCTTCCCTTATCTCACCTTATTCGGAAGGGGGTTTGCTGGGATTTGACTGAGCAGGCACAAGGTGCATTTGCCTCAGCTAAGAGAGCTGTCAAGGTGGCATAGGCCTTGAATGTGTTTGATCCTGCCAGGCCCTGTGAGCTTGATGTCCATGTGACCCCTGAGGGGTTTGGATGGGGCTGTGGCAACAGACATAGCACCTACAGCAACCTATTTGGTCTTAGTCCCAATTGTGGAAAGGCGCTGAAAAGTCCATTACTCATTAGTGGAGGATCAGTTGGCAGTTGTGTATGCTGCCCTCCTAGCCACTGAGAGTATTACAACCACAACTCCAGTTACGGCCAAAACCACATACCCTGTTGCAGGATGGGTGAGAGATGGAGGGTTGGGGATGGCAGATTGCCTGTCTGCCACTGTGAGGGGCCATTCTTGCTGTTTATGTGCCAGAGAAGAGGTTTTCTCTTGCCTGTGTGCTTGTCTGCCATTGTGGGACTTTATTAAATGGAATGGCCCTATGCTTTCTGGATCCACAGTTTATCTACTCACTGCCCAAATCCAATGTGGACCTGCCTGGCCTCGGCCACCAGCATTACACCAAGCAAGGGAGTAACTCCCCAGATGGGCAGAGCATCGCCCCATAGGGGGTTTATGGCATGGATCTGGGTCCGGGCACATGCAGAAGTCGCCTCTTTGTCTCCCCTGCTTTCACTTAATTACAAAAAAGAAAAAAAAAATCAGCCTGAGCAGGTGGTGGCACAGTGAATAGAGCATCAACCTGAGATGCTGAGGACCCAGGTTTGTAACCCCAAGGTTGTGAGCTTGAGCATGGGCTCATCTGCTTGAGTGAGGGCTCACCAGCTTGAGCGCAGGATTGCTGGCTTAAGCCTAAAGGTTGCCGAAAGGCTGACTCAGTCCCAAGGTCACTGGCTTGAGTAAAGGGTCACTGGCTCAGTTGGAGTTCTCTGGTCAAGACACATATGAAAAGCAATCAATGAACAACTAAAGTGCCACAATTATGTGTTGATACTTCTCATCTCTCTCCCATCCTGTCTGTCTATCTGTTTCTCTCTCTTGTCAAAAATAAAATAATAATAATAATAATAGAAATCATTCAAAGTATGTCTCTGACCATATGGAATTAAACTAGAAATCAACAATAGAAAGATATCTGAAAAATCCCTCAAATATTTTAAAATTAAAAAACACACTTCCCTGGCTGGTTGGCTCAGTGGTAGAGTGTTTTTCTGGCGTGTGGAAGTCCCGGGTTTGATTCCCAATCAGGGCACACAGGGGAAGCTACCATATGCTCCTCCTCCCCTTTCCATCCCCCTTTTCTCTCTCTCTTCTCCCACAGCCATGGCTGGATTAGTTTGAATGGGTTGACCCTGGGTGCTGAGGATGGGTCTGTGGAATCTCCACCTCAGGTGCTAAAAATAGCTCAGTTGTGAGCATGGCCCCAGATGGTCAGAGCATCAGCCCCAGATGGGGGTCACAGGTGGATCCCAGTCAAAACGCATGCAGGATTTTGTCTCTCTATCTCCCCTCCTCTCACTTAAATTAAAAACAAAACAAAACAGCAACAACAAAAGTCACTTTAAATATTTTAAACAGAATGAAAATACAACATATCAAAAATTGTGGGAGACAGCTATAACAGTGCTTGGAGCCACTGGTAACTAGTAATTATTTAGAAACAAGCTCTCTGGTGGGGAAGAGGGTCTAGCCATAATTTGTAGTATTTTCTAATTTCTGTAGTGTCTCACCACAACTGATTTTCAGGTATCAAGCTGACATCTCTAAACACAAGATTGGAAAGAGACATAATTGATAGTCCTGAGTTGCAGAGTGGTGACCTAAAGCTGCAAGCTGACTCTTGGCCACCACTGCCTAAATGGAAGCTGTAGCATTAAATACTTATATTAGAAAGGATAGCTTGACCAGGCGTGGTGCAGTGGATAGAGTGTCGGACTGGAACTGGAGGACTCAGGTTTGAAACCCCACGGTTGTCGGCTTGAGTGCAGGATCATCTGATTTGTGCAAGGTTCACCAACTTGAGCCCAAGGTTGCTGGCTTGAGCAAGGGGTCACTGGGTCAGCTGGAGCATCGCTCCCTGGGTCAAGGCACATATGAGAAAGCAATCAATGAAAAACTAAGGTGCCACAACAATGAAGAACTGATTATTCTCATCTCTCTCCCTTCCTGTCTGTCTGTCCCTATCTGTCTCTCTCTGTCTCTCTCTCACACTCAGAAAAGGATAAAAGCCTTCAAGTCAAAATATAAGCTTTACCTTTGAAAATAAAATAGAAGAACAGTGGCTTGAGCAAGGGGTCACTTGGTCTGCTGTAGTCCCCAGTCAAGGCTCATATGAGAAAGCAATCAATGAACAACTAAGGTGTCGCAACAAAGAATTGATGCTTTTAATCTGTCTCCCTTCCTGTCTGCCTGTCCCTATCTATCCCTCTCTCTGTCTCTCTCACACACAAAAAAATACAAAGAAATAGAAGAGCAGACCAAAAGCTAGCAGAAGAAAGGAAATAATAAAGATAAGAACAGAAATCAGTGAAAAACAAATGACAAACAGAACTCCCTCTGTAACTGAACAAGGAGGCTGCATGCCACAACAAAAGCAAGCTCGTGACACAAGTGCTGGTGCAAAATGGAAGTTTTACTCAGATGTTGTGACCTTAGGAGAATGATAGGCTCCCACTTTATATCTATCTATCTATCTATCTATCTATCTATCTATCTATCTATCTATCTATCTATCTATCTATCTATCTATTTTAGTGCTAGAGAGAGAGACAGAGAGATGAGAACCATCAATTCTTCATTGTGGTACCTTAGTTGTTCATTGATTGCTTTCTCAAATGTGCCTTGACCTGGGGGGCGGTGCTCCAGCTGAGCCAGTGACCCCTTGCTCAAGCCAGGGACCTTTGGGCTCAAGCCAGCAACCATGGGGTCATGTCTATGATCCCACACTCAAGCTGGGTACCCTGTGCTCAAACTGATGAGCCTGTGCTCAAGCTGGATGAGCCTGTGCTCAACTTGTGACCTTGGGGTTTTGTACCTGGGTCCTCGGCATCCCAGGTTGACACTCTATCCACTGCATCACTGCTTAATTAGGCAAGAATGGTGAGCTCCCATTTGAAGACTATCTTATCTCCTTTCCCTGCTCAAATCTGCAATCTTTTTTTAAGCAAGAGAAAGAGACAGAGAGACTGAGAGAGAGAAACAGAAAGGGAGAGAAATGAGAAGCATCAATTAGTAGCTGCAGCACTTCAGTTGTTCACTGATTACTTTCTCATACATGACTTGACTGGGGTGCTCCAGCTGAGCCAGTGACCCTTTGCTTAAGCCAGTGGCCTTGGGCTGAATCTAAGGACCATGGGGTCATGTCTGTGATTACACGCTCAGGCCAACGACCCTGCACGCAAGCTGAACTAGCCTGTGCTCAAGCTGATGATCTCAGAGTTTCAAACCTGGGTTCTCAGTGTTCCAGGTCGACACTCTATCCACTGCACCACAGCACCACTCAGTCAGCAAGTCTGGGATTCTTACAGAGATAGAGAGGGGAGGAACTTTTCTATATTCAAGTATCTTATAGCTTTGGCGTGTTTGGGCCCTATCCATTCATCTTTCTAGCCTTTGGCGCATTCAGTGTAAGAACTTCCTACTGAATCATCTAGGCCAGTGGTTCTCAAACTTTTTGAAGTCAGGGCACATTTAGAATCCTACAAATAATTGTAGGTGCACTATATACAAATTTCTGAGAACTACGTTATAATAATTAAGTCAAATATTAAAGAAAAAAAAGTCCAAGCATGCTCTTATGATAATTAAATGAGATAAATATGACAAAATTAAATTTACTCTGGCATTAAAAAACATTTTTATGTTACATTTTTTGAGTTATGCTGTTTAGAATTCTGTGTGTGGTAGATTGGAGGCTTGATTCCCAAGAACTTTAGGGAAGAGGATGTTGTCAGCAGGATGTCATGGGACTGGTTCACTGCTTGGCTACATGCTGTTCAGGACCTTGACTCTTCCAGATCTTTAGTAAGACTTAGTTTCCCAGCTGGATCGGTTGTAAGGGCTCATCAGATGGGTAGAAGGACCTGCAATGAGAAAACTTGAACAAAGTTGTTAATGTTTGCCCTAAATGTTGAACATATTGTTTGATTTTTTTGATTCATGTTATAAATGTAAAAAGGAGTGTTTCTAAAACAGATATTTGTAAGGGACTCCCATAAACTATTTTAAAAGGGCTTCATTTGCCTGACCAGCAGTGGTGCAGTGGATAAAGTGTGGACCCAGAATGCTGAGGTTGGTGGTTCCAAGCCCAGCACCGGAGTCACGGGCTTGAGCAGGGGAATCATCCACAAGATCCCTAAGCTCTCCAGCTTGAGCCCAGAAGTGTTGCTGGCATGAAAAGCCCAAGGTCGCTGGCTTGAGCAAGGGGTCATTGCCTTGGCTTGAGCCCCTGGATCAAAGCACATATGAGAAGCAAGCAATGAACAACTACAATGATGCAACTATGAGTTGATGCTTCTCATCTCTCTCCCTTCTTGTCAGTCTGTCTGTCTTTCCCCCTCTCTCTCTGACCTACAACTTCTGAAGCAAGCAGCCATGGAAGCCAAACCACAACCACAACCTCTGCAGCAATTGGCCCCAACAGTCAGCACTTGGTCAATAACTGCCAACTTCCTTAATTTTTACTTCTGCTTCAATTTAACATCTATGAGGGAAAGGCAAAATTGCTCCCCTAACCAATCACATAGGTTGGTGATCCTCCAGTAAGGGAAATACCTAAAGCCCTCCTTTTTGTCCACTGTAGAGCTTTCCAACTACCCTGCCTATCTTTGAATCTCTTCAAAATGCCAAGTGATGGTGGCTGACTCCTTTGTTATGTAGCCAACTCTGAATAAATAACCTTTGTTCTCATGTGGGTGATCTTTGTTTATTTCCAGACAGGTGGGAATGCAAAATGGGACAAGCACTATGGAAAATTGGCAGTTTCTTAGAAAGTTAAACATAAACTTTCCATATGATTCAGTGGACCAACTCTTAGGTATTTACCCAAGAGAAATAAATACTTATGTTCATACAGCAATCTGTGTGAAAATCTTTATAGTAGTTTTATTTATAGTCACCCAAAAATTATAAACCACCCATTGTCTTTCAACTGGATAATGGAATCCTGATTCAACAGAAGGAACAGAGTGTATAGTCTTATAAAGTTCAGGCATATCAAATACACATCCTGAAAAGCTCCACTCTCTTAAGAAATGGGGTGTCTAGAGGCTAGAACACTAGATATTGAAGTCTTTTGCAATCAGTTATTTCACCAGGGAATGTCTTAGGCTGAGCAGGTCTAAGTTCACATAACGAAGTAGACATAGCTTAGCATTAAAACATCCAGTTTGAGATTGTGCATCTATTTCCTGAAGGCTACAAGATTGATATCAATGCAGCCACACAGCTTCCTGTTGTCTTTGAGGTGGATTTCCTAGGACCATAGAGGTTTTTGTGGGAGTAGCATCAATACCCTGGCATAAATTATCCAAAATTAAGCAGTAGTGGGGAGGGTGCACTTCTTGCTCAGGCTTAACATGTAGTCACTACACCACCTTACTTCAAACCACCCTGGATGGGACCTCAAATGTAGCATAATGGTCAGTATAGGACATATCTGACCCTTACCTCTAGGGGAAATGTCCTTACTCCTCTCCCCAGATTTTCATGGCCTAGAGAAATCCAAAAGTTTCCCCCAAATTTCTGTGGAAGTCTTCAGACTAATAGCCTCACTTCTTGCCTCTCACCCCAGCTCCCAGTATGATGTCTCTAATTGACCATTGAGCAAATTTAGAGGCAAAATTCAGTTTCTTCACCTAAAATCACATCACATCAAGCATTTCATAATTTTTATGGAATTTGGAGGAACCACGTCATGCAACATGGAATATTCAGCGATTTCTTTGCCCTCCCCATATCCCACACCTTTCAACCATGGATGTGAGGAGTGCTATTTATAATCCATTAAATTACATGGCTGAGCCCCACTTAGATGGAATAATATACTGCCCACAAAAATTAGGGGATATTTTATAGCTTCACATTCATTTCGAAATATCTCCTAATTTTTGTGAGCAGTGTACCTACAAAATACAACATCAACATATTGGTTTTTATTGTCCTAGTTCTTTCATGATTTCACTGGGCCTACAGTGCTGAGCCTCAGTTTTGGATTGTTGAGTTTCAAAGTCTGGACATAAAGGGATTAGGAATGGCTCCTTTGCATGATGGGGGCTTTGGAAAAGACTGATGCATTAGGACTGGGAGCAGCTACAGAGGTGAATAGGGTTAACATCCAGGACTCTCTCTGTTCTTAATTTTTTTCCTCTGTCCTTAATTTGAGGGCACCATCTGTTGTCAGTTCACAGGAGCCCCATGGGGACAGAGGAGGCCACACAGAGGTAAGTGACAGTGGACATCACCTGCATAGAAAAGCTTTGCTGGTTGTCCAAGCCTGTTTTTTTTATGCAGACAATGTGTTATCTATTGACAGTCAACCCAAAACCTTGCTTAGCCCCTGTCTGAGTTATGTCAGGTGGATGGCTCTTCTTCCAACATGAACATTGTCAATTGCCTTGCTGATTGATATGTTTTCTTTTTAAAATGTTTTTTAAATTTTATTTATTTATTTTAGTGAGGAGAAAGAGAGAGAGAGAGAGAGAGAGAGAGAGAGAGAGAGAAGGGAGGAGGGAGGAGCAGAAAACATCAACTCCCATATATATATCTTGACCAGGCAAGCCTGGGGCCTTGAACCAGCAACCTCAGCATTCCAGGTCAATGCTTTATCCACTGTGCCACCACAGGTCAGGCTTGATTCATTTTCTAACAGCATTTCATGGAGTTTGTGAAGTTTTCTTTTTCAAAATTTGAAGTTTCACTCTGCAGCCAATTAGATTAACAAGGTTGGTAAGAATACGTGAGGACTAGTTTTGTAAGTGGTCAGTTCATCATAAATGTTTTAGTTTTACACAAGCTTGTGAGTTCAGGGATTCAGAAAATAAATATGCCAACCATATTTATTATTTACTATGTATTGCTGCATTATTATTCTCTCTAAACTCAGTAGCTTAGAACAACAAACATTTATTATCTCACACAGTTTCTGAGAGTCAGGTGGTTCTAACTTAGGTCTTTCATAACGTTTTAGTCAATATGTCAGCTGGGGCTGCATCATCTGAAGGCTTGACTGGGGCTGTTTCCAAGATGACTGGGGCTGTTTCCAAGATAACTGGGGCTGTTTCCAAGATGGCTCCCTCACCTGGCTGTTGGCTGGAGGCTTCAGTTCCTCACTGGCTGCTGGCAGAAGAGCTCAGTTCCTTATTACACGGCCCTTTCTACAGATTTTCTTTCTTTGCTTTTTAAAATTTTTATTTATTGATTTGAGAGAGAAAGAGAGAGATAGAGAGAGAGGAAGTGGGGAAGGAGCAGGAAGCATCAACTCCTAGTTGCTTCATAGTTGCTATAGTTGCTGTAGTTGATTCTCATCTGTGCCTTGACCAGGCAAGCTCTGGGTTTCAAACCAGTGACCTCAGCATTCCATGTCAGTGCTTTATCCATGGTGTCACCACAGGTCATGTAGAAGAGACTTCTTCAAAGTCGTTAAAATACTTCTTTTGATGTTTTCTTGGTGTTGCTAAATTTTGTCAGATCCCCTGCACTCCCAAAGAATATTGTCTCAGGATCTCAGAATTGGGATTCCCATCAGATTGATTCATACTTGAGGCTCTGAAGCTTATTGTATCTCCCAAGGAGCTATCTTTGTTCCAGTAAAACTTCACCTTTCCTCGTGTATCAATAATTCAGGGATAAATCCTGACAAGGTTAAGATGACTATGATGGTTTCATTTCCTTTGTCTGTTTGAAGGATTTGGGTTTGGTGCCCAGTTTTGGCCAAGTAGATAAGGGGAAGCTGCTGGATGGTTTCTGAGAAAGCTTCCCCTACTCTCACAAAGGGTGGCTCAGGAAGGAATGGCCCTTTCTTCTTCAGTGGATGTTGTGTCTGTGTGAGATTACTGGAGTGGTAGCAGGCATTTTGCTAAGAAGGTAATTCATTGAAGGATGAAAAGACAGCAAAACAAACAATCCTGGCTTCCTCTTCTTCTTTTAGAAGAAGGGAGAGAGAGAGAGAAGCATCAACTTATTGTTGTATCACTTTATTTGTTCATTGATTTGTTCTCACATGTGTGTTGATGTGGGGGAAGGGGGGCTCCAGCCAAGCTAGTGACCTCTTCCTCAAGCAGAGACCTCGGAGGATTTGAACCTGGGACTTCAGTGTTCCAGATCAACACTCTATTCACTGTGCCACCACCAGCCAAGTCAAACCCTGGCTTCTTAATGAAGCTGTTGAGCCATAGATCTAACAACCCTAGAGACAACCTATCCTATGGGCTTTGTTGTAGTAATATAAGGTTATAATAATTAAATATATAGAAATATAAAAATAGGGAAGATTTATAAAAGTAATTAAAAGGATATTAAAAATAATTACTAAAATTAAGTAAATTTATGCCAATTGGATAGGAATTAATATAGTGGCTTAGTGCTCTAACTCTGTAATGTGATACACAGACTCTGACTTACAAGCAGAGTCCAGTTAGTATGTGTCTGAAGTTATACATAGATAAGAAGTAACTTGGTGCCATAACTCTGTAATGTGATAAACAGACTCTGACTTTCAAGCAGAGCCCAGTTAGTATGTGTGTGAAGTTATACATAGATAAGAAGTGGCTTGGTGTTATTTACATTAACTTTGTAAATTAATGAAAATAAGAACATCTTAAAAAGTGGTTTAATGTAAACATTTCAGTAGATTGACATAAAGGGAGTTCCCTTCCAGGAATTCCCAAAACGGTGGTTTGAAGTGATAATCCTGTAGATTGACACCTGTTAAAAGGCGTTGGTCAAAAGGCTACTAAAGCTGAGGGGCCCTTGCTGCAGTAGTCGCTCAGACTCCAACGTTGATGTGGACTGTCTCCACGGCACTCTGAGCTCTGACCAAAGCCAGCCGAGAGGAGCACGCCGACGGGGCCCCCTGAAGCTGTACCCAGGCACGCCAAAAGGATTTGTGAGTAGTAAATTGCCTGTGTGATTATTGCAACTAATTTGTCATGTCTTCCCTCCAGTGGCATTTAACAGTAGCATCCTCATAGCCGCCTCAAGAGTAATCTTGAACAGGCTGCCAGCCCAGCTGATAAGCAGGAGTGTGCCACTGCACGGGGAAGTGGAATCAGGGATGCCTGATCGACGTAGAGCGTGGGCTCTACTGGGACAGGCTTCTTCTTTTCTGAGACAATAACTTTCTCTTGTTATAGCCATTTTGAACAGATTTTTTGGTTAATGTAACCCTTTAACCAATCGATTTTTTGGTTACTAACTGATACATTTATCTATTTCAATTAATCCTATTTATTATTTAGTCTTTGCTTTTCAAAAAGTTGCAATAAAACCAGTGGGAGTCCCTTGAATCAAACCTTTTGCCATATCAGAACAGTTTGTGACTGTCTTTAGAGCAACCCTACTGTTTTAACAACAGTAGCACGTTTCAGGCTTTTACCGAGTTTTACCTGCCCCAAGGCATAGAGTCCGCTACTTTCAAAGGAGCCCAGGTTTCTTTTAGTGGAGAAGACTATTATAGACCATAATCTTGGCTCTAAGAAAGTGATGTAGGTAAAAAGAAGTCATTTCTATGGAGTTCTTTTTGTAGTGATAAAGCTTGAACAGGGCTAAGATTTTTCCTTTTTAAAAAGATTTAAAATTTTCTTATTTATTGATTTAAGAGCGACAGAAAGAGAGAGGGTAGGGGCAACTTTGATCTGTTCCTGTATGTACCCTGACTGGATATCAAACTGGCAACCTCTGCATTGGAGACAATGCTAAAACTAACCAAGCTATCCAGCCAGGGCACTTTCTTAATATACAAATAGTTCTTACAGATCAATAAGAAAAAGACCAAAATCAAATAGAAAATGAAACATCTAGTTCACAGAAAAAGAAATACAAATGGCTCCTACAATATGAAAAGAAGCTCAACCTTACTCATAAGAAGAGAGATGCAATTAAAATTCTACTAGGGTACCATTTTTCACCTTTCAGATTGGCTAATGTAAAAACATTTATCAATACACAATTGGGCAAAAGTGAGGGAGAATGGGCTTTCTTATATATCCATTAACTCACTGATGGGAGCATACATCGGTACAACTTCTATTAAGGGCAGCTAAGCAATTTCTACCAAAGGTACACATGCTTTTGACCCTAGAATAGATCTTGCATTTCTAGGATTTTGTATTACAGATATACCGACATAGGAAAAATGGTATCTACACCAGGTAACATTTTTCCAGAACATTTCTTTTATAGTTACAAAAGATAGCAAACAAACTAAAAGTCCACATGTAAGAAAACTGGCAGAGAACATTATGTTATATCAAAACAATAGCCACCGTAAGAACAAGGAAGCTCTGTAAGTACTGATGCACAATGATCTCCTGATTTATGTTGTAATGTGGAAAAAACAAGGTGCAGAACAGTATGTAAAGTTTATACTATGTGCAGAAAAAGGACAAAGGATAGGCATGTACTTGCTTGTGAATGTGGACGGCTGGGGTGGGGTGAAGGGACTGAGTAACCTGAGGCAAAGAGGGAGCCAGACACTATCGAACACCACTTTGTACTTTGTGAACTTTGGATCAAGTGAATGTACTTCCCATACCCTCCCCAAACAAAACAAAACAAAAAGTCAAGCAGACAAGAAAGTATGCATTACAGACATTTTCCAGCAAATTCATTGGTTTCACCAGACTAATATTAATCTATACCATGAGGGTACCGGAGCTTGTTTTGCTATTCTCTTATTATTTACATGGAAAGTTCTTTGTCTTCATTTCCTCAAGGGAAGCACTTCTCTTTCATTAAACTTGTAGTTCAGTATGTTTGAGCAAACATTGACACCCATAAACCTGCTACTGTGCTAAATTCAGGGGAAACAAAATTGAGTAATTTGTGCTGGGATGTGTTCCTGGCTTGGGAGGTGCTCTCCTTGGTGGGGGATATGGACATACAAACAAGTTACTGTAGTATTAAGTGTGCAATAATAGAAGTATGCACACAGGGAAAGCAGTAGAGAGGAAAGCTGATTAGCTCTGGTGAGGGCATAGGGAGGGGTCGAATGGCCAGGGAAGACTTCTTTCAAAAACTGAAGTCTAACCAGAGTTTAAAAGGTGAATAAAAATTTTCAGGAGTAAGGACTGCAGGCAAACAACAAGTGGGTTCTGGGAAACACAGGGCTCCAGCCCAAAGTGGAGAGAGCAGAGGTGGGGTGGGGTGCAGTGGAATGAAGTGGGAGGAGGGCAAGCAAGGTCAGCAAGAGCTCTGAGGGACAAAATGTTTGGATTTTCACCCTGCAGGCAGCAGAGAGGCAGGGCTTGTAAGCTGGAAAGGCATGAGCCCCAGAGCCTTGCACCGGGAATAGCTGCAAGGGTTCACATTTGGTCAAATTAATTTGGTGGCACAAAGGTATCTTATTCAAATGCTGCTGCAGATCAGGCCTCCTTGCCTCCTCATCCACCACTACAACATTAAGCAGGACCGTTGAAAAGGGTGAAAGCAGCCCGTGAGGCTAGCAAGTGTGTGTGTGTGTGTGTGTGTGTGTGTGTGTGTGTGTGTGTGTATGTTTAGATGGAGGGGGCTTCCAGGCTACACACACCACCTGCCCCCTGGGCTAGGTGTCAATTCCTTCTTCCCGCGTGTTTTCTCCCAAATCCTATTCTGTTTCCCCATTCCATCCTCCTCCCACAAAGATAATGGTCTGCACCTGGTACCCCCTCTTGGACCCAGTTATTTGGCATGTCCACTCTTCTTCCCCCTCAGAAGGCACGAAACTTCTTTGGACAAGATGGGTGTCTACCGCGTCCGCGTGTCCACTGGGTCCTCCTTCTATGCGGGCTCCAACAACCCGGTGCAGCTGTGGCTGGTCGGCCAGCACGGGGAAGCTGCTCTCGGGACGCGCTTGTGGCCGTCGCGGGGCAAGGTGAGCTGGCTGGAGCCGGGCAGTGGGATGCGCACCGGGCCGGAGGCCGTCAAATACCGGGGAAGAGACTCGCCCCCGCGCTAAGAGCACTCAGAGACCGCTGGGCAGGGCACTTAGGGAGGGGCGGGGCACGTAGCAAGCGCTCAATAAAAGTTCGGGCCACCGGCTTCCTTGGGATGGAGAGGATGCTCCCGCACGCCCACAGAGCTCTCTTTCTGAAACTCAAGGACCCTTAAGCGGCTGTGCATCTCCTGTTTTCCTCTCTTCTTAAAAGCTGCTGTTTCAAATCTCTTCTGCTGTTGCTGAAACCCGACCTTGCGGGCTTTATCACGGGGCAGGGGGGGATGGAGGAACAGAAGCGGGGTGGGGGTTGGCTTCTGTCACCTTTTTCTCCCTTCATCCCCATCCCCAAATTTCCATCGTCCATCAAGCTCTCTCCAAGACCCCAGATCCAGATGTCTGTCCCACGGATGTCTAAAGGAACATGCCCCAAGGGGGGCTCCTCACCTCTCTCACACCTCTCCTCTTGCCTCTCCCTCTGTTGGCCCCTGTCTAACCACGAAATCAAGGGGTGTCAATTCTATCTCCTGGACACCTCCGGCATCCGTGTCTGGATGTACGCTCCCCCCCTCCCCACAGCGTCTCCTTGAACCTACGTCACCTTCAGCCTCTTCCCCCACTTCACCGTTTTCTTTCTGGCCTTTCCAAGCTCTTCTGCAGCCAGAAAGACTTCTTCCAAATACTTTCCCTTTAAAAGACACCCCCCCACCCCCCGAATCCCGCTTAAAACATTTGAATGGCTTCCACTTGTCCTCATGACCAAATCCAAAGCCGTGACCTAACCTTCGAGACTTTTCACGATCTAGCCAGGCTCATGTCCCACATGCTCTGCGCGGCCCACGCCTCTGCCGCCCTCGATCAGCCTCCGCTCTCTCATTTCCTCTCCCTGGCACGCACGTCCCCAAACTTTTCCTTCCTCGCACCTTTTCTGGCTAAACCCTTAGCATCTAGAGGTCTCCGCTTAGACAGAATGTTCACGGGGAAGCCAGCCCCCAGGTAGGTGAGAGCCTCTACCGCGCCAAACCTTGGAGGTGGCATTGGGGTCGCCAGGGTCCCACGGTGTAACTGCCTGGTCCACAGTGAACCTCCCCGCGCAACTGTGTGGGTGCCCAGCACCCAGCTCAGCGCTTGGCACATCAAAGACTACAGAAAGGGAAAAGAGCAGGAAGGAGTGCATCCTCCCTCCTCTGCCTCACCCTGGGCTGAACTTGACGACCCAGAATGGGGTCGTGGAGACAGCAGGTCCGTGCGTGTCTTTTCTCTTTTGAGTTCCTTTTGCGCTGCTTTCCCAGAGGCCCAGCAGGAGGGCCTGGGGGCAGCTGGGAATCAGTCCCAGTCCTCCTTCCGGGCATCACCCTGGATGGTGAGCCTCTTCTGTCCTCTGTAGGAGACGGAATTCAAAGTGGACGTGTCGGAGTACCTGGGGCCTCTGCTGTTCGTGAAAATGCGCAAGCGGCACCTCCTTCAGGATGACGCCTGGTTCTGCAACTGGGTCTCTGTGCAGGGCCCCGGGGCCAGTGGGGACGAGTTCAGGTTCCCGTGTTACCGCTGGGTGAAGGGCGATGGCGTTTTGAGCCTGGCTGAGGGCACTGGTGAGTGCAGGGTGGGCTGCAAGGAGACTACTGGGGGCCCAAGAGAAGCTGGGGGTGGGGGGAGAGGAGAAGACTGGAAATGGTGAGGGGCAGGAACCGGAGGGCCGGTCTTTTCAGCTTGTGGAAGAGGCAGGTTGCTGCAGATGGCATGCAGCAGAATGGAGGCTGGGAGGGCATGATGCTGAAGTGTCAGGCCCTCTACTCCTCCAGAGGTGGGCTGAAAGGCACCCCTGGCAGGGACAGGGAGAGGCTCTCAGGAGAAGCCTTATCGTCCACGTTCTCCTTCCACTTCTAGGCTGCACAGTGGTAGATGACCTTCAAGGCCTGTTCAAGAAACACAGGGCAGAGGAGCTGGAAGAGAGAAGGAAGCTGTACCGGTTAGCCTGCCCCCTTCCCGGTGACTCCTCCTGACCTCACAGGGAGCCCTGGCCCCTCCTCACATCAATGCCTGATTTCATTTCTGCACCACAGGTGGGGCAACTGGAAGGATGGGTTAATCCTGAATGTGGCTGCAGCCAGTATAAGCGACCTCCCGCTAGATGAGAGATTTCTGGAGGACAAAAAGATTGACTTTGAGGCTTCACTGGCCAAGGGGTGAGAACAAGGGGCACTGGATGAATGAGAAGTACCCTGGTCCAGTGGAAGCCAAGGGGCTAGACTGGTCCAAGGTGGATGCCTAAGGTTGTAATGTGTGATTCTGAGAATAACTCTCAACCATTTTGCCTATCCTTCCCTGAAGGCTGGCTGATCTAGCTGTCAAAGTCTCTTTAAATATTCTGGCTTGCTGGAAGGAACTGGATGACTTCAGCAGAATTTTCTGGTGTGGCCAAAGCAAGCTGGCTGGTCAGTACCCTACCCCAGTGTTTCTCTGAGATTCTGACCCTCAGATTCCACTGGGACCAGTGCGGGGTGACCTGAGGTCTGGGTTCTTCTGGTAGGCTGGAGTCAAGAGGGGATGGTTTGGTGGGGGTTGGAAGAACCAGGACCTCAAATCTCACAACTTGCTCCACATCCCCAGAGAAGGTGCGGGATTCCTGGCAGGAGGACGCCTTTTTCGGGTACCAGTTTCTCAATGGTGTCAACCCAATGATGCTAAGGCGCTCCAGTCAACTTCCTGCCCGCCTAGTGTTTCCTCCAGGGATGGAGGAGCTGCAGGCCCAGCTGGAGAAGGAGCTCCAGGTATAGACCTCATAGCCCAAAGGAGGCCACACAGTGAAATAAGAGTGTGGTTACTGTATGTGCTGCTTTGGGGTCCACTGTGAGCCCAGCTTGCTGGTGGATGGCCAGAGGGAATTCTACAGGGGAATCTTGAGTGGTCCTGGAGAGGTGTACACACTTCTCCAATGAGAAGTGCATAGTGTGGAAGAAGAGGGTGTGATGGGCGATAGAGACAGAATTAAAAGGAAAAAATAACTGGGCCTTGGTGCTAGGGATTTGGGAGAGTGTGGAGTAAGAGACTCAGATCGGGGTGGGGTTGTTAACCAGGAGTCAACACGGATCAATTTAAAGAGAAAATTCAGATTATAAGATAAGATAGACTTGGATTTGAACCCTGGCTCTGCTGTTTATAAGCTGTGTGACTTCAGGCAAGATACCTCTCCTCTTTTATCACCTGTGTCCTCTTTTATAAAACTGAGGCTGATTCAAGTGCGTGTAAGAATTATGTGAGGCAATCAGCATGTGATTCATTACCTGGTACAAAGTAGATGATGCAGACAAGTTAGTTTCCTTCTTTTTCTTCTTCCCTTGGGTAATCTGGGTGAGAAGAAGATGGCTTATGCTGATAGCACTTGCCCTCTACCCCCATCCAGGGAGGTACGCTGTTTGAAGCTGACTTCTCCCTGCTGGATGGGATCAAGGCTAATGTCATCCTGTGTAGCCAGCAGCACCTGGCAGCCCCCCTGGTCATGCTGAAACTGCAGCCAGATGGGCAACTCTTGCCCATGGTCATCCAGGTGAGAGGACCCAGAATTTCTTCTCCCCTGTGGCTGGCCCTGGCAGTTCAGCCCCTTCCCCAAATTCACCGAGGATTCCCTTGTGCCATGCATGAGGTGGCACTGAAGGAGGAAATAGGCAGAGATGGGAAGTTGCAGTCTAGCTGGAGAGACAGTTGGGAAAATCTATATGTGCTCCAGTGCTGAGGAAGTACCTGAGGATGGAGACAATCTGGGAGGAGTCAGAGGAGATGGGGTGGGTTAGAGCCTTGGGGGAGGGGCAGGACCTCTCCCCCAGGGGGAGGTGGGTTGGGCAGAAGGCCGAGGTGTGATAAGTGTGAGAAGTCAGCTTACCAGTAGACAGTTGGGCTGGAATGGTGGGGAATAGTGTGAGGTGAAAGGGCCGAGACTGTAGCTGGCTGTGGACACCAAATCAAGGAGTATGAACACAGGTAGCTGGAGTAGGCTGTTGTGAAAGATTCTGTTGGCACATTCTATGGGTGATTTTGTATAGGATGGACCAGAGAAGGGAAATGCTAGATATAAGATTAGGGTGACATGCTCCAGCAATTGTCCAAGATGGGGGTGATGCGCTCCGATGTGAGGAATAACTGTGGGGGTGCAGAGGAAGGAGGATGGGCATGCAGAGGAAAACTAAACTGGCCTGGATTCAAGGAGAGAGAAAAGGAAGCGTCACGCAAGGCACCTGCAGAAATAAAGAGAAAAATATGCTTGGGTGGCCTTTTGTCAGGCCAATCATGAGGTATGGGGAGACATTCAAATTGTTACAGCTAGCTAGTGACCAGTAGCTGAGAACTGGAGACTTAGTCAGCTGATAGGGATGATGTTGGAAGATCCAAGAGAAGCTGAAGTTTCTGAAAAAGAGCACGGGATAAGGAAGCAGAGGGTTTGAATCTTGTTCACCCTGAGGGGCTGAAAGGGAAGGTGGAGGCCAGCAAGGCAGTGGAAGAAGAGTTTGTGCAGAAGGCCCGGGGTAGAGCAGCTTGTAGCATGTTAATGCTCTGAGTGGGTAGGAAAGGGCGGAGATGGAATAGTAGCTGTTGGGGAGTAGCAGCAGTCAGATGGAGAAAGCTAAGCAAATCTGAGGAAGAAGGGAGGGTTAAATATGCAAAGGATGGGGAATCTGCTGGGCACCCACACTCATCTCTCTCTTCCCCACTCTTATCCTTGCTCTAGCTCCAATTGCCATGCACAGGATCCCCCACACCACCACTTTTCCTGCCCACGGATCCCCCGATGGTCTGGCTCTTGGCCAAATGTTGGGTCCGCAGCTCTGACTTCCAGGTTCATGAGCTGAATTCTCATCTTCTGAGGGGACATTTAATGGCTGAGGTTATCGCTGTGGCCACCATGAGATGCCTTCCATCGATACATCCTATCTTCAAGGTAACGCCCTATCCCCTTCTCTTCTGCCTGCCCTTTGGCCTCATGGCACAGTCCTTCCTCTGGAGGCACTACCTCTGTGGAATTTCAGGGTGTGGGGAAAGCCGACCAATGAAAGACAAGTGAGCAAGGGAGCAAGCAAGGACTCTTCTGCATTTTCAACAGGGCAACATCACCTCCCAAGTAGGGGAAAATGACTCATTGGTAAGGTAGGCAGTGGGTGTGTTGGGAGGTAAGAAGTCTTACTCTCGTTAGGTATAATGCACAGATAGATAAATGTATTACTTATAAATAGTACCCACAAAAGACTGGGATTCCTTCCCAAACGGCAGGGGTCGGGAACCTTTTTGGCTCAGAGAGCCATGAGCGCCACATATCTTAAAATGTAATTCCATGAAAGCCATACAACAACCTGTGTACGTTATGCATTATCCAGTAAAAATTTGGTGTTGTCCCGGAGGACAGCTATGATTAGCTCCAGCCACCTGCAACCATGAACATGAGTGGTAGGAAATAAACGGATTGTAATACATGAGAATGTTTTATATTTTTAACATTATTATTATTTTTTTATTAAAGATTTGTCCGCCAGCCAGAAGCAGCCATCAAAAGAGCCACATCTGGCTCATGATCCATAGGTTCCTGACCCTGCCAAAAGGGGACCACGCAAATAACAGATTTTTCCAACCAGTTTTAAAGGGTTCTAAAATAATAACACATAGGCCAGTTAGATGTGCTCAGGTCAAGAACAGTAGCCATTTTTTTTTCAAACAGACCATTTGAATACAGTATTCACCCATTAACTTTTATTCTTGGGTGCTTCTAGTGGGGCAAGAACCATTCTGGATGTTTGTGCTAAGTAATTCACTTTAGGGCTCACAGGCAATAAAGATTGCATTATAACATATTAGCAGTGACAAGTACAAGGCAGAGAATCAAAGCAGAGTGATGGGATATCAAGTTCAGATTGGGTAGTCAGGAAAGACTCCCTTAATGACATGACATAGAGATCAAGACTATGAGGCGCCAGCCATGAGATGATCAAGGCGCACACTATTCTAGGCGGAGGGAATGCTTAGAACAGTGCAGAGGTCTCAGGCAGGAACAAGCATGGCATGTCTGAAGAATAGAGAGAAGGTGAGTGCAGGCTCTGGCTGCCTGGCTCAGTGGATAGAACGTCGGCCCAAAATATGAATGGCCCAGGTTTGATTCCTGGTCAGGGTGCACAGGAGAAGCAACCATCCGCTTTTCTCCCCCTTCCTTCCCTCTTCCTCTCCTACAGCCAGTCACTCGATTGGTCTGAGCGTCGACCTCAGGCACTGAGGATAGCTGAGTGATTTGAGCATCAGCTCTAAATGGGGTGTGCCAGGTGGATCTCAGTCGGGGCATATGCGGGACCCTGTCTCTCTATCTACCTTCCTTTCACTTAAAATGAAAAAGAAAGAAGGTGAGTGCAATGGACAAAATGGAGAGGGTAGGAGATGGAGTTCTGAAGGTAGGCAGGTTACAGCATGCATCGTCAGTGGAAGCAATTATACCCCCACGGGGTGAAAATGGGACCAGGACCATGGAAAAGTTCTGGGATGCAAAAAAACTTATAATTTTTATGTAGGAATCAAACATATGCATACAGAACATAACTGATATAGTATATCTGTAGCATTAAAATTTCATGGGGTGAAGCATTTGAGATCTTGCTTCCCAACAAGTATCATCAGTTTGGCTCAAATAAAGTCTTAGGAAAATTTCTTTAAAAAATTCAGTGGGGGGGAGAAGAGGAAAATATATCTGAAAAGGTTCTTTAGAAGAGTGATAATAAAGGTTGAGAAAACTGAGCTACAACTTGGACAGTCTTATATGAAAAGAAAAGGAGAATGATTTTATTTTTTTTACAATATCATACAGCAATAAATCAATGGTTTGTGGAATGAGTTACAAATGAACAGAGCACTCTTGCTGTCGAGGGACCACTGAACTTCATGTGTCTGCTTTTCCTGAAGACCGGGAACCTTTCCTGCTCTTCAACTCCAGTTTCCTACAGGGACTTGTCACTGCTCTCCTCTGACTTTGCAGTCTCTGGCTCTCTCCTTCCAGCTATTAATCCCACACCTGCGATACACCATGGAAATTAACGTGCGGGCCAGGACTGGGCTGGTCTCTGACATGGGCGTTTTTGACCAGGTATGAAGACAGATGGGGATTCTGGAGTTCATGTTTCTTCTAGCTCTGGTCTTGGGTAGGTGAATTTGCATGACCCTGCCTATCCTTGCTTTTCAGGTGGTGAGCTCTGGTGGGGGAGGCCATGTGGAGCTCCTTAGGCGAGCTGGAGCCAATTTAACCTATAGATCATTCTGTCCTCCTGAGGACTTGGCTGACCGAGGGCTCCTGGGAGTCAAGTCTTCCTTCTATGCCCAAGATGCCCTGCGGCTCTGGGAAGTCATCTCTTGGTGAGGCAAGGGGAAGACAAGGCTGGTGCGGGTGGGTGGGCAGGAAGAGGCCCAGGAGAACAGAAGGTCTGTGTTGGGGCCTGGGGGCCTGGCCTGGCCCTGTGAGCAAGGAGCCCAGGGAATATAGAGGCTCCCTGTCAGCTTCTGCTCTCTTGGCCCAACCCCTTGGCCGGCAGCTATGTGGAGGGAATTGTGAGTCTTCACTATAAGATGGACGAGGCCGTGAAAGAGGATCTTGAACTGCAGTCCTGGTGTCGAGAGATCACTGAAATTGGGCTGCAAGGGGCTCAGGACCAAGGTGAGTTGAGCCCCTGCCCTGAGACCGCCAATGTGAGAGATTCTTCCTTGGAACGTCCCCAGAATCCTCCCTATTTCTCTTAAACCTTCCAGAAGCATGTCCAAACCCTATTTAAATGCCCAAAGGCCTTCTTCGATTCCTATGCAATAAGAACCTCTCTAGGTCCCAGATGCAGTGGGACCAGTGGCTGCTTATAAATGTTCAACAACTAGGTCTCTGGGGGAATAAAGAAGCCCTGGTTTTTAGCATTTGGCCATTTCCATGGTGCAAATATTTCCACCGTAGCTACAGTTATGATGTCCATCAGCTTGCCTAATACCTGAACATTTAACGTAACTGACTCTTGTGAGCCAGTATGACCCGTACCAGTACACCACTGAGAGAGGCCCTCCCAGGGGATCTCCCCATTTCCCCACTGCCACTCACATCAGTTCCTGAGATTCCTTGCCCCCTCTCTCCCATCTTGCTCTCCCTGCTCTCCGAACTCTGCTTCTGTTCCTGGCTTCAGAGCTTCTAACCTTTCTTACCCCTTGCAGGGTTTCCCATCTCCTTACAGTCCCGGGACCAGCTCTGCCACTTTGTCACCATGTGCATCTTCACCTGCACTGGCCAGCACTCCTCTGTCCACATGGGCCAGGTACTTACTGTAGGAGGGCAGTGGACATTTGCACCTGGACTGGAGGAGGGGGCTGTGTGCAGGCAGCTAAAGTTTTTTGTGCTTAGCAGATACTGATTTTAGATATCTGTCCTTCCTTAGCTGGATTGGTATTCTTGGGTCCCTAACGCACCCTGTACGATGCGACAGCCCCCACCGACCACCAAGGATGCGACACTGGAGACGGTCATGGCAACACTGCCCAACGTTCATCAGGCTTCTCTCCAGATGTCCATCACTTGGCAACTGGGCAGACGTCAGCCTGTTATGGTGAGAGCCAGATGCTCTGGTCCCTGAGAAAGGGGACAGCTGTAGGGCAATGGGCACTCCAAACCGGGGGTCATAAGGAGTTCAACTGCCCTTTTCTCCCCATGCCAGGTGGCTCTGGGCCAGCATGAGGAGGAGTATTTTGGGGGCCCTGAACCTAAAGCTGTGCTGAACAAGTTCAGGAAGGAGCTGGCTGCCCTGGATAAAGAAATTGAGATCCGGAATACAAAGCTGGACCTGCCCTACGAGTACCTGAGACCCAGCCTGGTGGAAAACAGCGTGGCCATATGAGCTGCCCTGACCTTTGGTTATTTCAGCCTCCCTTCCACCCAACCCACAGCCCCATCCCTTAGCCTTTCAGTCTTATCCTCCCCAACCACACGCCTTTCTGTCTCCACCCTCCGAGAGAGTCACCTTTTCTTGTGTGTGCCCCTGGTGAATAAATTTTACTGCAGATGAACCGTCTAGAGGCCGCATTTCTCCTGTATTCCTCCATCTTTTCCTAGTGTCCTCCCTTCCTCCCTCATTGGGCTCCCAAAGGGCAGATAATAGTTACACTTACATAAACTGTTTTATGTTAGAATGAACTAGGGTAATAATACATGTTACTCTATAGTCTTAATAGTTTTGAAACTAACCTGAGTTTAATGACAACAAAGAGATATTTTAGACTAATAAAAGAAAAGGAATTAGATAAAACTATCCTAAATGAAACACTGGCAAAAGAATATAACATGTCTTTTTAACTCCATTGGATTCACCACATGTCCGGAATCCAGACACAGGACAGAGCAACCCTCACACAGCAATTCCCAAGATTTTTCAGATTTTTACACTGTGGCTCATTTAGAAAATAATAAATGGCCCTGACCAGGTGGTGGCACCACGGAAAGAGTGTCAGACTGGGACACGGAGGATCCAGGTTTGAAACCCCATCCAACTTGATTATGGGCTCACCAGCTTGAGTGCAGGGTCGCTGGCTTGAGTATGAGACCATAGATATGACCCCATGGTCACTGGTTTGAGCCCAAAGGTTGCTGGCTTGAGTAAGGGGTCACTCACTCTGCTGTAGCCCCCCAGTCAAGGCACATATGAGAAAACAATCAATGAACAACTAAGGTGCCACAATGAAGAATTGATGTTTCTCCTTTCCTGTCTGTCTGTTCCTCTTTCTGACTCTCTCTCTCTCTCTTTCTCTCTCTCTCTCCCTGTCCCTGTCAAAAAAGAAAGGAAAAAAAAATAAATGAAAGAAAATGATTAATGGAAGTAAACTGGTTAAACTAAAACACGCTGCTCCCAGCTGGAGGTATTTGGCCTTGGGCTTCAGTCTAAGGGATGTATATTTATAACCCTTTTTTTAGTTCAACAGCTAGGAAGCTCAAAATGAAAATAATTAACTGGAAAAATTGTAAAAATCTCATGGTTATTTTAATTAGTAACAAGAAAGGAACCAATAAATTTCAACTTCCGTATCTAATTAAAATTTTGAAAAATAAACTTGGAAGTTTTGTTTCTTCATATGATCATCTGTGGATATTTTAAAACAGAAGATAAGCCCTGACTGGTTAGCTCAGTCAGTTAAGAACAGTGTTTGGCAACGAAAAGGTTGTGGGTTTGATTCCTGGGCAAGGCACACATAAGAAGCAACCACTGAATGCATGACTGAGTGGAACAATAAATGAATGCTTCTCTTTTCCCTCCTCTTCACCTCCCTTCCTCTCTCTCCCTCTGTCTCTATCAACAAAAAAGAAATTAAGCCCTGGTCTGACCAGATGGTAGCCCAGTGGTTAGATCATCAGACTGGGACACAGAGGACCCAAGGTCACAACCCTGAGGTTGCTGGCTTGAGCACGGGCTCACCAGCTTGAGTACGGGGTGGCTGGCTTGAGCATAGGATCATAGACATGACTCCATGGTCGTTGGTTTAAAGCCCAAGGTTGCTGGCTTGAGCAAGGGGTCACTTGCTCTGCTGGAGCCCCTCGGTCAAGGCACATATAAGATCACAATCAATGAACAACTAAGATGCCTCAATGAAGAATTGATGCTTCTCATTTCTCTCCCTTTCTGTCTTTCTGTCCCTCTCTGTTTCACTCACTGTCTCTGTCACACACACAAAGATACACACACACACACACACACACACACACACACAAAATTAAGCCCTGGCTGAATAGCACCATTGGTTGAGCATCGTCCCAGAGCACAGACTTTGCCAGTTCTATTCGCCAATCAGGGCACATACATCCAGCAGCTTGTTCCTCTCTCTCTCTCTCTCTCTCTCTCTCTCTCTCTCTCCCTCCCTCTCTCTCTCTCTCCCCCTCGCTCAAAACAAAACAAACAAATAAACGAACAGAAGATAACACTACATATAAGCCAACTTTTAAAATAATACAAAATGTTGCTTCTTGACTATTGAATTTGGCAGAAGACATATGGATGAGGCTTGGTCTGATTCTTGAAGAAAGAATAGGAAATATGTCATTGAGAGGTGGGGGTGGAGTCTAATGCTGGGATTCGGGAGAATCCACAGATGGTAAGAGGCACAGTCTGCACTTCTGTTTCATCTTCTCCTAGGTATTATACAGGGGGTTCTCGGGGTACGACACAGTTCGGTTCCTACCAGAATGATATAACTTGAATTTTGGTCTAAGTAGAAACACACCGTAGCCTAAGTCACTTACCTATCCTAACACAGTTGTAAAATCATAATCTAGAACATAAAAACACAACTAAGCCACAGGAAAAAAAAAAAAGAACATAAATATACTGTACTGTATACTGTACTGTAGTAACAGAAAAAGGGACAAAAATTGAGAGTAAAATAAAAAAATTCCTTACCTTTATTCCTGTGATTGGCTTGCACACTGGAAGGGGCATTGCAAGGTGGGAGAGAGTGACCTACTGGGAGGAGGAAGCTGGGGAGGCAGGAGAATCTGCAGAAGGTGCTGGAGATACTGGGTCAGGAGAATCAGGATTGCCTAAGGAACATGTAGGAGATATTGGAGATGATTTTACCTGCACTACAGGTGTTCATCTCGAGAAGCAGCTGATGTGGAGGGTACAGGATCTGTTGCAGGCCTCTCTACCTTCTTCAAGAATTGTTCCAGGCCAGTCCGGAACAAGTTCGCCCCCATAGTCCGTAAGTACGACATTAACAACATAAGCCAAAACACTCACGCTTCAATTTTTTAAAGTTTTCATGGGTGTGAGTGTCGTAAACTTGAAACGTCACTGTCGAGACTGTCGTAGCTCAGGACCCCCTGTATGGTTTCTTTTGGGCACTATTGTAAATAAAATTGTGTTTTAAAGTTTATTCCCAACTATTTATTTCTAATGTATAAGACTATAATTGATTTTTATATATTAATTCTGTATCCTATGATCTCACCAAATTATTTTAGTAGTTCTATACATTGTTTTGTAAATTCCTCGGGACTTTCTGTGGAAACAATCATGTCATCTACAAATAGAAATAGATTTATTTATTCCTTTCTTATATAGTTTAAATTTTATTTATTTATTATTATTTTTTGGTCTTATTGAATTGGCTAGAACCTTCAGTAAAATGCTGAATAAAAGCAGTGAAAGTGAGTGTCCTTGCTTGTTCCCAATCTCAGGGGGAAACGTTTCAGTTTTTAAAAAGTTATTGAGTATGTTATTAACTGTAGAGGTTTCTAAGGTGATCCATATAAGTTTGAGGAAATCCCTTGCCAGTTCAAATTTGCTGAAGTTCAAAAGAAAATCATGAATAGCTTCTAGCTCTAGAATAGCCATTGGGTCCACGCCAATTCTGCTTGGTGGTTTGCTTGCTGGAAAAAGTGATGTGTCAGCTTCCCCACGATGTCCCTTCCTTTTTTCCCCCATTAATTTTGGGAGAAAGGAATGGAGAGGAACAAGCCTCAACTCGTTCCACTTAGTTGTGCTCTCATAAACTGCTTCTCATATGTGCCCGGAGTGGGCTGAAACTGGCAACCTCAGGGTGGAGCCAGTGCCCTCAGGACTGAGCCAGTGCCTGCAGAGTCCATGGTGACCCTGGTGCTCCAGACGATGCTCTCTGCACTGACTGCACCACCAGCCAGGGCTGATCTTCCATCCTTTTTAAGCCAAGAAATATTTGTAAAATACATTTGTTTTATTATAGTTGGAAGGTCTTTCATAGTACCTGGAAGTATAAAAGTGTTGCTTTTTTCTTCTTTTTTCTTTAGAAAGAGAGACAGAGAGAGAGAGAGATGGAGAGTGGAGAAGCATCGCCTTGTAGATTTGACACTTTAGTTGTTCACTGATTACTTCTCATATGTGGTTTGATGGGTGTTGGGGGTGGTTTAAGCCAGTTACATTGTGTTTCAAGCATGCAACCTTGGGCTTTAAGCCAGCGACCTTTTGGCTCAAGCCAGTGACTAGGATCATTTCGATGATCCCATGCTCAAGCCGTCGTCCTTGAGGTTTTGCATCAGGAACGTCAGCATTCCAGGTGGACTATTTATTCACTGTGCGACCACCCGTCAGGCTAAAAGTGGTGCTTTTATATTTTCTCTGTGTGTGTGTGTGTGTGTGTGTATATATATATATATATATATATATATATATATATATATATATATATAAAAGATTTTATTTATTGATTTTACAGGTGGGTACCGAGAAGTATTGACTCACAGTTACTTGACTGGTTGTTCATTGGCAGCTTGTTATATGTGCCTTGACCAGGTAAGCCCTGGGTTAGGAACCTCAGTGTTCCTCAGCATCCCAGGTTTATGCTCTACCCACTGGGCCACTACAGGCCAGGCAGGTATCGTTTGTTCTGATGCTTTGTTTTTTAAAATCTACCGTGAATTAATTTGGGGGTATAGTGTTATGTAGAAATCTAACCCTATGAAAATATTGGATAGTGGATTATCCCCAATCCTCTTATTGTGTGGTTCATTCTTTCTCCACAAACTTGAAATTTCCTTTATCATAGTCTAAATTTTTTTCTAAATTTTATTCTGTTTTGTTGATCTGTTTGACTCTTATTATTCTAATACCAATAACAGTCAAGTTTGTCTTGAAGGTTTACGATGAACAATTTAAGATTCATCATTCTCCTTCAGTCAGAATAAAGTGATTTTGATGGTGTTGACAATGTTAAATACAGAGGATAAGCCTGTTTGCTTAATTGATAAGTTTGTCAGAGACATCCGTCAACCCTTTTCCTTCTCCCAGTCCAGAGTATCCTCAGGGTTTGTTCTTTCTGGCTGGGGTAGAGCTCCCTGGGGAGTGCTCCATAGTCTCTCAACATTTCCCACACTGGGCAAGCTTCACCTACCTTTAGCATTAGGCACTGCTCAAAGGCATCGCCTGGGGGAACTGCTGTAGTAACCCTATGGCACCCCTGGATCAGCACACACGGGTTTCCTGGCTGATACTGGGCGAGGACTTTCCATCCACTTCCTGTTGGAATTCAGAAAGGAGGCAGAGGGTGATTCAACATTGACAGCACTAACCGGGGAAAGAAGAGAAAAAGCTGGAGGATTTGAGGCAGCAGGGCTTCTCCAAGGGTGGGAAGCGGTCAGGAATTGTGGGAAGAACATTCAGATATTCCTTCTTCCACTCAGGATCTACCTTCTTGACCTAAACTGGTTAGAGCCTACGTCAAAGACCCAGGCAAAGATAGCCATCCACTGGCTATGGTGGTCCAATTCAGTGGTGGCCCCAGAATGGATGATGGTGCTGAGGGTACCCAGCTTGGCCCTGTTAGGCATAATTACCTGGGAACAGCGGCAGAAACAGATCTCTGAGGACTACGCTCAGAATAAACCCAAGAAGCAGAGACGAGGAGCCAGAGAAATGTGGTGGTGCCTCCACGCCAGGTCTGAGAGGGAGAGAGAAAGCCGTCAGTAATCAGTGTCCAAAGACACGTCGTCACAATGCATGATGTTAGTCTCTTCTGAGGCAGTATCATCCTGAACTAGAGAGCTGAAGACAAACATTTGTGATGTGGGGACAACAAAGGGGCAAGAAGAGGGGCAAAGTCCCTTCTACCCAACATATATCTTGCTTGCTCTGAACATAGGCCACAGACACACACAGTCCTGATGCCTGAATTTCCACTATGACTTGGGCTAAGTATTTTCTCAGTGAAGGCGCAATTCCCCTGAGGCAGATGACATATTGTGTTTTGTCTCCAAGCACTGAAGTTGGGCGCCTACTCAAAATAATTCATTATTTTTTTAAATAATTTTATTTTTTTAATGGGGCGACATCAATAAATCAGGATAAAATCATTATTGAATGATTTTTCTATCGCCGCATCCAGACCTCCGGTCCTCCTGCAAATAGTTTCATGCTTCTTTGCCTCTCTACTTGTTATTGCCTGTGTCTCTGAACAAAGCCACACTGGGGTCTCTTCCATGTGCAGCATTCCTGGACCTAACAGACTGAAGGAACTAAAACCTCTGGGTATTCCATACCTTGAACTGACCTTTTGGAGTGAAAGGCCGAAACCTACAGCTGAACCAAAAACACGAGGTTGGTATGTTCCATAAAGGTTTATTTTAAAAATGCCTTGGTGCAGGCAGGCTGAGACCAGCAAAGGGTGTCAGCCCCGAGGGAGGGATGGAACACAGGTATACGGATTCATCAAAAGGGCTTCAGGCAAAGACAGCTGCAAGATAATTTCTTCTGTTTGTGGGTAGGACTGGCACCACAGATCCCCGAAATTGCCTGCACCCTAACCCAATCATTTCTTATCAGCATCCAGCTGCAAGGGAGGTCTGAGCTGAATTACTGAGTAGACAAGTCCTTCATCCTCCTTCAGGCCTGCATTGTTCGTAAAAAAGATGGTGGATGAGTAGCCATTTTATCTATCAGTGAGTACGTGAGGTTGGCCCCTTGCCTTCCATGCCAGGCCCTCCAAATATGAGCTCCGTTATGTCAGAGCTCAGATCTTCTTCACTCGTTTTGGGTCGCTCCCTCCACATCCTTCCACCTCCAACATGTAGGGCTTAGCCAGGGGCGAGCCTCATGTGAGAAGGAAGGAAAGGGGGCCCATGAGTGAGTTTGGATGATTTCCAGCTAGCCCCTCAGCCTGACTCCCAGGCCTCCAGGCATCTGCAGGTTGCAGCATGCACACAGGGAAAGCCTCTCTCAGTCTAGGCTCCCCAGGGAGCAAGGGGCCTGCCCAATTCTGGGCAGAACAGAAGAGAAAAGAAGGGATGCAAGGCATCACAGGGAGCTTTGCTGCCTGAGGCTTCATCTATCACGCAACTGCTGGCCTGCGACCTGAAGAGCTCTGGTCCCAGCTTCACCTTTCTTCTTGCCTTTCTCCCTGGGCTCCCGGAGTCCACCCCTGTCCCACTTGTCCCACTCAGGACAGCTAGTAGTATTTAGATTGAACAGAAGCATGATCGTCAAAAGGGCACTGACATAGGGCCCAATGGAGCTCTACTAGAGCACCCTATTTGTATGGATCTGGTCTAGGTCACTGGAGGCCACCCTACATCTCCTCTGTCACCCTGCAGATTTGGGATGGGTTTTGAGGTCAATGGTACTGACACTGGGGTGAAAGTTGCCTGGCCTGACCCACTTAAATAGTGGAGCTTTTCTCGTCAGCTCAAAAGGATTTGTACTGTAAGATTCCAACTCCAAGACCTGGTTATATTGACACAAAATCACCCTTTGAACCTAGGGAAGCAGGGCAGGGAGATGGAAGGGGCAGGGGCAGGGACAGGAATGGAAACAACCTCTTTTTTGGATATTTGCTCTTCACCTTCAGAAGATAGTGTCAAATCTGGGTGCACTTCCCCCCTCTTTAACCTACTTTGAGCCTTGAGCGCCACCCACTGGCTACCAGGCTGTACTTGATGTAGGAGCTGCCCTATGCAGGGGAAGCCAAGAGAAAGGGGCAAACGGTAGAGACCTCAGTAATGGCCCAAGGTCTTTGGAATATTTTTCCTCTCCAGCTCATAAAGGGGCTCAGGCCCTTTGGGTAAAGGAGGGTGGCTAGAAGAGCTTGAGTTCTCTTTCTGCTAATTATGGATGGACTGGGGACTCTCACTTAGTGATTACAATCCTGGAGCAAAGTGACACCACCAGCATTGTGCATTTATTTTATGAATTCTCCTATTTTGTAAAAGACTCTTTAAAAAAAAAATGAGTGACCAAACAGTTATATTACATCCCAGGAGAAAGAGTGGATTTTTTGATGGGCTCAGGGACTCCCACTTCTTAGAGTTTCTCCTTTACGGGATCTCAGTAGAATGTGATGGTTAAGAACGTAGGCTCTGGACTTGCACAGCTTAGGTACAGATGGCCCTGGGCAAGAATCTGTTTGTTCTGTAGGTATGTTCACCTATTGGTTGGGATTATTAGACAACCACGATGAAGAAAAGTAATAGATATATTTCCAATACATGGAAACGTGGTTGGACAAATCCAATCCTATGCTCATTTATTTAATACACACATATTGATTGCTTCCTATTTATTGTCCAGCGCTAGTCACTGGGAGATGATGACTGATTCAGATGTGGTCTTTGCCACCACCAAGAAGCTTGCAATCCAGGAGATGTCATTATAATAGCCAAGAGAGGACAAACCAACAAATATTTCTTGAATACCTACCATGTATTTACAAAAATTTTAGTAGAAGCTTTGGATGACAAAGACCTTTCTTTTAAGGCTTATTAAGCAAAAAAAAGAGAAAACAAAAGAAATTAACAAAGAGAAAAATAAAGATGACCACAGCTCTCCAGGACATTTAAAAAAATTAAGAGTAAATATTATATGCAACTTTAGGCAAATAAAGTTGAATTTTCTAAGGAAAATATAAGAAATTGTTAACAACGTCTATCTTTGGAAATGGAGATAAAGAATTTGAGGTAATAGAAATAGAGTTTTTTTCATTGTATAATCTTTTAATTTTTTTCCATTGATTGAGTTTTTACTATATGCATATACTCCTATTTTTAAAGGTTTTATTTATTGATTTTACAGAGAGAGGAGGCAGGGGAGCAAGAAGTATCAACTCATAGTTGCTTCACTTTAGTTGTTCATTGATTGATTGCTATATTTGCCTTGACTGAGTAAACACAGGGTTTTGAACTGGTGACCTCAGCATTTCAGCTTGATGCTTTATGCACTGTGCCACCACAGGCCAGCTGTATATATTCCTTTTTTTGAAAAAAGTTTGAACATGTGAAATTGCTGACATTTTTACTTACATTAATAGAAATTCATAAAATTCTACCTTCTCATTATAAAAGGTGAAGACTGGTATGCAGTAGTGAGTCAAGGCAGGGAGCTCGTGATGACTTGCAGATAAGAAGAGCTACGTGGCCAGACCTGTACGTTTGGATGACAAAGCTGTCAACAGTGGGAGAGATGGTGGAGAGTGAGCAAATCATGAGGATATAGTTCCTCAGCTCAGATGTGAGATATGATGAGGGTGGTGTGAGTGTGAATGAAACAAGAGAACAGCTGGGAAAGCCCTGGTGGAGAGAGGAGAGGAAGAATGAGCTTTCTGGTGGTCAAAGCTGTCACAGAGTTCAGGGGACAGGAAATAGACCCCACCCCTTAATGGGAGAGTGGCAAGGTCCTAGAAAATTTTGTGGGACTGGAAATAGTGTTGTGGCTATTTCTGAAAAAAATGTAGTCTTCCACAGCCACCTGAAGGGACACTGGATCGTTCTGTTTGAGTCATATGCCTGCCTGTGGTGAGAGTTTGGAGCTCGCAGAGTTGGGGGGCAATTCTACAAAGGAAATGATGCTTTGCAGGAAAGATAGAAAAGGAACATGCCTATTGCAGTGGAATGTGTAATACAACCATTAAAACGATGATATATAGGTACATGTGCTGACATGAAAAAATCTTCAGTTAGTTAATAAAAATGGAAGAAAAGGGACAATTTAGTTATAAGTCTTTTATGAAAAAGATGTATATAAATATTAATAATGAGTAAAACAATATTGGTTGCCTACTTCAAACTAGTCCCCAGAGGCGGATTCAGGTCGGTTGAGGCCCCGGTGCAGAAGAAAATATTGGGCCCCTTAAAACTTGGTGTCATTAAAAAAAAAAGTGCCAAGTTGGGGTTTTGCGGGCACTTCAGAAGTCGGGGCCTTCGGTGCGCGCCTGGTGTGCCTGCCGTTAAATCCACCTCAACTAGTCCCCTTTTCCTTTATTATCCCAGCCTTAATCTTCTTGTCAGCCCGAAACCCAGGTATGGTGAACAGGATGTATGGGGAAGTCTGCAGTAAATGTTTGAGCAAGATTTTCTTCTCTGATAAGGAGAGATTTACAGAAGGAACCTCGCCTTTCTTCTCTCCCTCCTTCCATGTCTTCCTTCCTTCTTCTGTGACTGCTTTTAACACATCATAGTTTCAGAATCTAATGTTTAAAGCTGTGTCAGTCAGCCTGACCAGGCAGTGGCACTGTGGCTAGAGCGTCAGACTGGAACGTGGAGGACTCAGGTTCAAAACCCCAGGGTTGCCAGCTTGAACACAGGCTCATCTGGTTTGAGCAAGGCTCACTAGCTTGAGCCCAAGGTTGCTGGCTGGAGCAAAGGGGTCACTCAGTCTGCTGTAGCCCCTCAGTTGAGGCACATATGAGAAGGTAATCAATGAACAACTAAGATGCCGCAACCAAGAATTGATGCTTCTCATCTCTCTCCCTTACTGTCTGTCTGTCTGTCTCTGACTCTCTCTGTCTCTGCCAAACACACAAAAATAGGAAGTTACAAAGCTGTGTCAGTCATTTTGCAATTACCAGTGGAAAGCAAGAAAATTTGCAGGAAAGTGGAAGCAGAGGCTGTACGTTATCGAGCCACAGGACTATCAACCTGTTTTGATGATACAGGGATATGTTTTTACACATATGTTTTGTGTGATATCTCACATCCTTATTTTTAAAAACTACTGTTACTTTTGTATTATGTATCTTTCAAAAGAAAAAACTATTCTGACGTTGTCTGGGTAGCTCAGTTGGTTACAGTGCCCTCCCCATATGCCAAGGTTGCATATAAAGAGGGGCAAATATGCAGCGATGAAAAATGATCTGACTTCGGGTGATGGGCACACAACACAACCAACAGTTCAAATGCTGAAGAAATGTTTATCTGAAACCCATGTACTCATATTGATCAATGTTTCCCCATTAAATTTAATTTTCAAAAGAAAACATAGAGGAAAACTTCATATTGCCCTTGGATTTGGCAATTATTTCTTGGATATGACACCAAAATCATAAATAACAAATAAAAAATATATAAAATATCTACATCAAAAATTTTAATTTTCTCCTGACCTGAAATGCTGGTCGCTGGTTCAAAACCTTGACTTGCCCGGTCAAGGCCCATAGAGGAAGCAACTACTATGAGTTGATGCTTCATGCTTTGCTCCTCCTCTTTCTCACTCTCTTTCTCCTCTCTCTTAAAAGCAATCAACAAATTAAAAAAAAAACAAACGCTGAACAATATAAAAACCTAACAACTTAGTTTTAAAAGAAGAAAGGATGAGTAGATATTTCTCCCCAAAAGATATACAAATGGACAACAGGCTTATGAGAAGTTACTCAACATTGCAAATCTTTAGAAAAAGGCAAATCAAAACCACAATAAGCTATTATCTCACACTCATTAGGATGGCTATTATCAATAAAACAGAAAGTAACAAGTGCTGACAAGAATATAGAGAATTAAAATCCCTGTGTACTGCTACTCGGAACAGAAAATGATGCAGCCACTATAGAAGAAAGAGTGGTGAGTCCTCAAAAATTAAAGATAGAATTACCATATGATCTAGTAATCCCATATCTTGTACGTAACCAAGAAGATTGGAAGCAGGGACTTAAACAGTTATTTGTACACTTATATTTACAGTAGGATTATTTACAATAACTGAAAGGTGAAAGCAGTCCAGTGTCCGTCATCAGCTGAATGGATAAAAACATGTGATATATACATACAACAGAATATTTTTCAGCCTACAAAAGGAAGGAAATTCAGACAGATGGTATAACATGGATGAACCCTGAGAACATTTTGCTAAGTGAAATCAGGCAGTCACAACAGGACAGATACTGCATTTTCCCCTGAGTACTAGGGTAGTCAAATTTATGGAGATAGAAAGTACAATAGTGGTTGCTGGGGTCTGGTGGGGGAGGAAATGTAGAATTTGTGTAGAATGAGTACAGAGTCTCAGCTATGGAAGATGAAAAATGTTCTGGGTGTGGATGGGCCCACCAGGTCAATATACTTAATGCCACTGAACTGTAAACTAAAAAAATAGTTAAAATGATAAATTTTATGTTACATATATTTTACCACATAGAAAAAAGCAAAACTTTAATTACTGTATAAAACAAAATTTTAAGTCGAATAATAAATTAGACTAACCCACAAGAATGCAACATATTAAACAAGTGGTAAAAAAAAATCCATGAAAAAAATGAAACAGGAAAAGCATAGCCATAGTAACTCAGAAATAAAATTCTGCACGTATGATTTGGTGTAATTACAATAAATCACTATCATATTGACTCATACATACAACACTCAGATATTTATAATCTAGTTTGTCTTTGCCAATTTAAAAAATTCTGATTAAACATCTCGACGTCAGAGAAATGGCACCGTAAGGAGCGATACCGTAAAATCTCCCCCCAAATTCAACAAGATCTTCAACCAGAGACAGAAAAATCTATCCTTGGAGCCTCCAGCAGTTCCACACTAAACGCAAAGGTATGATGGAGCAAAAAATTGACTAAATATATAATCAACCCCAAAGGAAATAAGATGGAGGAAGAAACACTCCGCCTTCCTCACTAACCTAAATAAGGGCTGCTTTTACTGGGAACTGAGAGTATAGGAACTAAGGTGGGCATAGGCTGTGAATAGTACCAGCCTGCAGCATGGACATCCAAGCCAAGGAAAAACTGTGCTTGTGGCAACCCAGTCAACACAAGCTAATGCTCACACCAAATCCAGACTAAGAGAAACAAGTGGGGCAGCCATCCGCCCCCATCTCCTGGTTGGCATACAGATAGTATGCGAAAGATTCCTCCTAGAGTTCTGGGAGTGGGCGCCCATGTTACAGGACAGAGGGGCAGAGTCAGAGGCCTTTGCGTAGGCTGTGACCGGAGTCTCAGTGTCACTGACCCTGCGCCCGGAAAACGGCACGCAAAAGCGAGATTCCCTACACTTGAACTTCTCCAGGCAAGTGGGGCTCCTCACCCAGCTATACAAGCTAACAGACCCATGAAGGATTAGCTTCACCCACAGTCTGCTTGCCTCCCAACTG
The DNA here is from genome assembly GCF_036850765.1 of Saccopteryx bilineata. NCBI lineage: Eukaryota > Metazoa > Chordata > Mammalia > Chiroptera > Emballonuridae > Saccopteryx > Saccopteryx bilineata. The sequence continues at coordinate 355,310,433 of NC_089491.1, read as the reverse complement.
ACCTATGTGACCCTAACTGACAAGATCTCTCTCAGGTCAGCAATCTAAGACAAGAGGGGAGATATTTTTTAGTACCTCTTGTTATGCTATACACATAGGGATGCGGGCAACTTCTGATTGGCAGAGCTTGCATACTCAGGGCTATAGGTTACAAAAAGGGATTTGGCAGCTTGTAAGTCCTTCTGCTTTGCAAACAGTGACTAGGGCATCTTCTACCCAGCCAAGACAGGTTACAAAGTGCCAAAAGCCTGGGGAAAGGGGTCCCACAGAGTGCTGAGGCATTCGGGACATGCTGAGAGGAGCATAGAAAGGCACCTTGAGCCTGACCTGTGGTGGCGCAGTGGATAAAACGTTGACCTGGAAATGCTGAGGTCACCGGTTCAAAACCCTGGGCTTGCCTGGTCAAGGCACATATGGGAGTTGATGCTTCCAGCTCCTCCCCCCCTTCTCTCTCTCTGTCTCTCTCTCCTCTCTGTCTCTCCTCTCTAAAAAAATGAATAAATTTTAAAAAAAAAGAAAGAAAGGCACCTTGAAAACAATTGGCTCCCAGCCCCGCCTGATTATGCTAGTGGCTTTGACTGATTGAGCTTTACCCAGAGCCCTACATTGAATGGGAATAGAGTGGGGATTTGCCAGCTCTTTGAGCCTCTTACTCTCCAGGCAGAGGCAGAAGCCACCCCATTGCTGGATCATCAGGCTGCTAATTCAGGAAGGAAAGACCAGACTCAAATTATTCAGAGAGAGGCTCTGGGAAAATGGACTCTCTCATTATCAGAGCCTGCAAATGGTAATGAGCCTCGACTGCCAATGAGACTGAAGCCCAATATAGGACATCGCCATAGAGACTTATCAACTGCAAATCTCTACCTAAATGGGCCAAAGGGGCAAAACCCAGGATACAGAGTCACTGACCAGGAAGAAGGAGAGAAAAAAAAGAGCAAGAAGACAACCTATCAAAATCAAGAATAATCCACAGACTTTATAACCTATCCCATTTTATTATATTTGTTCGTTTGTTTCTCTTATCTTCTTGTCTTGATTATTTTCTTCCTTTTCCAATTTGGTCATTTAATTCTCTGCCAGTCTTACTCTCTCCTCTCCTTGAACTACACTACCCATAAGTGTTACATCTCTCATTATCTTTCCTTTCCTCTTCCTTTCTCTCTATGAGGGTTACACTCCAAAACCCTTAACTCTCTCTCTCCTTTTGTTCTTTTCTTTTTTCTTTTTGTGTTTCCTCTTTCTTTTTTTCTCCTTCTATATCAGTTTCTTCTTTTATCCTCTACTTTTCCTCTCACTCAATCCTCAAACACGAACAAATTATTTTATCTGGGACTCAAATTTTTCTTTGTGGCACTCTGGGGTTTTTTTACTTTGCTTTTTTAACTCAATAGCAGTGCTCCCAACCCTGGTTCTCCATTTTATTTAGTTTTTGCTCCACTAAATACAATAATAATTTTTAAATTTTTTTCTATTTTTCCTGTTTCCCTCTTATTCCTCTCATTATATCTTTTAGTTAACCATCAACTAAAAGCAAGTCATTTTATTCTTGACCCAAATTTTTCCTTTTTTGCATTTTGTGGGTCCATAACCCCTTTTTTGCCCCTTTATCCCTTCTCCCCAACTCAGGCCCTCCATTATAGGTAGTTTTTGTTCTATTTAGCACAATATAATTCACAGCTCACCACAAGATTTTCTCAGGAAGGAAGGGAGAAGAGAGGAGTGAAAGAAGGAAAAAGAAAAAAAAAGAAAAATAATAATTTTTTTAATTTATTTTTTTAACTTTTCATTCTTTATTAATTCTCATTAGTACTATTAACAAAACCACCCTCAGATGCCACTAAGGAAAAGGAAATCAAATATCATGGATACAAAAGACAGAGAGGGGCCCTGGCGGGTTGGTTCAGCATTGGCCTGGCGTGCGGGGGACCCGGGTTTGATTTCCAGCAAGGGCACATAGGAGAAGCACCCATTTGCTTCTCCACCCCCCCTCCTTCCTCTCTGTCTCTCTCTTCCCCTCCTGCAGTGAGGCTCCATTGGAGCAAAGATGGCCCGGGCGCTGGGGGTGGCTCCTTGGCCTCTGCCCCAGGCACTAGAGTGGCCCTGGTTGCGGCAGAGTGATGCCCCAGAGGGGAAGAGCATCGCCCCCTGGTGGGCAGAGCGTCGCCCCTGGTGGGCATGCCAGGTGGATCCCGGTCGGCACATGCGGGAGTCTGTCTGACTGTCTCTCCCCATTTCCAGCTTTGGAAAAATACACACACACAAAAAAAAAAGACAAAGAGGTAGCACAGATAGATAAGGAAAAATCTATGGAGAAAAATATTAATATATTAGAAACCTTGGAGCTAAATGACAGAGAATTTAAAATAGAAATCCTAAAAATACTCAGAGATATACAAGAAAACACAGAAAGGCAATTTAGGGAGCTCAGAAAACAACTCAATGAACACAAAGAATATATTGCCAAGGAAATTGAAACTATAAAAACAAATCAAACAGAGATGAAAAACTCAATTCATGAGCTGAAAAACGAGGTAACAAGCTTAGCTAAGAGAACAGGCCAGATAGAAGGTAGGACTAGTGAAATAAAAGACAAGCAACTTGAGGCACAACAGACAGAAGAAGAAAGAGACTCAAAAATTTAAAAAAATGAGATATCCCTACAAGAATTATCTGACTCCATCAGAAAGAATAACATAAGAATAATAGGTATATCAGAGGGAGAAGAGAGAGAAAATGGAATGGAGAACATACTCAAACAAATAATAGATGAGAACTTCCCAAGCCTGTCGAAGAACTAAAGCCTCAAATTAAAGAAGCAAACAGAACTCCGAGTTTTCTTAACCCCAACAAACCTACTCCAAGGCACATCATCATGAAATTGGCACAAACCAATGGCAAAGAAAAAATTCTCAAGGCAGCCAGGAAAAGAAGAATACAACATATAAAGAAAGGCCCATTAGATTATCATCAGATTTCTCAGCAGAAACTCTACAATCTAGAAGAGAGTGGACCCCAATATTTAAAATCCTGAGAGAGAGGAACTTTCAGCCAAGAATACTATACCCATCAAAGCTATCCTTCAAATATGAAGGAGAAATAAAAACATTTACAGATACAGAAAAGATGAGGAAATTTATCATCAGAAAACCCCCACTCCAGGAATTACTAAAGGGGGTTTCCAACCAGATACAAAGAACAAAACAAAACAAAACCACAAGGAAAAGTTCCACCAAGAACACAATAAGACCAAATTTAAACTGTGACAACAAAAACAAACAAAAAAAAGGGGGGGGGAGAGGACGGGAATTAACAGTAACAAAGGATGATGGAGTACAGAAGTACTCACAAGATAGTGCATTACAATGAAGAGGGTAGGAACCCTTTTCATTATTTAATGGTAACCACCCTTGAAAAAACCACCACAGAAGCACATGAGATAAAAAAGATAGCAACAGAGGAAAGAAGTATGGAATACAACCAAAAAAAAAACAAATGATAGAAAAACAAAAGAGAAGAATCAAACAAGACACAAAACAAAAGAGAAGAATCAAACAAGACACAAAACAAACAGAAAGCAATGTATAAAATGGCAATAGGGAACCCACAAGTGTCAATAATTACACTAAATGTAAACGGATTAAACTCACCAATAAAAAGGCACAGAGTAGCAGAATGGATTAAAAAAGAAAATCCAACTGTATGCTGCCTACAAGAAACTCATCTAAGCAACAAGGATAAAAACAAATTCAAAGTGAAAGGCTGGAAAACAATACTCCAAGCAAATAACATCCAAAAAAAGCAGGCATAGCAATACTCATATCTGATAATGCTGACTACAAGACAGCAAAAGTACTCAGAGAAAAAAAATGGTCATTTCATAATGATTAAGGGGACACTGAATCAAGAAGACATAACAATCCTTAATATATATGCACCAAACCAAGGAGCACCAAAACATAAGACAGCTACTTATTGACCTAAAAACAAAAATTGACAAAAATACAATTATACTTGGAGAACTCAATACATTGCTGATGGCTCTAGATCGGTCATCCAAACAGAGAATCAATAAAGATATATTGGCCTTATACAAAACACTAGACCACCTGGATATGATAGACATCTACAGGACATTTCACCCCAAAGTGACAGAGTATACCTTTTTCTCTAGTGTACATGGATCATTCTCAAGAATTGACCATATTTTGGGCCACAAAAATAACATCAGCAAATTCAGAAAAATCAAAGTTGTACCAAGCATATTTTGTGATCATAAAGCCTTGAAACTAGAATTCAACTGCAAAAAAGAGGAAAAAAATTCACAAAAATGTGGAAACTAAATAACATGCTTTTAAAAAATGAATGGGTCAAGAAGAAATAAATGCAGAGATCAAAAGATATATAAAGACAAATAAAAATGACAATACAACATATCAGAATCTCTGGGATGCAGCAAAAGCAGTGATAAGAGGGAAGTTCATATCACTTCAAGCCTTTATGAACAAACAAGAGAGAGCCCAGGTGAACCACTTAACTTCACACCTTAAGGAACTGGAAAAAGAAGAACAAAGACAACCCAAAACCAGCCGAAGAAAGAAGATAATAAAAATTAGAGCAGAAATAAATGAAATAGAGAACAAAAAATGATAGAAAATTTTACTAGAACAAGGAGCTGGTTCTTTGAAAAGATTAACAAAACAGACAAACCTTTACCAAGGAAAAAAGAGAAAGGACTCATATAAACAAAATCCAAAATGAAAGAGGAGAAATCACCACGGACACTGTAGATATACAAAGAATTATTGTAGAATACTCTGAAAAACTTTATGCCACTAAATTCAACAACCTAGAAGAAATGGATAAATTCCTAGAACAATACAACCTTCCTAGACTGAGTCAAAAAGAAGCAGAAAGCCTAAACAGACCAATTAGGAGGGAAGAAATAGAAAAAACTATTAAAAACCTCCCCCAAAATAAAAGTCCAGGTCAGACGGTTATATTAGTGAATTCTATCAAACATTCAAAGAAGACTTGGTTCCTATTCTACTCAAAGTCTTCCAAAAAATTGAAGAAGAAGCAATACTTCCAAACACATTTTATGAGGCCAACATAACCCTCATACTGAAATCGGGCAAGGACAGCACAAAAAAAGAAAATTACAGACCAATATCTCTAATGAATACAGATGCTAAAATACTAAACAAAATACTGGCAAATCGAATACAACAACATACTAAAAAAAATAATACATCATGATCAAGTGGGATTCATCCCAGAATCTCAAGGATGGTTCAACATACGTAAAACAGTTAACGTAATACACCATATCAACAAAATAAAGAACAAAAACCACATGATCTTATCAACAGATGCAGAAAAGATCTGCATCTTTTACTGAATAGATGCATTTGATAAAATACAACACAATTTTATGTTTAAGACTCTCAACAAAATGGGTAGAGAAGGAAAATATCTCAACATGATAAAGGCCATATATGATAAACCATCAGCTAACATCATATTAAATGGCACTAAACTGAAGGCTTTCCCCCTTAAATCAGGAACAAGACAGGGTTGTCCACTCTCTCCACTCTTATTTAATGTGGTGCTAGAAGTTCTAGCCAGAACAATCAGACAAGACAAAGAAATAAAAGGCATCTATATCGGAAAAGAAGAAGTAAAGGTATCACTTTTTGCAGATGACATGATCCTATACATCGAAACCCCAAAGAATCTACACAAAGACTACTAGAAACAATAAGCCAATACAGTAAGGTCGCAGAATACAAAATTAACATACAAAAGCCCATAGCCTTTCTATATGCCAACAATAAAACATTTGAGAATGAACTCAAAAGAATAATCCCCTTCACGATTGCAACAAAAAAAATAAAATACCTAGGAATAAACATAACAAAGAATGTAAAGGACTTATATAAAGAAAACTAGAAAGCATTGTTAAGGGAAATCGAAAAAGATATAATGAGATGGAAGAATATTCCTTGTTCTTGGATAGGAAGAATAAATATAATCAAGATGGCCATATTACCCAAAGCAATATACAAATTTAATGCAATTTCCATCAAAATTCCAATGAAATTTTTTAAAGAAATGGAGCAAAAAATCATCAGATTTATATGGAACTATAAAAAACCCCGAATAGCCAAAACAATCCTAAAGAAAAAGAATGCAGCTGGGGGCATTACAATACCTGACTTCAAACTATATTACAGAGCCACGACAATCAAAACAGCATGGTATTGGCAGAAAAATACACATTAAGACCAATGGAACAGAATAGAAAGTCCAGAAATAAAACCACATATATATGGTCAAATAATTTTTGCTAAAGGGGCCAACAACACACAATGGAGAAAAGAAAGCCTCTTCAACAAATGGTGCTGGAAAAACTGGAAAGCTATACGCAAAAGAATGAAACTCGACTACAGTTTGTTCCCTTGTACTAAAATTAATTCAAAATGGATCAAAGACCTAAATATAAGACCTGAAACAATAAAGTACATAGAAGCAGACATAGGTTCTAAATTCATGGACCTTGGTTTTAAAGAACATTTTATGAATTTCACTCCAAAGGCAAGGGAAGTGAAGCCAAAAATAAATGAATGGGACTACATCAGACTAAAAAGTTTTTGCTCAGCAACAGAAACTGACAACAAAATAAACAGACAGCCAACTAAACGGGAAATGATATTTTCAAACAACAGCTCAGATAAGGGCCTAATATCCAAAATATACAAAGAACTCATAAAACTCAACAACAAACAAACAAACAATCCAATAAAAAATGGGAAGAGGACATGAACAGACACTTCTCCCAGGAAGAAATACAAATGGCCAACAGATACATGAAAAGATGCTCATCTTCATTAGTTATTAGAGAAATGCAAATCAAAACTGCAATGAGATACCACCTCACACCTGTTAGATTAGCTATTATTAAAAAGACAGGTAATAGCAAATGTTGGAGAGGCTGTGGAGAAAAAAGAACCCTTATTCACTGTTGGTGGGAATGTAAAGTACTACAACCATTATGGAAGAAAGTATGGTGGTTCCTCAAAAAACTGAAAATAGAACTACCTTATGACCCAGCAATCCCTCTACTGGGTATATACCCCAAAAACTCAGGAACATTGATACATAAAGACACATGCAGCCCCATGTTCATTGCAGCATTGTTCACAGTGGCCAAGACATAGAAACAACCAAAAAGCCCTTCAATAGAAGACTGGATAAAGAAAATGTGGCACATATACGCTATGGAATACTACTCAACCATAAGAAATGATGACATCGGATCATTTACAACAAAATGGTGGGATCTTGATAACATTATACAGAGTGAAATAAGTAAATCAGAAAAAAACAAGAACTGCATTATTCCATATGTAGGTGGGACATAAAAACGAGACTAAGAGACATTGACAAGAGTCTGGTTGATGGGGGGGGGGGGGGAGAAGGGAAGCTGGAGGGGGAGGGGCACAAAGAAAACTAGATAGATGATGACAGAGGACAATCTGACTTTGGGTGATGGGTATGCAACATAATTGAATGACAAGATAACCTGGACATGTTTTCTTTGAATATATGTACCCTGATTAATTGATGTCACCCCATTAAAATTAATAAAAGTTTATAAAAAAATAAAAATAAAAAATCTTACATATTATGGTATTTATTTTAAAAACTTAAGTAACAGGGTAAAAGTTCAGAACTTGTGGACTATATCAGCATCAGAGCAATTTATTTCGTGATTGTAGGTTGGTTGGTACAAGGATATATACTGTATATTCTCATATGACTCTTCTAAGAATTGGTTAGTTTAGGATAGGAAATAGAACAGGTAAGGATTTGGTGAGGCTTGAAGGAGATGTGGATATGTAGCACTTCCTCTGCCCACCGAACCCCAGGGTCTCCAAATGAAACAGAAGAATAGCCAGAGGTCAATGAACTTTAACATGAATATCTGGAGGAAAAGGCAACGATTTTTTTGATATCATTTTGGGTCAGGGCACAGATTGCTGTGCCAGCAACACAGGTAAAAGACAAAAGTCAAAGCATCACAGGCTTTGACAATCATGATCAGTGAGGAAAAAACTAGGGATTTAAGAATCAACATGTCATAAAGAAACATTACGGGAAGTTTCAGTAGAAATCTGAAGACAAAAGCTAACATCCAGAGGGTCAAATAGAGAATGGGTGATTATGATATGAATCAGTGAGTGTCCATGACATTTTGGGAATCATCACCTGCATTTTTGGTGCCTTTGGGGACATCTCTTCTTTGAAATTGAATGGTTTTGTGTGTGTGTGTATGACAGAGACAGAGAGAGTCAGAGAGAGGGACAGAGAGACAGGAAGGGAGAGAGATGAGAACCATCAATTCTTCCTTGCAGCACCCTAGTTGTTCATTGATTGCTTTCTCATATGTGCCTTGACTGGGGGGCTACGGCAGACTGAATGACCCCTTGCTCAAGCCAGAGGCTTTGGGCTCAAGCTGGTGAGCATTGCTCAAACAAGATGAGGCAGCGTTCCAGCTGGTGACCTTGAGGTTCGAACCTGGGTCCTCTGTGTCCCAGTCCAAGGCTCTATTTTCTGCGCAACCACCTGGTCAGACAAACTTGAATGTGTTTATATATAAAAAGTAGCATAGCACTATCTCCCTCACTGAGTTTTTGTAAGGATTAGATAAAAGGTATTTGTGGTTTTTTTCCTGCCAGAAAAGTGAAACTTTTGAGAGTGCTGATGGAGCTTAAATCATACAATTAGGAGAATCAATCTATTTCTTTCTACTTACAACAACTGCTGTGAAGGTGATGATGGCAAAAAATTGAACTTGTTAGTGGTCACCCAAAGGTTCTGTCTTTATGCTGCTCAATCAATGGTCAAATGATTTGAATTGTTCTGTATCATAAAATGGGAAAATTTTTTGTTTTTCAATAATAATAGAAATAGAAATGAGGAGGGGGAGCATAGAGAGAGTGACTAGAAGTAAACAAAGGAAAGAGAGAATGAGATACCTAAGCAACATGGTGCTGGGGGGTAAAGGGGAGAGGACTAGGAATAAAGAGAGCTGAGGGAAATTCTGTCGTCAGGAACAGCCGTAAAACATTTGGAAATATACACGCCTTATAGTGAGTGTCACCATCCTGGCTGTATTAGGTGGTGAAATCATCCTTCACTTCATTCTGTCAAATTTCAGAAACTTGTGTGACTGCATGAGCAATAACATTCTGGGAGGGATACCTTTTAAAGTTAGGCCATCAGGGCAAAGCAGAGACCAGTACCAGCAGGAAAGTAATGAGCTACGTTGAGAAAATAATAAGGGGAAGATATTAGAACAAGAGGTAATGAAGTGGTGAATGGAGGTAGAAAAAAACCCTCATGGAAACAGACATCAGTATGGTGACCACCAGAGAGAAAAGGGGCTGGGGCAGGTGGAAGACGGTGTAAGCGGATAAATACCATTGGAAGGAGAGTAGACTTCGGATGGTGAAGCACAACGCAAATCACAGATGATGTACTGCAGAAATGTATGCTTGATACCTATATAATTTTATTAACCAATGAAACTCCAATAAATTCAGTTAAAAAAAGCTAATGAACATAAATGTAAATAAAGCTTGGAAGTATAAGCAGAAATCCGCCCTCCCCCCCCCAAATTGAGTAATCTCTGCCCCCTCTGCAGCCTGTGTGGGCTGCATTCTCATTTGGAATTTAACCTTGTCTACGCAGGATGCAAAGAGAAATCAGAGAAAGCCTGGTGGCGCCAGCCTGACTCAGCTCTGGGACTGTGACACCCGGGTCCCTGAGAAGAAGAGTAGATCTAGTATCAGGGGCTATGAAGAGGAGTGGGGTGAACACAGGAATTGTGAGATGGGAAACCCCCTCAATAAGCCTACACAGAATGTTCTATGCCTTCCTTGCTTCTGTTAGGGAGGAAGAGTCTCCTTGTCCATCCAATGCCAGTTCTTCCATGTATGGTTGAATTTCATCCTCCCACTACAATCATATCCATTCTTCAACTCTGCCTTCTGTATCCTGCATCTTCAATATTTCTCTACTAGGTCTTTGCCATCCACATATCCTCAAACCTATTCCATCCCACAGAGAATTCCTGCCTTAATCTACACCTCTTGCTGCACCTGGCCCTTTTTCTCTATAACATTAACATGACTTTCTTATATTCATCTTTCCTGACGTTCATTCATTATTTATACAGTTGTAAGAATTTTCAGTGTCATTTTATCGATCACAACACCATGTTCAAATATTCTACTGACACAAAAGATTTGTAGTGAGAGGCAACAGTCCCCAGCCCCCCCAACCCCAGATCAATGTTCTTTATGGTTCATGTGTTGCACTTGTTTCTGAAATCACTCTTATTAAACTATGTCTCATTGTCTTCTCTCTTTCCATTTCTTGCAATGTATATGTTGATGAAAAGGTTGTTTGTCTCCTCAAATGGATCTTCCTGGTTATTTTCTGGTGGTGTTATCATTTTTCTTGTTCCCCTCTACTTCTTACACATTGGTAGTTTTATCTATAGATTCTGTGAGAATCACTAACAGTTTTATATTTCAAGATACCTTCATAATCGCCACCAAATATTTCTACCAGACATACGTAATCACTGGCAATGGTTATTTTTGTGAATTTTGCCACCACAGATAACCACCATTTCCTAGATGTATCATTTTGTCAGGGGCCACGAACTGTTGCTATTACACCTCCATCATTCCTGCTTCATTCATTACCTGGAATATACCTAAAACGTGAAATATTGCATAAAGTTGTCTGGATTAGAAGTTAGCAAGGTAAGGTATAAGGGATATATTGAAGAGAGGTACTCAGTTCCACGTGAAGGACTTTTTCTTGTGGTGGCTTTTCCTAGATGTTCAGTGGCCACTGTACTCATGCAGAGTGAAGACCCACCAGGGCAGAGAACCTGGAATAATAGGCTTGCTGCTGTAGAATCAGAGTCATGGAAAGGTGTAGGGCATGCTCTATCATAACTCAGGGATTGACCTTCTTAATGTGTTCAGAACTTCCTGCTGGGCTATATTTATGTTCTACCCTTTTCTTGCTTTTCTTTACCGTAGCATTAACAGCAGGTTTGACTGTGGCAACCACATCACCACGCCTTCCTGGAGTCTTAGGTTTTATCTTATATTTATTAGGCAGCTTTCAGAAGGGGTTAGGCAGTTAACACATGTCATTCTATTGGGGTTGTCAATCTGCTATGGCCCTGAGTGCCCTTAGGTCATCCTTGGGGTATGTCAGAGTCCTGACAGTTTTTTTGTTTGTTTGTTTGTTTTTTGTTTTTTTTTTCTTGAGAGAGGGAGAGGGAGAGAGAGACAGGAATACTGAGCTGCTTCTGTATAAGCCCTGACATGACCGGGAAATCGAACTGTCAACCTCTGTGTTCTGGGATGATGCTCCAACCAACTGAGCTATCGGGCCAAGACTTACTTTTTATTGAATTTTGAGGGAAAGAGATGAGAGAGAGAGGGGAGATGGAATGGAAGCATCTGTTGTTCCACCTAGTCATACATTCCTTGGTTGCTTCCCATGCGTGACCTGACCAGGGATCAAACTCGCAACCGGGGATTGAAGAGCAGTTCAGGATGATGCTCTTAAACAACTCAACTAACTGGCTAGGGCCACATGACTGCTCTTTACTTGGGTGATTTATGAAGGTTGTTTCTGTAGTGAGCAGCCATGAGAGATGAGGCAATATTCCTGTAGACAAAGAAGGGACATAAATCTGCTTACCATAAAAGTAGTGAGTCCCCAACCTCAGTGGTTTCCTCCTATAATGCAGCCTGCTGTGTGTGCTGTCATCTATCTAGAACCACGTACATCACTCTCTGGGACTTGGGAGGGCATGAGGACCTGATGTGAATATAAACTATGGCTGTTGCTTTTGCTCTGATTAGTAGGGTCCCCTTTGTTACTGAACTTGAAGTTTTGTGTCTTCTGCCACCCCCACCACCAACTCCCGCCCAAAGAGCAACTGACTACTTGCCTACTCTTTAATTTGTGTAAATCCCTGTTTTTGAAAATTATACCCATCTTATTGGCAAAATTAAAAAGTAATATCTTTCTATACTGGTATAAAGATGCAGAGAAAAGGGCCTGCTGGGACCATGCTATAGCCTTTCTAGGAAGCATTTTGACAGTAATATACGTTGGTGTATACTTATTATCAAACTCATTGAATTGCATACATCAAATATGTGCAGATTTTACATATCAAGCATACCTCAAGAAAGTGATTTTCAAAATAAATAACAAGCAATATAAAATATATACATTCATTTTAGTCTGAAATCTCATTTCTGGGAGTCTATCCTCTAAATATAAGGGTACATAGAGTACACATTCAAAGATGTTCTTCAAAGCACTCATCATTCCCTGGCTGGTTGGCTCAGTGGTAGAGTGTCGGCCTGGCGTGCGGGGAACCCGGGTTCGATTCCCGGCCAGGGCACATAGGAGAAGCGCCCATTTGCTTCTCCACCCCCCCCCCCTTCCTCTCTGTCTCTCTCTTCCCCTCCCGCAGCCAAGGCTCCATTGGAGCAAAGATGGCCCGGGAGCTGGGGATGGCTCCTTGGCCTCTGCCCCAGGCACTAGAGTGGCTCTGGTCGCAGCAGAGCGACGCCCCAGAGGGGTAGAGCATCGCCCCCTGGTGAGCAGAGCATCGCCCCTGGTGGGGGTGTCGGGTGGATCCTGGTCGGGCGCATGCGGGAGTCTGTCTGACTGTCTCTCCCCGTTTCCAGCTTAAGAAAAATACCCCCCCCCAAAAAAACAAAAACAAACAAACAAACAAAAAAAACAAAAACAAAAAAAAACCATCAAAGCACTCATCATATTAATACTGAATACCCATCCAAAGATAATCCATAAAGTTAGCTGAAGACATAACCATCTTGTATTGGTGACTGTGGAAAGCAACTTCTAAGAAACAAAGGTGTCATTTTTGTGGAAGAAATGACCCAAACCATATGAAAGAATCCTATTAACAGAAAGGAGGGGACAAGCAGAAACAGTAGATATGACATTGGTTACCTGTCTTGGGATGGGGGTGTGGGTAGAAAAGGGAGAAAAGGAATACATTAGCTACTTCGAGGTGGGTGGACAACAAACTTGTATTACAGGAGATACTCTTATTCCTGAATTCTGGAATGTTCCTCAAGAAAGGCCTTCTCTGGCCTACAATAACAACCCCAATATCTGTTCGGCAACCAGACCTGGTAGGTGAAGAGACAGGGGTACATTCGCCCAGGGGCACCAGGCACTGCCAGCAGGAAAAGGGACTGGCCCCCGGGACCCCTTTAGAAAATGGTATTAAAACGGAAGGGGTGCTTAGACCGGGATGGGGGTGGGCTGGCAATAGGGGGTGGGGACGGAGAGTCTAGAAGGAAAACTCTAGTGGATTCGCCCTGCCCCTCTTCATGTGTTCCCACACCCAGGCTCAGCTCCTCATCTTTCGCCAAGCCCACTGCTCAGCCCCGCGCTGGCAGGGCAGTCCGCCTTTCCCCGCCCTATGGGCTAATCCCAGGCTCTGGTTTGTGTGGGGTGGGGACCAATCCTGCAGTGGGCGGCGCACAGAGCCCTGCTTTATTAAGCCCTGGACTTGTCCTGCAGGCGATAAGACGAAGCTTGGCCGCGGAGTCTTTGGTATCAGTAACCGAACCTCTGACACCCAGGCGAGCCCACCCGCTACCATGGGTCGCTACCGCATCCGCGTGGCCACCGGATCCTGGCTCTGGTCCGGATCTTTCAACCGCGTGCAGCTGTGGCTGGTCGGGGCGCGCGGGGAGGCGGAGCTGGAGCTGCAGCTGCGCCCAACGTCGGGCCAGGTGGACGGGGAAGGCGGGGACTCAGCCGGGTCCGGGGCTGGGCCAGCGGCGTGAGGGCGGGCGGGACTTGGAGGCTGGCACCAGAGACGGCGCTGCGGTGCCGACTGGGACTTCCAGGGAGAAGGGACGACTGCCCGGTGGGTGAGGGTCAGAGCCAGGCCCGAGCCGGGCTCAACCCCTTTGCCCCTCCTTTTGACCGTTACCTCCCCTCCTTTACCAAGTGACCTCAGGCCTGTGTCATTATGGAATCTGTGCTCCAAGGGGGTTAGGTTTTCTGAGAGCTCGAAGGCGGCGACGGCTCAGGTGATGGAGGGCGCAGGAGATGCTGCTCAGCCTTCAGTTCAGGACACTGCGCGCCTCGCCCCGCGCCCCTCGGCCCGGTCCTCCCGGTGCTGTGGGACCTCCTGGTGGTGTTGGGAGGAGGGAATGCTGGAGGCTTTGTCACCAGAGTCCACAGAAGACCCCCTCCCCCAGGGAACACGGCCTGTCCAGGGTCCCCGCTACCAAGTCTCAGCGGGTTCCGGTCCCCACAGGTGGAGGAGTTCGAGCACGACGTTCCGGACGACTTGGGGCCCCTGCAGTTCGTGAAGTTGCGCAAACACCACTCCCTGGTGGACGACGCGTGGTTCTGCGACCGCATCACCGTGCGGGGCCCCGGGGCCAGCGCGGATGAGGCCGCCTTCCCGTGCTACCGCTGGGTACAGGGCGAGGGCGTGCTGACCCTGCCCGAGGGCACCGGTGAGGGCCGCTCAGGGAAGTGGGCGCAGGGTCTCGGGACTCCTGGGGGTGGGGCGGGAGGCAGGGGACAGCACTGAGGAAGGGCCAAAGGGCTTGACAAAGTGGCTGCTCCGCAGGTGAAGGGTGGAGAAGACAGGAAGTGGGGGAGGTTACACGTAGAATTAAAAAGGCTGGAAGTGGGACTGGACCGGGTACTAAGTGATGTGTGGATCCCACCTCCCTAGAAGTGAGCACAGGGAATGGGGTTGCAGCAATGCTGGAAAGCAGACGAGCCAAAGTCAAGTGGAAAGATCTCTAGTGACTGGGAACAAGTTAGGTTAGGGCAGGGACAGGTGAGGCTAGCACATGGAATAGGGGGTGGTGGGCGTGACCCCCGAGAGGAGACAGGTAAGGGAAGCACATGGATATGACGTGCACTGCTGCTGTGGTAGGAAAAACACGGAAGAAACTGTGAGGGCAGGAAGCACCCTGAATGGGGCGGGGATGAATGAGGACTGCGAATACAGTATCTGTTGTCTTAGGAAGTAAGTATGAGAGACAATTGAGGTGCACGACACGTAAGACTGGAAACATGTAATCCATGTCTTTGAGACACAAGCAGGCATAAGTACAGATGAGGGCAGGATGAAGTCAGGCTACCAGCTATAAACGTGATGTGGAGGGTAGGTGAAATGAAGCTGGAATCAGATAGTGATGTGGAAACAGTGCTTTGAGTTTGGCACACATAGACTGTCTTATCTCAGTGAACAGGTGATGGTGGAGATACGGGACGTCAGAGGGGTAGTATACCTAATTTGAAATACGTTATTTTGGAGAACAGGTTAAGGCCTGGACACAAGAGGACCAGGATAAGGGAAGGTATCAAAGTAATATGGTATAGTGTAGGATAGGTGTGGACATTTCGGCTGATTAAGAAAGAAATTCATAGATAATGAAGAATAGGGATAGATCGGGAAATTTGAGTTAAGAGTACAAAAAGAAGACTTTCCTCTCAGGACAAATGTGAGATCTGAGATGGGTGAAATCAAGAAAAGGAGTGGGTGAAGATAAATGACTAGGGAATTAAGCAGGCAAGAAAGAGGCAGAAAAAAGGCAAAAGATTCTGATGCCATACAATTAGAAAAAAGGAGATTGGAAGAAGCCAGGGCATAGCATGCTATTGTACAAAGTATTGAGGTCAATTTCCTTAATGTCTCCACAGCCCGCCTGGCAGGAACCAATACCTTGGATGTGTTCCAGAAACATCGAGAAAAGGAACTGGAGGAAAGACAGCAAATCTACTGGTGACCACCCTATTTGAAGCCTCCAAATTGCACCCCCCCTTTTCTGACAACTTCTTCCATCACTGACTTCTACAACCTTCATTACCCTTTGTTCCCATCTCCTAGCTGGGCCACTTGGAAGGAAGGGTCACCCCTGTCAATAGCTGCAGGCAGTAAGGATGATCTCCCTCTAAATATGAGATTCCATGAGGCAAAGAGGCTGGACTATGAATGGACACTGAAGGCAGGGTGAGCAAATGGTCAGAATGGAGTGGGGCTGGTGAATCCAGAAATAGGGAGGATTTGGTAAATTGATAGGTTCATCCTTAATATCTTTTCTAGGATTATAGAGATTCCTTTCAAATATGTTTATACCCTCCTGAATTCCTGGAACAAACTGGAAGATTTTAATCAGATCTTCTGGGGACCGAAGACTGCCCTGGCTGGTCAGTGGTTTCCTCAGTTCTCCATAACACCTTGATGGCCCATTTAAGGTGCTATGGAGTATGAGCTGTGTGTCACACTCTCTAGTCCCCAAAGAAACCTCATGAATGAAAATATGTAGGCTGCATATGGAGTCATGACATGACTAAATCCCTGGGGTAAGGTCTGGAGGAAAGGGACATTGGATTGTGGTGAGTATCCTCTTCCTACCATCCACTCCAATCTCACAGAGAAGGTTCACCGGTGCTGGCAGGATGATGAGCTTTTCGGCTACCAGTTCCTCAATGGTGCCAACCCCATGCTGCTGAGACGCTCCACCTCTCTGCCCTCCCGGCTGGTCCTGCCCTCAGGGATGGAGGAGCTTCAGGCCCAGTTGGAGAAAGAACTCCAGGTACCTCCTCCCTCCCTACACTGTTCTCTCCTTGTCTGTGTGGGGAGACGTGGTGAAGAGCAGGGACCAAATGTGAGTCAGGGAAGGGAGGCTGTGCTAATCCACTGTCCCTGGGTGCAGAGTCCTCTGCTTATAAAGTATGTAGGGCAATGCACTGAGGCTGAATCTAGTCAGTAAAGTAGACCCTTAGGAGATGTCGGGGCAAGGAGCTTGGACAACCTAACTAGGGAAGAGCTTGGCATTCCTGTGGTACAGAATCAACTGGAATACACCCAATCCTAAATCTACCTCTGCCACAGACAAGTCACATGTCATTAGGGAAGAGTCCTTCCGTGGGGTCTTATCCCTCCCTGTAAGATGAGAGGACTTGAACTTGATGTGCTGGAGCTTCCTTCAGTTCTGCCACTGGGACTTTGGTACTGATGTAGGAAAATGGCAAGAAACTGTTCTGAATGTCTTTATATTTCTTCTTCTTTGCTTGGGCCCTGTGGAAGTATGTTTTCAACTGTAACCATGGATACATTCCTCGTCTCCTCAGAAGGGTTCCCTCTTTGAAGCTGACTTCATCCTACTGGATGGAATTCCAGCCAATGTGATCCGAGGAGAGAAGCAGTACCTGGCTGCCCCCCTCGTCATGTTGAAGATGGAACCCAGTGGGAAGCTGCTGCCCATGGTCATCCAGGTGAGGCGGCCTGGGCCTCCTCCTCCCAACACTGCTTTGTGTTCACCCCAACCTCTGCCAAAACACAAAGACCACTGGCTCTTGTCCCCCACCCCGGCTGCACTCAGTAAGAGCTGCCTGTCCTCATCTCCAATATCTTCTTCCTACCTTGCAGTCTGCTCATTACTTACCGGAAATGGCCTTTCTGAGAGTCATAGTGGTCTCTGTTGATTCCCATGCTAAGGCTACTCAATGTTTATCTGACCTTTGAATCTGTGGAAAACCCCTTCTTTCTTAGACATCTTTTCTCCCTTTGGTTTAATGTGTTTTCGTTCTTACTGTTTTCACCAACCAGTTGTTGAGAACTGACAGTTATCTCAGAAGTTTAGCTTCTTCCTATTCTACCATCCTGACCATGGTCAGGTTTCTCCCAAACCACTGTTACAGTCATACTGGACTCCCTCTTTCCAATTACTCCTGCTATGATCCCGACCATCTTGATACTCACATGCTCCCACAGGTATTGAGAGGCCAACGGAAGAATCCTCAGTCTTCCTACTAGATTATAATTCCCTGGGAGGATATAATCTTAGCCATTAGTTTCCCCAGAGTGTTAAGCATAGTGTCTAACATATGATGAGGTCAATGAATGCTTAATATCTCTTTATTCCAGATCCAGCCTCCCAACCCCAGCTCGCCCACCCCACCACTGTTCCTGCCCTCAGATCCTCCACTAGCCTGGCTTCTGGCAAAGATCTGGGTCCGAAGTTCAGATTTCCAACTACACGAGCTCCAGTATCACATTCTAAACACTCACTTTCTGGCTGAGGTCATCGCTGTGGCCACCATGAGGTGCCTCCCAGGGCTGCACCCTCTCTTCAAGGTACATCCTCTCCCCTCCGTGTCCCATCTTTCTCACATCTCTGAGAAAGGAAACAACCCAACCGCTATGCAGGATTTAAACAGCTTAAGCCATGTGGGTGGGAACATGTTAACAAAGCTTCTGATTGAGTGTCTATTTTATTGTAACAGAAATCTTGATAGTAATTTGTGAATGGAGAAGAGATGATTGTATCAGGACCTTGAGCCTTATGGCTTTATTTCTAATGTTTAAATTATTTTTATTTTAAGATAACTATAGATTTTCATGCAGTTTTAAGAGATAATACAGAGAGATCCCATCTATTGTATTAAGTCAAGTCACTTAGCATATATCCAGCACTTATTGTAAGGCTGCTCTGATATTCTCTAGCAATGAGTCTAATATAGAGTAGGAAATAACTTGATAGACAAAAGTATTATTTGCTTTCAAAGAGTTTATATTTAAATATGGAGACAAATGGTACACATAAAAAATAACCAGAGAAAAGTATCAGGAAATAGCGTTTGAAATCAAGAGACAAAACAAGAAACACTATATTTTATTTTATTTTTTATTTTTTTGATATTTGCAAACTATTTTTTAAAATAATTTTATTTAGACGGTTAATTTTAATGGGGTGACATTGGTTAACTAGAGCACATAGATTTAGAGAAAACATCTCCAGGTCATTTTGACATTTGATTATGTTGTATATCCATCACCCAAAGTCAAATCGTCCTCTGTCACCCTTCATTTGGTTTTCTGTATGCCCCGCCCCTACCACCACTCCCTCCTTCCCTCCCTCTCCCCCTGCTAACCACTGTACTCTTATCTATGTCCATGAGTCTCAATTGTTTGTCCTACCTATGTATGTAATCATACAGTTCTCAGTTTTTTCTGATTTACTTATTTCACTTATTATTATAATGTTATCAAGGTCAATCCACGTTGTCAGAAATGATCCTATGTCATTATTTCTTATGGCTGAGTAGTATTCAATAGTATATATGTACCACATCTTCTTTATCCAATCCTCTACTGAAGGGCTTTTTGGTTGTTTCCATGTCTTAGCCACCGTGAACAATGCTGTGATGAACATGGGGCTGCATGTGTTTTTACGGACCAATGATTTCGAGTTTTGGGGGTATATACCCAGTAGAGGGATTGCTGGTCATATGGTAGTTCTATTCTTAATTTTTTGTTTTTTTGTGTTTTTTGTTTTTGTTTTTGTTTTTTTTTGGGGGGGGTTGCATTTTTCCGAAGCTGGAAATGGGGAGGCAGTCAGACAGACTCCCACATGTGCCCGACCGGGATCCACCCGGCACACCCACCAGGGAGCGATGCTCTGCCCCTCTGGGGCGTCGCTCTGCCGCATCCAGAGCCATCCTAGCGCCTGAGGCAGAGGCCACAGAGCCATCCTCAGCGCCCGGGCCATCGTTGCTCCAATGGAGCATTTGCTGCGGGAGGGGAAGAGAGAGACAGAGAGGAAGGATAGGGGGAGGGGTGGAGAAGCAGATGGGCACTTCTCCTGTGTGCCCTGGCCGGGAATCGAACCTGGGACTCCTGCACGCCAGGCCGACGCTCTACCACTGAGCCAACCAGCCAGGGTCTCTATTCTTAATTTTTTGAGGAAAACCACCATACTTTCTTTCATAGTGGTTGTACTACTTTACATTCCCACCAACAGTGAATGAGGGTTCCTTTTTCTCCACAGCCTCTCCAGCACTTGTTACTACCCCTCTTGTTGATAATAGCTAATCTAACAGGTGTGAGGTGGTATCTCATTGTAGTTTTGATTTAGATCTCTCTAACAATTAGTGAAAATGAGCATCTTTTCATATATCTGTTGGCCATTTGTATTTCTTCTTGGGAGAAGTGTCTGTTCATGTCCTCTTCCCATTTTTTATTGGTTGTTTGCTTGTTTGTTTGTTGTTGAGTTTTGTGAGTTCTTTATATATTTTGGATATTAGCCCCTTGTCTGAGCTGTTGTTCAAAAATATCATCTCCCATTTAGTTGGCTGTCTGTTTGTTTTGTTGACAGTTTCTTTTGCTGTGCAAAAGCTTCTTAGTCTGATGTAGTCCCATTCATTTATCTTTGCCTTCACTTCCCTTGTCTTTGGAGTCAAATTCATGACATAAAAAACACTATATTTTAGTTGGAGGGTGTTCCACCACAACTTAGGACACATGAAGTAGAGGATAGAAGGGATAAAAGAACAGCCCAAGAGGTTACTTAACCTGTACTGTCAGAGGTGCATTACATGGTGGTTCAATAAGTGGGAAGGAAAATGCAGTCACTTTGTGATGAAAGGAAATAGTAGTTGCAGCATAACTGGGTGCAAGATGGGAGAGGAAACTCAGAGGTCTGAGCTGCAGCAACACCCAGGAGCTGACCTGGTAGATACTGCTGTACTGATCCAGAATGTTGTCATTCAACCAAATGGAGAGCCTGCAATCTATTGCTAGCCAGAAGGCAGAAAAATAGCCTTGACCTTGCTTTAAAAATGTTTTAAAAATCTTGATGACACCGCCTGACCAGGCGGTGGCACAGTGGATAGAGCGTCAAACTGGGATGTTGAGGACCTAGGTTCGAGACCTCGAGGTTACCAGCTAGATTGCAGGCTCATCTGGCTTGAGCAAGGCTAACCAGCTTAAGCCCAGGGTTGCTGGCTCGAGGAAGGGATCACTCCATCTGCTGTAGCCCCTTGGTCAAGGCACATATGATAAATCAATCAATGAACAACTAAAGAACGAACTGCAATGGAAGAATTGATGTTTCTTATCTCCCTCCCTTTCTGTCTGTCTGTCCCTATCTGTCCCTCTCTCTGACTCTCTCTCTCTGTCTCTGCTACAAAAAAAAGTAAAAAATACATAAATAAAATTCTTGATGACACTTTGTATATAAAAGCAGGAGCAAAAATAATGCATGTTTATGAGCAATTTTCAGAACAATAAAATCAGAAGAAGCCAATGTGAGGTCAAAGATGAGATGTTCAGTTTTAGGTACATGGAGTTTGAAGTGGAGCCAAATATGTGAGCACACGCTAGGTAGAATATCAGAATTGTGTTTCTTCCTGGAGTCCTCACTTTCTTCCCCAAACCTGTCCATTGGTAGCAGTGACCCCTTTGGATTCTGGGATAACATAGACAAGGTAGACATTAGTATTGTAGAATTCATTGATCTTGGATTTGATTGATTTTATGATGTATTTGCATCGCCATCTTCTGTGTAGCTTAGTGGCTAAACCCTCTTCTACACTACAAAATCCCCTTGACATCCTCTCTGCACCTGTCTGCCTCAGCATAACCACTTCATCCCATGGCAGACAGATGAGTTGTTATCAGGCCACCAGGAGGGCTAAGCCTGCCCATTTCATAAAGGTTACCCACCCGTGTAGGCCCTGCATTTGGACTGCTGGGGTCTGAATCCCAACTCCTCCCCTCCGTACTTTCCAGATGTGGGATCACTGTCCCCATCTCTAAATGTGGATCATAGGAGCTCCACTGTAGAGTTGATGAGAGACAACAGAGCAGCATGACGCAGGCTAGATGCTACAAAAAATATAGTTCTTGCTATTATTATTATCATTAGTTCTTTATTTTCTGGTACCTTCTCTCCTCATGTGGATGTTGGGCTGTGAAACTCAGCACCCTTGACAATCTTTCTGGAGTTTCAGACCAATGCGAGTTGTTTGATATGTTGGCACCAGTGATAGCAGTTGTGTCTTTCCCTCCATGCGGTATCACCAGCTCATATAAATACCAATATTTCATGACTCCTCCTCCTCAGGAACAGACAAAATTGTCTAGGACAAAAGGAAAGGCATATGAGGATGCGATGGCCTTTCTTAACGGCCAAGGGAAAGCAGGAGAGAGGGGGCCTAACCGACAGTGACCCGCTGGTGGCAAGAGGAGATTTAACAACAACCCCTCTGCTGGTAAAGAAGATAGATGAATATGGTTCCTCTAATTCTGACTGCAAGTACCCTCCCCACCCCCCAGACCCCAAATTTATAAAATGCTTAGCATAAACAAACTAGAGATTGGAGAAGCAGCTTTGAAAAATTACTAGAAATGTTAGTTTAAACTGTAAGGATGTGCATGATAGAAATGTTATTTTGGTCGTAACCGGTTTGCTCAGTGGGTAGAGTGTCATGTCAGCTTTGTGTGTGGACATCGAGGGTTGGGTCCCCAGACAGCGCACACATGAGATGTGACCATCTACTTCTCTTTTCCTCTCTTGCCTTCTTTTCTCTTTTTCCCTCTCACAGTCAGTGACTCTGTTGGTCCAAGTGTAGGCCTCAGGCACTGAGGATAGTTCACCTGATTGGAGCATTGGGCTCAGGGGTTGTGTGGTGAATACCAGTCAGGGTGCATGCAGGAGTCTGTCTCTCTATCTCCCCTCCTCTCACTTAAAAAAAGAAATGTAAGGATGTGCATGATAGAAAAGTTATTTTAAAAATCAAAAGTTAAGGCCCTGGCCGGTTGGCTCAGTGGTAGAGCGTCGGCCTGGCGTACAGAAGTCCTGGGTTCGATTCCTGGCCAAGGCACACAGGAGAGGCGCCCATCTGCTTCTCCACCCCTCTCCCTCTCCTTCCTCTCTGTCTCTCTCTTCCCCTCCCGCAGCCGAGGCTCCATTGGAGCAAAGATGGCCCGGGCGCTGGAGATGGCTCCTTGGCCTCTGCCCCAGGTGCTGGAGTGGCTCTGGTCACGACAGAGCGACGGCCCGGAGGGGCAGAGCATCGCCCCCTGGTGGGCGTGCCAGGTGGATCCCAGCCGGGCGCATGCGGGAGTCTGTCTGACTGTCTCTCCCTGTTTCCAGCTTCAGAGAAATAAAAAATAAAAAAATAAAAAAAAAAAAAGTTAAAGAGCTGATTCTCATAGGACACCTATATTCAAGGTCTGAATAATAATGGTAATGATAACAGCTACTATTAAGGATGTCTGTGTGCTAGGTAGTGGACGAACTACATATTATACACATAAGCATCACTACAGCGCCTGTGATAAAAGACCCTATTGTCATTCCCTGTAAACAGATAAAGAGGTGGACCCTTAAAGGGTTTATTATCTTAGTCAGGTATCAAATTAAGTGGCAAAGTGTAGATTAAATCCTAGTTAATCAGACTCCAAAGCTCAACTCCAGGACAATAGGAGAACATGATACTGGGTGACCAGGGAAGCAGAAGGAGAGCAGCCTGCAAGGGCACTGCCAGGAGAGAAGGCCACCATGCTGAGTGCCACACACTACATGGAAGGACCCAACCATGTCCTCCATAAACCACCCCCTCCCATCTTCTCCATCCAGCTCCTGATCCCACACACCCGCTACACCATGGAGATCAATGCCCGGGCACGGTCCAGCCTCATCTCAGATGGAGGGATATTTGATAAGGTAGGAGGTAATGGAGTGTGGGGCCACCTCATTATCCAACTCTCTATGACCTCCTGTCATTGTAATGATTCCAGACCACCCTATGTGAATACCCTGACTCTTAAACCCAGAAGTATATCCCTTTATATTTGTGTCTTTAAATGTGAGAGCCCCACAACTGAACATTTTGTATACTATGCTCTGTCCTTTTCCTCAAGGCCTCTCATCTGTTTTGTCCCAGGCAGTGAGCACAGGTGGCAGGGGCCATGTTCAGTTGATCCGTCGTGCCATGGCTTAGCTGACCTACCGCTCACTCTGTCCTCCTGATGATCTGGCTGACCGGGGCCTGCTGGGAATCCCAAGTGCCCTCTATGCCCACGATGCTTTACGGCTCTGGGAGATCATTTCCCGGTGGGTGAGAGTGGGAGCTGAGAATGAAGGGCATTGGGGAGAGGGAGAACAGGGCTTTGGCCTAAGGTCAGCATGGGGCAAAGGGAACGTGAAACAAGAAGGTCCAGACAGGAGGAGCAGGACTCGATCCTGGGAGCGATGAGGGAGAGTAAGGAGACTGAGGGTAGGATCTGAAGATGGGGAGACTGAAATAGTCAGTGTATGCAGCCAAAGTGTGTGGGTGGGAAAAACATGGGTCTGGTGGAATCAGGGATTTTCTTATGAAGAGGATTATCAATCATGTACAGAATTCTTAAAAGTAACAACCCACATTTCCTTCCTTAGTAAGCTAGTGTTTAGAAAGAACTTGGGCAATGTCCCATAAGGCAAGTCTTGAAGGATCTATACTGAGACACAGCGAGAGGCAGCTGGGCAGAGGGCACAGAAAAGGAGTAGTGCTCAGAGGCCACAGCCTGCTGCTCTCCAGGAGCTCAGCTCCCTCCTCTGGGCAGGTACGTGGAAGGGATCGTCCACCTCTTCTACCCCGGGGATGATGTCGTGAGAGGGGACCCTGAGCTGCAGGCTTGGTGTCGAGAGATCACTGAGGTGGGGCTGTGCCAGGCCCAGGACCGAGGTGAGATCCCTCCCCAGAGAAGGGAGCTCCTCAGACACTCTGTCCAGAGCCCCTTCTCAGCCTTGAGTTCTGGGGACGTGACCCTAGCCCCTAACCCTCATCACCCCTTCTTCCTCCACCTATAAAGCCTGTGGGTCCCTTTCCCACCTCCTAAGACTCAGAACAATTCTAGAAACACAAGGATTATCTTCAGAGACCCCCATACCTTTTCACAGATGCCCCTGAACTGCCATGGGGCTCAGTAAGGCCAGAACCAGAGCCAGTGAGGAATCTGCCCAGGCCCTGCCAGGCTCTCTCCTAATGGTCATCTATTCCCTTACCTAAAAATATAAGTGAGGATATTATTCCCAATAAAGCCCATGACAGCCACCCTAATTTTCTTCTCTTTTCCTTCTTCCTGCTACTGTCTAGCACACAGAGAGGACACGGACATATGACCCACTTGCCATAGTACAAGGTCATTTCTAATTATAGTCTCTATACTGTATATGTTTTGACTTAAACCCAAACTCAGCATTACGATTCTTGGGACTCAAGTTTCTTAGGCAAAAGTGCGCTCCTATAGTTCTCCTGCCCCATTTTTCAGCCATTAGAAAGACAAAGCCTTTCTTGAGCTCTTACTAGGTTCATATTCCTCTCTCTAGTGCACATAGGCCAACCGGGACTGTTTTGAATCGTCCCATAACTCTTTCCCTCTTTACACTCCACACCAATACCTTGAATCCCTCTGTGTGATAACGACAAGCCATAGCTAAGAGCTATTACTTAAACCAGGCCCTGGGGATGTACACATCAGTAAGCCACGCCCATACCATGAAGTGGAGTCTTACCTGCAAGTATCTGAGGCCATACCTTCCCCATCCACCCAACAGCACCTCATCAGCTCTCCTCTTGCTTGCTTCTTCCCCAGAAATAGCCGCATTAGAGCACTTGTAATACTTCCTGGAATATAAACTTTAACCTCTTGAATCCGTACTGTTCTCCCTCGGCTTTCATGGTGCCCTGTGTGCCGTCACTCTCTCAGCACCTTTGTTAAAGGCAGTGGGTAAAGGTTTTCTCTTCCCAGACCTACGCCTTGAATAAGCCATGTAATCTTTCAGACTTTTAATGTTTTCTCTAATGCAAATATATTACTTGTCCTAAATGAAATAATGAATGTGACAGAGATAATACATGTGTAAGGCACCTGACCAGGCGGTGGCGCAGTGGATAGAACATTGGACTGGGATACAAAGGACCCAGATTCAAAACCCTATGGTCAATGGCTTGAGCATGAGGTCTCTGGCTTGAGCCCCATGGTTGCTAGCTGGAACCAAAGGTCACTGGCTTGAGTAAGGGGTCACTCGTTCTGCTCTACTCCCTGGTCAAGACACATATGAGAAAGCAATCAATGAACAACTAAGGTGCTTCAACGAAGAATTGATGCTTCTCATCTCTTTTCTTCCTTTCTGTCTCTCCCTGTCCGTCACTCTCTCTGTCTCTGTCACACAAAAAACATGTGTAAGGCAATCAATGTAAAATGATTGTGGTCATATGCCTCACTCCAAGAAATTACTTCACCAATGTGATCAGCGAGTATAATAGATGGCAGGTCATTAACTCCCTGAGCAGGACCTCAGTTGTAAATTGAGTGGAAAGGGAGGGGTGAGTTGAAGCCTTTCAGCATCAACATGAGACTATGACTTCTCTTTTTTCTGTATTATAACCCAGATATCTAAAACTATTTTCCGGGAATAATTAGGATATTCTTAATTATGTTTCAGGAGAGTGGGAATTTCATTATAATAAACCTAGAGAAAAGTTGTTATAAATCATAGCTATAAACTTGAATTTTTAGTAAGGTGACATGCTTGTATAATTAGCACAAAGAACATTATCAGCTCTCCAGAAAACTCCTTGTATTCTATTCCAGTTCTTGCCCATCCAAAAAGAACCACTTCATACTACATAGGTTAGTTCTACCTGTTTGCACTTTACATAAATGAAAGTACAAACAGAGGTTTGAAATTTACCCATGCCGTTGTTACATAAAGCATGTAGTTCATTTTTCTCATTTTATACTACTCTATTTCATGAATATGACACAGGCCTTTTTTCCCTTTCTCTTTTTGGTGGGTGTTTGGGCTATTTCCATTTTGAGGCTATTAATGTCACTGCTGCTGTGAACATTGTTGTGTGTGCATTTGTGTTGGGTATGCAGCCAGAAGCGAAACTGATGGATCGTAGGATATGTGCATGTTCAGTTTTAGTAGGTTCTGATAGTTTTCCAAAGTGGTTGTATAAATTGCACTCCTGCCATAGAGTATGAGTTATAGTTGCTCTATATCTTCTCAAATATTTGGAAAAAATACTTTAGTCATGTTGGTGAAGATGTTGTGTTATCACATTATGAGTTTAAGTTGTTTCTCCCAATGATCAGTAGAGCTGAGTAATTTCTCTCAGGTTTAGAAGCCATACGGATATCCTCCTTTAGGAAAAGCCTGTTACTCTTTTGCCTATTTTCCTTTTTGGTTATCTACCTTTGTCCTGTGCCTTTAAACCACGTTTTGAAAACTGGGTATTGACCAACCAGCCTGTCAGACCTCCCCACTCTCCACCTTGTAACCATAGCTACAGGGTACTGAGGGGCTTTACATGCATCATCGTCTTTATAAGGTAGCTATTATTATCTTTATTTTCAGAGAAAAACAGAAGCTCAGAGAGGCTAAGCCATTGGTCCAAGGTAATGCAGTTAGTCACCAGCAGAGCCAGTACTAAATTATCAACTACTCTTCCTTGACTTTTCAGATCTCCTTTCCCTGCCGTTCTTATATTCTTTTTTTCTCCTTCTTTTTAAGTGAAAGGAGGGGAGATAGAGAGACAGACTCTCGCATGCACCCTGACTGGGATCCACCTGGCAACCCCCATCTGGGTCTCATGCTTTACTCATCTGGGGCCATGCTCGCTACTGAGCTATTTTTAGAACCTGAAGTGGAGGCTCCACCAAGACATCCTCAGTGCCTGGGGCTGATCTACTCAAACCAATCAAGCCATGGCTGCGGGAGGTGAAGAGAGAGAAAGAAAGAGAGGGTAGGAGATGGGGAAAGGGTGGAGAAGCAGATGGTCACTTCTTCTGTGTGCCCTGACTGGGAATCTAACCCAGGACCCCAGGACCTCCACACTCCAAGCCATAGCTCTACCACTGAGCCAAAAGGCCAGGGCCCTAATATTCTTATTACTATCTAACATACTGTGTGTAATTTTACTTGTTCTGTTTATTATCATTCTTACAACAGCCTGTATTCCCAACCAGCATATTGCCAATGCCTATATAGTGTCTGGTAAATAGTAATTCAATACTTTTTGAAAAAGTGAATGCATTAACACTAATTCTAATACATGGACATGTTAAGACATCAGCATTTATTTCCTTATCTCCTTTGTAACTATGGTGTCTAAACTTTGCTCATTTTTTTAGGTTTCCCTGTATCCTTCCAGTCTCGGGCTCAGCTCTGCCATTTCCTTACCATGTGTATCTTCACATGCTCTGCCCAGCACGGGGCCGTCAATCAGGGCCAGGTACGGACAGTTGAAAGCCTGGTCTCTGAGAGAAAGTGTCTGGGCTAGCAGACACTTCCGGGAGAGAGTTGGGGACTAGGGTCCTGAATCAGAGTTTCTGAGTGACTCCAGATTTTTCCTCCTTTAGTTTGACTGGTATGCCAGGGTCCCCAATACTCCATTTTCAATGCGGATGCCCCCACCCACCACCAAGGAAGATGTCACAATGGCCACAATGATGGGCTCACTACCCGATGTCCAGCAGAGCTGTATTCAAATGGCCATCACATGGCTCCTGAGTCGGCCGCATGCAGATATGGTGAGAGGGGACCCCTGGAACACTGTGGGGGCTGATGACTGACAAGGAGACATTAGGGTGAGGGACTGGAGTTTGGGTCCCTGTTTCTTGGAATAGAAGATGATTGATCTTTTCTTTCTGCTTCAGGTACCCCTGGGGCATCACAAAGAAGAATATTTCTCAGGTCCTGAGCCCAAGGCTGTTTTAAGACAATTTCAAATGGATCTGGACAAGCTGGAAAGGGAAATCGTGGCCCGAAATGAGCAGCTAGACCTTCCCTATGAATACCTGAAGCCCAGCCGCATAGAGAACAGTATCACTAGCTGAGCCCATATCGTTCACCCTTCAGATACTTTAGGCCAACACCATAGTTGGTATTTTCCCCCTGGTATTTACATTTTCCTCAGTCTGACTTGCTATGGTTCTATTTTCTCCTCTTGACTTCCCTACCTAAACCTCTCACTAGCATGAGGCATTGTCCTTATTCCTTCTTCCCTAATAGAATGATCTTTAACTTGAAATTAACTCCCTTAGAGAAATCAATTATCTAGTCATGTAACATTTTCTTTCCCCTAGAAATTTTGCCTTCTCCATTTATTACAAAATCATTATATAATGACATCTTATTATCATTGATGTGGTTTAAAATTTTTAAATAGTGAATCTGGTCTTTTTAATATAGTGGCAGATAGAAGTCAATTCTATTTTTTTTCTAGTTGGATAATCAGTTGTCAATGCACTGTTCATTGAAAAGCCCATTCTCCCTAGTAATCTATAATACTGACATGTGAAGTTGGCATCTATGAATGAGACTAGTTCTTAGCTGTCCAGTAGTTATACCTCACTGACATAACTATACAGCTTATCATGGATGACACATTCATCAAATTTTTTCTTTAGAGTTGCTTTGGCTTTTCTTGGGCTCCTGTCCTATCATATAAACATTAAGATCAGCCTGACCTGTGGTGGCATGGTGGATCAAGCGTTGAACTGGAACACTAAAGTCACTGGTTTGAAACTGCCGGCTTGCCCAGGCAAGGCACATGCGAGAAGCAACTGCTATGAGTAGATGTTTCTAGCTTCTACCCCACTTTCTCTCTGCTCTCTCTGTTTCCTCTCTCTAAAAATCAACAAATAAAAATAAATTCCATAAATAAAGCCTCTAATTTTTATTTGAATTACTTTGCATCTACATGCATTTTTAAATCTTGTCAACTTTACATTTTTGAAAGATATACACTGGGTTATGCATTGTAAACCCAATTTGCTTATTTTGTTTACATATTTTACATCTGTGTTCATGAATAAGATTGGCCTATAATTATCTCTTGACCTATCCTTGTTATTTTTTGTTAAGAAGACTATAATTTCCCCAAACAGTAAATTGGGCAGTGTTCCTCATTCTGTGTTATTTGGGGAATATTTTTTGTAAGGTTGGAATTATTATCTTTAATTTTTATTTTTTTGTATTTTTCTTACGTGAAAGTGGGAGGCAGAGAGATAGACTCCTGCATGCGCCCATCTAGGATTAACCTGGCAAGCCCACTAGGGGGCAATGCTCTGTCCATCTGGGGTGTTGCTTCATTGCAACTGGAGCCATTTTAGTGCCTGAGGTGGAGGCAATGGAGTCATGCTCAGCACCCGGGGCCAACTTGCTTCAGTGGAATCATGGCTGTGGGAGGGGAAGAGAGAGATAGAAGGGTGGAGAAGCAGATGGTTGCTTCTCCTGTATGCCCTGAATATAAATTGAACCTAGGACATCCACACCCTGAGCTGATGCTCTACACTACTGACCCAACTGGCCAGGGTGGAATTATATTTTCCTAGAGTGTTTTATAGAATTTTACCTGTTGAAACTATCTAGGTCTGGTGGTTTTTCATGAAAATATTTAAAAATGCATAGTAACATTCCTTAGTAGTTACAGGAAAATTCAAGTTTTTTATTATTCAGTCAGATTTAGCATTTCTAGGATTTAAAAATATTTCATCAAATTTTTTATCATTTACTTCTCTCAATATTCTTTATTTTCAAGTGAGAGGAAGGGAGATTGAGAGACAGACTCCCCATGTACCCCGACAGGGATCCACCAGGCAATCTCCGTCTGGGGCTGATGCTGAGACCAACTGAGCTCTCCTCAGTGCCCAGGACTGACACCTGAACCAATCGAGCAACTGGTTGCAAGAGGGGAAGAGAGAGAAAACGGGGAGAGGGAAGGGAAGAGAAGCAGATGGTCACTTCCCATGTGTGCCCTGACTGAGGATCGAAACAGGATGTCCACACGTGAGGCTGATGCTCTGTCCACGGAGAAAACTGGCCAGGGCCTCAATATTCTTTTATTATCTGCAGCAGCTGTTATTATGGTTCTTTTTCACAGCTTATATAGCTGTTTGTAAATTTCTTTTTTTAAAAACATTTTACAAATTGAGTTTTGAGAGAAACAGGAAGGGAGAAAGAGGGTACACAGGAGAAGCAACCATCTGCTTCTCCACCCTTCTGTCTCTCCCACAGCCGTGGTTCCTCTGAAGCAAGTTGGCCCTGGGTGCAGAGGGAGAAAGATGGAGGAGACAGTGAGAAGCACCAAGTCATAGTTACTTCACTTTAGTTATTTATTAATGCTTCTCAAGTGGGCCTTGACAGAGGGGCTCAAGCCAAGTCAGTGACCCCTTGCCTAAGCCAATGACCTTGGGTTCAAGCCAGCAACCTTGGGATTATGTAGATGAGCCTGTGCGTTCCAGGTCAATGCTGCACTGCACCAACACTAACTAGTCAGGTGTAAATTTATGTTTCTGGATCAATCTTGCCAGCAGTTGATCAGTTATACTGATACACGGAAAGAATCAATTTTTGCCTTTTTTGTTCTTTTCAACTCTGTCTTTGTTTTCTAATGTGTTATTTTATGCATCTCAGTGCCAGTCCAGTGACTCACAGTGCACATTTAATATTTGTTGAATGATTCACTGAATGCATGGATGAATGTGTTTGATAGTGGGAATAAAGTGAAGAGTATCTTCTGAATCTGTCCCTGGGGAGCTTGCTGAGAAGACAAGTGCATGGACAAGCAGTGTCAAACAGCACAGTAAATGCTTGAACAGAGCTTGTCTGTGAGGACAGTGAAGACTGGGGAGGGAGGGAGTGACTGACTCAGTCCTTGTGCTGGGTTTTAAAGAACATATACAAGTTTCTAGGCAGAGAAGAAGAAAAGACATTCCAGGAAAAAGGAATAGACCATATAAAAGCCTAGAGGGGTGAAAGTATATGGCATGGTTCTCAGACTAACAGCTTAGCGCAGATGTGTGTCCAAACGGCAATCATCATGCCTTTTACTCCATATGAGGAAATCAGCCCCCTCCACAGCCTTCGCCAAGGGGAAGCTGAGCAGACGTGCTTTACACAAACACAACACGAAACTAGTATTCAGACACAGGTGGCCACTCACCCAGGGACAGACAAAGCTGTCTAGCAGCCTGAGAGGTATACCTGCGTGGAACTACTCCCCAGTTCAGAAGAGCAGGGCTAGGTTCTCTCTAAGATGTGTGTGCTGATTTGAAAAATACAGAGAATCACGTAATTAGCCATAGAAGCAAAGATGGATAGTTCCCAGAGGGGCCAAGACGACCATAGAAAACAGAAGTTATAAAGAAGTAGAAGCCACATGGCAGAGAAAAGACATGATGAGCAGAGAGAGAAGAAACAGTTCTTTTCAGAGTGGGAAGCAGATGAGCTTAGGGATCAGTCCGTTAGATCACGTCTACGTATATAAAAACCCATTAGTAATGTTATAAAACTTGCTGTAAATCATCAAAAATATTTGATAATTCATTAGGAGAGTAATAGTCTATCATATTTACCTAAATATTTAAAATTTCTGTCATTCTTCCTTTGTTACCATTGTCCCAAATTTCCTGCTTCTATCATTTCCCTTCTGTTTGAATAACTTCCTTTAGCAATTTTTTTTTAGAGCAGTTCTGCTGGCAATGGATTCTCTTATTTTATTTTCATCTAAAAGTGTCATATTTCACCATAATTCCTTCAGGATATTTTGCTGAATTTAGAATTCTGAGTTGATAGTTCTTTTCTTTCAGCAGTTAAAGAATATTCTATTTCCTTCTGGCCTCTATTGTTCATTTTTATTTTATTTTATTGATTTTACTTGTGTGTTTACATAGTTACAAGTGTTCCCCGAATATCTCCCCACCCGTGTTCTCCCTGATATCCCCTTTGCCCTCTCACCCACCACCTCCCCCCCTTCCCTCCATGATTTACTATCCTGCCCTCTATCTCTCTGTGTTATGTGTATATACTTTCACTAATGTCTTTCCTTTCTTTGATCCCCCCACCCCCATCCCCTTGGCCTCTGACCCCTTTCTCTCTGGACTCTTTGACTCCTTCTCTGCCTCTCTTCCATTCCTCAGTTCACAGTGTTCATTGGATTCCTCATATGAGTGAAGTAATATGTTTTTCTTTCTCTGTCTGGCTTATTTTGCTTAGCATAATAGACTCCAGGTCCATCCATATTGTCACAAAGGTAAGATTTCCTTCTTTTTCACTGGCCTCTATTGTTTCTGATGAGAACTCCAATCATTTTTGTCATTGTTCCTCTGTAGAAATGTGTCACTTTTCTCTGGCTCTTTCAAGATTTAATCCTGTCTTTAGTGTTCAGTAGTTTGATTGTGATATGCCTGGATAAAGATTTTGTTTGTCTTATCCTGTTGGTGATTTGCTGAGCCCTGAATCTCTAGGCTTTTGTCTTTTATGGGATTTAAAAAGTTTTAAGCCATTATTTCTTTAAAATTGTTTTGCTGCACTGCTCTCCTTTCCATTCCTTCTTGGACTCTGATGAATGTTAGACCTTTTGACATTGTTCTACATGTTCTTGAATCTCTCTTCACATTTTTTCTGTAGTATTTTTTCCTCTATATTGTTAAAATCGCTTACTTTCTATTATTTATATTCAAGTTCACGGAATCTTTCCTTTGTCATCTCCATCATGTGCTTGAACTCTTTCTGTAAATTTTTAAATATTTGACTTACTGTATTTTCCAGTTCTAAATATTCCGCTAGGTTTCTTTTATGCTTTTTACTTATTTCCTGAGATTTTCTATCTTTTCATTCATTTCAACAGTGTTTGCCCTTACTTGTTGGAGTATTTTATAATCATTCCTCTAAAATCTTTGTCAGATCATCCCAACACCTGTGTTATTTTCACTTCGGCATTTATTGCCTTTTCTTATGTGAGTTGAGATGTTCCTGGCTGTTTCCAGTCTGAGTAATTTGGGATTACGTTCTGAATATATTGAATATTATGGTAAGAGACTGTTCCATGGTTTCCTCTTCAGAGACTTCGGTTGTGTGTATGTTGACAAGCTTTTATCTGTATTCTGTACCTCTCAGTCCTCTTAATCTTTGAATCTTCATTATGTTTACTTATCTCATTTTTATCTTCTATCTTACTGTGTTTTCTGTAATATCTGTTCCCCATGGTACTTCTTTTAATTTTGTCTTCATTCCTGTGGTGATTTTGTTTTTTCTTCTCTTTCTTTTCTGAGTTCTACCAATTCTCATTTTCATTCTTGCTATTGTCTGGTCAAATTACTACTGAATTCTTGCATTTCTACTTTGCAATGTTTTTTCTCAGTGAAAATTGCTTCATATTTTTAAGCTCATGGTGGAATCATTGTATATATATCATATTTTTATCCAAGTCACGAAAGCATATTTCTAGTTAGCATGCTCTATAGAAATTATTTGTGCTGTTGTATATTTAAAAATATATGCTATCTCTCTTTGACCATTGTATTAGTTGCTTTTTAAATTTGGATTGGAACGAGTTAGATTTTTCTCTATCAGTTATTTGCAGAAATTTTCTGCTGGTCCTGGGTTATGGAGAGACAAGAATAGCCTTCTATGGTGTGCAGCTGAAGGGTTCCCTTTCCTGTACCTAGAAAGATGGGCTGTTTTCTTCAAAGATGGTGCTTTTATATATCCATACCTCCCCAGACCTAAGCAAGTTCAGGAGGGCTTGGTCCTTTCACTAGTTGCCAAGCAACCCAGCCAATATATTTCAGTGCCATCTCCTCACCTTCCTAATGAGTTATTTCTCAGTTCTGCCAGTCATAAGACCCTATACCCAACTCCTTCTTCCACAGAGCTCCTATCCATTCTTCCTACAGAGGTTTCTGTGCAGCTGTTTTGGCATCAATTGCTTTGGGGCACATTTGCATGTAGTTTTGAATTTGAAGCATTTGTCTGTCTTCTGGATTAAATGAAGTTTTAAAGTCTCTTTGTTGTTCATTGTTCTTTACAGTTTTAAAGAGGAGAAATGAAAGTATATATACATATATGTGTGTGTGTGTGTGTGTGTGTATATATATATATACACACTACTTGAGATCCTCAATAAAGTACTGAAAGATGTGTGTACTTCATTGAGAAGAGATAGTATCTCAGAAGGAAGGCATGAAATGCCAAGTGAAGAAAAATAAATAAATAAGCTGTTTATTCTAATTAATTCTTATTAAGAGATTTTATTAA
Source organism: Saccopteryx bilineata (assembly GCF_036850765.1). Classification (NCBI taxonomy): domain Eukaryota; kingdom Metazoa; phylum Chordata; class Mammalia; order Chiroptera; family Emballonuridae; genus Saccopteryx; species Saccopteryx bilineata. The sequence continues at coordinate 355,275,427 of NC_089491.1, read as the reverse complement.
CTACTATAAGGAAATAATCCTAAGAACTATTTTTATATTAAAATAAAGATGATACCTAAAACTTCACAATAAAATATTGCTTTCTTATTTGGTAAAAGATAATGTGGATATATAATGCTTTTAGATTTTATAAAAAATTTATAGTTTTGTGATTAAAAACGTAAGGTTAAATACACACAAAAGAAATACAATTGATATTTTCTAATTCAGAATAGGAGGGATATTAGTATGAAAACATTGTAAATTAAATAAAAACAGGAAAATAAAAACCAAAGGAAATAAGAGAAACAATCATACTCATCAAAAGATGGAGAAATAAGTCCAAGTATATCAATATTTCTTTTTTTTTCAATAATTTTATTTTTTTAATGGGGCGACATCAATAAATCAGGATACATATATTCAAAGATAACATGTCCAGGTTATCTTGTCGTTCAATTATGTTGCATATGCATCACCCAAAGTCAGATTGTCCTCTGTCACCTTCTATCTAGTTTTCTTTGTGCCCCTCCCCCTTCCCCTTTCCCTCTGCTTCTTCCCCCTCCCCCCATAACCAACACACTCTTATCAATATCTCTTAGTCTCACTTTTATGTCCCACCTACGTATGGAATAATGCAGTTCTTGTTTTTTCTAATTTACTTATTTCACTTTGTATCATGTTATCAAGATCCCACCATTTTGCTGTAAATGATCCGATGTCATCATTTCTTATGGCTGAGTAGTATTCCATAGTGTATATGTGCCACATCTTTATCCAGTCATCTATTGACGGGCTTTTTGGTTGTTTCCATGTCCTGGCCACTGTGAACAATACTGCAATGAACATGGAGCTGCATGTGTCTTTACGTATCAATGTTTCTGAGTTTTGGGGGTATATACCCAGTAGAGGCATTGCTGAGTCATAAGGTAGTTCTATTTTCAGTTTTTTGAGGAACCACCATACTTTCTTCCATAATGGTTGTACTACTTTACATTCCCACCAACAGTGTATGAGGGTTCCTTTCTCTCCACAGCCTCTCCAACATTTGCTATTACATGTCTTGTTAATAATAGCTAATCTAACAAGTGTGAGGTGGTATCTCATTGCAGTTTTGATTTGCATTTCTCTAATAACTAGTGAAGATGAGCATCTTTTCATGTATCTGTTGGCCATTTGTATTTCTTCCCGGGAGGAGTGTCTGTTCATGTCCTCTTCCCATTTTTTTATTGGATTGTTTATTTGTTGGTTGTTGAGTTTTATGAGTTCTTTGTATATTTTGGATATTAGGCCCTTATCTGAGCTGTTGTTTGAAAATATCATTTCCCATTTAGTTGGCTGTCTGTTTATTTTGTTATCATTTTCTCTTGCTGAGCAAAAACTTCTTAGTCTGACGTAGTCCTATTCATTAATTTTTGCCTTCACTTCTCTTGCCTTTGGAGTCAAATTCATAAAATGCTCCTTAAAACCCAGGTCCATAAGTTTAGTACCTATGTCTTCTTCTATGTACTTAATTGTTTCAGATTTTATGTTTAGATCTTTGATCCATTTTGAGTTAATTTTAGGACAAGGGGACAAACTGTAGTCCAGTTTCATTCTATTGCATGTGGTTTTTCAGTTTTCCCAGCACCATTTATTGAAGAGGCTTTCTTTTCTCCATTGTGTGTTGTTGGCCCCTTTATCAAAAATTATTTGACTATATATATGTGGTTTTATTTCTGGACTTTCTATTCTGTTCCATAGGTCTGAGTGTCTATTTTTCTGCCAATACCATGCTGTTTTGGTTGTCATGGCCCTATAATATAGTTTGAAGTCAGGTATTGTAATGCCCCCAGCTTCATTCTTTTTCTTTAGGATTGCTTTGGCTATTCGGGGTTTTTTATAGTTCCATATAAATCTGATGATTTTTTGCTCTATTTCTTTAAAAAATGTCATTGGAATTTTGATGGGAATTGCATTAAATTTGTATATTGCTTTGGGTAATATGGCCATCTTGATTATATTTATTCTTCCTAACCAAGAACAAGGTATATTCTTCCATCTCATTATATCTTTTTCGATTTCCCTTAACAATGGTTTATAGTTTTCATTATATAAGTCCTTTACATTCTTTGTTATGTTTATTCCTAGGTATTTTTTTGTTGTTGTTGCAATCGTGAAGGGAATTATTCTTTTGAGTTCGTTCTCAATTGTTTCATTGTTGGCATAGAGAAAGGCTATTGACTTCTATATGTTAATTTTGTATCCTGCGACCTTACTGTATTGGCTTATTGTTTCCAGTAGTCTTTTTGTGGATTCTTTGGGCTTTCGATGTATAGGATCATATCATCTGCAAAAAGTGATACCTTTACTTCTTCTTTTCCAATATGGATGCCTTTTATTTCTTTGTCTTGTCTAATTGCTCGGGCTAGAACCTCTAGTACCACATTAAATAAGAGTGGAGAGAGTGGACAACCCTGTCTTGTTCCTGATTTAAGGGGGAATGCCTTCAGTTTTGTGCTATTTAATATGATGTTAGCTGATGGTTTATCATATATGGCCTTTATCATGTTGAGATATTTTCCTTCTATACCCATTTTGTTGAGAGTCTTAAACATAAAATTGTGTTGTATTTTATCAAAAGCCTTTTCTGCGTCTATTGATAAGATCATGTGGTTTTTGTTCTTTGTTTTGTTGATATGGTGTATTACATTAACCATTTTACGTATGTTGAACCATCCTTGAGATTCTGGGATGAATCCCACTTGATCATGATGTATTATTTTTTAATATGTTGTTGTATTCGATTTGCTAGTATTTTGTTTAGTATTTTAGCATCTGTATTCATTAGAGATATTGGTCTGTAGTTTTCTTTTTTTGTGCCATCCTTGCCTGGTTTTGGTATGAGGGTTATGTTGGCCTCATAAAATGTGTTTGGAAGTATTGCTTCTTCTTCAATTTTTTGGAAGACTTTCAGTAGAATAGGAACCAAGTCTTCTTTGAATGTTTGATAAAATTCACTGGTATAGCTGTCAGGGCCTGGACTTTTATTTTTGGGGAGGTTTTTAATGGTTTTTTCTATTTCTTCACTACTAATAGGTCTGTTTAGGCTTTCTGCTTCTTCTTGACTCAGTCTAGGAAGGTTGTATTGTTCTAGGAATTTATCCATTTCTTCTAGGTTGTTGAATTTAGTGGCATAAAGTTTTTCATAGTATTCTACAGTAATTCTTTGTATATCTACAGTGTCCGTGGTGATTTCTCCTCTTTCATTTTGGATTTTGTTTATATGAGTTCTTTCTCTTCTTTCCTTGGTAAGTCTTGCCAAGGATTTGTCAATTTTGTTGATCTTTTCAAAGAACCAGCTCCTGGTTCTATTAATTTTTTCTATAGTTTTTCTGTTCTCTATTTCATTTATTTCTGCTCTGATTTTTATTATCTCCTTTCTTCGGCTGGTTTTGGGTTTTCTTTGTTCTTCTTTTTCTAGTTCCTTAAGATGTGAAGTTAAGTGGTTCACTTGGGCTCTCTCTTGTTTGTTCGTATACGCCTGAAGTGATATGGACCTCCCTCTTATCACTGCTTTTGCTGCACTGCACTTATTTCTTCTTTGACCCATTCATTTTTTTAAAGTATGTTGTTTGGTTTCCACATTTTTGTGGAATTTTTTTCCTTTTTTTTTTTTTTTTTTTTTTTTTTGCAGTTGCATTCTAGTTTCAAGGCTTTATGATCAGAAAATATGCTAGGTACAACTTTTATTTTTCTGAATTTGCTGATGTTGTTTTTGTGGCCGAACATATGGTCAGTTCTTGAGAATGATCCATGTACACTGGAGAAAAAAGTATACTCAGTCACTTTGGGATGAAATGTCTTGTAGATGTCTATCATATCCAGGTGCTCTAGAGTTTTGTTTAAGGCCACTATATCTTTGTTGATTCTCTGTTTGGATGACCAATCTAGAGCCGTCAGTGGTGTATTGAGGTCTCCAGGTATGATTATATTTTTGTCAGTTTTTGTTTTAAGGTCAATAAGTAGCTGTCTTATATATTTTGGTGCTCCTTGGTTTGGTGCATATATATTAAGAATTGTCATGTCTTCTTGATTCAGTGTCCCCTCAGCCATTATGAAATGGCCATTTTTGTCTCTGAGTACTTTTGCTATCTTGTAGTCAGCATTATCAGATATGAGTATTGCTACTCCTGCGTTTTTTTGGATGTTATTTGCTTGGAGTATTGTTTTCCAGCCTTTCACTTTGAATTTGTTTTTATCCTTGTTGCTTAGATGAGTTTCTTGTAGGCAGCATACAGTTGGATTTTCTTTTTTAATCCATTCTGCTACTCTGTGCCTTTTTATTGGTGAGTTTAATCCGTTTACATTTAGTGTAATAATTGACACTTGTGTGTTCCCTATTGGCATTTTATATATTGCTTTCTGTTAGTTTTGTGTCTGTTTGATCCTTCTCTTTCATTTTTCTATCTTTTGTTTTTATTTGGTTGTATTTCATACATCTTTCCTCTGTTGCTATCTTTCTTATCTCATGTGCTTCTGTGGTGGTTTTTTCAATGGTGGTTACCTTTAAGTAATGAAAAGAGTTCCTACCCTGTTCATTGTAGCGCACTATTTTGTGAGTACTTTTGCACTCCATCGTCCTTTGCTACTGTTAATCTCCATCCTGTCCCCCCCCACACACTTTCTTTTTGTTGTTGTTACAGTTTAAATTTGGTTTTATTATGTTCTTGGAGCTTTTACTTGTGGCTTTGTGTTTTTTGTTTTTGTTTTTTTTTTGTTCTTTGTATCTGATTGGAGAACCCCTTTTAGTAATTCCTAGAGTGGGGGTTTTCTGATGATAAATTTCCTCATCTTTTCTGTATCTGTAAATGTTTTTATTTCTCCTTCATATTTGAAGGATAGCTTTGATGGGTATAGTATTCGTGACTGAAAGTTCCTCTCTTTCAGGACTTTAAATATTGGGGTCCACTTTCTTCTAGCTTGTAGAGTTTCTGCTGAGAAATCTGATGATAATCTAATGGCCCTTCCTTTATATGTTGTATTCTTCTTTTCCCTGGCTGCCTTGAGAATTTTTTCTTTGCCGTTGGTTTGTGCCAATTTCATGATGATGTGCCTTGGAGTAGGTTTGTTGGGGTTAAGAAAACTCGGAGTTCTGTTTGCTTCTTTAATTTGAGGCTTTAGTTCTTTCCACAGGCTTGGGAAGTTCTCATCTATTATTTGTTTGAGTATGTTCTCCATTCCATTTTCTCTCTCTTCTCCCTCTGATATTCCTATTATTCTTATGTTATTTTTTTTTTGATGGAGTCAGATAATTCTTGTAGGGCTATCTCATTTTTTTTTTAATTTTTGAGTCTCTTTCTTCTCTCTGTTGTGCCTCAAGTTGCTTGTCTTCAATTTCACTAATCCTCTCTTCTATCTGGCCTGTTCTATTAGCTAAGCTTGTTACCTCGTTTTTCAGCTCGTGAATTGAGTTTTTCATCTCTGTTTGATTTGTTTTTATAGTTTCAATTTCCTTGGAAATATATTCTTTGCATTCATTGAGTTGTTTTCTGAGCTCCCTAAATTGCCTTTCTGTGTTTTCTTGTATATCTCGGAGGATTTTTAGGATTTCTATCTTGAATTCTCTGTCATTTAGCTCCAAGGTTTCCAATATATTAAATTTTTTCTCCATAGATGATTCCTCATCTAGCTGTGTTACCTCTCTTTCTTTTGTATCCATGATATTTTATTTTCTCTTCCTTAATGGCATCTGAGGGTGGTTATGTTGATAGTATTAATGAGATTTAATAAAGAATAAAAAGTTAAAAAAATAAAAAATTGAAGAGTTTTTAAAAAAAATTAATAATGAAATAAATAAAAATAAAATAAAATAAAAATTTAAAAAAAAGGAAATTATTCCCCCCTCTCCGTTTTTCCTCTCCTCTCCTCTCCCCTCTTTCTTGAGAAAATCTTGTAGTGAACTGTGAATTATATTGTATTAAATAGAAGAAACAATGCCTGTAATGGAGGGCCTGAATTGGGGAAAAGTAATAAAGGGGCAAAAAAAAAAAAAAAAGAAAAGAAAAAAGAAGGGGGTATGGACCCACAAAAAGCAAATAAGGAAAAAATTTGGGTCAAGAATAAAATGATTTGCTTTTAGGTGTTGGTTGACTAAGAGTTATGATGATAGGAATAAGAGGGAAACAGGAAAATAGGGGGACAAGTTAAAAAATTACTATTGTATTTGGTGGAACAAGAACTAGATAAAGTGGAGAGCCAGGGATGGGAGCACTGCTAGTGAGTTAAAAAGGTGAAGTAAAAACCCCCCAAAATGCCACAAACATAAGTTTGAGTCCCAGATAAGATAATTTGTTCGTTATTGAGGTTTGAATGAGAGGAGACATAAAGGAGAAAGCAAGAAAGTAATATAGAGGGAGAAAAGAAAGAGAGAGAGAGAAAAAAAAGAAGGAACCACTAAAAGAAGAAAAAAGAAAAAAGTGGAGAGAGAGAGAGAGTTAAGGGTTTTGGAGTGCAACCCGCATAGAGAGAAAGGAAGAGGAAAGAAAAGATAATGGGAGATGTAACACTTATGGGTAGTGTAGTTCAAGGAAAGGAGAGAGTAAGACCAACAGAGAATTAATTGACTAAATTGGAGGAGGAAAAAAAAAATATCAAGAGTGAAGGTAAGAGAAACAAACGAACAAATATAATAAAATGGGATAGGTTATAAAGTCTGCGGATTATTCTTGATTTTGAGAGGTTATCTTCTTGCTTTTTCTTTTCTCTCCCTCTTCCTGGTTGGTGACTCTGTACCCCGGGTTCTGCCCCTTTGGCATGCTCAGGTAGAGGTTTGCAGTTGATAAGTCTCTATGGCAATGTCATATATTGTGCTTCAGTCTCGTTGGCAGTTGAGGCTCATTAGCATTTATAGGCTCCGACAGTGAGAGAGACCGTGTTCCTGGAGCCTCTGTTCTGTTCTTTCCTTCCTCAATTAGTAGCCTGATAATCCATATATGGGGTTGCTGCTGCCTCTGCCTGGATAGTAAGAGGCTCAAAGAGCTGGCAACTCCCCACTCTATTCCCACTCAGCACAGGGCTCTGGGTAAGGCTCAGTCAGTCAGAGCTGCTAGCATAATCAGGCCAGGCTTCTGCCCACTCAAAGACCTCTGGCTCTGCCACTGTGTCCAGTAACACAGGCGGGCGCACACTCCCGGGGTGCTTGGAGAAAACTCTCGCTCACTATCTGCGCACGCAGATCAGGATATCAGGCCGGAAGTCTCAGACTCTGAGTGAAACCCCCAACCGCACGGAAAAGTTCCAGCGTTGGAATTGGCTCTCGCTCCGTCCCTGTGCGCGGCTCCTTCAGGGCACTGAGGTGGCTCGAGACTCTGCCCCTGGCCCACACAAAGGCCCCTGACTCTGCCCCTCCGTGGGATAGCACGGGCGCACACTGCTGAGGCAGTCGGAGGAATCTCTCGCTCACTATCTGTGTGCGCCGACCAGGATATCAGGCCGGCTGCCTCACCCTCTGAGTGAAACCCCCACCCGCACGGAAAAGTTCCAGTGTTGGAATTAGTTCTCGCTCCCCCATGTGCGGCTTTTTAAGGGCGCTGGGCGGCCTGGAGATTCCGCTTTCGACCTACACCAAGGTCTCTGACTCTGCCTCTCTGTGGGATAACATGGGCACCCACTCCCGGGGCTTTGGAAGGAATCTCTAGCCCACTATCTGCGTGTGCCGACCCGGAGATTGGGGAAAATGGCTGTCCCGCTTGTCTTTCTTTGTCTGGGTTTGGCGCGAGTGTTAGCTTGTATTGCCTGGGTTGCTACAGGAAAAGTTTTTCCTCGGCTTGGATCTCCGTGCCACAGCCTGGTTCGGCCGTTTGTGCCACTGCCTGGATCTGTTCACCCCCTTTGCCCGCCTCAGTTTCTATATTCTCAGTTCCCAGTGAAAGCCGCTCTGTTTAGGTTAGTGAAGAAGGCAGAGCATTTCTTACTCCCTATTTCCTTCAGGGTTTGATTATATATTTAGCCAATTTTTCTCTCGACCATACCTTCAGGTGTATTGCGAAACATCTGGAGGCTCCAAGGATAGGTTTTTCTGTTTCTGGTTGAAGATCTTGTTGAGTTTTGGGGGAGATTTATCGGTATCGCTTCCTACCCCGCCATTACTCTGACGTCATCTCATCTTCATTTTTTATTTTTTTTTTTCCTCCTCCAGTTTGGTCGTTTAACTCTCTGCTGGTCTTACTCTCTCCTCTCCTTGAACTACACTACCCATAAGTGTTACATCTCCCATTATCTTTTCTTTCCTCTTCCTTTCTCTCTATGCGGGTTGTACTCCAAAACCCTTAACTCTCTCTCTCTCTATCTCTCCCCACTTTTTTCTTTTTTCTTCTTTTAGTGGTTCCTTCTTTTTTTCTCTCTCTCTCTTTCTTTTCTCCCTCTATATTACTTTCTTGCTTTCTCCTTTATGTCTCCTCTCATTCAAACCTCAATAACGAACAAATTATCTTATCTGGGACTCAAACTTATGTTTGTGGCATTTTGGGGGTTTTGGGCCAACTTGGGCTTGGTGAACATGTTAAGGACACTACTCCTTTAGGGATTCTTGCTGTATTGGCCAAGAGTTTGCTTAAAGGCTTTTAATCACTGTAAAAAAAAATAGAGGACTGGATGAAGAAGATGGGGCACATATACACCATGATATACTATTCAGCTAGGAGAAATGATGACACCGGATCACTTGCAGCGGAATGGTGGAGTCTTGGTAGCATTGTGTGGGGTGAAATGGGTGAATCAGAAAAAAAACAGGAACTGCAGGATTCCATACATTGGTGGGACATAGAAGCGAGACTAAGAGGCATGGACTGGAGTGTGGTGGTTACAGGGGGTGGGGGGAGGGAAGAAGGGAGAGGGGGAGGGGGAGGGGTACAGAGAGAACTGGATGGAGGGTGGCAGAGGACAATCTCTCTTCAGGTGATGGGTATGCAACAGAACTAAATGACAAGATAACCTGGAAATGTTTTCTTTGAATGTATGTACCCTGATTTATTGATGTAACCCCATTAAAATAAAATTTTATTAAAAAAAAAATCCTTACAGGACCACATCCATGAAGGTTCTGAAATCACGGCCAAAGAGATGTTCCTCCTGACACCCCTCAAAGCCATCACCTGCTGATTTCCCCCTCCCTATGATGCCCCTAATCAGCAGGAAGTAGCTAGACTAATGAGCAGTGCCCCTAATTAACACCAAAGGTCGGAATGTAGAGTGGTGGGCAAGGGGAAAGGTCATGTGAGAAACCAGACCCAGGAACTTGGCTAGAACTGCTCACATCCCACCACGCCAAAAGAAATTTAACAGGAGCCCTTTGGAAAAAGCAACTGTCCATCAGCCAGTGAAATTTCACCATGTTATATTAGGTCGACCACCCTAGAGACCCTTTAAATATCCCACACGAGGGTCACCCTATAAGACTTCCCTGGCCTCTTTCCTCGGGACCAGGGAACATTACTATTCCACACTTTTTAACTACACCCTTCCTTCTTCCTTGGCGGGAAAAAATACCTTACACCATTGGTTCTGGCAGCAATTTGATCCCAAAATGACATAGCCTTAGCTCTTGCATCATACGGAATAGCTGCGACATTGTTACCAGGTGGAAGAACTGCTAATTCCGCTTTGCCATTGAACATGCAATTCATTAAAACTCCCAGGTGCAACATTTCCAAAGCATCCGGCATGGGAAAAGTATTGCAGAACTGAAAACTTATTGTTTGGGATAAATGCACAATGTGCACAAAAAATCACTCAAGATTCTTGATCGATCATTGCAAGATTTGCGTGGAAACATCAGACCATTTGGCAACGCATTAATATTGCTTGTGGCAGATTTCAGGCAAACATTACCTGTAATTCCTCAATCAACAGCAGCGGATAAAATAAATGCTTGCCTGAAATATTCTACTTGGTGGCGACATATAAAGATGTTAAAATTAATACAAATATGCGTGTCCAGCTGCAAAACAATCAATCAGCTGAGATATTCTCACATGAATTGCTGGAAATTGGGAACAGAAAAGTGCCGGTTGATCTGACTTCAGGATGAATTTCATTGCCTCATAACTTCTGCAATTTAGTGACGTCAAAAGAAGAATTGGTTGAAAAAGTATTTCCCAATATGCAAACCAATTATAAGAATCACGATTGGCTGAGTGTATGAGCTATTCTTGCGGTCAAGGACAAAGATGTCTACGAACTTAACTATATTATTCAGTCTAACATTCAAAGCGAGGCAGTCACATACAAGTCCGTCGACACTGTTGTGGAAGCAGATGAAGCGGTTAATTATCCAACAGAATTTTTGAATTCACTGGATCTTCCAGGGATGCCACCGCACGTACTGCAATTGAAAATCGCCGTGTCAAATATCATGTTGCAAAATATCAACCAGCCAAAGCTTTGCAACGGCACACGGCTTGCAGTAAAAAAATTAATGAGGCCCTGGCCGGTTGGCTTAGCGGTAGAGCGTCGGCCTGGAGTGCAGGGGACCCGGGTTCGATTCCCAGCCAGGGTACATAGGAGAAGCGCCCATTTGCTTCTCCACCCCCCTCCTTCCTCTCTGTCTCTCTCTTCCCCTCCCGCAGCCAAGGCTCCATTGGAGCAAAGATGGCCCAGGCGCTGGGGATGGCTCCTTGGCCTCTGCCCCAGGCACTAGAGTGGCTCTGGTCACGGCAGAGTGATGCCCCGGAGGGGCAGAGCATCGCCCCCTGATGGACAGAGCGTCGCCCCTGGTGGGCGTGCCGGGTGGATCCTGGTCAGGCGCATGTGGGAGTCTGTCTGACTGTCTCTCCCCGTTTCCAGCTTCAGAAAAAAAAAAATTAATGAGCAACGTCATAGAAGCAACAATCTTGATAAGACCTTTCAAAAGCGAAGATGTTCTCATTCCTCGCATTCCTATGATTCCAACGGCTATGCCATTTCATTTTAAGATATTGCAGTTCCCAATTCGATTGCCATTTGCAATCACCATTAACAAAGCTCAGGGTCAATCTTTAGAATTGTGTGGTTTAGATCTAGACGTGGATTGCTTCTCACATGGCCAATTATATGTTGCATGTTCTAGAGTCAGCAAACTGATCATCTCTATATCTGCACATACAATGGAACAACAAAAAATATTGTATACCCATAAACATTGTGAAATTAAACATATTAGAAACGTGTGTTTTCTCTTTTCTTTCTTTTCCATTTAACCAGACTGAGCCACAGCAACACGTGGCCAGGTACAGCTAGTGAATAAATAAAATCTTTAAAAAATATTATGATGCTGGTGCATAAGTGAATAGACAGATCAATGAAACATTATACAAATCTAGGAACAGATATAAGAGCATATGACAAGTGGTATATACTAGTTACAGTTGTTGGTAAGAAAAAAATACAATAAATAGTAATACAAGAATAAACTCTGTGTTTTGCGTACTCACAACTGTAACCTACTTTTGCTCCACCCAGTATAAAAGATATCATTTACCCTTGTGAAAAAGGACTTCTATTTATTTTTTAATTTAATAATGTTTATTTTTCAATTACAGTTGATGTATAATGTTATATTCATTTCAGGTGTACATCCCAATGATTAGACATTATATACCTTATAAAGTGATCACCCCAATAAATCTAGTACTCATCTTGATAGGGGAACCCAAGGGTTAGAAATTTGGCTTCAGTAATAGTAGCTTTTAGTTGTAATCAATAGAGATTATGTGAGAATTAGGAAATAGTTAATTTTCTTGCTATTGTCTCTTAATGGTTCTCTGGTCTTTCGCTTTGAAATGCTGTGAGAAGTTTATCTTAGCAGGAGAGTCTGGGAAGTGTCTTTAGAAGCAAGCATCTCGGAGGAGCCAGAACATTGAGTAAGGAGCCAGCCAGTCTGAACCATTCTGTCGCAAGAGGAATTCAAAGACAGATGGTTCGTTATCTCAAGGACAAAGCGCCTCACTACCCCCTTGTCTACATGACTAACAGCACAGGCTTTGCCCCTTGCACCATTACTAACAGCCCCCGAACCCTTTAAAAGAGGCCTGTAAACAGAGGACATTAGACAGTCTTAGGATGTAGTGAGGCACCTTGCCTTCTTGCGTTGCTGGCATTTTGATCAAAGACACTCATATTCCTCTTGGTACCCATCTCTCTGATTGGCTCTGTGGCGATGGGCAACTCATACTCTGGTTTGTTTCAGTAACAATCTGACATGATACATAGTCATTAAAATTATTTACTATGTTCCCTATGCCTGTCAAAGTAGAGCTGAGGAAGTCAAGTCCACCTAATATTACCTACCCTGAGGCCCACCTGGGCCCTCACTCAACCATCTCATGACACATGCAGATGGGGCCTCTAACCCCAGGTCCTACCAGTAATAGGTGGGAAAGTGATCTTTACTCAGTCTCATGCTCTTATCCTTCATTTCTAAACATCCATCTCTGCCTCTCTTTCAACTTGCTTCCTTTTAGATCCTCTGATGCAATTTTATTCACCTCTTCCCATAATACTCTCCTTCTTTACCGCCCAAACTTTATCTTCTTTGCCTCCAAACCGTCAAACTAACCATCCTGTCCTTAAGCATAACCATTGTGCATAATAGCAATTGAACATCTATGATGCCTAGAACTTGTGCCAGGCACTGCAGGCAAACAGAGATATAAGGCAGTTTCCCTACACTTAAGAAACTCAGGAAGGCCAGTCTGACCTGTGGTGGTACAGTGGGTAGAGCGTCCACCTGGGACACTGAGGACCCAGGTTCAAAACCCCGAGGTTGCCGGCTTTAGTGCGGGCTAATCTAGTTTGAGTGCAGGCTCACCCACTTGAGAGCAGGGTCACTGGCTTGAGTGTGGGATCATCAACATGGCTCCATGGTCGTTGGCTTGCACCCAATGGGTGCTGGCTTAATTCCCAAGGTTGCTGGCTTGAACAAGGGGTCACTGGCTCAGCTGGAGCTTTCTGGTCAAGGCATGTGTGTATGAGGAGCCATCAATGAACAACTGAAGTGCTGCAATTATGGGTTGATACTCCTCATCTCTGTCCATTTCTGTCTCTGTCTCTCTCTCTCTTGCTTAAAAAAACATTGGAAAGCTTGAAGAAGGTGCCCTTTTGAGATACATGGGTGACCTTGGCTGTAGACAAAGTCCAAGAGAGAGGTACCGGATGAGAGATCAAGAAAGAGAGGTCCAGCAGGTAGCAGGAAATACAGACTGGGGATTGCTGAGAGAAGGCAGGTATTGAAGAGGAGCTGGAGAGTCATCTGCTGGGAGAAGATCTTCAAGAGCAAAGACTGAACAAGGAAGAATGGGAAACTATTAACTGAGGCTTTAGATTCACCTCCTCTCAGGCGTGAGGAAGAGAAAGAGAAAGGAAGAAAGCCAACCTGCGGTGTTAGGAGGAGAACCTGCACAAGGACTAAGAAGCAAACAGCACAGAGGTACCTGTCATCGGGTGTGAATGTAAGTTTGTATTACATTTGTTTTGTGTGCAATGGAAGAAGTGTGAAAGGACACACACACAATTATTAGGATTGGTCACTTCTCCTAAGTGTAAAAGAGGACTTTCCCTTTTGTCGTGCACTAATTTCTACTATTAACTGGCATTGCTTTGATAATTACCACTCACCCACACTTTAGCTACAAAGTAATAGTGATAAACCACTTCTCTCTCCCACATATTTCCATCTCCCTCTCTAGTCATCCCTCTTAGCTCCTTCTCAGCCAGTGTCTCCGCGTCTCCCAGCAAAGCCCTAATCTTCAGGGAGGCAGAGGCAGAATTGGGGGCAGAACAGCAGAGAGCAGGATGGTCGCAGAGAAAGAGATCCAGAAATCTGGTGCATGATCTCCTTGAGTGCTGGGCTGAATACAAACCTGACTGAGGATGAAATAGCAGTAGGCTGGGCAAACAGTTGCCAGAAAGGGAACAATTACTCATGGACATGTAAGTTAAATATTTCCTGGGCTCATGCAGGATGCAATACTTTTCAAGTGCCCACTAGCAAGAGTGGAGAAGGATCATGTTAGTTTTGTCCATTTATTGTTAAGTTTATAATCTAGATAATTTTCTTTACTGCTATTGTAAAATGTGATATTTCATTATTTTATCCAGCTGGTTGTTTTCTGCATAAAACCTTCTGATTTTTGTGTTTAATTTTATATTTTACTTTACTAAATTTTTATATTGTTTTTAGTTGTTTTCCACCTACTTTTTGGATTTTCTAGATATATAATGATATAATCAGCAAATAGAGATAAATTTTATTCTTCCTTCCTATATTTTCATTTCTCTATTATTCCTCTCTACCCCTATGCTGGCTAATACCTACAATAAACCATTAAATTATAACAGAGATAGTGAACAATCTTGCCTTTTTTCTGACTAGTAACAATTCTTCTATTTATTCCCCAATAAGAAAGATATTGGCTTCATATTTGTATTTTTTCCATGTTAAAGAGGAATCGCCTGACCAGGCGGTGGTGCAGTGGATAGAGCGCCGAACTGGGATGCAGAGGACCCAGGTTCGAGACCTCAAGGTCACCAGCTTGAGCGTGGGCTCATCAGGCTTGAGGAAGGGGAAAAAAAAGCTCACCAGCTTGGACCCAAGGTCGCTGGCTCGAGCACAGGGTTACTCGGTCTGCTGAAGGTCCACAGTCAAGGCACATATGAAAAGGCAATCAATGAACAACTAAGATGTCGCAACGAAAAACTGATGATTGATGCTTCTCATCTCTCTCTGTTCCTGTCTGTCCCTATCTATCCCTCTCTCTGACTCTCTCTCCCTGTCCCTGTAAAAAAAAAAAAGAAATCAACTCCAGTGTCAACAGTTTTTACTAAGTTATCAAAGAGGTTTGCCTTAATTCTTCCACAGAGATTAAAGATTTATACATCAGTTTTTACAATTTTCATAGTTTTTGCTTTATATATTTTAAGTGTTGATCTACATGTTTATAATTGTTAAATTATTTTGGTGATTATTCACTTTGGTATTACATAGTGTTGCTCTTTATTCTTTTTTTTTTTTTTTTTTTTTTTTGTATTTTTCTGAAGCTGGAAATGGAGAGAGACAGCCAGACAGACTCCCGCATGCGCCTGACCGGGATCCACCCGGCACGCCCACCAGGGGCGATGCTCTGCCCACCAGGGGGCGATGCTCTGCCCCTCCAGGGCGTCGCTCTGCCGCGACCAGAGCCACTCTAGCGCCTGGGGCAGAGGCCAAGGAGCCATCCCCGCTCCAATGGAGCCCTGGCCGCGGGAGGGGAAGAGAGAGACAGAGAGGAAGTGGGGGGGGGGGGGGGTGGAGAAGCTAACGGGTGCTTCTCCTATGTGCCCTGGCCGGGAATCAAACTCGGGTCCCCCACACGCCAGGCCGACGCTCTACCGCTGAGCCAATCGGCCAGGGCCGCTCTTTATTCTTATTAGTGCTTTCTTGCCTTCTACTTTGCAAACATTAAATGATATTATAAACATTAAATGAAATTAAAATGGTTATTTTTTGGTTAGTGTTTTCATAGTGTATCTTCTGCTATCTACTTTTTATTATTAGTGCTTCAGTGTGATTTTGTTCTAGATATCTCCTTTAAATAGAACATTTCTAAGTTTTTGCAGGTAAATTTACATGTATTAGAAATATTGATATATTTGGACTTATTTCTCCATCTTATGATGAGTATGATTGTTACCATCTTTTCCTTTGATTTTTATTGTCCTGTTTTTGTTTAATTTACAATGTTTTCATACTAATATCCCCCCTATTCTGAATTAGAAAATATAAATTGTATTTCTTTTGTGTGTATTTAACCTTATATTTTTAATCACAAAACTATAAATTTTTTATAAAATCTAAAAGCATTATATATACACATGGTCATTTATGAAACAAGAAAGCAAAATTTTATTGACTGAAGTTTTAGGTAACATCTTTATTTTAATACAAAAATAGTTGTTAGGATTATTTCTTTATAGTAGTTAATAAAATCTCTTAATAAAAATGAATAAAATGAACAACTTATTTTTTTTTCACTTGGCATTTCATGTCTCCCTTCTGAGATACTATCTCTTCTCAATGAAGTACATATCTTTCAGTACTTCTTTGAGGATCTCAAGTAGTATATATACATATATGTATGTGTGTATGTATGTATGTATATATATTTACTCCCATTTCTCCTCTTCAAAACTGTAAAGAACAATGAACAACAAAGAGACTTTAAAACCTCATTTTCAGTAATCCAAGAGACAGACAAATGCTTCAAACTCAAAACTATGTACAAATGTGCCCAAAAGTAATTGATGCCAAAACAGCTGCACACAAACCTCTATAGGAAGAATTGATATGAGCTCTGTGGAAGAAGGAGTTGGGTATAGGGTCTTAGGACTGGTAGAACTGAGAAATAACCCATTTGGAAGGTGAGGAGATGGCACTGAAATATATTAACTTTGCTTGGCAGTACTCAGTGAAGCCCTCCTGAACTTGCTTAGGTCTGGGGAGGTATGGATATATAAAAGCACCATCTTTGTAGAAAACAGCCCATCTTTCTAGGTACAGGAAAGGGAATCCTTCAGCTGCACACCTTAGAAGGTTATTCTTGCCTCTCCATAACCCAGTACCAGCAGGAAATTTCTGCAAATAACTGATAGAGAAAAATCTAACTCGTTCCAATCCAAATTTAAAAAGCAACTAATACAATGGTCAAAGAGAGATAGCATATATTTTTAAATATACAACAGCACAAATAATTTCTATAGAGCATGCTAACTAGAAATATGCTTTCGTGACTTGGATAAAAATATGATATATATACAATGATTCCACCATGAGCTTAAAAATATGAAGCAATTTTCACTGAGAAAAAACATTGCAAAGTAGAAATGCAAGAATTCAGTAGTAATTTGACCAGACAATAGCAAGAATGAAAATGAGAATTGGTAGAACTTAGAAAAGAAAGAGAAGAAAAAACAAAATCACCACAGGAATGAAGACAAAATTAAAAGAAGTACCATGGGGAACAGATATTACAGAAAACACAGTAAGATAGAAGATAAAAATGAGATAAATAAACATAATGAAGATTCAAAGACTAAGAGGACTGAGAGGTACAGAATACAGATAAAAGCTTGTCAACATACACACAACCGAAGTCTCTGAAGAGGAAACCATGGAACAGTCTCTTACCATAATATTCAATATATTCAGAACGTAATCCCAAATTACTCAGACTGGAAACAGCCAGGAACATCTCAACTCACATAAGAAGAGGCAATAAATGCCAAAGTGAAAATAACACAGGTGTTGGGATGATCTGACAAAGATTTTACAGAAATGATTATAAAATACTCCAACAAGTAAGGGCAAACACTGTTGAAATGAATGAAAAGATAGAAAATCTCAGGAAATAAGTAAAAAGCATAAAAGAAACCTAGCGGAATATTTAGAACTGGAAAATACAGTAAGTCAAATATTTAAAAATTTACAGAAAGAGTTCAAGCACATGATGGAGATGAGAAAGGAAAGATTTTGTGAACTTGAATATAAATAATAGAAAGTAAGCGATTTCAACAATATAAAGGAAAAAAACACTGCAGAAAAAATGTGAAGAGAGATTCAAGAACATGTAGAACAATATCAAAAGGTCTAACATTCATCAGAGTCCAAGAAGGAAAGGAAAGGAGAGCAGTGCAGCAAAACAATTTTAAAGAAATAATGGCTTAAAACTTTTTAAATCCCATAAAAGACAAAAGCCTAGAGATTCAAAGAGCTCAGCAAATCACCAACAGGATAAGACAAACAAAATCTTTATCCAGGCATATCACAATCAAACTACTGAACACTAAAGACAAAGGATTAAATCTTGAAAGAGCCAGAGAAAAGTGACACATTTCTACAGAGGAACAATGACAAAAATGATTGGAGTTCTCATCAGAAATAATAGAGGCCAGTGAAAAAGAAGGAAATCTTACCCTTTGCGACAATATGGATGGACTTGGAGTCTATTATGCTAAGCAAAATAAGCCAGACAGAGAAAGAAAAACATATTACTTCATTCATATGAGGAATCCAATGAACAATGTGAACTGAGGAATGGAAGAGAGGCAGAGAAGGAGTCAAAGAGTCCAGAGGGAAAGGGGTCAGAGACCAAGGGGATCGTGGTGTCTTTTCCTTTCAAAGAAAGGAAAGACATTAGTGAAAGTATATACACATAACACAGAGAGATAGAGGGCAGGATAGTAAATCATGGAGGGAAGGGGGGAGGTGGTGGGTGAGGGGGCAAAGGGGATATCAGGGAGAACACGGGTGGGGAGATATTCGGGGGACACTTGTACCTATGTAAACACACAAGTAAAATCAATAAAATAAAAATAAACAATAAACAATAGAGGCCAGAACGAAATAGAATATTTTTTAACTGCTGAAAGAAAAGAACTATCAACTCAGAATTCTAAATTCAGCAAAATATCCCGAAGGAATTATGGTGAAATATGACATTTTTAGATGAAAAAAATAAGATTATCTATTGCCAGCAGACCTGCTCTAAAAAAATTGCTAAAGGAAGTTATTGAAACAGAAGGGAAATGATAGGAGCAAGAAATCTGGGATAGGCCCTGGCCGGTAGGCTCAGCGGTAGAGCGTCGGCCTGGTGTGCGGGGGACCCGGGTTCGATTCCCAGCCAGGGCACATAGGAGAAGCGCCCATTTGCTTCTCCACCCCTCCCCCCCGTCCTTCCTCTTTGTCTCTCTCTTCCCCTCCCGCAGCCAAGGCTCCATTGGAGCAAAGATGGCCCGGGCGCTGGGGATGGCTCCTTGGCCTCTGCCCCAGGCGCTAGAGTGGCTCTGGCCCCAGCAGAGAGATGCCCCGGAGGGGCAGAGCATCGCCCCCTGGTGGGCAGAGCGTTGCCTCTGGTTGGCGTGCCGGGTGGATCCCGATCGGGCGCATGCGGGAGTCTGTCTGACTGTCTCTCCCCGTTTCCAGCTTCAGAAAAATACAAAAAAAAAAAAAAATCTGGGACAACGGTAACAAAAAAGAACAACAGAAATTTTAAATATTTAGGTAAATATGATAGGCTATTACTCTCCTAATGAATTATCAAATATTTTTGATGATTTACAGCAAGTTTTATAACATTACTAATGGGTTTTTAATATACATAGACGTGATCGGACTGATCCCTAAGCCCATCTGCTTCCCACTCTGAAAAGAACTGTTTATTCTCTCTCTGCTCATCATGTCCTTTCTATGCCATGTGGCTTCTACTTCTTTATAACTTCTGTTTTCTATGGTCATCTTGGTCCCTCTGGGATCTATCCATCTTTGCTTCTACGGCTCACTGCCTGATTCTCTCTGTATTTTCCAAGTCAGCACACACGTCTTAGGGAAAACCTAGCCCTGCTCCTTCTGAACTGGGGAGTAGTTCATGCAGGTATACCTCTCAGGCTGCTAGACAACTTTGTCTGTCCCTGGGTGAGTGGCCACCTGTGTCTGAATACCAGTTTCATGTTGTGTAAAGCACGTCTGCTCAGCTTCCCCTTGGCGAAAGCTGTGGAGGGGGCTGATTTCCTCATATGGGAGTAAAAGGCATGATGATTGCCATTTGGACACACATCTGCGCTAAACTGTTAGTCTGAGAACCATGCCATATACTTTCACCCCTCTAGGCTTTTTTATCGTCTATTCCTTTATCTGGGATTCTCTTTTCCTCTTCTCTGCCTAGAAACTTGTATATGTTCTTTAAAACCCAGCACAAGGACTGAGTCAGTCACTCCCTCCCTCCCCAGTCTTCACTGTCCTCACAGACAAGCTCTGTTCAAGCATTTACTGTGCTGTTTGACACTGCTTGTCTATGCTTTGTCTTCTCAGCAAGCTCCCCAGGGACAGATTCAGAAGATACACTTTAGTTTATTCCCACTATCAAACACATTCATCCATGCATTCAGTGAGTCATTCAACAAATATTAAATGTGCACTGTGAGTCACTGGACCGGCACTGGGATGCATAAAATAACACATTAGAAAACAAAGACACAGTTGAAAAGAACAAAAAAGGCAAAAATTGATTCTTTCAGTGTATCAGTATAACTGATCAACTGCTGGCAAGATTGATCCAGAAACATAAATTTACACCTGACTAGTGATGGTGCAGTGCAGCATTGACCTGGAACACAGAGGTCCCAGGTTTGAAACCCAGAGGTTGCTAGCTGAGCGCAGGCTCATCAACATAATCCCAAGGTTGCTGGCTTGAGCCCAAGGTCATTGGCTTAGGCAAGGGGTCACTGACTTGGCTTGAGCCCCCCTGTCAAGGCCTACTTGAGAAGCAATTAATAAATAACTAAACTGAAGCAACTATGACTTGATGCTTCTCACTGTCTCCTCTATCTTTCTCCCTTTGTCTCTCCCTCTCTCTGCCTTCCTGTTTCTCTCAAAAGTCAATTTGTAAAAAGTTTAAAAAAAAAAAGAAATTTACAAACAACCTTATAAGCTGTGAAAAGGAACCATAATAACAGCTGCTGCAGATAATAAAAGAATATCGAGGCCCTGGCCGGTTTTCTCCGTGGACAGAGCATCAGCCTCACGTGTGGACATCCTGTCTCGATCCCCAGTCAGGGCACACATGGGAAGTGACCATCTGCTTCTCTTCCCTTCCCTCTCCCCCTTTTCTCTCTCCTCCCCTCTTGCAACCAGTGGCTCCATTGGTTCAAATGTCAGTCCTGGGCACTGAGGAGAGCTCAGTTGGTCTCAGCATCAGTCCCAGACAGAGATTGCCTGGTGGATTCCTGTCAGGGTACATGGGGAGTCTGTCTCTCAATCTCCCTTCCTCTCACTTAATTTTAAAAAAAAGAATATTGAGAGAACTATATGGTAATAAATTTGATAAAACATTTTTAAATCCTAGAAATGCTAAATCTGACTGAATAATAAAAAACTAGAATTGCCCTGTAACTACTAAGGAATGTTACTATGCATTTTAAAATCTTTTCATGAAAAACCATAGTTAGGTTCAACAGGTAAAATTCTATAAAACACTCTAGAGAAATATAATTCTGCCCTGGCTTGTTGGCTTAGTAGTTGTAGAGCATTGGCTCAGGGTGTGATGTCCCAGATTCGATTTCTATTCAGGGCACACAGGAGAAGCAACCATCTGCTTCTCCACCCTTCTACCTCTCCCTTCTATCTCTCTCTTCCCCTCCCACAGCCATGGTTCCACAGAATAAGTTGGCCCCAGGTGCTGAGCATGGCTCCATTGCCTCTACCTCAGGCCTAAAATGGATCCAGTTGCAACAAAGCAACACCGCAGATGGGCAGAGCATCGCCCCCTAGTGGCTTGCTAGGTTAATCCCAGAGGGACACATGCAGGAGTCTCTCTGCCTCCTGCTTCTCACGTAATAAAAATACAAAGAAATAAAGATACCAATTCCAACCTTACATAAAATATTCTGTGTTACATAAAATAACACAGAATGAAGAACACTGCCCAATTTACTGTTTGGGGAAATTATATATAGTCTTCTTAACAAAAAAATGACAAGGATAGCTCAAGAGATAATTATAGGCCAATCTTATTCATGAACACAGATGTAAAATATGTAAACAAAATAAGCATACTGGATTTACAATGCATAACTCAGTGTCTATTTTTCAAAAATATAAAGTTGACAAGATTTAAAAATGTATGTAGATGCAAAGTAATTCAAATAAAAATCAGAGGTTTTATTTATGGAATTCATATTTATTTGTTGATTTTTAGAGAGGAAACAGAGAGAGAGGAGAGAGAAAGGGGGGTTGAAGCTAGAAACATCTACTCATAGCAGTTGCTTCCCGCATGTGCCTTGCCCGGGCAAGCCGGCAGTTTCGAACCAGCGACATCGTTGTTCCTGTTCAACGCTTGATCCACCACACCACCACAGGTCAGGCTGATCTTAATGTTTATATGGTAGGCCAGGAGCCCAAGAAAAGTCAAAGCAACTCTAAAGAACAAATTGGATGAATATGTCATCTATGGAAGGCTGTATAGTCATGTCAGTGAGGTATAACTACTGGACAGCTAAGAAGTAGTCTCATTCATAGATACCAACTTCACTTATGTCGGTATTATAGATTATTAGGGAGAATGGGCTTTTCAATAAACAGTGCATTGACAACTGATTATCCAGCTAGAAACAAAAATAGAATTGACTTCTATCTGCCACTATATTAAAAAGATCAGTTTCACTATTTAAAATTTTTTAAATCACATTGCCTGGCCTGTGGTGGAACAGTGGATAAATTGTCAACCTGGAATGCTGAGGTTGCCAGTCGAAACCCTGGGTTCCCCAGGTCAAAGCACATATGGGAGTTGATGCTTCCTGCTCCTCCCCCTTCTCTCTCTCTCTCTCCTTTCTAAAATGAATAAATAAAAAAAAATCTAAAAAAAAAAATACCCAAAAACATCAATGATAATATGATGTCATTATATAATGATTTTGTGATAAATGGAGAAGGCAAAATTTCTAGAGGGAAAGAAAATGTGTCATGACTAGATAATTGATTTCTCTAGAATGTTAATTTCAAGTTAAAGATCATTCTATTAGGGAAGAAGGAATAAGGACAATGCCTCATGCTAGTGAGAGGTTTAGGTAGGGAAGTCAAGAGGAGAAAATAGAACCATAGCAAGTCAGACTGAGGAAAATGTAAATACCAGGAAGAAAATACCAACTATGGTGTTGGCCTAAAGTATCTGAAGGGTGAACGATCTGGGCTCAGACAGTGATACTGTTCTCTATGCGGCTGGGCTTCAGGTATTCATAGGGAAGGTCTAGCTGCTCATTTCGGGCCACGATTTCCCTTTCCAGCTTGTCCAGATCCATTTGAAATTGTCTTAAAACAGCCTTTGGCTCAGGACCTGAGAAATATTCTTCTTTGTGATGTCCCAGGGGTACCTGAAGCAGAAAAAAAGGATCAATCATCTTCTATTCCAAGAAACAGGGACCCAAACTCCAGTCCCTCACCCTAATGTTTCCCTGTTAGTCATCAGCCCCCACAGTGTTCCAGGGGTCCCCTCTCACCATATCTGTGTGTGGCCGACTCAGGAGCCATGTGATGGGCATTTGAATACAGCTCTGCTGGACATCAGGTAGTGAGCCCATCATTGTGGCCATTGTGACATCTTCCTTGCTGGTGGGTGGGGGCATCCGCATTGAGAATGGAGTATTGGGGACCCAACCAAACCAGTCAAACTGGGGGAGGAAGAATCTGGAGTCACTCAGAAACTCTGATTCAGGACCCTAGACCCCAACTCTCTCCCGGAAGTGTCTGCTAGCCCAGACACTTTCTCTCAGAGACCAGGCTTTCAACTGTCCGTACCTGGCCCTGATTGACGGCCCCGTGCTGGGCAGAGCATGTGAAGATACACATGGTAAGGAAATGGCAGAGCTGAGCCCGAGACTGGAAGGATACAGGGAAACCTAAAAAATGAGCAAAGTTTAGACACCATAGTTACAAAGGAGATAAGGAAATAAATGCTGATGTCTTAACATGTCCATGTGTTAGAATTAGTGTTTATGCATTCACTTTTTCAAAAAGTATTGAATTACTCTTTACCAGACACTATATAGGCATTGGGAATATGCTGGTTGGGAAAACAGACTATAGTAGGAAAGAATGATAATAAATAGAATCAGTAAAATTAAACACAGTATGTTAAGACAGTAATAAGAATATGAGGGCCCTGGCCATTTGGCTCAGTGGCCTGGCGTGTGGAAGTCCTGGGTTAAATTTCCAGTCAGGGCACACAGAAGAAGCGACTACCTGATTCTCTACCCTTCCCCATCCCCTACCCCCTCTCTTTCTCTCTCTCTCTCTCTCTCTCTCTCTCTTTTTCTCTCTTCACCTCTCGCAGCCATGGCTTGATTGGTTTGAGTTGATCAGCCCCAGACACTGAGGATATCACCATGGATCCTCCACTTTAGTTGCTAAAAATAGCTCAGTTGCGAGCATGGCCCCAGATGAGCAGAGCATCAGCCTCAGATAGAGGTTGCCAGGTGGATCCCAGTCGGGCTGCATGTGAGAGTCTGTCTCTCTATCTCCCCTCCTCTCGCTTAAAAAAGAATGGAAAAAAAGAATATAAGAAAAGCAGGGAAAGGAGATCTGAGAAGTCAAGGAAGAGTAGTTGATAATTTAGTACTGGCTCTGCTGCTGACTAACTGCATTACCTTGGACCAATGGCTTAGCCTCTCTGAGCTTCTATTTTCCTATGAAAATAAAGATAATAATAGCTACCTTATAAAGACGATGATGCATATAAAGCCCCTCAGTACTCTGTAGCTATGGTTACAAGGTGGAGAGTGGGGAGGTCTGACAGGCTGGTTGGTCAAATACCCAGTTTTCAAAATGTGGTTAAAAGGCATAGGATAAGAGTAGACATCCAAAAAGGAAAATAGGCAAAAGAGTAACAGGCTTTTCCTAAAGGAGGATATCCGTATGGCTTCTAAACCTGAGAGAAATTACTCAGCTCTACTGATCATCGGGAGAATACAACTTAAACTCATAATGTGATAACACAACATCTTCACCAACATGACTAAAGTATTTTTTTCCAAATATTTGAGAAGATATAGAGCAACTATAACTCATACTCTATGGCAGGAGTGCAATTTATACAACCACTTTGGAAAACTATCAGAACCTACTAAAACTGAACATGCACATATCCTACGATACATCAGTTTCACTTCTGGCTGCATACCCAACACAAATGCACACACAACAATGTTCACAGCAGCAGTGACATTAATAGCCTCAAAATGGAAATAGCCCAAACACCCACCAAAAGGAGAAAGGGAAAAAGGCCTGTGTCATATTCATGAAATAGAATAGTATAAAATGAGAAAGATGAACTACATGCCTTAAGTAACAGCATGGGTAAATTTCAAACATCTGTTTGTACTTTCATTTATGTAAAGTGCAAACGGGTAGAACTAACCTATGTAGGATGAAGTGGTTACCTTTAGATGGGCAAGGACTGGAATACAATACAAGGAGGTTTCTGGGGAGCTGATAATGTTCTTTGGCTAATTATACAAGCATGTCACCTTACTAAAAATTCAAGTTGTATAGCTATGATTTATAACAACTTTTCTCTAGGTTTATTATAATGAAATTTCCACTCTCCCGAAAGTGGTTAAGAATACCCCTATCATTCCCAGAAAGTAGTTTTAGATATCTGGGCTATAATACAGAAAAAGAGAAGTCATAGTCTCATGTTGGTGCTGAGAGGCTTCAAATCAACTCTCTCTTTCCACTCAATTTACAACTGAGGTGCTGCTCAGGAGTTTAATGACCTGCCGTCAATATTCTTGCTGATCACACTGGGAAGTAATCTCAAAGAGTGAGGCATATGATCACAATCATTTTACATTGATTGCCTTACACATGTTTTTTGTGTGACAGAGACAGAGAGAGAAACGAACAGGGATAGACAGGAAGGAACAGAGATGAGAAGCATTAATTCTTCATTGCAGCACCTTAGTTGTTCATTGATTGCTTTCTCATATGTGCCTTGACCAGGGGGCTATAGTGAACAAATGACCCCCTACGAAAGCCAGTGACCTTGGGCTCAAACTAGCGACCATGGGGCTCAAGCCAGAGACCCCGGGCTCAAGCCATTGACCACAGGGATTTGACCTGGGTCCTTTGCATCCTAGTCTGATACTCTATCCACTGCACCACCGCCTGGTCAGGTGCCTTACACATCTTTTGACTCTGTCACATTCATTATTTAATTTAGGACAAGTATTATATTTGCATTAGAGAAAACATATTGAAAGTGTGAAAGAATACACGGCTTATTCAAGGCATAGGTCTGGAAAGAGAAAACCTTCACCCACTGCCTTTATCGGAGGTGCTGAGAGAGTGATGGCAAAAAGGGCACCGTGAAAACTGAGGGAGAACTCAACAGATTCAAGAGATTAAAGTTTATATTCCAGGAAGTATTACAAGTGCTCTAATGCGGCTATTTCTGGGGAAGAAGCAAGCAAGAGGAGAGCTGATGAGGTGCTGTTGGGTGGATGGGGAAGGTATGGCCTCAGATACTTGCAGGTAAGACTCCACTTCATGGTATGGGCGTGGCTTACTGATGTGTACATCCCCAGGGGCTGGTTTAAGTAATAGCTCTTAGCTATGGCTTGTAGTCATCACACAGAGGGATTCAAGGTATTGGCGTGGAGTGTAAAGAGGGAAAGTGTTATGGGACCATTCAAAACAGTCCCGGTTGGCCCATGTGTGCTAGAGAGAGGAATATGAACCTAGTAAGAGCTCAAGAAAGGCTTTGTCTTTCTTATGGATAAAAATGCGGCAGGAGAACTAAAGGAGTGCACTTTTGCCTAAGAAACTTGAATCCCAATGATCGCAAATGCTGAGTTTGGGTTTAAGTCAAAATATATACAGTATAGAGACTATAATTAGAAATGACCTTGTACTGTGGCAAGTGTGCCATATGTCCATGTCCTCTGTGTGCTAGAGTGTAGCAGGAAGGAGGAAAAGAGAAGAAAATTAGGGTGGCTGTCATGGGCTTTGGTGGGAATAATCTCCACACTTATATCCTTAGGTAAGGGAATAGATGACCATTAGGAGAGAGCCTGGCAGGGCCTGGGCAGATTCCTCACTGGCTCTGGTTCTGGCCTTACTGAGCCCCATGGCAGTTCAGGGGCATCTGTGAAAAGGTATGGGGGTCTCTGAAGATAATCCTTGTGTTTCTAGAATTGTTCTGAGTCTTAGGAGGTAGGAAAGGGATCCAAATGCTTTATAGGTGGAGGAAGAAGGGGTGATGAGGGTTAGGGGCTGGGGTCACGTCCCCAGAACTCAAGGCTGAGAAGGGGCTCTGGACAGAGTGTCTGAGGAGCTCCCCTCTCTGGGGAGGGATCTCACCTCGGTCCTGGGCCTGGCACAGCCCCACCTCAGTGATCTCTCGACACCAGGCCTGCAGCTCAGGGTTCCCTCTCACGACATCATCCCCGGGGTAGAAGAGGTGGACGATCCCTTCCACGTACCTGCCCAGAGGAGGGAGCTGAGCTCCTGGAGAGCAGCAGGCTGTGGCCTCTGAGCACTACTCCTTTTCTGTGCCCTCTGCCCAGCTGCCTCTCGCTGTGTCTCAGTATAGATCCTTCAAGACTTGCCTTATGGGACGTTGCCCAAGTTCCTTCTAAACACTAGCTTACTAAGGAAGGAAATGTGGATTGTTACTTTTAAGAATTCTGTACATGACTGATAATCCCTCTTCCTAAGAAAATCCCTGATTCCACCAGATCCATGTTTTTCCCACCCACACACTTTGGCTGCATACACTGTCTATTTCAGTCTCCCCATCTTCAGATCCTACCCTCAGTCTCCTTACTCTCCCTCATCGCTCCCAGGATCGAGTCTTCTGCTCCTCCAGTCTGGACCTTCTTGTTTCACGTTCCTTTTGCCCCATGCTGACCTTAGGCCAAAGCCCTGTCCTCCCTCTCCCCAATGCCCTTCATTCTCAGCTCCCACTCTCACCCACCGGGCAATGATCTCCCAGAGCCGTAAAGCATCGTGGGCATAGAGGGCACTTGGGATTCCCAGCAGGCCCCGGTCAGCCAGATCATCAGGAGGACAGAGCGAGCGGTAGGTCAGCTGAGCCATGGCACGACGGATCAACTGAACATGGCCCCCGCCACCTGTGCTCACTGCCTGGGACAAAACAGATGAGAGGCCTTGAGGAAAAGGACAGAGCATAGTATACAAAATGTTCAGTTGTGGGGCTCTCACATTTAAAGACACAAATATAAAGGGATATACTTCTGGGTTTAAGAGTCAGGGTATTCACATAGGTTGGTCTAGAATCATTACAACAACAGAAGGTTATACAGAGTTGGCTAATGAGGTGGCCCCACACTCCATTACCTCCTACCTTATCAAATATCCCTCCATCTGAGATGAGTTGGGACCGTGCGCGGGCATTGATCTCCATGGTGTAGTGGGTGTGTGGGATCAGGAGCTGGATGGAGAAGATGGGAGGGGGTGGTTTATGGAGGACATGGTTGGGTCCTTCCATGTAGTGTGTGGCACTCAGCATGGTGGCCTTCTCTCCTGGAAGTGCCCTTGCAGACTGCTCTCCTTCTGCTTCCCTGGTCACCCAGTATCATGTTCTCCTATTGTCCTGGAGTTGAGCTTTGGAGTCTGATTAACTAGGATTTAATCTACACTTTGCCACTTAATTTGATACCTGACTAAGATAATAAACCCTTTAAGGGTCCACCTCTTTATCTGTTTACAGGGAATGACAATAGGGTCTTTTATCACAGGCACTGTAGTGATGCTTATGTGTATAATATGTGAGTATTTAGTCCACTGCCTAGCACACAGACATCCTTGAATAGTAGCTGTTACCATTACCGTTATTATTTCCACCTTGAGTGTAGGTGTCCTATGAGAATCAGCTCTTTAACTTTTGATTTTTTAAAATAACATTTCTATCTTGCACATCCCTTACAGTTTTTTTTTAAGTAGGAGGGAAGATAGAGAGACAGACTCCTGCATGCGCCCTGACTGGGATCCACCCCACAACCCCTCTGAGCCCAATGCTCCAATCAATTGAACTATCCTCAGTGCCTGAGGCCTACACTTGGACCAATGAAGTCACTGATTGTGAGAGGGGAAAAGAGAGAAGGGGAAAGGGAGGAAAAGAGAAGTAGATGGTCATGTCTCATGTGTGCCCTGATTGGGGATCCAACCCTGGATGTTCACACGCCAGGCTGACACTCTAACCACTGAGCCTACTGGCCTGGACCTAAAATAACTTTTCTATCATGCACATCCTTACAGTTTAAACTAATATTTCTATTAATTTTTCAAAGCTGCTTCTCCAATCTCTAGCTTTATTACTCTAGCATTTTTTTAATTGGAGGCTGGGAGTTGGGGTGGAGAGGGTACTTGCAGTCAGAATTAGAGGAATCATATTGATCTATCTTCTTTACCAGCAGAGGGGCTGTTGTGAAATCTCCTCTTGCCACCAACGGGTCACTGTCGGTTAGGCCCCCTCTCTCCTGCTTTCCCTTGGCCGTTAAGAAAGGCCGTCTCATCCTCATACGCCTTTCCTGTAGTCACAGACAATGTTGTCTGTTCCTGAGGTGGAGGAGTCATGAATTATTGGTATTTAAGAGAGCTAGTGATACCACATGGAGGGAAAGACACAACTGATATCACTGGTGCCAACATATCAAACAACTCGCATTGGTCTGAAACTCCAGAAAGATCGTCAAGGGTGCTGAGTTTCACAGCTCAACGTCCACATGAGGAGAGCAGGTACCAGAAAGTAAAGAACTAATAATAATAATAATAATAGCAAGAACTATATTTTTTGTAGCATTTAGCCTTTGTCATGCTGTTCTGTTGTCTCTCATCAACTCTACAGTAGAGCTCCTATGATCCACATTTAGAGATGAGGACAGTGATCACACATCTGGAAAGTGCGGAGGGGAGAAGTTGGGATTCAGACCCCAGCAGTCCGAATGCAGGGCCTGCACGGGCAGGTAACCTTTATGAAATGGGCAGGCTTAGCCCTCCTGGTGGCCTGATAACAACACATCTGTCTGCCTGGGGATGAAGTGGTTATGCTGAGGCAGACAGGTGCAGAGAGGATGTCAAGGGATTTTGTAGTGTAGAAGAGGGTTTAACCACTAAGCTACACAGAAGATGGCGATGCAAATACATCATAAAATCAATCAAATCCAAGATCAATGAATTCTACAATATTAATGTCTACCTTGTCTATGTTACCCCAGAACCCAAAGGGGTCACTGCTACCAATGGACAGGTTTGGGGAAGAAAGTGAGGACTCCAGGAAGAAACATAATTCTGATATTCTACCTAGCGTGTGCTCACATATCTGGCTCCACTTCAAACTCCATGTACCTAAAACTGAACATCTCATCTTTGACCTCACATTGGCTTCTTCTGATTTTATTGTTCTGAAAATTGTTCATAAGCATGCATTATCTTTGCTCCTGCTTTTATATACAAGGTGTCATCAATATTTTTAAAACATTTTTAAAGCAAGGTCAAGGCTATTTTTCTGCCCTCTGGCTAGCAATAGATTGCAGGCTCTCTGTTTGGTTGAATGACAACATTCTGGATCAGTACAGCAGTATCTACCAGGTGGGCTCCTACCTGGTGACCTCTGAGGTTTCCTCTCCCATCTTGCACCCAGGTGTGCTGCAACTACTATTTCCTTTCATCACAAAGCCATTGCATTTTCCTTACCAGTTACTTAACTACCATGTAATGCACTGCTGATTGGGTGGGTTAAATAACCTCTTGGGCTGCTCTTTTATCCCTTTAATCCTCTACTTCATGATTCCTAAGTTGCGGTAGAACATCCTCTGTATAAAATATAGTGTTTTTTATTTCATGAATTTGACTCCAAAGACAAGGGAAATAAAGGCAAAGATAAATGAATGAGACTACATCAGACTAAGAAGCTTTCACAGCAAAAGAAACTGACAACAGCCTGACCAGGAGGTGGCACAGTGGATAGAGCATCGGACTGGGATGTGGAGGACCCAGGTTCAAGACCCTGAGGTCACCAGCTTGAGCGCGAGCTCATCTGGTTTGAGCAAAGCTCACCAACTTGAGCCCAAGGTCACTGGCTCAAGCAAGGGGTTACTCGGTCTGCTGAAGGCCCCCAGTCAAGGCACATATGAGAAAGCAATCAATGAACAGCTAAGGAACCGCAACGAAGAATTGTTTCCCATCTCTCTCCCTTCCTAGCTGTCTGTCCCTCTTCTGACTTTGTCTCTCCCACAAAAAAAAAAAAAAAAAAAAAAGAAACTGACAACAAAACAGACAGCCAACTAAATGGGAGATGATATTTTGAACAACAGCTCAGATAAGGAGCTAATATCCAAAATATATAAAGAACTCACAAAACTCAACAACAAACAAGCAAGCAAACAACCAATAAAAAAATGGGAAGAGGACATGAACAGACACTTCTCCCAAGAAGAAATACAAATGGCCAACAGATATGAAAAGATGCTCATCTTTACTAGCTATTAGAGAAATGCAAATCAAAACTACAATGAGGTACCACCTCACACTTGTTAGATTGGCTATTAGCAACAAAAGAGGTAATGATTTCCAAGGCCGGCCCCACAAAGTGTCCCGCAGACTCTGACCAAGCTCACAAAAATTAGAGGATCAGAAAACGTGCTAATAGATACTCCAGGACTTTCAGCATTTTGTCTAGTGCATTTTCAGCAATGAAATAAAAGTTGGTTTAGTATCTCATTTGCATAACTAAACTTTGTTTGACTTGTTTGCTTTACTGATGTCCTTATTTAATAAAAATAAATCAAATGTTCAAAAAAAAAAAGGTAATGATAAGTGTTGGAGAGGCTTTGGAGAAAAAGGAACCCTCATTCACTGCTGTTGGGAATGTAAATTAGTACAACCATTATGAAAGAAAGTATGGTGGTTCTTCAGAAAATTAAGAATAGGCTTGACCTGTGGTGGCGCAGTGGGAAAAAGCGTCAACCTAGAACACTGAGTTTGCCGGTTTGAAACCCTGGGCTTGCCTGGCCAAGGCACATATGGGAGTTGATGCTTCCTGCTCCTCCCCTTTCTCTCACTCTCTCTCCCCTCTCTCTAAAAATCAATAAAATATTTTTTAAAAAATTAAGAATAGAACTACCATATAACCAGCAATTCCTCTACTGAGTATATACCCCCAAAACTCAAAATCATTGGTACATAAAGACACTTTCACCCCCATGTTCATCACAGCATTGTTCACAGTAGCCAAGACATGGAAACAACCAAAAAACCCTTCAATAAAAGACTGGATAAAGAAAATGTGGTACATACATACTACGGAATACTACTCAATCTTAGGAAATAATGACATAGGATCATTTCTGACAATGTGGATGGACCTTGATAACATTATAATGAGTGAAATAAGTAAATCAAAAAAAAACTAAGAACTGTAATATTCCATACATAGGTGGGACACAAAATTGAGACTCATGAACATAGATAAGAGTACAGTGGTTAGTGGGGGAGGGGAAGGGAAAAGAAGGAGGGGGAAGGGAGGGGAGGGAAGGGGAGGGGAGGGGCATAAAGAAAACCAAATGAAGGGTGACAAAGGACGATTTAACTTTGGTGATGGGTATACAACATAATCGAATGTCAAAATGACATGGAGGGCCCTGGCCGGTTGGCTCAGCGGTAGAGCGTTGGCCTGGCGTGCGGGGGACCCGGGTTCGATTCCCGGCCAGGGCACATGGGAGAAGCGCCCATTTGCTTCTCCACCCCCCACTCCCCCCTCCTTCCTCTCTGTCTCTCTCTTCCCCTCCCGCAGCCGAGGCTCCATTGGAGCAAAGATGGCCCGGGCGCTGGGGATGGCTCCTTGGCCTCTGCCCCAGGCGCTAGAGTGGCTCTGGTCGCGGCAGAGCGACGCCCCGGAGGAGCAGAGCTCGCCCCCTGGTGGGCAGAGCTTCACCCCTGGTGGGCGTGCCAGGTGGATCCCGGTCCGGGGCATGCGGGAGTCTGTCTATCTCTCCCCATTTCCAGCTTCAAAAAAAAAAAAAAAAAAAATGACATGGAGATTTTTTTCTAAATCTATGTGCTCTAGTTGACCAATGTCACCCCATTAAAATTAACTGTCTAAATAAAATTATTAAATAAAATAGTTTGCAAACATCAAAAGAATAAAAACAAAATAAAATATAGTGTTTTTTGTTTTGTCTTTGATTTCAAACTCTATTTCTTGATACTTTTCTGTGGTTATTCTGGTACCATCTGTCTCCACAATTAAATACAAACTCTTTGAAAGCAAAGTAATACTTTTGTCTATCAAATTATTTCCTACTCTATAATAGACTCATTGCTAGAGAATATCAGAGCAGCCTTACAAGAAGTACTGATTAAATGCCAAGTGACTTGACTTAATACAATCGATGGGATCTCTCTGTATTATCTCTTAAAACTACATGAAAATCTACAGTTATCTTAAAATAAAAATAATTTAAACATTAGAAATAAAGCCACAAGGCTCAAGGTCCTGATACAATCATCTCTTCTTCTCCATTCACAAATTACTATCAAGATTTTTGTTACAATAAAATGTACATCACTCAATCAGAAGAAGCTTTGTTAACATGTTCCCACCCACATAGCTTAAACTGTTTATTTATTTATTTATTTATTTTTAGATATTTTCTTTATTCCTTCAAATTTATTGTTAACTTTTTATTATTATTATTTTAGAGAGGAGAGAGAGAGGGAGAGAGAGAGAAGAGAGAGACGGGGGGAGGAGCTGGAAGCATCAACTCCCATATGTGCCTTGACCAGGCAAGCCCAGGGTTTCGAACCAGCGACCTCAGCATTTCCATGTCGATGCTTTATCCACTGCGCCATCTCAGGTCAGGCGGCTTAAACTGTTTAAATCCTACATAGCGGTTGGGTTGTTTCCTTTCTCTGAGATGTGAGAAAGATGAGACACGGAGGGGAGAGGATATACCTTGAAGAGAGGGTGCAGCCCTGGGAGGCACCTCATGGTGGCCACAGCGATGACCTCAGCCAGCAAGTGAGTGTTCAGAATGTGATATTGGAGCTCGTGAAGTTGGAAATCTGAACTTCGGACCCAGATCTTTGCCAGGAGCCAGGCTAGTGGAGGATCTGAGGGCAGGAACAGTGGTGGGGTGGGCGAGCTGGGGTTGGGAGGCTGGATCTGCAATAAAGAGAAATTAAGCATTCATTGACCTCATCATATGTTAGACACTATGCTTAACACTCTGGGGAAACTAATGGCTAAGATTATATCCTCCCAGGGAATTATAATCTAGTAGGAGGAATGAAGATTCTTATCGTTGGCCTCTCAATACCTGTGGGAGCATGTGAGTGTCAAGATGGTCGGGATCATAGCAGGAGGAATTGGAAAGAGGGAGTCCAGTATGACTGTAACAGTGGTTTAGGAGAAACCTGACGATGGTCTGAGTCAGGATGGTAGAATAGGAAGAAGCTGAACTTCTGAGATAACTGTCAGTTCTCAACAACTGGTTGGTGAGAACAGTAAGGAAGAAAACACATTAAACCAAAGAGAGAAAAGATGTCTAAGAAAGAAGGGGTTTTCCACAGATTCAAAGGTCAGATAAACATTGAGTAGCCTTAGCATGGGAATCAACAGAGACCACTATGACTCTCAGAAAGGCCATTTCCGGTAAGTAATGAGCAGACTGCAAGGTAGGAAGAAGATATTGGAGACGAGGACAGGCAGCTCTTACTGAGTGCAGCCGGGGTGGGGGACAAGAGCCAGTGGTCTTTGTGTTTTGGCAGAGGTTGGGGTGAACACAAAGCAGTGTTGGGAGGAGGAGGCCCAGGCCGCCTCACCTGGATGACCATGGGCAGCAGCTTCCCACTGGGTTCCATCTTCAACATGACGAGGGGGGCAGCCAGGTACTGCTTCTCTCCTCGGATCACATTGGCTGGAATTCCATCCAGTAGGATGAAGTCAGCTTCAAAGAGGGAACCCTTCTGAGGAGACGAGGAATGTATCCATGGTTACAGTTGAAAACATACTTCCACAGGGCCCAAGCAAAGAAGAAGAAATATAAAGACATTCAGAACAGTTTCTTGCCATTTTCCTACATCAGTACCAAAGTCCCAGTGGCAGAACTGAAGGAAGCTCCAGCACATCAAGTTCAAGTCCTCTCATCTTACAGGGAGGGATAAGACCCCCTGGAGGGACTCTTCCCTAGTGACATGTGACTTGTCTGTGGCAGACGTAGATTTAGGATTGGGTATTTCAGTTGATTCTATACCACAGGTATGCTGGCTCTTCCCTTGTCAGGTTGTCCAAGCTCCTTGCCCCGACATCTCCTAAGGGTCTATTTTATTGACTAGATTCAGCCTCAGTGCATTTCCCCACATCTTTATTATATGCGGCTTAAGTGTCTGTTTGTCGCCGATAGCTTATTGGTTGCTTGCGTAACTGTACTAGCCAATGGGGTGAAGTTGCCACGGCATTCAAATAGTCCCGCCTTCTGGCATGCCACCTCACAAATTGAGGTTAAAGATTGGAGCAATTATTATGCTGTTAAGAAATCTTAACACCAGAAGGGGTCTTTGCAATGGTACAAGACTAGAGGTTCTCCAATTGAAAAATAATGTCATAATAGCTAAGTCTTTGACTGGCTCCTCTCAAGGTGAAATACATGTCATTCCAAGAATTGATTTGGCTCCATCTCAAACAGGGTTGCCGTTTCAATTGAGACGTAGACAATTTCCTGTAAAACTTGCCCTTGCTATGACCATCAATAAGTCTCAGGGCCAAACGCTTAAGCGTATTGGCATTTTTTTACCTGAGCCTGCATTTGGACACGGTCAAATTTATGTTGCCTGTTCAAGAGTTTGTGAAAGAACGAACGGAAAATTAAAAATAATTGATGGTCTTCTGCAAGGCAAGCTTAAAAATGATGGAAAGATCTACATAAGAAATGTTGTGTACAAAGAGATCTTTGACATGTGAATTAACATTTTATTATTTAAGTCACCTTTATTTATTGAACTAGCAGTGGCTCTTAAGAAATGTACCGCCAGTGGTTTCCTTCATTGCACTCTACTTTAAGCAATTAAGCAAGTAGAAGGGGAAAACCCCATGGGGCACTAAGCAAAGGGGTGTCCTCGCCGCCTGCCCTGGGTAATTCAGTTTGAATTAGCAGACACCTTTGCACAAATCATTTTAATTACAATTTATAATATCTAGAACAGCGGTCATTTCGTATGACCGCCAGGCTTTCTAGTACTTTATAAGCAGAGGACTCTGCACCCAGGGACAGTGGGTTAGCACAGCCTCCCTTCCCTGACTCACATTTGGTTCCTGCCCTTCACCACGTCTCCCCACACAGACAAGGAGAGAACAGTGTAGGGAGGGAGGAGGTACCTGGAGTTCTTTCTCCAACTGGGCCTGAAGCTCCTCCATCCCCAAGGGCAGCACCAGCCGGGAGGGCAGAGAGGTGGAGCGTCTCAGCAGCATGGGGTTGGCACCATTGAGGAACTGGTAGCCGAAAAGCTCATCATCCTGCCAGCACCGGTGAACCTTCTCTGTGAGATTGGAGTGGATGGTAGGAAGAGGATACTCACCACAATCCAAGGTCCCTCTCCTCCAGACCTTACCCCAGGGATTTAGTCATGTGATGACTCCATATGCAGCCTACATATTTTCATTCATGAGGTTTCTTTGGGGACTACAGAGTGTGACACACAGCTCATACTCCATAGCACCTTAAAAGGGCCATCAAGGTGTTATGGAGAACTGAGGAAACCACTGACCAGCCAGGGCAGTCTTCGGTCCCCAGAAGATCTGATTAAAATCTTCCAGTTTGTTCCAGGAACTCAGGAGGGTGTAAACATATTTGAAAGCAATTTCCATAATCCTAGAACAGATATCAAGAA
Organism: Saccopteryx bilineata; assembly: GCF_036850765.1. Lineage (NCBI taxonomy): Eukaryota > Metazoa > Chordata > Mammalia > Chiroptera > Emballonuridae > Saccopteryx > Saccopteryx bilineata. Next base: position 355,239,000 of record NC_089491.1, on the reverse strand, counting down.
TGAAACCATCAATTTACCAAATCCTCCCTATTTCTGGATCTACCAGCACCACCCCATTCTGACCATTTCCTCACCCTGCCATCACTGTCCATTCATAGTCCAGCCTCTTTGCCTCGTGGAATCTCATATTTAGAGGGAGATCATCCTTACCACCTGCAGCTATTGACAGGGGTAACCCTTCCTTCCAAGTGGCCCAGCTAGGAGATGGGGACAAAGGGTAATGAAGGGCGTAGAAGTCAGTGATGGAGGAAGTTGTCAGAAAAGGGGGGTGCAATTTGGAGGCTTCTAATAGGGTGGTCACCAGTAGATTTGCTGTCTTTCCTCCAGTTCCTTTTCTCGATGCTTCTGGAACACATCCAAGGTATTGGTTCCTGCCAGGCGGGCTGTGGAGACATTAAGACAATTGACCTCAATACTTTGTACAATAGCATGCTATGCCCTGGGCTTCTTACAATCTCCTGTTTTTTAATTGTATGGCATCAGAATCTTTTTGCCTTTTTTTCTACCTCTTTCTCTCCTGCTTAATTCCCTAGTCATTTATCTTCACCCACTCCCTTTTCTTGATTTCACTCATATCAGATCTCACATTTGTCCTGAGAGGATAGTCCCCTTTTAGATAACCCATTGTACCCTTAACTCAAATTTCTCTATCCCTGTTCTTCATTATCAATGAATTTCATTTTTAATCAGCTGAAATGTCCACACCTGTCCTACGCTATCCATATTTACCTCGTTAATTTCCCTATCCTGGTCCTCTAATGTGCACACCTTAAACCTGTTCTCCAAAATAACATATTTCAAGTTAGGTACCCCTCTGACCTCCTGTATCTCCACCATCACCTGTTCCCTGAGATAAGACAGTCTATGTGTGCCAAACTCAAAGCACTGTTTCCACATCGCTATCTGCATCCAGCTTCATCTCACCTACCCTCCACATCACAACGTTTATAGCTAATAGCCAACTTCATCATGCCCTCATCTGTACTTATGCCTGCTTGTTTCTCAAAGACATAGATTACATGTTTCCAGTCTTAACTGTCATGCACTTCAATTGTCTCTCATACTTATTTCCTAAGATAACAGATTCTGTATTTGCTGTCCTCATTCACCCCTGCCCTAGTCAGGGTGCTTCCTGCCCTCACAGATTCTTCCGTTGTTTTTTCTACCACAGCAGCCCCTGCACATCATATCCATGTGCTTCCCTTACCTGTGTCCTCTTGGGGGTCACGCCCACCATCCCCTATTCCATGTGCTAGCCTCACCTGTCCCTGCCCTAACTTGTTCCCAGACACTAGAGATCTTTCCACTTGACTTTGGCTCGTCTGCTTTCCAGCATTGCTGCAACCCCATTCCCTGTGCTCACTTCTAGGGAGGTGGGATCCACACATCACTTAGCTCCGGATCCAGTCCCACTTCCAGCCTTTTTAATTCTACATGTAACCTACCCCCGTTTCCTGTCTTCTCGACCCTTCACCTGCGGAGCAGCCACTTTGTCAAGCCCTTTGGACCTTCCTCAGTGCTGTCCCCTGCCTCCCGCTCCACCCCCAGGAGTCCCGAGACCCTGCGCCCACTTCCTTGAGCGGCCCTCACCGGTGCCCTCGGGCAGGGTCAGCACGCCCTCGCCCTGTACCCAGCGGTAGCACGGGAAGGCGGCCTCCTCCGCGCTGGCCCCGGGGCCCCGCACGGTGATGCGGTCGCAGAACCACGCGTCGTCCACCAGGCAGTGCTGTTTGCGCAACTTCACGAACTGCAGGGGCCCCAAGTCGTCCGGAACGTCGTGCTCGAACTCCTCCACCTGTGGGGACCGGAACCCGCTGAGACTTGGTAGCGGGGACCCTGGACAGGCCGTGTTCCCTGATGGAGGGCGTCTTCTGTGGACTCTGGTGACAAAGCCTCCTGCATTCCATCCTCCCAACACCACCAGGAGGTCCCACAGCACCGGGAGGACCGGGCCGAGGGGCGCGGGGCGAGGCGCGCAGTGTCCTGAACTGAAGGCTGAGCAGCATCTCCTGCGCCCTCCATCACCTGAGCCGTCGCCGCCTTCGAGCTCTCAGAAAACCTAACCCCCTTGGAGCTCAGATTCCATAATGACACAGGCCTGAGGTCACTTGGTAAAGGAGGGGAGGTAACGGTCAAAAGGAGGGGCAAAGGGGTTGAGCCCGGCTCGGGCCTGGCTCTGACCCTCACCCACCGGGCAGTCGTCCCTTCTCCCTGGAAGTCCCAGTCGGCACCGCAGCGCCGTCTCTGGTGCCAGCCTCCAAGTCCCGCCCGCCCTCACGCCGCTGGCCCAGCCCCGGACCCGCCTGAGTCCCCGCCTCCCCCGTCCACCTGGCCCGTCGTCGGGCGCAGCTGCAGCTCCAGCTCCGCCTCCCCGCGCGCCCCGACCAGCCACAGCTGCACGCGGTTGAAAGACCCGGACAAGACCCAGGACCCGGTGGCCACGCGGATGCGGTAGCGACCCATGGTAGCGGGTGGGCTCGCCTGGGTGTCAGAGGTTCGGTTACTGATACCAAAGACTCCGCGGGCAAACTTGGTCTTATCGCCTGCAGGACAAGACCAGGGCTTAATAAAGCAGGACTCTGTGCGCCGCCCACTGCAGGATTGGTCCCCACCCCACACAAACCAGAGCCTGGGATTAGCCCATAGGGCGGGGAAAGGCGGACTGCCCTGCCAGCGCGGGGCTGAGCAGTGGGCTTGGCGGAAGATGAGGAGCTGAGCCTGGGTGTGGGAACACATGAAGAGGGGCAGGGCGAATCCACTAGAGTTTTCCTTCTAGACTCTCCGTCCCCACCCCCTATTGCCAGCCCTCCCCCATCCCGGTCTAAGCACCCCTTCCGTTTTAATACCATTTTCTGAAGGGGTCCTGGGGGCCAGTCCTTTTTCCTGCTGGCAGTGCCTGGTGCCCCTGGGCGAATGTACCCCTGTCTCTTCACCTACCAGGTCTGGTTGCCGAAGGGACATTGGGGTTGTTATTGTGGGCCAGAGAAGGCCTTTCTTGAGGAACATTCCAGAATTCAGGAATAAGTTAGAGTATCTTGTAATACAAGTTTGGTGTCCACCCACCTAGAAGTAGCTAATGTATTCCTTTTCTCCCTTTTCTACCCACACCCCCATCCCAAGACAGGTAACCAATGTCATATCTACTGTTTCTGCTTGTCCCCTCCTTTCGGTTAATAGGATTCTTTCATATGGTTTGGGTCATTTCTTCCACAAAAATGACACTTTTGTTTCTTAGAAGTTGCTTTCCAATACATGATGAGAATGTCTTCAGCTAACTTTATGGATTATCCTTTGATGGGTATTCAGTAACAATATGATGAGTGCTTTGAAGAACATCTTTGAATGTGTACTCTATGTACTCTTATATTTAGAGGATAGACTCCCAGAAATGAGATTTCAGACTAAAATGAATGTATATATATTTTTTTTATATTGGATGTTATTTATTTTGAAAACCACTTTTTTGAGGTATGCTTGATATGTCAAATCTGTACATATTTGATGTATGCAATTCAATGAGTTTGATAATAAGTATACACCAACGTATATTAATGTCAAAATGCTTCCTAGAAAGGCTATAGCATAGTCCCAGAGGGCCCTTTTCTCTGCACCTCTGTACCGGTATAGAAAGATATTACTTTTTAATTTTGCCAATAAGATGGGTGTAATTTTCAAAAACAGTGAAGGATCTGGGAATTATCCAACTTAAAAAGTAGGCAAGTCGTCAGTTGCTGTTTGGGGCGGGGGGTGGCAGAAGACACAAAACTTCAAATTCAGTAACAAAGGGGACCCTACTAATCAGAGCAAAAGCAACAGCCATAGTTTATATTCACACCATCTCCTCATGCCCTCCGAAGTCCCAGAGGGTGATTGATTTGTGTGGTTCTAGATAGATGACAGCAGGCTGCATTATAGGAGGAAACCACTGAGGTTGGGGACTCACTACTTTTATGGTAAGCAGATTTATGTCCATTCTTTGTCTACAGGAATATTGCCTCATCTCTCATGGCTGCTCACTACAAAAACAACCTTCATAAATCACCCAAGTAAAGAGCAGTCAGGTGGCCCTAGCCAGTTAGTTCAGTTGGTTAAGAGCATCATCCTGAACTGCTCTTCAATCCCTGGTTGCAAGTTTGATCCCTGGTCAGGGCATGCATGGGAAGCGACCAAGGAATGAGTGGAACAACAGATGCTTCCATTCCCTCTCCCCTCTCTCTCTCTCTTTTTCTCATCTCTCTGTCTCTCAAAATATCAATAAAAAGTAAGTCTTGGCTGGGATAGCTCAGTTGGTTAAAGCATCATCCCAGAGTGCAGAGGTTGCCAGTTTGATTTCCCAGTCACGTCAGGGCATATCCAGAAGCAGCTCAATATTCCTGTCTCTCTTTCTCTCTCAAGAAAAAAATTTAAAACCCATCAGGGCTCTGACATACCCCAAGGACGACCTAAGGGCACTCAGGGCCATAGCAGATTGACAACCCCAATAGAATGACATGTGTTAGCTGCCTAACTCCTTCTGAAAGCTGCCTAATAAATATAAAAACTAAGACTCCAGGAAGGTGTGGTGATGTGGTTGCCGCAGCCACACCTGCTGTTAATGCTACGGTAAAGAAAACCATAGAAAAGGGTAGAATGTAAAATGTAGCCCAGCAAGAAGTTCTGAACACATTAAGAAGGTCAATCCCTGAGTTATGATAGACCGTCCCTACACTTTTCCATTACTCTGATTCTACAGCAGCAAGCCTATCATTCCAGGTTCTCTGCCCTGGTGGGTCTTCACTCTGCATGAGTACAGTGGCCACTGAACATCTAGGAAAAGCCACCACAAGAAAAAGTTCTTCATGTGGAACTGAGTACCTCTGTTCCGTATATCCCTTATACCTTACCTTGCTAACATCTAATCCAGACATCTTTATGCAATATTTAACGTTTTAGGTATATTCCAGGTAATGAATGAAGCAGGAATGATGGAGTTGTAATAGCAATAGTTCGCAGCCCCTGACAAAATGATACATCTAGGAAATGGTTATCTATGGTGGCAAAATTCACAAAAAGAATCATTGCCAGTCTGACCAGGCAGTGGCACAGTGGATGGAGCGTCGGACTGGGATGCAGAGGGCCCAGTTTTGAGCCCCCGAAGTCTCCAGCTTGAGCACGGGCTCATCTGGTTTGAGCAAAAGCTCACCAGCTTGGACCCAAGGTCACTGGCTCGAGCAAGGGGTTACTCGGTCTGCTGAAGGCCCGTGCTCAAGGCACATATGCGAAAGCAATCAATGAACAACTAAGGTGTAGCAACGTGCAACGAAAAACTAATGATTGATGCTTCTCTCTCTCCGTTCCTGTCTGTCTATCCCTGTCTATCTGTCTGTCACTCTCTCTGACTCTTTCTCTGTCACTGAAGAAAAAAAAAAAAGAATCATTGCCAGTGATTACATGCATCTGGTAGAAATATTTGGTGGCGATTATGAAGGCATCTTGAAACATAAAACTGTTAGTGATTCTCACAGAATCTATAGATAAAACTACCAATGTGTAAGAAGTAGAGGGGAACAAGAAAAATGATAACAGCACCAGAAAATAACCAGAAAGATCCATTTGAGGAGACAAACAACCTTTTCATCAACATATACATTGCAAGAAATGGAAAGAGAGAAGACAATGAGACATAGTTTAATAAGAGTGATTTCAGAAACAAGTGCAACACATGAACCATAAAAACATTGATCTTGGGGTTGGGAGTGGCTGGGGACTGTTGCCTCTCACTACAAATCTTTTGTGTCAATAGAATATTTGAACATGGTGTTGTGATAAAATCACAGAGAAAATTTCTACAACTATATAAATAATTAATGAACGTCAGGAAAGATGAATACAAGGAAGTCATGTTAATGTTATAGAGAAAAGGGGCCAGGTGCAGCAAAAGGTGTAGATTAAGGCAGGAATTCTCTGTGGGATGGAATAGGTTTGAGGATATTTGGATGGCAAAGACCCAGTAGAGAAACATTGAAGATGCAGGATACAGAAGGCAGAGTTGAAGAATGAACATGATTGTAGTGGGAGGATGAAATTCAACCATACATGGAAGAACTGGCATTGGATGGACAGGGAGACTCTTCCTCTCTAACAGAAGCAAGGAAAGCATAGAACATTCTGTGTAGGTTTATTGAGGGGGTTTCCCATCTCACAATTCCTGTGTTCACCCCACTCCTCTTCATAGCCCCTGATACTAGATCTACTCTTCTTCTCAGGGACCCAGGTGTCACAGTCCCAGAGCTGAGTCAGGATGGAGCCACCAGGCTTTCTCTGATTTCTCTTTCCATCCTGTGTAGACAAGGTTAAATTCCAAATGAGAATGGAGCCCACACAGGCTGCAGAGGGGACAGAGATTATCCAATTAGGGGAAGGGGTGGCAGATTTCTATTTATAGTTCCAAACTATTTACATTTATGTTCATTAGCTCTTTTTTACTGAATTTATTGGAGTTACATTGGTCAATAAAATTATATAGGTATTACGTGTACAGTTCTGCAATTTGCGTTGTGCACTCACCATCCAAAATCTAATCTCCTTCCGATGATATTTATCCCCTTACACCCTCTTCCGCCTGCCCCAGCCCCTTTTCTCTCTGGTGGTCACCATACTGATGTGTTTCCATGAGGGTTTTTTTCTACCTCCATTCACCAGTTCATTAGCTCTTGTTCTAATATCTTTCCCTTATTATTTCTCAACCTAGTTCATTACTTTCCTGCTGGTGCTGGTCTCTGCTTTGCCCTGATGACCTAACTTTTTTTTTTTTTTTTTTTTTTTTACAGAGGCAGAGATAGACAGGGACAGACAGGAACGGAGACAGATGAGAAGCATCAATCATCAGTTTCTCGTTGCACATTGCGACTTCTTAGTTGTTCATTGATTGCTTTCTCACATGTGCCTTGACCGTGGGCCTTCAGTAGACCGAGTAACCCCCTGCTGGAGCCAGGGACCTTGGGTCCAAGCTGGTGAGCTCTTTGCTCAAGCCAGATGAGCCCGCGCTCAAGCTGGCGACCTCGGGGTCTCGAACCTGGGTCATTCCGCATCCCAGTCTGACGCTCTATCCACTGCGCCACCACCTGGTCAGGCTAATGACCTAACTTTTAAAGGTATTTCTCCCAGAATGTTATTGCTCATGCAGTCACACAACACAAGTTTCTGAAATTTGACAGAATGAAGTGAAGGATGATTTCACCACCTAATACAGCCAGGATGGTGACACTCACTATAAGGCGTGTATATTTCCAAATGTTTTACGGCTGTTCCTGACGACAGAATTTCCCTCAGCTCTCTTTATTCCTAGGCTTCTCCCCTTTACCCCCCAGCACCATGTTGCTCAGGTATCTCATTCTCTCTTTCCTTTGTTTATTTCTAGTCACTCCCTCTATGCTCTCCCCTCCTCATTTTTATTTTTATTATTATTGAAAAGCAAAAATTTTTCCCATTTTATGTTACAGAACAATTCAAATCATTTGACCATTGAGCAGAATGAAGACAGAGCCTTTGGGTGACCAGTAACAGGTTCAATTCTTTGCCGTCATCACCTTCACAGTGGTTGTTTCAGTAGAAAGAAATAGAGATTGATTCTCCTAATTGTATGGTTTAAGCTCCATCAACACTCTCAAAAGTTTCACTTCTCTGGCAGAAAAAAATATAAATGTCTTTTATTTAATCCTTACAAAAAACTCAGTGAGGGAGCTAGTGCTGTGCCACGTTTTATGCATAAACACATTCAAGTTCGCCTGACCAGGCGGTGGCGCAGTGGATAGAGCGTTGGACTGGGACACGAAAGATCCAGGTCACCAGCTTGAGCACAGGCTCATCTGGTTTGAGCAAGGCTCACCAGCTTGAGCCCAAAGTCACTGGCTTGAGCAAGGGGTCACTCGCTCTGCTGTAGCCTTCTGGTCAAGGCACATATGAGAAAGCAATCAATGAACAACTAGGGTGCTGCATGGAAGAATTGATGCTTCTCATCTCTCTCCCTTCCTGTCTGTCTATCCCTCTCTCTGACTCTCTCTGTCTCTGTTACACACACACACACACACACACACACACACACACACACAAAGTTCAAGTTCAAAGAAGAGATGGCTCCAAACTCAAAAAATGCAGGTGGATGATCCCACAAAATGTCATGTGCGCTCTCTGATTCATATCATAATCACCCATTCTCTATTTGACCCTGTGCATGTTAGCTTTGGTCCTCAGCTTTCTACTGAAACGTCCCCTAAAGCTTCTTTATGACATGTTGATTCTTTTTTTAATTTAATTTATTGTGTTTACATAGATTCTAGTGTCGCCCTGAATGCATCCCCCCCTTGTATTCCCCTCAACGTCTCTCTTGTCCCCTTCCTAACACCTCCCTCCCCCCTTCCCTTCAGGTGTATCCCATCCTATCATCCCCTTTCCCTCTGTCCTCTTTTCCTCTGGTCCCTTTGATCTTTCCTCTGTCTCCACTCCGTTCCTCAGTTCACATTGTTTCTAGGATTCCTCAAATGAGTGAGGTCATATAATATTTTTCTTTCTCTGCCTGGCTTATTTCACTTAACATAATAGTTTTCAAGTCCATTTTGTTGCTAAAGGTAATATTTGCTTCTTTTTCATGGCCCTTTAGTATTCCATTGTGTATATGTAGCACTGTTTTTAATTCACTCGTCCACTGATGAACACTTGGGATGTTTCCAGATCTTTGCTATTGTGAACAGTGCTGCCATAAACATGGGGGTGCATTCCATTTTTTGAGTCAGTGATATGGTGTTCTTGGGATATAGTCCTAAAACTGGGATGACTGGGTCAAAAGGCAGTTTCATTTTTAATTTTTTGAGGAATCTCCATACTGTTTTTCACGGTGTCTGCACCAGTCTGCATTCCCACCAGCAGTGCAGGAGGGTTCTCCTTTCTCCACATCCTCTCCAGCATCTAGCATGTTTTTTTCTGTTCATGAGCACCATGACTGGTGTGAGGTGGTATCTCATTGTGGTTTTAATTTGCATTTCTCTAGTGATTAGTGATGTTGAACATTTTTTCATTTAATGGCCATCTGTATGTCCTCTTTGGAGAAGTGTCTATTAATTTCTTTTGCCCATTTTTTGATTGGATTGTTTGTCTTCCTGGTGTTGAGTTTTACAAGTTCTTTATAAATTTTGATTATTAACCCCTTATCAGACATATTGTCAAATATGTTCTCCCATTGTGTGTTTTGTCTTTTTATTCTGTTCATATTGTCTTTAGCTGTGCAAAAACTTTTTAGTTTGATATAGTCCCATTTGTTTATCCTGTCTTTTATTTCACTTCCCCGTAGAGATAAATCAGCAAATATATTGCTGCGAGAGATACCGGTGAGCTTACTGACTGTTTTCTTCTAAGATGCTTATGGTTTTACGACTTACATTTAAGTCTTTTATCCATTTTGAGTTTATTTTTGTGAATGGTGTAAGTTGGTGGTTTAGTTTCATTTTCTTGCAGGTAGCTGTCCAGTTTTTCCAACACCATTTGTTGAAGAGACTGTCTTTACTCCATTGTATGCTCTTACCTTCTTTGCCAAATATCAATTGTCCATAAAGGTGTGGGTTTATTTCTGGGTTCTCTGTTCTGTTCCATTGATCTATATGCCTGTTCTTATGCCAGTACCAAGCTGTTTTGAGTATAGTGACCTTGTAGTATAACTTGATATCAGGAAGTGTGATACCTCCCATTTTATTCTTCTTTTTCAAGATTGCTGAGGCTATTCGAGTTCTTTTATGGTTCCATATAAATTTTTGGAATATGTGTTCTATAACTTTGAAGTATGTCTTTGGTATTTTAATTGGTATTGCATTGAATTTATAAGTTGCTTTGGGTAATATAGACATTTTAATGATGTTTGTTCTTCCTATCCATGAACACAGTATATGCTTCCACTTGTTTGTATCTTCCTTGACTTCTTTTATCAATGTTTTATAATTTTCCGGGTACAAGTCTTTAATCTCCTTGGTTAAATTTACTCCTAGGTACTTTATTTTATTTTGTTGCAATAGTGAAGGGGATTATTTCCTTAATTTCTCTTTCTGATGGTTCATCATTGCTGTATAAAAATGCCTCTGATTTCTGTGTATTAATTCTATATCCTGACACATTGCTGAATTTATTTATCAGGTCCAGTAGTTTTTGGACTGAGACTTTAGTGTTTTCTATATACAGTATCATATCATCTGCAAATAATAATAGTTTTACTTCTTCTTTTCCAATTTGGATGCCTTTTATTTCTTCTTCTTGTCTGATTGCTGTGGCTAGGACTTCCAGGACTATGTTGAATAAGAGTGGTGAAAGGGGCACCCCTACCTTGTTCCTGATCTTAAGGGGATTGCTTTTAATTTTTGCCCATTGATTATGATGTTGACTGTGGGTTTGTCTTAGATGGCTTTTATCATGTTGAGGTATGTTCCCTGTACTCCCACTTTGCTGAGAGTTTTAAATATAAATGGGTGCTGGAATTTATCAAATGCTTTTTCTGCACCTATTGAAATTATCATGTGGGGTTTTTTTCTCCTTCCTTTTGTTTATGTGATGAATCACATTGATTGATTTACGAATATTGTACCATCCTTGCCTCCCCAGAATAAATCCCACTTGATCATGATGTATGATTTATTTCATGTATTGCTGGATCCGGAAGTGGATCCTTTTGATAATATTTTGTTGAGGATTTTAGCATCTAACTTCATCAGAGATATTGGCCTATTATTTTCTTTCTTTGTGTTGTCTTTGCCTGGTTTTGGAATCAGAATTATGCTTGCCTTATAAAATGAGCTTGGAAGTCTTCCTTCCTCTTGAATTTTTTGAAATAGCTTGAGAAGGGTAGGAGTTAGTTCTTTGAATATTTGGTAGAATTCACCGGTGAAGCCATCTGGCCCGGGGCTTTTGTTTGTTGGGAGTTTTTTGATAACCGTTTCTATCTCATTTGTTATAATCGGTCTGCATCTGGTAGTTTGCTTATTTCCATCTCACTCAGTTCATTTTCTGGAGGTTTCTCTTGTTGGTTCATTTGGGTTGCACTTCTCTGTCTTCCCATTTTGTCTGTGTATACCCTCCTCATTTGAGTGTGTTGTTTGTAGAGCTGGCTAAGTCGAGGGTTGGTGTTGTCTCTACATGTTGATACTTAAATCCCTAGGGTTTTTTCTCAGTGATCCTGATTGTCAAAGCCTGTGATGCTTTGACTTTTGTCTTTTACCTGTGTTGCTGGCAGAGGTTCATGTTGAAGTTCATTGACCTCTAGCCATTCTTCTGTTTCATTTGGAGACGCTGGGGTTCAGTAGGCAGAGGAAGTGCTTGCTCACAAACCCACATCTCCTTCAAGCCTCACCAAATCCTGACCTGTTCTATTTTCTATCGTAAACTAACCAATTCTTAGAAGAGTCACATGAGAATATATAGTATATATCTCTGTACCACCCAAACTACAATCACAAAATAAATTGCTCTAATGCAAATATAGTCTACAAAGTCAGAACTTTTACCTTGTTATTTGTTTTTAAAATAAATATAATATGGTAAGATCTTTTAAAATTGGCAAAGATAAACTAGATTCTAAAAATATGAGTGTTGTATATAAGAGTCAATATGATAGTGATTTATTGTAATTACAGCAAATCATATATACAGAATTTTATATCTGAGTTACTATGACTATGTTTTTCCTGTATTCTTTTGTTCATTGATTTTTTTAACACTTCATTTAATATGTTGCATTCTTGTGGGTTAGTCTAATTTATTATTTGACTTAAAATTTTGTTTTATACAGTAATGAAAGTTTTGCTTTTTTCTTTGTGGTAAAATATATGTAACATAAATTTACCATTTTAACTATTCTTTTAGTTTACAGTTCAGTGGCATTAAGTATATTGAGCTGGTGGGCCCATTCACACCCAGAACATTTTTCATCTTCCATAGCTGAGACTCTGTACTCATTCTATACAAGTTCTCCATTTCATCCCCCACCGGACCCCAGCAACCACTATTGTACTTTCGATCTCCATAAATTTGACTACCCTAGTAGTCAGTGGAAACATGCAGTATCTGTTCTTTTGTGACTGCCTGATTTCACTTAGCAAAATGTTCTCAGGGTTCATCCATGTTATACCATCTGTCTCAATTTCCTTCCTTTTATAGGCTGAAAAATATTCTGCTGTATGTATATATCATATGTTTTTTAGACATTCAACCGCTGACAGGCACTGGACTGCTCTCACCTTTCAGTTATTATAAATAATCCTGCTGTAAAATATAAGTGTATAAATAACTTTTTGAGTCTCTGCTTTTAATCCTTTTGGTTATGTACAAGATATGGATTACTAGATCATATGGTAATTCTATCTTTAATTTTTGAGGACTCACCACTCTTTCTTCTATAGTGGCTGCATCGTTTTATGTTCCGAGTAGCAGTACACATGGGTTTTAATTCTCTATATTCTTGTCAGCATTTGTTACTTTCTGTTTTATTGATAATAACCATCCTAATGAGTGTGAGATAATAGCTCGTTGTGGTTTTCATTTGTCTTTTTCTAAAGATCTGCAATGTTGAGTAACTTCTCATAAGCTTGTTGGCCATTTCTATATCTTTTGGGGAGAAACATCTACTCATCCTTTCTTCTTTTATAACAAGTTGTTAGCTTTTTATATTGTTCAGGATTCTTTTTTTTATTGACTGCTTTTTAGGGAGAGGAGAGAGAGAGAGAAAAAAAAGAGGGGGAGCAAAGCAGGAAGCATCAACTCATAGTAGTTGCTTCCTGTAGGTGCCTTGACTGGGCAAGTCAGGGTCGAACCAGTGACCTCAACATGCTAAGTTGATGCTTTATCCACTGCAGCATTATACAGGTCAGGCAAAAGTTAAAATTTTTGACGGAGATCTTTTTTATTTGTTATCTGTGATTTTGGTGTCATATCCAAGAAATAATTGACAAATCCAAGGGCAATAGGAAGTTTCCCCTATGTTTTCTTTTTTTGTATTTAGAAAATTAAATTTAATTGGGTGACATTGATCAACATGAGTACATAGGTTTCAGGTAAACATTTCTACAGCATTTGAACTGTTAGTTGTGTTCTGTGCCCATCACCCAAAGTCAGATCATATTCCGTCGCTGCATATTTGCCCCTCTTTATATGCAACCTTGGCATATGGGGAGGGCACTGTAATCAACTGAGCTACCCAGTCAACATCAGAATAGCTTTTATGTTTGAAAGATACAAAATACAAAAGAAACAATAGTTTTTAAAAATAAGGATGTGAGAGATCACACAAGACATATGTGTAAAAACATATCCCTGTATCATCAAAATAGGTTGATAGTCCTACGGCTCGATAACATACAGCCTCTGCTTCCACTTTCCTGCAAATTTTCTTGCTTTTCATTGGTAATTGCAAACCGACTGACACAGCTTTGTAACTTCCTTTTTTTCTGTGTGTGGCAGAGACAGAGAGAGTCAGAGAGAGACAGACAGACAGGAGGGGAGAGAGAGGAGAAGCAACAATTCTTCGTTGCAGCAATTTGTTGTTGATCGATTACCTTCTCATATGTGCCTTGACCGTGGGGCTACAGCAGACTGAGTGAACCCTTTGCTCCAGCCAGCGACCTTGGGCTCAAGCTAGTGAGCCTTGCTCAAACTGGATGAGCCCTTATTCTAGCTGGCAACCTTGGGGTTTTGAACCTGAATCCTCCACATTCCAGTCTGACGCTCTAGACACTGTGCCACTGCCTGGTCAGGCCAACTGACACAGCTTTAAATGTTAGATTCTGATACTATGTTGTGTTAAAAGCAGTCACAGAAGAAGGAAGGAAGACATGAAAGGAGGGAGAGAAGAAAGGCAAGGTTCCTTGTGAACATCTCTCCTTACCAGAGAAGAAAATCTTGCTCAAACATTTACTGCAGACTTCCCCATACATCCGTTCACCATAACTGGGTCTCGGACTGACAAGAAGATTAAGGCTTGCTTAATAAAGGAAAAGGGGCCCTGGCTGGTTGGCTCAGCGGTAGAGCATCGGCCTGGCATGCGGGGGACCCGGGTTTGATTCCCGGCCAGGGCACATAGGAGAAGCGCCTATTTGCTTCTCCACCCCCCCTTCCCCTTTGTCTCTCTCTTCCCCTCCCGCAGCCAAGGCTCCATTGGAGCAAAGATGGCCCGGGCGCTGGGGATGGCTCCTTGGCCTCTGCCCCAGGCGCTAGAGTGGCTCTGGTCGCGGCAGAGCGACGCCCCAGAGGGGCAGAGCATCGCCCCCTGGTGGGCAGAGCATCGCCGCTGGTGGGCGTGCCGGGTGGATCCCGGTCGGGTGCATGCGGGAGTCTGTCTGACTGTCTCTCCCGGTTTCCAGCTTCAGAAAAATACAAAAAATAAATAAATAAATAAATACAAATAAACAAATAAATAAATAAAGGAAAAGGGGACTAGTTGAGGTGGATTTAACGGCAGGCGCACCAGCCGCACACCCTAGGCCCCGACTTCTGAAGGGCCCGCAAAACCCAACTTGACACTTTTTCTAATGCCACCAAGTTTTAAGGGGCCCAATATTTTTTTTCTGCACTGGGGCCTCAAACAACCTTAGTCCACCTCTGGGGACTAGTTTGAATTAGGCAACCAATATTGTTTTCCTCATTATTCATATTTACATACATCTTTTTCATAAAAGCCTTATAACTAAAGTGTCCTTTCTCTTCCATTTTTATTAGCTAACTGTATTCTGAAGATTTTTTCATGTCAGCACATGTACCTATATCTCATCGTTTTAATGGTTGTATTACACGTTCCACTGCAATAGTCATGTTTCTTTTCCATCTTTGTCCTGCACAGCATCATTTTCTTTGTAGAATTGCCCCCCAACTCTGCGAGCTCCAAGCCCTCACCACAGGCAGGCATATGACTCAAACAGAACGATCCAGTGTCCCTTCAGGTGGCTGTGGAAGACTACATTTTTTCAGAAATAGTCACAACACTATTTTCAGTCCCACAAAATTTCTAGGACTTCGCCACTCTCCCATTAAGGGGTGGGGTCTATTTCCCATCCCCAAGGCCTCTGTGATAGCTTTGACCACCAGAAAGCTCATTCTTCCTCTCCTCTCTCCACCAGGGCTTCTCACAGCTGTTCTCTTGTTTCATTCACACTCACACCACCCTCACCACATCTGAGCTGCTGAACTATTGTCCTCATGATTTGCTTACTCTCCACCCTCTCTCCCACTGTTGACAATTTGTCATCCAAACATACAGGTCTGGCCACGTAGCTCTTCTTATGCACAAGTCATCACGGGCTCCCTGCCTTGACTCACTACTGCATACCAGTCTTGACCTTTTATAACCAGAAGGTAGAATCTTATGAAATTTCTATTAATGTAAGTCAAAACCTGTCAAAATGTCAGCAATTTCACATGTTCAAACTTTTTATCAAAAAAAGGAGTATATGCAGCTGGCCTGTGGTGGCACAGTGCATAAAACTTCAACCTGACATGCTGAGGTCACCGGTTCAAAACCCTGTGCTTACTCGGTCAAGGCACATACAACAATCAATCAATGAACAACTAAAGTGAAGCAACTGTGAGTTAATACTTCTTGCTCCCCCGCCTCCGCTCTCTGTAAAATCAATAAAAAAATCCTTTAAAAAAATAGGAGTATATGCATATAGTAAAAACTCAATCAATGAAAAAATTTAAAAGATTATACAATGAAAAAAAACCCTATTTCTATTACCTCAAATTCATTATCCCAATTTCCAGAGGTAGATGTTGTTAGCAATTTTTTATATGTCCCTTAGAAAATTCAACTTAATTTTCCTAAAGTTGCATATAATATTTACTCATAATTCTTTTAAATGTCCTGGAGAGTTATGGTCATCTTTTATTTCTCTTTGTTAATTTCTTTTTTCTCTCTCTCTTTTTGCTTAATAAATCTTAAAAGAAAGGTCTTTGTCATCCAAAGCTTCTACTAAAAGTTTTGTAAATACATGGCAGGTGCTCAAGAAATATTTGTTGGTTTGTCCTCTCTTGGCTATTATAATGACATCTCCTGGATTGCAAGCTCCTTGGTGGTGGCAAAGACCATGTCTCAATTAGTCATCATCTCTCAGTGACTAGCACTGGACAATAAATAGGAAGCAATCAATATATGTGTATTAAATAAATGAGCATAGGATTGGATTTGTCTAATCACGTTTCCATGTATTTGAAATATATCTATTACTTTTCTCCATCATGGTTGTCTAATAATCCCAACCAATAGGTGAAGATACCTACAAAACAAACAGATACTTGCCCAGGGCCATCGGTACCTAAGCTGTGCAAGTCCAGAGCCTACGTTCTTAACCATCACACTCTACTGAGATCCAGTAAAGGAGAAACTCTAAAAAGTAGGAGTTTCTGAGCCCATCAGAAAATCCATTCTTCCTCCTGACCGTAATATAACTGTTTGGTCATTCATTATTTAAACAACAAAAAAAGAATCTTATACAAAATAGGAGAATTTATAAAATAAATGCACAATGCTGCTGTTGTCACTTTGCTCCAGGATTGTAATCACTAAGTGAGAGTCCCCAGTCCATTCATAATTAGCAGAAAGAGAACTCAAGCCCTTCTGGCCACTCTCCTTTATCCACAGGGCCTGAGCCCCTTTATGGGCTGGAGAGGAAAAATATTCCAAAGATCTTGGGCCATTACTGAGGTCTCTGTAGTTTACCCGTTTCTCTTGGCTTCACCTGCATAGGGCAGCTCCTACATCAAGTACAGCCTGGTAGCCAGTGAGTGGCGCTCAAGGCTCAAAGTATGCTAAAGAGGGGAGAAATGCACCCAGTTTTGTCAGTATCTTCTGAAGGTGAAGAGCAAATAACCAAAAAGGAGTTGTTTCCATTCCTGCCCCTGCCCCGGCCCCTTCCATCTCCCTGCCCTCCTTTGCTAGGTTCAGAGAGTGATTTTTGTGTCAATATAACCAGGTCTTTCAGTTGGAATCTTAGAGTACAAATCCTTTTGAGCTGATGAGAAAAGCTCCGCTATTTAAGTGGGTCAGGCCAGGCAACTTTCACCCCATTGTCAGTACCATTGACCTCAAAACCCATCCCAAATCTGCAGGGTGACAGAGAGAGGAGATGTAGGGTGGCCTCCAGTGACCTAGACCAGATCCATACAAATAGGGTGCTCTAGTAGAGCCCCATTGGGCCCTATGTCAGTGCCCTTGTGACCATCATGCTTCTGTCCATTCTAAATACTACTAGCTGTCCTGAGTGGGACTAGTGGGACAGAGGGTGGACTCCGGGAGCCCAGGGAGAAAGGCAAGAAGAAAGGTGAAGCTGGGACCAGAGCTCTTCAGGTCGCAGGCCAGCAGCTGCATGATAAATGAAGCCTCAGGCAGCAAAGCTCCCAGCAGTGCCTTGCATCCCTTCCTTTCTCTTCCCTTCTGCCCAGAATTGGGCAGGCCCCTTGCTCCCTGGGGAGCCTAAACTGAGAGAGGCTTTCCCTGTGTGCATGCTGCAACCTGCAGATAGATGCCTGGAGGCCTGGGAGTCAGGCTGAGAGGCCAACTGGAAATCATCCAAACTCACTCATAGGCCCCCTTTCCTTCCTTCTCACATGAGGCTCGCCCCTGGCTAAGCCCTACATGTTGGAGGTGGAAGGATGTGGAGGGAGCGACCCAAAACAAGTGAAGAAGATCTGAGCTCTGACATAACGGAGCTCATATTTGGAGGGCCTGGCATGGAAGGCAAGGGGCCAACCTCAAGATCTCACTGATGACAAAATGACTACTCATCCACCATCGTTCTTAAGAACAATGCAGGCCTGAGGAGGAAGAAGGACTTGCCTACTCAGTAATTCAGCTCAGACCTCCCTTGCAGCTGGATGGTGATAAGAAATGATTGGATTAGGGTGCAGGCAATTTTGAGGAACTGTGGTGCCAGTCCTACCCACAAACAGAAGAAATTATCTTGCAGCTGTCTTTGCCTAAAGCCCTTTTGATGAATCCGTATACCTGTGTCCCATCCCTCCCTCGGGGCTGACACCCTTTGATAGTCTCAGCCTGCCCGCACCTAAGCATTTTTTAAATGAACTTTCTTTTTGGAATATACCAGACTCGTGTTTTTGGTTTGGCCGTAAGTTTCAGCCTTTCACTCACAAAGGTCAGTATGGAATACTCAGTATGGAATACCCAGTATGGAATACCCAATTTCAACGTATGGAATACCCAGAGGTTTTAGTTCCTTCAGTCTGTTAGTTCCAGGAATGCTGCACTTGGAAGAGACCCCAGTGTAGCTTTGTTCAGAGACACAGGCAATAACAAGTAGAGAGGCAAAGAAGCATGAAACTATTTACAGGAGGACAGGAGGTCTGGATGCGGCGACAGGGAAAATCATTCAATAATGAATTATTTTGAGTAGGCGCCCAACTCCAGTGCTTCACAGACAAAGCACAATAATTCATCTGCCTCAGGGGAACTGCGCCTTCACTGAGAAGATACTCAGCCCAAGTCATGGTGGAAATTCAGGCATCAGGACTGTGTGTGTCTGTGGCCCATGTTCAGAGCAAGCACGATATATGTTGTGTAGAAGGGACTTTGCCCTTTTTCTTGCCCCTTTGTTGTCCCCACATCACAAATGCCTCTCTTCAGCTCTCTAGTTCAGGATGATACTGCCTCAGCAGAGACCAACATCATGCATTGTGACGACGTGTCTTTGGACACTGATGCCCGACGGCTTTCTCTCTCCCTCTCAGACCTGGCGTGGAGGCACCACCACATTTCTCTGGCTCCTCGTCTCTGCTCTTGGCTTCATTCTGAGCGTAGTTCTCAGAGATCTGTTTCTGCCGCTGTTCCCAGGTAATTATGCCTTTCAAGGCCAAGCTGGGTACCCTCAGCACCATCATCCATTCTGGGGCCACCACTGAATTGGACCACCATGGCCAGTGGATGGCTATCTTTGCCTGGGTCTTTGACGTAGGCTCTAACCAGTTTAGGTCAAGAAGGCAGATCCTGAGTGGAAGAAGGAATATCTGAAAGTTTTTCCCACAATTCTTGACCGCTTCCCACCCTTGGAGAAGCCCTGCTGCCTCAAATCCTCCAGCTTTATCTCTTCTTTCCCCGTTAATGCTGTCAATGTTGAATCACCCTCTGCCTCCTTTCTGAATTCCAATGGGAAGTGGATGGAAGGTCTTAGCCCAGTATCAGCCAGGAAGGATCAGCCAGGAAACCCAGATGTCCTGATCCAGGAGTGCCATAGGGTTACTACAGCAGTTCCCCCAGGCGTTGCCTTTGAGCAGTCCCTAATGCTAAAGGTAGGTGATGCTTGCCCAGTGTGAGAAATGTTGAGAGACTATGGAGCACTCCCCAGGGAGCTCTACCCCAGCCAGAAAGAACAAACTCTGAGGATACTCTGGACTGGGAAAAGGAAAAGGGTTGAAGGATGTCTCTGACAAAGTTATCAAAAGCAAACAGGCTTATCCTCTGTATTTAACATTGTCAACACCATCAAAATCACTTTATTCTGACTGAAGTAGAATGATGAATCTTAAATTGTTCATCGTAAACCTTCAAGACAAACTTGACTATTATTGGTATTAGAATAATAAGAGTCAAACAGATCAGCAAAACAGAATAAAATTTAGAAAAAATTTAGACTATGATAAAGAAAATTTCAAGTTTGTGGAGAAAGAATGAACCACGCAATAAGAGGACTGGGGGTAATCCACTATCCTATATTTTCATAGGGTTAGATTTCTACATAACACTATACCCCAAAATTAATTCATGGTAAATTTTAAAAAACAAAGCATCAGAACAAAGGATACCTGCCTGGCCTGTAGTGGCCCAGTGGGTAGAGCATAAACCTGGGATGCTGAGGAACACTGAGGTTCCTAACCCAGGGCTTACCTGGTCAAGGCACATATAACAAGCTACCAATGAACAACCAAAGTTAAGTATTAATACTTCTTGCTACTCACCTCCTCTCTCTGTAAAATCAATATATAAAATCTTTAAAATATATATATACATTATTAGAAAAAATATAAAAACACCACTTTTAGCCTGACCAGTGGTGGCACAGTGAATAAATAGTCAACCTGGAATGCTGAGGTCTCAGGTTCAAAACCTCAAGGACAACGGCTTGAGCATGGGATCATCGACATGATCCTATGTCACTGGCTTGAGCGGAAAGGTCACTGGCTTGAAACCCAATGTAACTGGCTTAAACCACCCTCAACCCCCATCAAACCACATATGAGAAGCAATCAGTGAACAACTGAAGTGTCAAAACTACAAGGCGATGCTTCTCCGCTCGCCGTCTCTCTCTAAAGAAAAAAGGAAAAAAAAGCAGCACTTTTATACTTCCAGGTACTATGAAAGACCTTCCAACTATAATAAAACAAATGTATTTTTAAATTTTTTCTTGGCTTAAAAAGGATGGAAGATCAGCCCTGGCTGGTGGTGCAGTCAGTGCAGAGAGCATCGTCTGGAGCACCAGGGTCACCATGGACTCTGCAGGCACTGGCTCAGTCCTGAGGGCACTGGCTCCACCCTGAGGTTGCCAGTTTCAGCCCGGTCCGGGCACATATGAGAAGCAGTTTATGAGAGCACAACTAAGTGGAACGAGTTGAGGCTTGTTCATCTCCATTCTTTATCCCAAAATTAATGGGGGGGGGGGGGGAAGAAGGGACATCGTGGGGAAGCTGACACATGACTTGTTCCAGCAAGCAAACCACCAAGCAGAAGCTATTCTAGAGCTAGAAGCTATTCATGATTTTCTTTTGAACTTCAGCAAATTTGAACTAGCAAGGGATTTCCTCAAACTTATATGGGTCATCTTAGAAACCTCTACAGTTAATAGCATACTCAATAATTATTTAAAAACTGAAACATTTCCCCCTGAGATTGAAAACAAGCAAGGATGCTCACTTTCACTGCTTTTATTCAGCATTTTACTGAAAGTTCTAGCCAATTCAATAAGACCCAAAAAACAATAATAAATAAATAACATTTAAACTATGTAAGAAAGGAATAAAAGTATCTATTTCTATTTGTAGATGACATAATTGTTTCCACAGAAAGTCCCAAGGAATTTACAAAACAATATATAGAACTACTAAAATAATTTGGTGAGATCATAGGATACAGAATTAATATATAAAAATCAATTATAGTCTTATACAATAGAAACAAACAGTTGGGAATAAACCTTTAAACACAATTTTATTTACAATAGTGCCCCAAAGAAACCATACAGGGGGGCCTCAGCTACGACAGTCTCGACATGTGACGTTTCAAGTTTACGACACTCACACCCATGAAAACTTTAAAAAATTGAAGCATGAGTGTTTTGGCTTACATTGTTAGTGTTGTACTTACAGACTACGGGGGCAAACTTGTTCCGGACTGGCCTGGAACAATTCTTGAAGAAGGTAAAGAGGCCTGCAACAGATCCTGTACCCTCCACATCAGCTGCTTCTCGAGATGAACACCTGTAGTGCAGGTAGAATCATCTCCAGTATCTCCTGCATGTTCCTTAGGCAATCCTGATTCTCCTGACCCAGTATCTCCAGCACCTTCTGCAGGTTCTCCTGCCTCCCCAGCTTCCTCCTCCCAGTAGGTCACTCTCTCCCACCTTGCAATGCCCCTTCCAGTGTGCAAGCCAATCACAAGAATAAAGGTAAGGAATTTTTTTTATTTTACTGTCATTTTTGGTCACTTTTTCTGTTACTACAGTACAGTGTATAGTACAGTATATTTTTGTTCTTTTCCTTTTCCTGTGGCTTAGTTGTGTTTTTATGTTCTAGATTATGATTTTACAACTGTGTTAGGATAGGTAAGTGACTTAGGCTGCAGTGTGTTTCTACCTACACCAAAATTCAAGATATGTCATTGTGGTAGGAACTGAACTGTGTCATAACCTGAGGACCCCCTGTATAATACCTAGGAGAAGATGAAACAGAAGTGCAGACTGTGCCTCTTACCATCTGTGGATTCTCCCGAATCCCAGCATTAGACTCCACCCCCACCCTCAATGACATATTTTCTATTCTTTCTTCAAGAATCAGACCAAGCCTCATCCATATGTCTTCTGCCAAATTCAATAGTCAAGAAGCAATTTTTTGTATTATTTTAAAAGTTGGCTTATATGTAGTGTTGTCTTCTGTTTGTTTATTTTGTTTTGAGAGGAGCAGACAGAGAGAGATTGAGACAGAACATTAAGCTGCTGGATATATGTGCCCTGATTGAGGAATAGAACTGACAACGTCCGTGCTCTGGACAATGCTCAACCAACGGTGCTATTCAGCCAGGGCTTTTTTTTTTTTTTTTTTTTTTTTTTTTTTTTTTTTTTTGTGACAGAGACAGTGAGTAGACAGAGAGAGGGACAGAAAGACAAGAAGGGAGGGAAATGAGAAGTATCAATTCTTCATTGAGGCACCTTAGTTATTCGTTGATTGTAATCTCATATGTGCCTTGTCCGGGGGGTTCCAGCAGAGCAAGTGACCCCTTGCTCAAGCCAGCAACCTTGGGCTCAAGCCAGCGACCTTGGGCTTTAAGCTAAGGACCATGGGGTCATGTCTCTGATCCATGCTCAAGTCGGCGATCCCACACTCAAGCTGGTGAGCCTATGCTCAAGCCAGCAACCTCAGGGTTTCGAACCTGGATCCTCTGTGTCCCAGTCTGACGCTCCTTGCATAGCGCCACTGCCTGGTCAGGCCCATTTATTATTTTCTAAGTGATCCACAAGTGAAAATCTGAAAAATCTTGAGAATTGCTGTGTGAGGGTTGCTTTGTCTTGTGTCTGGCTTACGGACATGTGGTAAATCCAATCGAGTTAAAAAGAAATGCCATATTCTTTTGCCAGTATTTGATTTAGGATAGTTTTATCTAATTCCTTTTCTTTCATGAGTCTAAAATACCTCTTTGTTGTCATTAAACTCAGGTTAGTTTCAAAATTATTAAAAACTAGCTGTACCCGGCCACGCATTGCTGTGGCTCAGTCTGGTTAAATGGAAAAGAAAGAAAATAGAAAGCACACATTTCTAATATGTTTAATTTCACAATGCTTTTGGGTATACAATAATTTTTGTTGTTCTATTGTCTGTACAGATATAGAGATTGTCTGGTTTGCCGAGTCTAGAACACGCAACATGTAATTGTCCATGTGAGAAGCAATCCGTGTGTAGATCTAAAGCGCACAATTCTAAAGATTGGCCCTGGGCTTTGTTGATGGTGATTCCCAGTGCCAATCGAATTGGGAATTGCAGTGTTTTAAATTGAAATGGCATATCCATTGTAATCATAGTAATGCGAGGAATGAGGATATCTTCATCACATTTGAAAGGTCCTGTCAAGATTGTTGCTTCTATGACATTGCTCATTAATTTTTTACAGCACACAGCCCCAAACACTTCATGTTTTACCATGAAATCCATCAGCGATTTCAGCTTCTGTCTGAAAACACATGCTGTGATGTCATGCCTATCCACTGGCGATTGGCCAGGAAGTAAGAGCTGTTATATATCATCCCAAGCTGGATTGCATGTGAATGTAATGAATAGGTCTGGACGCCCGTAGTGAAGAATATACACAATTGCATCTTGAGGATACTCATGCATATGACGTGGATGCCTGTATATGAAGATGGCAAAATCGTTAGTCTTCCAACATTAGTTGTATTACCGTCATTTACAACTGCATCTCGCAAATGAACGTATTCTTCAGAGTGAAGCTTGGTCTGATTCAAATGGATGAATATCAACATTCTGTTTCAGTTTTTGCATACATATCTACGATGTATTGGTGAAACAATTGACGGCATTTCAAAGTGTGATTGTCTCCATTCTCTCGAATCATTAATCGGTATGAATAATAGTTTATTGTGCTGCATTTCATATTTGTTTCTTCGTCACTGACTGGATTTATCATCTTAACGTTGAAGTGATATCCATTGGCACCATCCCAAAATATGACTGGATATTGCAGGGCATCGTAGCATCGATGAGTTTCTGCAAGTTTTGTCAATTGATTGTTTTTCCGATGAAGAACAATATCTCCAGGTTGGAATTGACCTCCGACTATAACAATTGCCACTTCGTCTATAGTTGGAGCATTGAATCTTCGCACATGTTCTCCAGCAGCCGTTTTGTCAGCATGAATAACAATCTTGTGTCTATCAGATGGCATCATGTCAATTGCTGTTTTGAACAAATGCACTAAATTGTTTTTTCCGTGAAGAAGCTCTTGCAGTTGGGAAACGATGGACATTTTATGCCAGTAGAAATTCCGCAGCATGCATTCAGTTCATCATTGCCATCACCGATGAAATTCATTTGTAGGAATTTATGTTGACCATCTGGGAATGGAAGCAGGGAGCCGGCTTTATGATAAATTTGTCCTTTCACTTTGAAAGTAGGCATGAATTGAGCTGTTACGATTTCTGCGCTGAACGACGTTATTTGGAAGCATGAGTTCTATTTCTGATGTTAGATAGGAAATGCTTTGATTCAGTGGTATATCCGGCAAGCAAAGTTTTTAATGGCTCTGGCAGTTCTCCAAGTTGAGGCAGTTTAATTTTTCCAACGGCACAACACATTCCTTTCATTTCTCCATTAAATTTCAGAGCCTTACAATAAGGACACACTTCAGTCATAGTGCAGATAGAACATGCCAGCTCAAACTATAATCATCAGCTGGGTTGTACCGGAATGGAAGGCGACTGTAATCGCGTGATTGCTGAGCACGGAGTCGTGTTTGACGCTGATCTGCTGTTTCTCGTTGACGTCTTTCAGCCACTCTCAGCCTGTCGCGTTCATTCTGTTGAGAACGAAACAGATCTGAAGCTGCAGAAAGCGATTGCCATGCTCGCAACCGTACATCCTCAAGTCTGACTGCACGTTAATGGATTGTAAATCGGAAACATTGAAATGGAATCGTAAAATATTTAGTATAGCGTGTGTTGCTCATATGTCCAACAGATGGCACTGTTTTACAAAAAAGCATGTTTTTACCTGTTAGAGATGTGACATCTATATCTATAGAATAGTAGGTATATAAAAAAGAGCGCATATTCAAATGCAACGATGTGTCAAAATTTCAAAGCAATCAGTGAAGAACTTTTGGATATTTAAGATTTTGAAAAAACGAACATTTACATTTTTATTTATATAAGATACAGAGTAACATGTATTATTACCCTAGTTCATTCTAACATAAAACAGTTTATGTAAGTGTAACTATTATCTGCCCTTTGGGAGCCCAATGAGGGAGGAAGGGAGAACACTAGGAAAAGGTGAAGGAATACAGGAGAAATGCAGCCAAATTTATTCACCAGGGGCACACACAAGAAAAGGTGACTCTCTCAGAGGATGGAGATAGAAAGGCGTGTGGTTGGGGAGGATAAGACTGAAAGGCTAGGCCCTGGCCGGTTGGCTCAGCGGTAGAGCGTCGGCCTGGCATGCGGGGGACTCGGGTTCGATTCCCGGCCAGGGCACATAGGAGAAGCGCCCATTTGCTTCTCCACCCCCCACTCCTTCCTCTCTGTCTCTCTCTTCCCCTCCCGCAGCCAAGGCTCCATTGGAGCAAAGATGGCCCGGGCGCTGGGGATGGCTCCTTGGCCTCTGCCCCAGGCGTTAGAGTGTCTCTGGTCGCTCGCGGCAGAGCGACACCCCGGAGGGGCAGAACATCGCCCCCTGGTGGGCAGAGCGTCGCCCCTGGTGGGCGTGCCGGGTGGATCCTGGTCGGGCGCATGCGGGAATCTGTCTGTCTCTCCCCGTTTCCAGCTTCAGAAAAATAAAAAAAAAATAAAAAAGACTGAAAGGCTCTAAGGGATGTGGCTGTGGGTTGGGTGGAAGGGAGGCTGAAATAACCAAAGGTCAGGGCAGCTCATATGGCCACGCTGTTTTCCACCAGGCTGGGTCTCAGGTACTCGTAGGGCAGGTCCAGCTTTGCATTCCGGATCTCAATTTCTTTATCCAGGGCAGCCAGCTCCTTCCTGAACTTGTTCAGCACAGCTTTAGGCTCAGGGCCCCCAAAATACTCCTCCTCATGCTGGCCCAGAGCCACCTGGCATGGGGAGAAAAGGGCATTTGATCGCCTTATGACACCCGGTTTGGAGTGCCCATCTCCCCATAGCTGCCCCCTTCCTCAGGGACCAGAGCACCTGGCTCTCACCATAACAGGCTGGCGTCTGCCCAGTTGCCAAGTGATGGACATCTGGAGAGAAGCCTGATGAAAGTTGGGCAGTGTTGCCATGACCGTCTCCAGTGTCGCATCCTTGGTGGTCGGTGGGGGCAGTCGCATAGTACAGGGTGCGTTAGGGACCCAAGAATACCAATCCAGCTAAGGAAGGACAGATATCTAAAATCAGTATCTGCTAAGCAAACAAAAAACTTTAGCCGCCTGCACACAGCCCCATCCTCCAGTACAGGTGCAAATGTCCACTGCCCTCCCATAGTAAGTACCTGGCCCATGTGGACAGAGGAGTGCTGGCCAGTGCAGGTGAAGATGCACATGGTGACAAAGTGGCAGAGCTGGTCCCGGGACTGTAAGGAGATGGGAAACCCTGCAAGGGGTAAGGAAGGTTAGAAGCTCTGAAGCCAGAACAGAGCAGAGTTCAGAGAGCAGGGAGAGCAGGAGAGAGAGGGGGGCAAGGAATCTCAGGAACTGATGTGAGTGGCAGTGGGGAAATGGGGAGATCCCCTGGGAGGGCCTCTCTCAGTGGGGTACTGGTACGGTTCATACTGGCTCACAAGAGTCAGTTACGTTAAATGTTCAGGTATTAGGCAAGATGATTGACATCACAACTTTAGCTATGGTGGAAATATTTGCACCATGGAAATGGCCAAATGCTAAAACCCAGGGCTTCTTTATTCCCCCAGAGAGCCAGTTGTTGAACATTTATAAGCAGCCACTGGTCCCACTGCATCTGGGACCTAGAGAGGTTCTTATTGCACAGGAATCGAAGAAGGCCTTTGGGCATTTAAATAGGGGTTGGACATGCTTCTGGAAGGTTTAAGAGAAACAGGGAGGATTCTGGGGATGCTCCAAGGAGGAATCTCTCACATTGGCGGTCTCAGGGCAGGGGCTCAACTCACCTTGGTCCTGAGCCCCTTGCAGCCCAATTTCAGTGATCTCTCGACACCAGGACTGCAGTTCAAGATCCTCTTTCACGGCCTCGTCCATCTTATAGTGAAGACTCACAATTCCCTCCACATAGCTGCCGGCCAAGGGATTGGGCTGAGAGAGTGGAAGCTGACAGGGAGCCTCCAGATCCCCTGGGCTCCTTGCTCACAGGGCCAGGCCAGGGCCCCCAGGCCCCAACACAGTCCTTCTGTTCTCCTGGGCCTCTTCCTGCCCACCCACCCGCACCAGCCTTGTCTTCCCCTTGCCTCACCAAGAGATGACTTCCCAGAGCCGCAGGGCATCTTGGGCATAGAAGGAAGACTTGACTCCCAGGAGCCCTCGGTCAGCCAAGTCCTCAGGAGGACAGAATGATCTATAGGTTAAATTGGCTCCAGCTCGCCTAAGGAGCTCCACATGGCCTCCCCCACCAGAGCTCACCACCTGAAAAGCAAGGATGGGCAGGGTCAGGCAAATCCACCTGCCCAACGCCAGAGCTGGGAGAAACATGAGCTCCAGAATCTCCCTCCTGTCTACATACCTGGTCAAAAACGCCCATGTCAGAGACCAGCCCAGTCCTGGCCCGCACGTTAATTTCCATGGTGTATCGCAGATGCGGGATTAATAGCTGGAAGGAGAGAGCCAGAGACTGCAAAGTCAGAGGAGAGTAGTGACAAGTCCCTGTAGGAAACTGGAGTTGAAGAGCAGGAAAGGTTCCCGGTCTTCAGGAAAAGCAGAGACATGAAGTTCAGTGGTCCCTCGACAGCAAAGAGTGTTCAGTTGATTTGCAACTCATTCCACAAACCATTGATTTATTGCTGTATGATATTGTAAAAAGAAAAAAATCATTCTCCTTTTCTTTTCATATAAGACTGTCCAAGTTCTAGCTCAGTTTTCTCAACCTTTTTTTATCATCACTCTTCTAAAGAGCCTTTTCAGATATATTTTCCTCTTCTCCCCCCCCCCCCCTGAATTTTTTTAAGGAATTTTCCAAAGACTTTATTTGAGCCAAACTGATGATAGTTGTTGGGAAGCAAGATCTCAAATGCTTCACCCCATGAAATTTTAATGCTACAGATATACTATATCAGTTATGTTCTGTATGCATATGTTTGATTCCTACATAAAAATTGTAAGTTTTTTGTTGTTGTTGTTGTTTTTACAGGGACAGAGAGTCAGAGAAAGGGATAGATAGGGATAGACAGACAGTAATGGAGAGAGATGAGAAGCATCAATTATCAGTTTTTCGTTGCAACACCTTAGTTGTTCATTGATCGCTTTCTCATATGTGCCTTGACTGGGGGCCTCAGCAGACCGAGTAACTCCTTGCTGGAGCCAGCGACCTTGGGTCCAAGCTGGTGAGCTTTTTGCTCAAGCCAGATGAGCCCGCGCTCTAGCTGGCGACCTCGGGGAATTGAACCTGGGTCCTTCTGCATCCCAGTCTGACACTCTATTTACTGCGCCACCGCCTGGTCAGGCAAAAGTCTAAGTTTTTTTGCATCCCAGAACTTTTCCATGGTCCTGGTCCCATTTTTACCCCTTGGGGGTATATTTTCTTCCACTGACGATGCATGCTGTAACCTGCCTACCTTCAGAACTCCATCTCCTACCCTCTCCATTTTGACCATGGCACTCACCTTCTTTCTTTTTCATCTTAAGTGAGAGGAGGGTAGATAGAGAGACAGACTCCTGCACATGCCCCAACTGATATCCACCTCGCAAACCCCATTTAGAGCTGATGCTCAAATCAACTAAGCTATATCAGCGCCTGAGGTCGACACTCGGACCAATCGAGTGACTGGCTGTAGGAGAGGAAGAGGGAAGGAAGGGAGACAGAAGCACATCTCCTGTGCGCCCTGACCAGGAATCAAACCTAGGCTGTCCATATGCTGGGCCAACGTTCTACCCACTGAGCGAGCCAGCCAGAGCCTGCACTCACCTTCTCTCGGTTTTTCAGACATGCCACGCTTGTTACTGCCTTGAGACCTCTGCACTGTTCTAAGCATTCCCTCCACCTAGAATAGTGTGCGCCTTGATCATCTCATGGCTGGCGCCTCATAGTCTTGATCTCTATGTCATGTCATTAAGGGAGTCTTTCCTGACTACCCAATCTGAACTTGATATCCCATCACTCTGCTTTGATTCTCTGCATTGTACTTGTCACAGCTAATATGTTATAATGCAATCTTTATTGCCTGTGAGCCCTAAAGTGAATTACTTAGCACGGACATCCAGAATGGTTCTTGCCCCACTAGAAGCATCCAAGAAAAAACGTTAATGGGTGAATACTGCATTCAAATTGTCTGTTTGAAAAAAAAAATGGCTACTGTTCTTGACCTGAGCACATCTAACTGGCCTATGTGTTATTATTTTAGAACTCTTCAGAACTGGTTGGAAAAATCTGTTATTTGCATGGTCCCCTTTTGGCAGGGTCAGAAACCTATGGATCACGAGCCAGATATGGCTCTTTTGATGGCTGCAAAGACTCGTGGACAAATCTTTAATAAAAAATAATAATAATAACGTTAAAAATATAAAATATTCTCATGTATTACAATCCACATATTTCCTACCGCTCATGTTCATCGTTGCAGGTGGCTGGAGCCAATCACAGGTGTCCTCCAGAACAACACCAAATTTTTACTGGATAATGCGTAACATACACAGGTTGTTCTATGGCTTTCATGGAATTACATTTTAAGATATGTGGCATTCGTAGCTCTCTGAGCCAAAAAGGATCCCGACCCCTGCCGTTTGGGAAGGAATCCCAGTCTTTTGAGGGTACTATTTATAAGTAATACATTTATCTATCTGTGCATTATACATAAAGAGAGTAAGACTTCTTACCTCCCACCACACCCACTGCCCACCTTGCCAATGAGTCATTTTCCCCTACTTGGGAGGTGATGTCGCCCTGTTGAAAATGCAGAACAGTCCTTGCTCGCTCCCTTGCTCACTTGTCTTTCGTTGGTTGGCTTTCCCCACACCCTGAAATTCCACAGAGGTAGTGCCTCCAGAGGAAGGACTGTGCCATGAGGCCAAAGGGCAGGCAGAAGAGAAGGGGATAGGGCATTACCTTGAAGATAGGATGTATCGATGGAAGGCATCTCATGGTGGCCACAGCGATAACCTCAGACATTAAATGTCCCCTCAGAAGATGAGAATTCAGCTCATGAACCTGGAAGTCAGAGCTGCGGACCCAACATTTGGCCAAGAGCCAGACCATTGGGGGATCCGTGGGCAGGAAAAGTGGTGGTGTGGGGGATCCTGTGCATGGCAATTGGAGCTAGAGCAAGGATAAGAGTGGGGAAGAGAGAGATGAGTGTGGGTGCCCAGCAGATTCCCCATCCTTTGCATATTTAACCCCTCCCTTCTTCCTCAAATTTGCTTAGCTTTCTCCATCTGACTGCTGCTACTCCCCAACAGCTACTATTCCATCTCCGCCCTTTCCTACCCACTCAGAGCATTAACATGCTACAAGCTGCTCTACCCCGGGCCTTCTGCACAAACTCTTCTTCCACTGCCTTGCTGGCCTCCACCTTCCCTTTCAGCCCCTCAGGGTGAACAAGATTCAAACCCTCTGCTTCCTTTATCCCGTGCTCTTTTTCAGAAACTTCAGCTTCTCTTGGACCTTCCAACATCATCCCTATCAGCTGACTAAGTCTCCAGTTCTCAGCTACTGGTCACTAGCTAGCTGTAACAATTTGAATGTCTCCCCATACCTCATGATTGGCCTGACAAAAGGCCACCCAATCATATTTTTCTCTTTATTTCTGTAGGTGCCTTGCGTGACGCTTCCTTTTCTCTCTTCTTGAATCTAAGCCAGTTTAATTTTCCTCTGCATGCCCCATCCTCCTTCCTCTGTACCCCCACAGCTATTCCCCACATCGGAGCGCATCACCCCCATCTTGGACAATTGCTGGAGCATGTCACCCTAATCTTATATCTAGCATTTCCCTTCTCTGGTCCATTCTATACAAAATCACCCATAGAATATGCCAACAGAATCTTTCACAACAGCCTACTCCAGCTACCTGTGTCATACTCCTTGATTTGGTGTCCACAGCCAGCTACAGTCTCGGCCCTTTCACCTCACACTATTCCCCACCATTCCAGCCCAACTGTCTACTGGTAAGTTGACTTCTCACACTCATCACACCTCAGCCTTCTGCCCAACCCATCTCCCCCTGGGGCAGGTCCTGCCCCTCCCCCAAGGCCCTAGCCCACCCCATCTCTTCTGACTCCTCCCAGACTGTCTCCATCGTCAGGTACTTCCTCAGCACTGGAGCACATATAGATTTTCCTAACTGTCTCTCCAGCTAGACTGCAACTTCCCATCTCTGCCTATTTCCTCCTTCAGTGCCACCTCATGCTCAGCACAAGGGAATCCTCAGTGAATTTGGGTAAGGGGCTGAATTGACAGGGCCAGCCACAGGGAAGAAGAAATTCTAGGTCCTCTCACCTGGATGACCATGGGCAAGAGTTGCCCATCCGGCTGCAGTTTCAGCATGACCAGGGGGGCTGCCAGGTGCTGCTGGCTACACAGGATGACATTAGCCTTGATCCCATCCAGCAGGGAGAAGTCAGCTTCAAACAGCGTACCTCCCTGGATGGGGGTAGAGGGCAAGTGCTATCAACATAAGCCATCTTCTTCTCACCCAGATTACCCAAGGGAAGAAGAAAAAGAAGGAAACTAACTTGTCTGCATCATCTACTTTGTACCAGGTAATGAATCACATGCTGATTGCCTCACATAATTCTTACACGCACTTGAATTAGCCCCAGTTTTATAAAAGAGGACACAGGTGATAAAAGAGGTATCTTACCTGAAGTCACACAGCTTATAAACAGCAGAGCCAGGGTACAAATCCAAGTCTATCTTATCTTAAAATCTGAATTTTCTCTTTCAATTGATCCATGTTGACTCCTGGTTAACAACCCCACCCGATCTGAGTCTCTTACTCCACACTCTCCCAAATCCCTAGCACCACGGCCCAGTTATTTTTTCATTTTAATTCTGTCTCTATCGCCCATCACACCCTCTTCTTCCACACTATGCACTTCTCATTGGAGAAGTGTGTACACCTCTCCAGGACCACTCAAGATTCCCCTGTAGAATTCCCTCTGGCCATCCAACAGCAAGCTGGGCTCACAGTGGACCCCAAAGCAGCACATACAGTAACCACACTCTTATTTCACTGTGTGGCCTCCTTTGGGCTATGAGGTCTATACCTGGAGCTCCTTCTCCAGCTGGGCCTGCAGCTCCTCCATCCCTGGAGGAAACACTAGGCGGGCAGGAAGTTGACTGGAGCGCCTTAGCAACATTGGGTTGGCACCATTGAGAAACTGGTACCCGAAAAAGGCATCCTCCTGCCAGGAATCCCGCACCTTCCCTGGGGATGTGGAGCAAGTTGAGAGATTTGAGGTCCTGGTTCTTCCAACCCCCACCAAACCATCCCCTCTTGACTCCAGCCTACCAGAAGAACCCAGACCTCAGGTCACCCCACACTGGTCCCAGTGGAATCTGGGGGTCAGGATCTCAGAGAAACACTGGGGTAGGGTACTGACCAGCCAGCTTGCTTTGGCCACACCAGAAAATTCTGCTGAAGTCATCCAGTTCCTTCCAGCAAGCCAGAATATTTAAAGAGTCTTTGACAGCTAGCTCAGCCAGCCTTCAGGGAAAGATAGGCAAAATGGTTGAGAGTTATTCTCAGAATCACACATTACAACCATAGGCATCCACCTTGGACCAGTCTAGCCCCTTGGCTTCCACTGGACCAGGGTACTTCTCATTCATCCAGTCCCCCTTGTTCTCACCCCTTGGCCAGTGAAGCCTCAAAGTCAATCTTTTTGTCCTCCAGAAATCTCTCATCTAGCGGGAGGTCGCTTATACTGGCTGCAGCCACATTCAGGATTAACCCATCCTTCCAGTTGCCCCACCTGTGGTGCAGAAATGAAATCAGGCATTGATGTGAGGAGGGGCCAGGGCTCCCTGTGAGGTCAGGAGGAGTCACCGGGAAGGGGGCAGGCTAACCGGTACAGCTTCCTTCTCTCTTCCAGCTCCTCTTCCCTGTGTTTCTTGAACAGGCCTTGAAGGTCATCTACCACTGTGCAGCCTAGAAGTGGAAGGAGAACGTGGACGATACGGCTTCTCCTGAGAGCCTCTCCCTGTCCCTGCCAGGGGTGCCTTCTCAGCCCACCTCTGGAGGAGTAGAGGGCCTGACACTTCAGCATCATGCCCTCCCAACCTCCATTCTGCTGCATGCCATCTGCAGCAACCTGCCTCTTCCACAAGCTGAAAAGACCGGCCCTCCGGTTCCTGCCCCTCACCATTTCCAGTCTTCTCCTCTCTCCCCACCCCCAGCTTCTCTTGGGCCCCCAGTAGTCTCCTTGCAGCCCACCCTGCACTCACCAGTGCCCTCAGCCAGGCTCAGAACGCCATCGCCCTTCACCCAGCGGTAACACGGGAACCTGAACTCGTCCCCACTGGCCCCGGGGCCCTGCACAGAGACCCAGTTGCAGAACCAGGCGTCATCCTGAAGGAGGTGCCGCTTGCGCATTTTCACGAACAGCAGAGGCCCCAGGTACTCAGACACGTCCACTTTGAATTCCGTCTCCTACAGAGGACAGAAGAGGCTCACCATCCAGGGTGATGCCCGGAAGGAGGACTGGGACTGATTCCCAGCTGCCCCCAGGCCCTCCTGCTGGGCCTCTGGGAAAGCGGCGCAAAAGGAACTCAAAAGAGAAAAGATACGCACGGACCTGCTGTCTCCACGACCCCATTCTGGGTCGTCAAGTTCAGCCCAGGGTGAGGCAGAGGAGGGAGGATGCACTCCTTCCTGCTCTTTTCCCTTTCTGTAGTCTTTGATGTGCCAAGCGCTGAGCTGGGTGCTGGGCACCCACACAGTTGCGCGGGGAGGTTCACTGTGGACCAGGCAGTTACACCGTGGGACCCTGGCGACCCCAATGCCACCTCCAAGGTTTGGCGCGGTAGAGGCTCTCACCTACCTGGGGGCTGGCTTCCCCGTGAACATTCTGTCTAAGCAGAGACCTCTAGATGCTAAGGGTTTAGCCAGAAAAAGTGCGAGGAAGGAAAAGGTTGGGGACGTGCGTGCCAGGGAGAGGAAATGAGAGAGCGGAGGCTGATCGAGGGCAGCAGAGGCGTGGGGCGCGCAGAGCATGTGGGACATGAGCCTGGCTAGATCGTGAAAAGTCTCGAAGGTTAGGTCACGGCTTTGGATTTGGTCATGAGGACAAGTGGAAGCCATTCAAATGTTTTAAGCGGAATGGGGGAGGGGGTACGGGGGGGGGGGGAAGAGGCTGAAGGTGACGTAGGTTCAAGGAGACGCTGTGGGGAGGGGGGGAAGCGGACATCCAGACAGGGATGCCGGAGGTGTCCAGGAGATAGAATTGACACCCCTTGATTTCGTGGTTAGACAGGGGCGAACAGAGGGGGAGGCGTGAGTGACAGCCGGGGAGGCAAGAGGAGAGGTGTGAGAGAGGTGAGGAGCCCCCCTTGGGGCATGTTCCTTTAGACATTCGTGGGACAGACATCTGGATCTGGGGGTCTTGGAGAGAGCTTGATGGACGATGGAAATTTGGGGATGGGGATGAAGGGAGAAAAAGGGGACAGAAGCCAACCCCCACCCCGCTTCGGTTCCTCCATCCCCCCCTGCCCCGTGATAAAGCCCGCAAGGTCGGGTTTCAGCAACAGCAGAAGAGATTTGAAATAGCAGCTTTTAAGAAGAGAGGAAAACAGGAGATGCACAGCCGCTTAAGGGTCCTTGAGTTTCAGAAAGAGAGCTCTGTGGGCGTGCGGGAGCATCCTCTCCATCCCAAGGAAGCCGGTGGCCCGAACTTTTATTGAGCGCTTGCTACGTGCCCCGCCCCGCCCTAAGGGCCCTGCCCAGCGGTCTCTGAGTGCTCTTAGCGCGGGGGCGAGTCTCTTCCCCGGTATTTGACGGCCTCCGGCCCGGTGCGCATCCCACTGCCCGGCTCCAGCCAGCTCACCTTGCCCCGCGACGGCCACAAGCGCGTCCCGAGAGCAGCTTCCCCGTGCTGGCCGACCAGCCACAGC
Organism: Saccopteryx bilineata; assembly: GCF_036850765.1. Lineage (NCBI taxonomy): Eukaryota > Metazoa > Chordata > Mammalia > Chiroptera > Emballonuridae > Saccopteryx > Saccopteryx bilineata. The sequence goes on along the minus strand of NC_089491.1, from coordinate 355,203,811 downwards.
TGCACCGGGTTGTTGGAGCCCGCACAGAGGGAGGACCCAGTGGACACGCGGACGCGGTAGACACCCATCTTGTCCAAAGACGTTTCGTGCCTTCTGAGGGGGAAGAGTGGACATGCCAAATAACTGGGCCCAAGACCCCGCCCCTCGGGAGCCTTGCAGGAGTAGGGGTGTGACTGGCAGGTCTCCAACCAACCCGGCCTGGCCACATGCTCTGGGCAGCCCAGAATTCAGCCCCAGCCCAGAAGGCGGGGCCCTAGAGGGGATACCGGGTACAGGCCACTATCTTTGTGGGAGGAGGATGGAATGGGGAAGCAGAATAGGATTTGGGAGAAAACATGCGGGAAGAAGGAATTGACATCTAGCCCAGGGGGCAGGTGGTGTGTGTAACCTGGAAGCCCCCTCCATCTAAACACACACATACCCCCTCCCACACACACACACACACACACACACACTTGCTAGTCTCACAGGCTGGTTCACCCTTTTCAACGGTCCTGCTTAATGTTGTAGGGGTGGATGAGGAGGCAAGGAGGCCTGATCTGCAGCAGCATTTGAATAAGATACCTTTGTGCCACCAAATTAATTTGACCAAATGTGAACCCTTGCAGCTATTCCCGGTGCAAGGCTCTGGGGCTCATGCCTTTCCAGCTTACAAGCCCTGCCTCTCTGCTGCCTGCAGGGTGAAAATCCAAACATTTTGTCCCTCAGAGCTCTTGCTGACCTTGCTTGCCCTCCTCCCACTTCATTCCACTGCACCCCACCCCACCTCTGCTCTCTCCACTTTGGGCTGGAGCCCTGTGTTTCCCAGAACCCACTTTGTTGTTTGCCTGCAGTCCTTACTCCTGAAAATTTTTATTCACCTTTTAAACTCTGGTTAGACTTCAGTTTTTGAAAGAAGTCTTCCCTGGCCATTCGACCCCTCCCTACGCCCTCACCAGAGCTAATAAGCTTTCCTCTCTACTGCTTTCCCTGTGTGCATACTTCTATTATTGCACACTTAATACTACAGTAACTTGTTTGTATGTCCATATCCCCCACCAAGGGGAGCCCCTCCCAAGCCAGGAACACATCCCAGCACAAATTACTCAATTTTGTTTCCCCTGAATTTAGCACAGTAGCAGGTTTGTGGGTGTCAATGTTTGCTCAAACATACTGAACTACAAGTTTAATGAAAGAGAAATGCTTCCCTTGAGGAAATGAAGACAAAGAACTTTCCATGTAAATAATAAGAGAATAGCAAAACAAGCTCCGGTACCCTCATGGTATAGATTAATATTAGTCTGGTGAAACCAATGAATTTGGTGGAAAATGTCTGTAATGCATACTTTCTTGTCTGCTTGACTTTTTGTTTTTTTGTTTTTTTTTGTGAGGGTATGGGAAGTACATTCACTTGATCCAAAGTTCACAAAGTACAAAGTGGTGTTCGCTAATGTCTGGCTCCCTCTTTGCCTCAGGTGACTCAGTCCCTTCACCCCATCCCAGCCGTCCACATTCACAAGCAAGTACATGCCTATCCTTTCTGTCCTTTTTCTGCACATAGTATAAACTTTACATACTGTTCTGCACCTTGTTTTTCCACATTACAACATAAATCAGGAGATCATTGTGCATCAGTACTTACAGAGCTTCCTCATTCTTACGGTGGCTATTGTTTTGATATAACAATGTTCTCTGCCAGTTTTCTTACATGTGGACATTTAGTTTGTTTGCTATCTTTTGTAACTATAAAATAAGTGTTCTGGAAAAATGTTTCCTGGTGTAGATACCATTTTTCCTATGTCGGTATATCTGTAATACAAAATCCTAGAAAATGCAAGATCTATTCTAGGTCAAAAGCATGTATGTGTACCTTTGGCAGAAATTGCTCAGCTGCCCTTAATAGAAGTTGTACCGATGTATGCTCCCATCAGTGAGTTAATGGATGTATAAGAAAGCCCATTCTCCCTCACTTTTGCCCAATTGTGTATTGATAAATGTTTTTACATTAGCCAATCTGAAAGGTGAAAAATGGTACCTAGTAGAATTTTAATTGCATCTCTCTTCTTATGAGTAAGGTTGAGCATCTTTTCATATTGTAGGAGCCATTTGTATTTCTTTTTCTGTGAACTAGCTGTTTCATTTTCTATTTGATTTTGGTCTTTTTCTTATTGATCTGTAAGAACTATTTGTATATTAAGAAAGTGCCCTGGCTGGATAGCTCAGTTAGTTAGAGCATTGTCTCCAATGCAGAGGTTGCCAGTTTGATATCCAGTCAGGGTACATATAGGAACAGATCAAAGTTGCCCCTACCCTCTCTCCTCTCACTCTCAAATCAATAAATAAGGAAATTTTAAATGTTTTTTAAAAAGGGAAAAATATTAGCCCTGTTCAAGCTCTATCACTACAAAAAGAGCCCCATAGAAATGACTTCTTTTTACCTATATCACTTCCTTAGAGCCAAGACAATGGTCTATAATAGTCTTCTCCACTAAAAGAAACCTGGGCTCCTTTGAAAGTAGCGGACTCTATGCCTTGGGGCAGGTAAAACTCGGTAAAAGCCTGGAACTGTGCTACTGTTGTTAAAACAGTAGGGTTGCTCTCAAGACAGTCACAGACTGTTCTGATACGGCAAAAGGTTTGACTCAAGAGACTCCCACTGGTTTTGTTGCGACTTTTTGAAAAGCAAAGACTAAATAATAAATAGGGTTAATTGAAATAGATAAATGTATCAGTTAGTAACCAAAAAATCGATTGGTTAATGGGTTGCATTAACCAAAAAATCTGTTCAAAATGGCTCAAACAAGAGAAACTTATTGTCTCAGAAAAGAAGAAGCCTGTCCCAGTAGAGCCCAAGCTCTACGTCAATCAGGCATCCCTGATTCGACTTCCTTGTGCAGTGGCACACTCCTGCTTATCAGCAGGGCTGGCAGCCTGTTCAAGATTACTCTTGAGGCGGCTATGAGGATGCTACTGTTAAATGTCACTGGAGGGAAGACACGACAAATTAGTTGCAATAATCACACAGGCAATTTACTACTCACGAATCCTTTTGGCGTGCCTGGGAACAGCTTAAGGGGGCCCCGTCAGCGAGCTCCTCTTGGCTGGCTTTGGTCAGAGCTCAGTGATGTGCCATGGAGACAGTCCACATCAACGTTGGAGTCTGGGCGACTACTGCAGCAAGGGCCCCTCAGCTTTAGTACTCTTTCTGGCCAACACCTTCTAACAGGTGTCAATCTACAGGATTATCACCTCAAACCACCTTTTTGGGAGTTCCTCACAGGGAACTCCCTTTATGTCAATGCACTGAAATGTTTACATTAAACCACTTTTTAAGATGTTCTTATTTTCATTAATTTTCAAAGTTAATGAAAATAACACCAAGCCATTTCTTACTATGTATAACTTCACACACATACTAACTGGGCTCTGCTTGTAAGTCAGAGACTGTGTATCACATTACAGAGTTAGAGCACTAAGCCACTATATTAATTCTTATCCAATTGGCATAACTTTACTTAATTTTAATAATTATTTTTAATATCCTTTTAATTACATTTATATATCTTCCATATTTTTATATTTCTATATATTTAATTACTATAACCTTATATTACTACAACAAAGCCCATAGGATAGGTTGTCTCTAGGGTTGTTAGATCCGTGGCTCAACAGCTTCATTAAGAAGCCAGGGTTTTCACCTGGGATCCACCCGGCACGCCCACCAGGGGCAAAGCTCTGCTCACCAGGGGGCGATGCTCTGCCCATCCTGGGCGTCGCCATGTTGCGACCAGAGCCACTCAAGCGCCTGAGGCAGAGGCCACAGAGCCATCCCCAGCGCCCGGGCCATCTTTGCTCCAATGGAGCCTTGGCTGCGGGAGGGGAAGAGAGAGACAGAGAGGAAAGCGCGGCGGAGGGGTGGAGAAGCAAATGGGTGCTTCTCCTGTGTGCCCTGGCCGGGAATCGAACCCGGGTCCTCCGCACACTAGGCCGATGCTCTACGCTGAGCCAACCGGCCAGGGCCTTTTTATATGTTTATTTTATTATCATTTTAAAACAATACTGTTCAATGCTATGTAATATAAAAAAAGATATCATATCCTAAAACTTCTACAAATCTATTTTATCATACTTTTGTTAAAATTTCTTTAATTTTTAATGTACTGAGTTATTCAGCAGTGAAGAGACTCTGAAATTCAATAAAAACCAAAATCCTGTTTTTAATGATTTAAAAAAAAAAAAAAAAAAAAAAAAAAAGAAGCCAGGGTTTGACTTGGCTGATGGTGGCAAGTGAATAGAGTGTTGATCTGGAACACTGAAGTCCCAGGTTCAAATTCTCTGAGGTCTCTGGCTTGAGTAAGAGGTCACTAGCTTGGCTGGAGCCCCCCTTCCCTCACATTAACACACATGTGAGAACAAATCAATGAACAAATAAAGTGATACAACAATGAGTTGATGCTTCTCTCTCTCTCTCCCTTTTTCTAAAAGAAGAAGAGGAAGCCAGGATTGTTTGTTTTGCTGTCTTTCCATCCTTCAATGAATTACCTTCTTACCACTCCAGTAATCCCACACAGACACAACATCTACTGAAGAAGGAAGGGCCATTCCTTCATGAGCCACCCTTTGTGAGAGTAGGGGAAGCTTTCTCAGAAACCATCCAGCAGCTTCCCCTTATCTACTTGGCCAAAACTGGGCACCAAACCCAAATCCTTCAAACAGACAAAGGAAATGAAACCACCATAGTCATCTTAACCTTGTCAGGATTTACCCCTGAATTACATGAGGAAAGGTGAAGTTTTACTAGAACAAAGATAGCTCCTTGGGAAATACAATAAGCTTCAGAGCCTCAAGTATGAATCAATCTGATGGGAATCCCAATTCTGAGATCCTGAGACAATATTCTTTGGGAGTGCAGGGGGATCTGACAAAATTCAGCAACACCAAGAAAACATCAAAAGAAGTATTTTAACGACTTTGAAGAAGTCTCTTCTACATGACCTGTGGTGACACTATGGATAAAGCACAGACCTGGAATGCTGAGGTCACTGGTTTGAAACCCAGGGCTTGCCTGGTCAAGGCACATATGAGAATCAACTACAGCAACTATAGCAACTATGAAGCAACTAGGAGTTGATGCTTCCTGCTCCTTCCCCACTTCCTTTCTATCTCTCTCTCTCTCTCTCTCTCTCTCTCTCAAATCAATAAATAAAAATTTTAAAAAGAAAAGAAAGAAAATCTGTGGGAAAGTCCATATAATAAGGAACTGAGCTCTCCTGCCAACAGCCAGTGAGGAACTGAAGCCTCCAGCCGACAGCCTCGTGAGGGAGCCATCTTGGAAACAGCCCCAGTCATCTTGGAAACAGCCCCAGTCAAGCCTTCAGATGATGCAGCCCCAGCTGACATATTGACTAAAACGTTATGAAAGACCTATGTTAGAACCACCTGACTCTCAGAAACTGTGTGAGATAATAAATGTTTGTTGTTCTAAGCCACTGAGCTTAGAGAGAATAATAATGCAGCAATACATAGTAAATAATAAATATGGTTGGCATATTTATTTTCTGAATCCCTGAACTCACAAGCTTGTGTAAAACTAAAACATTTATAATGAACTGACCACTTACAAAACTAGTCCTCACGTATTCTTACCAACCTTGCTAATCTAATTGGCTGCAGAGTGAAACTTCAAGCTTTGAAAAAGAAAACTTCACAAACTCCATGAAATGCTATTAGAAAATGAATCAAGCCTGACCTGTGGTGGCACAGTGGATAAAGCATTGACTTGGAATGCTGAGGTTGCTGGTTCAAGGCGCCAGGCTTGCCTGGTCAAAATATATATATGCGGGCGTTGATGCTTTCTGCTCCTCCCTCCTCCCTTCTCTCTCTCTCTCTCTCTCTCTCTTTCTCCTCACTAAAATAAATAAATAAAATTTTTTTAAAAATTTAAAAAGAAAACATATCAATCAGCCAGGCAATTGACAATGTTCATGTTGGAAGAAGAGCCATCCACCTGACATAACTCAGACAGGGGCTAAGCAAGGTTTTGGGTTGACTGTCGATGGATAACACATTCTCTGCAATAAAAAAAAACAGGCTTGGACAACCAGCAAAGCTTTTCTATGCAGGTGATGTCCACTGTCACTTACCTCTGTGTGGCCTCCTCTGTCCCCATGGGGCTCCTGTGAACTGACAACAGATGGTGCCCTCAAATTAAGGACAGAGAGAGTCCTGGATGTTAAACCTATTCACCTCTGTAGCTCCTCCCAGTCCTAATGCATCGGTCTTTTCCAAAACCCCCATCATGCAAAGGAGCCATTCCTAATCCCTTTATGTCCAGACTTTGAAACTCAACAATCCAAAACTGAGGCTCAGCACTGTAGGCCCAGTGAAATCATGAAAGTACCAGGACAATAAAAACCGATATGTTAATGTTGTATTTTGTAGGTACACTGCTCACAAAAATTAGGGGATATTTCAGAATGAATATGAAGCTATAAAATATCCCCTAATTTTTGTGGGCAGTATATTATTCCATCAAAGTGGGGCTCAGCCATGTAATTTAATGGATTATAAATAGCACTCCTCACATCCATGGTTGAAAGGTGTGGGATATGGGGAGGGCAAAGAAATCGCTGAATACTCCATGTTGCATGACGTGGTTCCTCCAACTTCCATAAAAATTATGAAATGCTTGATGTGATGTGATTTTAGGTGAAGAAACTGAATTTTGCTTCTAAATTTGCTCAATGGCCAATCAGAGACATTTTACTGGGAGCTGGGGTGAGAGGCAAGATGTGAGGCTATTAGTCTGAAGACTTCCACAGAAATTTGGGGGAAACTTTTGGATTTCTCTAGGCCATGAAAATCTGGGGAGAGGAGTAAGGACATTTCCCCTAGAGGTAAGGGTCAGGTATGTCCCATACTGACCATTATGCTACATTTGAGGTCCCATCCAGGGTGGTTTGAAGTAAGGTGGTGTAGTGACTACATGTTAAGCCTGAGCAAGAAGTGCACCCTCCCCACTACTGCTTAATTTTGGATAATTTATGCCAGGGTATTGATGCTACTCCCACAAAAACCTCTATGGTCCTAGGAAATCCACCTCAAAGATAACAGGAAGCTGTGTGACTGCATTGATATCAATCTTGTAGCCTTCAGGAAATAGATGCACAATCTCAAACTGGATGTTTTAATGCTAAGCTATGTCTACTTCGTTATGTGAACTTAGACCTGCTCAGCCTAAGACATTCTCTGGTGAAATAACTGGTGGCAAAAGACCTCAATATCTAGTGTTCTAGCCTCTAGACACCCCATTTCTTAAGAGAGTAGTGCTTTTCAGGATGTGTATTTGATATGCCTGAACTTTATAAGACTATACACTCTGTTCCTTCTGTTGAATCAGGATTCCATTATCCAGTTGAAAGACAATGGGTAGTTTATAATTTTTTGGTGACTATAAATAAAACTACCATAAAGATTTTCACACAGGTTGCTGTATGAACATAAGTATTTATTTCTCTTGGGTAAATACCTAAGAGTTGGTTCACTGAATCATATGGAAAGTTTATGTTTAACTTTCTAAGAAACTGCCAGTTTTCTATAGTGCATGTACCATTTTACATTCCCACCTGTGTGGAAATAAATAAAGATCACCCAAATGAGAACAGAGGCTATTTATTCAGAGTTGGCTACATAACAAAGGAGTTAGCCACCATCACTTGGCATTTTGAAGAGATTCAAAGATAGGCAAGGTAGTTGGAAAGCTCTACAGTGGACAAAAAGGAGGGCTTTGGGTATTTCCCTGATTGGAGGATCACCAACATATGTGATTGGTTAGGGGAGCACTTTTGCCTTTCCCTCATAGATGTTAAATTGAAGCAGAAGCAAAAATTAAGGAAGTTGGCAGTTATTGACCAAGTGCTGCCTGTCAGAAGCCGAAGCCGATCAACGACTGCTGGCTGACAAGGTCACAGCAGAGAAGATCCACAACTGCTGGCTGACAAGGTCACAGCAGAGAAGGCCAACAACTGCTGGCTGACAAAGTCACAGCAGAGAAGACCAACGGCTGCTGGTTGACAAAGTCACAGCAGAGAAAAGGCACAACGATACTTCCCCCTTTGACCTTTTGGATTAATTTGGCCTTTTATCCGCCCTTTTCTGGGTGTGTGCTATAATTTTGGCACAGGGATAATAGCACCGTGCATTCCTTGTAGATTCGTAGTGATTTCTTGGAAATAAGACAGAGGGTGTGAGTTCCACAGAAAAGCCTTTAAGACCCTTTGCCTGGGCTCATAGACATAAGAGGCTGGCTATGATATCCCTTGAAAAGGAATAAGCTTGTAAGAGAATTCCTTCTTATTAATCATGTTAGAAAAATAGATTGTGACTTATGAATAGGTAGGAAACAGTAACTATATACAGAAGCACCTTTCAGCCTTCACTTAATTCATTACTTTACCTCCCTAGCCTTTTCCTGTGGTAGAGAAACTTTCCTTTCTTCTTGCATACCTGCCCTGCAGGTGGTGGAACACTCTGAGAAAAATAAAGTTAGAACTTAACTAATGCATAATTAGTAGATAAATAAAACTTGACAAGACAATAGGACATTAGGTAAAGTAGAATTATTAATCAGTACTGACCTTTTAGAAGTTTGTACCAATATTGTTATTGCTGTTCAAGTTACTGTATAACCATACTTTGAATGACTTACCACCTGATTTATAGCTTATACAAATGAATTAACTGTTGCCTAGAAATATGTAACCATAGTGAAACAAAAACAATTATTAATCAATGTATTCTGAATACCATGTGATTGTAACTTAGTGTATGTGTATAAAAATAAAGCTAGACCAGCATTTGGCAGAGATGCCTGGCAGTAAATGCTAAAGAGAAAAAAGAATTCCGCTCTCTCACTAGATTCGCGCCGATGCCATCTCTTCCTGTGAGACCCCTAGATTCCCCCCGGGGCTGGACCTCGGCAGCTGACTGTTGGGGCCAATTGCTGCAGAGGTTGTGGTTGTGGTTTGGCTTCCATGGCTGCTTGCTCCAGAAGTTGTAGGTCAGAGAGAGAGGGGGGGAAAGACAGACAGACAGACAAGAAGCGAGAGAGATGAGAAGCATCAACTCATAGTTGCATCCTTGTACTTGTTCATTGCTTGCTTCTCATATGTGCTTTGATCCAGGGGCTCAAGCCAAGGCAGTGACCCCTTGCTCAAGCCAGCGACCTTGGGCTTTTCATGCCAGCAACACTTCTGGGCTCAAGCTGGAGAGCTTTAGGGATCTTGTGGATGATTCCCCAGCTCAAGCCCATGACCCCGGTGCTGGGCTTGGAACCACCAACCTCAGCATTCTGGGTCGACACTTTATCCACTGCACCACTGCTGGTCAGGCAAAAGAAGCCCTTTTGAAATAGTTTATGGGAGACCCTTACAAACTTCTGTTTTAGAAACACTCCTCTTTAGATTTATAACATGAATCAAAAAAAATCAAACAATATGTTCAACATTTAGGGCAAACACTAACAACTTTGTTCAGTTTTCTCATTGCAGGTCCTTCTACCCATCTGATGAGCCCTTACAACCGATCCAGCTGGGAAACTAAGTCTTACTAAAGATCTGGAAGAGTCAAGGTCCTGAACAGCATGTAGCCAAGCAGTGAACCAGTCCCATGACATCCTGCTGACAACATCCTCTTCCCTAAAGTTCTTGGGAATCAAGCCTCCAATCTACCACACACAGAATTCTAAACAGCATAACTCAAAAAATTTAACATAAAAATGTTTTTTAATGCCAGAATAAATTTAATTTAGTCATATATATCTCATTTAATTACCATAAAAGCATGCTTGGACTTTTTTTCTTTAATATTTGACTTAATTACTATAACATATTTCTCAGAAATTTGTATATAGTGCGCCTACAATTATTTGTAGGATTCTAAATGTGCCCTGACTTCAAAAAGTTTGAGAACCACTGGCCTAGATGATTCAGTAGGAAGTTCTTACACTGAATGTGCCAAAGGCTAGAAAGATGAATGGATAGGGCCCAAACACGCCAAAGCTACAAGATACTTGAATATAGAAAAGTTCCTCCCCTCTCTATCTCTGTAAGAATCCCAGACTTGCTGTCTGAGTGGTGCTGTGGTGCAGTGGATAGAGTGTCGACCTGGAACACTGAGAACCCAGGTTTGAAACCCCGAGATCATCAGCTTGAGCACAGGCTAGTTCAGCTTGAGCGCAGGGTCATTGGCCTGAGCGTGTGATCACAGACATGACCCCATGGTCACTAGATTCAGCCCAAGGCCACTGGCTTAAGCAAGGGGTCACTGGCTCAGGTGGAGAACCCCAGTCAAGTCATGTATGAGAAAGTAATCAGTGAACAACTGAAGTGCTGCAGCTACTAATTGATGCTTCTCATTTCTCTCCCTTTCTGTTTCTCTCTCTCTCAGTCTCTCTGTCTCTTTCTTTCGCTTAAAAAAAATTGCAGATTTGAGCAGGGAAAGGAGATAAGATAGTCTTCAAAATGGGAGCTCACCATTCTTGCCTAATTAAGCAGTGATGCAGTGGATAGAGTGTCAACCTGGGATGCCGAGGACCCCAAGGTCACCAGTTGAGCACAGGCTCATCAGTTTCAGCACAGGGTACCCAGCTTGAGTGTGGGATCATAGACATGACCCCATGGTTGCTGGCTTGAGCCCAAAGGTCCTTGGCTTGAGCAAGGGGTCACTGGCTCAGCTGGAGCACTGCCCCCCCAGGTCAAGGCACATTTGAGAAAGCAATCAATGAACAACTAAGGTACCACAATGAAGAATTGCTGCTTCTCATCTATCTATCTATCTCTCTAGCACTAAAATAGATGATAGATAGATAGATAGATAGATAGATAGATAGATAGATAGATAGATAGATAGATAGAGATAGATATTAGATAGATATAGATATAGATATTAGATAGATAATTAGATAGATGATAGATAAGATAGATATTAGATAGATAGATGGATAGATAGATAGATAGATAGATGATAGATAGATAGATAATAGATAGGTAGGTAGGTAGGTAGGTAGGTAGATGATAGATAGGTAGGTAGATAGATATATATATAGAGAGAGAGAGAGATAAAGTGGGAGACCACCATTCTCCCAAGGTCACAGCATCTGAGTAAACCTTCCATTTTGCACCAGCACTTGTGTCACGAGCTTGCTTTTGTTGTGGCATGCAACCTCCTTGTTCAGTTACAGAGGGAGTTCTGTTTGTCATTTGTTTTTTCACTGATTTCTGTTCTTATCTTTATTATTTCCTTTCTTCTGCTAGCTTTTGGTCTGCTCTTCTATTTCTTTGTATTTTTTTGTGTGCGAGAGAGACAGAGAGAGGGATAGATAGGGACAGGCAGACAGGAAGGGAGACAGATGAAAAGCATTAATTCTTCGTTGTGGCACCTTAGTTGTTCATTGATTGCTTTCTCATATGAGCCTTGACCAGGGACTACAGCAGACCAGTGACCCTTTGCTCAAGCCACTGATCTTCCATTTTATTTTCAAAGGTGAAGCTTATATTTTGACTTGAGAGCTTTTATCCTTTTGTGTGTGAGAGAGAGAGACAGAGAAAGACAGAGACAGACACACAGGAAGGGAGAGAGATATGAGAATCATCAGTTCTTCATTGTTGTGGCACCTTAGTTGTTCATTGATTGCTTTCTCATATGTGCCTTGACCCAGGGTGCAATGCTCCAGCTGAGTCAGTGACCCCTTGCTCAAGCCAGCAACCTTGGGCTCAAGTTAGTGAACCTTGCTCAAATCAGATGATCCTGCACTCAAGCCAGCGACCTTGGGGTTTCAAATCTGAGTCCTCCAGTTCCAGTCCGACACTCTATCCACTGCACCACACCTGGTCAAGCTATCCTTTCTAATATAAGTATTTAATGCTACAGCTTCCGTTTAGGCAGTGGTGGCCAAGAGTCAGCTTGCAGCTCTAGGTCACCACTCAGCAACTCAGGACTATCAATTATGTCTCTTTCCAATCTTGTGTTTAGAGATGTCAGCTTGATACCTGAAAATCAGTTGTGGTGAGACACTACAGAAATCAGAAAATACTACAAATTATGACTAGACCCTCTTCCCCACCAGAGAGCTTGTTTCTAAATAATTACTAGTTACCAGTGGCTCCAAGCACTGTTATAGCTGTCTCCCACAATTTTTGCTATGTTGTATTTTCATTCTGTTTAAAATATTTAAAGTAACTTTTGTTGTTGCTGTTTTGTTTTGTTTTTAATTTAAGTGAGAGGAGGGGAGATAGAGAGACAAAATCCTGCATGCGTTTTGACTGGGATCCACCTTGTGACCCCCATCTGGGGCTGATGCTCTGACCATCTGGGGCCATGCTCACAACTGAGCTATTTTTAGCACCTGAGGTGGAGACTCAACAGACCCATCCTCAGCACCCAAGGTCAACTCACTCAAACCAATCCAGCCACGGTTGTGGGAGAAGAGAGAGAAAAAAGGGGGAGGGAAGGGAGAGGAGGAGCATATGGTAGCTTCCCCTCTGTGCCCTGATCAAGAATCAAACCCGGGACTTCCACACACCAGAGCAACACTCTACCACTAAGCCAACCAGCCAGGGAAGTGTGTTTTTTAATTTTTAAACATTTGAGGGATTTTTCAGATATCTTTCTATTGTTGATTTCTAGTTTAATTCCATATGGTCAGAGACATACTTTGCATGATTTTCTATTATTATTATTATTTTATTATTTTTGGCAAGAGAGAGAAACAGACAGACAGACAGGATGGGAGAGAGATGAGAAGTATCAACACATAGTTATGGCACTTTAGTTGTTCACTGATTGCTTCTCATATGTGTCTTGACCAGGGAACTCCAGCTGAGTCAGTGACCCTTTACTCAAGCCAGTGACCTTGGGACTGAGTCAGCCTTTGGGCAACCTTTAGGCTCAAGCCAGCAACCCCGCGCTCAAGCTGGTGAGCCCACACTCAAGCCAGATGAGCCCATGCTCAAGCTCACAACCTTGGGGTTACAAACCTGGGTCCTCAGCATCTCAGGTTGATGCTCTATTCACTGTGCCGCCACCTGCTCAGGCTGATTTTTTTTTTAATTAAGTGAGAGCAGGGGAGACAAAGAGGTGACTTCTGCATGTGCCCGGACCCAGATCCACACCATAAGCCCCCTGTGTGGTGATCCTCTGCCCATCTGGGGAGTTACTCCCTTGCTTGGTGTAATGCTGGTGGCCGAGGCCAGGCAGGTCCACATTGGATTTGGGCAGTGAGTAGATAAACTGTGGATCCAGAAAGCATAGGGCCATTCCATTTAATAAAGTCTCACAATGGCAGACAAGCACACAGGCAAGAGAAAACCTCTTCTCTGGCACATAAACAGCAAGAATGGCCCCTCACAGTGGCAGACAGGCAATCCGCCATCCCCAACCCTCTATCTCTCACCCGTCCTGCAACAGGGTATGTGGTCTTGGCCGTAACTGGAGTTGTGGTTGTAATACTCTCAGTGGCTAGGAGGGCAGCATACACAACTGCCAACTGTTTCTCCACTAATGAGTAATGGACTTTTCAGCGCCTTTCCACAATTGGGACTAAGACCAAATAGGTTGCCATAGGTGCTATGTCTGTTGCCACAGCCCCATCCAAACCCCTCAGGGGTCACGTGGACATCAAGCTCACAGGGCCTGGCAGGATCAAACACATTCAAGGCCTATGCCACCTTGACAGCTCTCTTAGCTGAGGCAAATGCACCTTGTGCCTGCTCAGTCAAATCCCAGCAAACCCCCTTCCAAATAAGGTGAGATAAGGGAAGCAGTAAATGAGCTAAATGGGGTATGAATGCTCACCTATACCCAACAGACCTAGGAATTCCTATAACTGCTTTACCGTAGTGGGCACAGGGTATGCTTGGATCTTATCTATAACTGCACCAGGGATAACCTTTGTCATACCTGACCAGACAACTCCCAAGAACTTTACAGATAACCCAGGTCTTTGTAATTTGCCCTCATTGACCACCCAGCCACACACTTTCAAGTGGGATAGCAGGGTAGAAATTGCTTGCTCCAATTCTGGAAGAGAGTCACTAGTTAGCATAATGTCATCAATATAATGATACATGCGAACTGCCTCTGGCTGTTTCCATTTAGCCAGGTCAGCAGCCACCAGCCCATGACACAAGGTGGGGCTATGCAAAGAGCCCTGTGGTAATACTGTAAAGGTCCACTGCCACCCTTCCCACGTGAAGGCAAATTGGTCTTGACACTTTGCAGCTATAGCAACAGAGAAAAAGGAGTTAGCCAAATCTGCCACCAAGTGGTATGGCCTGTACGCATGGCTTAACTGATCCATCAGGTCAGTTACTGAGGGTATAGCAGCATGCAAAGTGGGAACAACTTTATTAAGTTCCCTGTAATCCACTGTCATTCACCAGGTTCCGTCTGCTTTGCGCACAGGCCACACCAGGGAATTATAAGGGCTGTGTACTAGCCAAATGATCCCCACCTTTCCTAGTTCGAGGACTGTCCCAGTGATTTCTTCATAGCTGCATGGCAGGTGATACAGCTTCGTGCTAGTCACATGCCAGAGAATGGATAATTGCAAGGGGTAGTGTGTTGCATGTCCCTGCAACACTGCCTTCACAACCCAGACTCGCAGGCGTAACTCCCCAGCTGTAGTTTCCAACCACAGTTCTTAAAAGACATCTACCCCCAAAACATACTCAGGAGTAGGGGATACATATACTTTATATGGCTTAGGAGGCAGTCTTCCTATCTCCAATGGAATAGTTATTGGCTTTACTTGAACAGTTTGGCCCCCATACCCATCAATGGCCACTGGGGTCCCAGCAAACCATTCCAGGTTCCCATAAAGAAGGGAACATTCTGCACCTGCATCCACCAACACCAATACCCATTGTACATTAGAAGGGGACTAGTGGTTAGCCAGTTCCATGTGTGCCCTCCAGTCCCCACCCCTTCCTGTTAGATGGGTTCCTCGATCTTCCCCCTATTCAAACTGGAACAGCGGGTCTTGGGGGTCCTCTTCTCCTTCAGTGGTCTCCATCATATAATCTTGTAACCTTGCTGCCCGTCCACCATCTGTTTTATTGGTAGCTTCTAGGACTGTTCTTCTCAGCAGCTGGAATCTCTGTCCTGATATAAGCTGCGGCCAAAGCTCCAAAAGAACCTTAATAGGCTTGCCATCCAATTCCTCCCTATCTGCCCCAGCCACAATTAAATCAACCCACATCTGTGTTCAGGTGACTTTCACAGGCCCATTCCTCTTGCTAGTTGGAGGGGCAGCACGGGCAGCAGCCCTCACCGCTTTGTGATTCCATGTTACCTCCAGCTCCCCCAAATCTGCTACCATCTGCATAATTGCATTGATGGGCTGTCCCGCATAGGGGCCCCGGATAGCCACTAGTGACCCAAAAAGGGCTGACAGGGCACTGCAGAGGATAAGATCTCACATCGCAACCATAACCACTTCCTCATCTGGTCCACAGGACCCTGGGTGGAAAGCAGCATTCTTCATACCTAGTTCCCTTTACTAACTCAATATAGCACTGCCACCGATTCATTGCCCAGGGCAAGTCTCCAGCATTCTGCCAGACCATAAAAATGGCAGCCATCACCCATTCTAATAGGGTATGGTTTCCTGGGTTGTCATGGCAGTTCTGAAAATGCTGCCTCAAGGAGGAGTATGTGGTAATGGTGGCCAATTTCTCCATCTCTGTTCCAGAGAGCATGATGCCATTCACTCCTATGTCCCACAACCTCAGTAACCACGCTGCCAGTGGATCCATGGGTTTTTGCCTGAATTGCACCCCCAACTCCATCAGCTCTGCCTGGGTGTAGGGCCGGACCACAGAGTGTTCCACTATCTGTGGAGGAGGCAGTGGTTGCCCCTGAGGGACTCTTTGCTGCTGGGATTTTACCTTCTTGGTAACCACCAGCTGGGCTCTGAGTCTGTAGATGATAGTTGCAGCCTGAGCTTCCTCTCAGAAGAGAAAGAGTTGGAAATACTTGCTTCCACCAACTCAGAGCCACTCCACTGGCAGGAATGCAGTTCCATCTTCTGTGCCCGCTTTGGCTCCTGCAGCTGCCAGCTCTCATCCTGAAGCTGACTCTGGAGCCCATGAACCCACAGTTGTTTCTCCAACAGTTGTCACTGCCAATGTTCAGTTTCCAAAGCAAACTGCAATTCCTTCTCCAGAGACCACTCCAGTTCCAGGCGCCGTTGGTGTTCAGCCTGCATCTCACATTGCAACTTTTAAACCCAGTTGGCCTTTTTCCCCAGTGCTCACTCCAGTTCACGCCATCACTGGTTCTCAGCCTGCAGTCTGACTTACAATTCTCAGATCTTCAGCTCTTTCTCCAGTGACTGTTCCAGCTCATGCCATTGTTGCCACTCAGTCTGTAGTTCACCCTGGAGCTTTCCACCTCAAACCACCTGAGTGCTGTGTATGGGTGGCTACAGGTCCTTGAAAATGACAATGGTACCCATTTCATTGATTCTATGTGAGGCAATGGGCTCAGAACCTAGGAGTGGACAGGAAGTAACATGTCCCCTACCACCCACAGGCTGCTGGAATCATTGAGCAGTATAATGGACTCTTAAAGCAGGGACTGCGACAGGAGGGGGGCCCTGGCTCCCTTACTGGATGGTCATGCCCCTTGTGGACAGTACTCCAGATTTTGAATGAGCGACCTCAATGGCGGGGCCCAGCTCCAGTGGAGGCCCTCCTGCACCGGGCAGCTGCTCCCATCCAGTTGCAGATATGCACCAAGGACTCTTTGCTCAAGCCGGCTTTTGGGTGGCAGGGCAACGTGCTTTTGCCTGCCCCAACAGCCCTCCTTAAAGGCCAATGGCTTCAATGGACATGGCCCTGGACTATACAGGCCCCCCGCCTATGATAGGTGGCCTTATTGGCACTATGGGGTGGAGGCTGGAGGGGGACCTCCAGTTAACTCCCTGGGCAACCAGCATCTGGCCACCTAAGGTAGAAGTGTATTATTATTCCTTGCATGCTCAGGGAGACAGCATTATGAAGGGCACCTTTGTAATTTCTTTATGGCCCATAGAGTTCTCCCATTTTGATGCACATCGAACCAGCAGATCCTGGTGTGCAGGCCAATAAAGTTTGGTATGACCAATCAGGGTGCCCTCTGGTACCGGGTACTGTGCTGTCTGCAGACAGAACTCTGGCCTGGATTCTGCAGAAAGGAAAGATTTGCCTCTCTTGGTGCCGCTGATCACTCCATCATTTTGCCCATAGCTATGTTTGTAAATCTGTTGCTGTAGATGGTACTGTTTTGGTTTTTGTAATGTACCTCACTCCTCACACAGGGGCGATCACAGAAGAAACCTGTCACGTAGATTGTGAGGCGAGCAACCCTAAAGGGGTGGAATGTGGGGCAGCCACGTTTGGCTTGCTTGCAGGTTTACTGGCTGCAAGCACTTTGCTTGATTAGTATGTGAGCACGTGGCAGAGGCACATGTGCACAGCTTATACAGCATAAGGCTACGGGTGCTTCCCCTGGGTGGTGATTCTCCCAGATCACTCTCCTGCCAACATGAGGTACAGTTTTCCTTGCTCCCTAGTCCTTACTGCGAATAGCAGGTTTTCCTTTGTTTATTAGCTCTTTCCCTTTGTTGTTTATTTGCGATCCTCCAGTAAACAGGTATGGCCTGATGCTTTCCAGCTCTGCAGTTCCTCTACTGTCTGCCTGAATTCAGTGGGAACCTATCTGACCTCAAACACCAGCATTACACTTGGCAACCAAACTACTTTTTTTAGCACCTGAGGCAGAGGCCACAGAGCTATCCTCGGTGCCCAGGACTAACTTGCTCGAGCCAATCGAACCATGGCTATGGGTGAGGAAGAGAAAGAAAGAGAGATGGGAGGGAGCAGATGGGAGCTTCTCCTGTGTGCCCTGACTGGGAATCAAACCTGGAACATCCATACACTGAGCCAATGCTCTACCACTGAGCTAACTGGCCAGGGCGGGCTGATTTTTGATTATTTTAAATTTAAATTTCTTTTATGACCCAGAATATAATCTGTCTTGGTGGATTTTCCATGTGTACTTGAAAAGTGTTATTCTGATACTATTTGGGTGAAGTGCTCTTTTTCTTTTTTTTAATTGATTTTAGAGAGAGGAAGGGAGACAAACAGAAACACTGATCTGTTTCTGTATGTGCCCTGACCAGGAATTAAACCCACAGCCGTCGTGTTTCAGGACAACACTCTAACCAACTAGAGCAGTCCAGCCAGCGTGTGGGTAGTGTTCTATAGTGTCAATTAAGTCAAGGTGGTTATTGTGTTGAGATATTTTTTCAGAGGATTAAGAAGGTGTGTATGGGAGGGCACTTAATCCTGTGTTTTCTAGCACAGTGTATTCAAGATTTCATATTTTATTGATTTTAGAGAGAGAAGAACAAAAGGCGGGGGGGGGGGGAGTAAGCGGGAAGCATCAACTCATAGTAGTTGCTTCCCATGTGTGTCTTTTTTTATTTTTCCAGAGAGAGAGGAGAGAGGGCAAGGAGAGCAGGAAGCATCAAGTTTCTTCTCATATGTGCCATGATCAGGCAAGCCAGAGGTTTTGAAGCGGTGACTTCAGCATTCCAGGTCGATGCTTTAACCCACTGCGCCACCACAAGTCAGGCTTAAGATGGTTGTAAGGCCAGTAGCCAAGGCCACAATCAGTCGCCTGGCCCATGTAGGTTTGCATTTGATTCGGACAGACGGTAATGAAACAACGAAGCCAAGAATTGGTGGGCCATTAGCTTTAATCCTAGCTTGCACCAGATGGGCAAGAAATACACAGTGGGAAAACACTTTCCTTTCCATTCAGGGCTCCCAAAGCCACTGACTTATCCGAGTTTCCTAGAATCAAAGATTTCCACCTCACCAGCCTTATTCACCTCTGCACAAACTGACTTCTCCTTCAGCACTCCACCATCTTGGCTGCTTCTCCTCTCCTCCATGTGGCCTTCCTCTGCTCTCTTCTCTAATGCTAATCTCAGGAACTGAGAGAGAGCAAGCTCCCGGTCTGCCCCATTTTATAGTGTAGAAATCCAAACCTTTAATCCAATATACAAACAAGTCTCTGATACAAAGTCACTTATCTGAAGCATAAATGGGATTCCTCATAAGAGTGCACTACACCGTATCTTTCAACAGTCAAGGATGTGGGAAAAGCTTAGTCTTAAAACTAAGTCTTAGGCTATAAGGATGCTGCCTGCTTACAGCCTGTCCCTCACATCCAATGCAAACTATAAGCGAACAAACATATATTATATTTACAAACTTATTTGACCAACAATGGTTAATAGTGTTTTTCAGGTCTACTATAACCTTGCTGACTTTTGTCTGCATTTTCTATCAGTTATTGAGAGTGAAGTATTTAAGTTTCCAAGTATAACTGTGGATTTGCCTATTTCTCCTATTAGTTTTGTTGGTGGTGAAACTGCACTAGGTGTTAGACTAGTGGAGTTATGTAGAGGCCCTGAATAGGAACATAGGACAGGGACAGAGTTCAGTGCCCTGAGGCAAAAGCCACAGTGGCTTGACTGACAAACCTGCTTAATGCAGTACTGTGCTGAATGCAGCACAATAGGGATAGAATTAGCAATTCTGATTAATCAATAGGTGGGTACATTTGAGCTACTCCCTTGCCCTTTTATCTGCTCTAAAAAAGTTCTCCTTCCTGACTCCTCGTTCTTGTCCCTGCTTCTATTGGTGTGTATCAATAAATACCTATGAAGACTGGGGGTCAGGCCATCTCATGAGACCTAGGGGATTGTGAGGCTGTCTCCTCTAGGTCCCTTGGTGCACTCCATGTGTTCTGCGAGTAGTCATTGTCTCCACGACAAATGGTGCCCCGTGTGAGGAACAGGAACCAAACGACAGAGTTAGGACCTCGGTTCAGTAATTTCAGTACCTGGGTTCTGGTTAAGAATTCAGAGTCAAGACTCAAACTATAAGAGAAAGTTTATTTAGAGGGAGAAGTGAGCTGTGGAAGAAATGGGACCAAGAAACAAATTAGAGGCAAAAGAAGGACCCTTGGAGCTTAGGAGAAAGAGAAAACATGCCTAAGGAATGGGGTGAGGAAAGGCACGGGTATGCTCAATAGAGAGAACTGCACTTGCTCCTCTGTCTTGAGGGCTTTTATTTGGAGGTCTCAAGGAAGGATCTCAACAGACTATTCATCAGATTTCCAGGTGTGTCTCCTCTGGTTTGTGGTCTCCACTAATTGGTCAGTGCCGGGGGTCTTAGTCATTACAGCTGGTCCTGAGGTCAGCCGTGGAAGCACTCTATCAGGTTTTCCTGCTTTTCTGGGCGTTGAGCTGAAACACAGCTAAAGCTGATGTCATCTCCAGGTGTTAATACTTGAGTGGTCGTGCAAGGGTTTGGAGTTTTCTCAGGGGAACAAGCCAGCATTTGTGTTGCCTCCACTTCACTCAGCCAGTCTCCACGGGTTTTTACATCCAAGTTATGGGGACTGGAACCCTGGACTGGGGAGCCTGGTGTGGGGCTGAGACCACTGCATCCTCATGCAGAATCTCCGCAGTCAAGAGATATCCCTCCCAATTTCTAACCACCACACGAGGGTGTGGGACCAGCCTGTTTTGCATCTCCACCCATCTTACCAGTCTAAAGGAAGCTGCTTCTCTATATCCTGAGTGATAAGACTTCTGTTCAGCTAGATTTCAGGCAGTTGTGAAAGATTGTTGTTCTGTAGCTTAGTTGTAATTTTAATGTGGTCATGGGAGGTTCCAAGTACCATGTTTAATCTATGCCACCATCTTTTTTTTTTTAATTTTTTAGTGAGAGCAGGGGAGGCAGAGAGACAGACTCCCACATGCCCCCTCAACCAGGATCCACCCGCAAGCCCCCTATGCTGCGATGCTCTGCCCACATGGGATGTTGCTACCTTGGCAACTGAGCTATTTTTAACACCTGAGGTGGAGGCCAGGGAGTCAACTCACTCCAATCAATTGAGCCATGGTGAGAGGGGGAGAGAGAGGAGAGAGGAAGGGAGGGGGAGGGGTAGAGAAGCAGATGGGCGCTTCTCCTGTGTGCCCTGACTGGGAATCAAACCCAGGACATGCACACACCAGGCCAACACTCTACCACTGAGCCAACCTGCCAGGGTACCTATACCACCATCCTGACCAGAAGCCCTTCTTCATGTATTTTGAATCCTTGTTATTAGGTGCATATAAATTTATTATTTTTATGAATTCTTATTGGAATGACCCATTTTTCATTCTGTAATGTTTCTTTATCCCTGATAACATTTACTTGATGTGAAATCTAGTTTTCTAGAATAAAGCCAATCCATTTTTCTACTAGTGTTTTTCTTACATATCTTTCTCAACTCTTACTTTTAACATATTTATATCATATTTAAAGTGAATTTTTTATAAACAGAATATACTTGGGCCTTTTTTTTTTTTTTTTTTTTTTAGAAGTAGTAGATTTTCCTACATGCCTTGACTGGGCTTGTCCTAGGTCTCAAACCAGCAACCTCAGCATTCCAGGTTAAGGCTTTATCCACTGCACCACCACAGGTCAGGCAGATATTTTAAGGAAACATAGGAAAACCTGAGGCTCTGTGGGATGCTGACAACCATGAATCCAGCCTTGGTGTAACCAGCAGTCCATCAGCTGGATGGGGCTGAGGAAGATGACATTATAAACTTCAGAACTCCAGAATTCCTTTTAAATTCCAAGTATTTTATACAAGAGTAAAGTCTAGGAAATGATTATAAAAGAAAAAATACCTTGTAGGAAACTCTTGAATGATTTTAAATTAAAAGCAACAATTGGTGGGTTGGGTAAATCAGTAAGCATTAGTATCTTTATATTTACAGACACATTGACTAAAATATGATATTAAATACCTCAAAGAAAGATTGCAACAAGTGGGGAAGATTTATTTTGGTTTGGTCTTCCTAATTTCGTCTTTAAATGGAATGATTAAAGAATTCAAAAAATTTATTTCTGGCTCTATCTAACGAATAAAATCCGTGTGTCTGTGTGTATACATTTTATATATATCCATACACGCACAAAGTGTGTGTATATGTTTGTGTGTGTGTGTGTCTCTCTCTCTATATATATATATAATCAGCTATATTCAGGGCATAATCCTAACTCTCAGAAGCAAGAATTATTTGTAATATTGGTTTAAACTGTGTATGTTCTCAGGATGAAGTTATTGGAATTTTGGCCATTTGGAAGTGATAATAAGCTTAAACTTGGCTATAATATATTATGAAAAGTTTCAGCCTGATCTGTGGTGGTACAGAGGCTAAATCGTTGATCTAGAATGTTGAGGTTGCCAGTTCAAGACCCCAGGCTTGCCCAGTCAAGGCACATACAAGAAGCAACTACAAGTTGATGCTTCCTGCTCCTCCCCCACCTTTCTCTCTCACTTTCTCCCTTCTCTCTTAAAAAAAAACAGTTTCTGAGAAACTTGAACTAGAGTCTTGGAGAGGGACATAAAATGTTTTGGAAATGCCAGAACTTGAGAAGAGTTGGCAGCTAGAAAATTTTCTTGTGAAATTTCAAGTGATATTATCACTTGAAAAATGATATTTAATCACGCAATTTCCAAGGAATTAGATGTTTTCATTTCAGTTTGTTCACTTTGGACTTAATACAGGGTGTGGATTTGAAAGTGAAGGATTAAGTAAGAAGCTTGACCTACTGAATTTCCCCATGTATAAAGACACACTCTTTTCCAAAATATTTTGGGTTTTTCTAAAAACTGAGTACATCTTATACAGTGGTTAGATTTTTTTTTTACTTGCATTTCCTGCTTTTTCACGCTTGTTGAAGAGCTGTATGAATTTTATGACGAATAAAACGAGTTCAATAACTTTATGTAATATTTTTTTTCAAATTTTGGGCCCCAAAATTAAGGTGCATCTTATACATGGGGAATACGGTATATTATGTATGGAATGACCTCAGGTTCTCAATGGTTTTTTTGTTTGTTTGTTTTTAAATATCAAGAGAGACAGACAGACAGAAAGGGAAAAGAAGTGAGAAGTATCAATTTGTAGTTGCCGCACTTCAGTTGTTCACTGATTGTTCCTCACTCGTGCCTTGACTGGGGGAGGGCTCCAGCAGAGCCGTGACCTCATGCTCAAGCCATTGGACCTTAGGCTCAAGGTAGCAACCATGGGGTCATGTCTATGATTCCATGCTCAAGCTGGCGACCCTACCCTCAAGCTGGAGTGCCCACACTCAAGCTGGCGACCTCAGGGTTCCTTTGTGCCGGGAACACTTCTAACATATTCACAACTTTAGGATTTTCTATTCAGGGATTAGACAGAAAAAGCTTAACTGACTGGAATCTCTGCCACTGACATCATGGTGCCCTTGGAGTTAATGCACAGATTGCGCCCCATTCCGTAAGTGCCTAGACTCCTCTGAAGAATGGATACAAAGTCAGCTGCTTAACAAGCCCATGCTAACCTAGAGGGAGGCTTCTAGTGGCCGGCGGCAGAGGTCTCTCCTTTAATCCTGTCCTCCGTCTTGTAAACATCACACTTCAGCAGATTAGAAAGCTTGATCTCGGTGCTTCTAACAGCCTTGTTTCCCAAGTCCCAGATAGTTCCCACTGTGGTTTTCACAAGACTCAGACTGAGCTGAAGCACACCCCAGTGTGATCACTCTAACATGTGTTCCATAAGCATAGAGGGGAGAGATCTCAAGAACTGGAGCATTCTTGACCAGTGTACCTCCCTCCCCATAAAGAATAGAGTATGGCTCAATGATGGGGCAAGGAATAGGGTTGTATAGCAGTCCCTACAGCCTGCTTAAACACAGAGCACACAATATACAAAACAAACACATAAAAGTTTGGCATCTGCCATTTTTATTCCCCAAATCATACATTCATCCAGTCCATACTTTTCTTGAGAAAGCTGACCTTTCTAAACAGGATAGGGCACACAGTCCAAAGAAACATTTGCAGACACTTCAAAAAAATGGATGAGCAAACACACCTTTATCTCCAATCCCTTCCTAATGACACTATAAGGACAGTGGTGGATTAAAAAAAAAAGAAACATATAAACCCACAAGAATAAAGACAGAAGAGGTGACAACTGCACATGAGAGATGTCAACAAATTTTGTCACCTGGAAACAATAAAGTGATAATAGCCTTAAGAGATTAAAGATAAAAAACTAGATACATGGAGCAGAGCAGAGCTAAGGTTATAAAACTCCAACAAGCAAGCCAATTCCTAAAAAGGCTCCCAGAGTCCTAAAAAGGCTCAGAATATTGCACATACCAGAAGTTACCTGTGAAGGCTCAAGTGCAGAGAAGGACTGGACACACTGGAGAATTCACCGAAAATTCTTAGCAGTAGCAGACCTTTTTGCCAGTCTGCACGGCAAGGCAACTACTGCTCACAAAAACTAGGGGAGATATTTCAAAATGAATATGAAGCGATTAAAAAAAGCATTTCATTTTTTTTTATTAAAGAACTTCAGAAAAGGAAACAAAAAAGTTGTTCAACTATGCAAATAAGATGCAAACTCATTATCACGATTGAGTAGCAAGTGACATATTGGTGGGGGAACAGAAGCATGTTAAACTGAACGAGTGCCACAGACTGACTGCTCAGTAGGGTGTATGGTCACCCAAGACTGCCAAAACACACTGACAGCGATGGGGCACGGACAGGGTCAGACTGTCCAGCAGTTCTCGTGGGATCCTCTGCCACTCTTGCCCCAGGACAACTTGCAGCTCAAGAAGTGTTGTGGGAGGCATTGGACGGTTTGCCAGACGTCTTCCCAGTGCATCCCAGGCATGTCCAATGGGATTCAGATCTGGAGAACATGAAAGCCAGTCCATGTGTTCAATTTCTGCTTCCTGAAGCATCTTGTTGACAAAATGTGCACAGTGGAGCCTTACATTATCATCGTGAAAAGAAACTTGTTTCCAATTACTCCATCATTAGGTACCACTATAAGTACAGAACCTCTTCTTGATATCTGACAGCAGTCACTGATCTGCTTCTGATGACATGGAGGTCAGTACAACCACCAATGCTGATGCCAGCCCTCACCATGATTCATCCATCATTGAAGGAGTCCCTTTCTCTCATGAAATATGGATTCTCCCACATTCCTTGTTCACGCCAAATCAGGACACAACGATTGTCAGGCTGCAGACTGAACCATCACTCTTCAGAGAACAGGTGACCACTCATCATGGGTCCAATGACGATGCTCATCAGCTCACCTTCTATGGGTTCTACAGTGTTCAGCAGATAATGGAATGTATACCATTGGTTGCCGGGCATGCAGTCCAACACAGTGGAACCGATTTCATATGCTCTGGGTACATATCCGTTGTCTAGTGGCAGCAAGAAACTGTCCCCAAAGCTCTATTGCATTGCTGCACCTGTTCCTTCTTGCCAATAAGGTCAAGTAGCTGTCATCTCTTGCTGTTGTGGCAGATAGGCTACCTGGCCGTTGTCTTCTTCATACTGTGCCAGTCTCTCAAAAGTGATTCCAGTCTGCTTATCACCCTTTGGGATGTTCCAAGTGCTGTTTCCTCTGTCGTCTGTGTTCGACCAGCTTCAAGACATCCTACGGCTCTTCAGGCTTCGCATTCGGGCAAATCATGTTGCAGGGCATTGCAAGGACTGGGAAATTGCAGGATATGCACTTTCAAGATCAGGGAACATGCAGAAACTCTACTTTCAGTCTTGTATAGTACATTTCCACCAATGAAATAAAAGTTGGTTTTGCATCTCATCTGCATAATCGAACAACTTTCTTTGACTTGTCATGTGCTTTTCTGATGTTCCTGTATAATTTTTAAAAAATCAAATGCTTCTTTTATCTCTTCATATTCATTTTGAAATATCCCCTAATTTTTGTGAGCAGTGTACCTCTGCCTAATCCTGGAGGCAAAGTAGTTCACTTCCAAGGAACACCTGGCCAGACTGAGAGCTAGAATGCAATTTCATGCTGAAAGCAACATACTAGACAGGGAACTAACTCCCCAGCCCCCCACCCATCCAAGCTTCAAATCTTCATCCATTCAAGTTTCAAATAACAAAATTTGTTGACATCTCATCTCCTGCTGTCTTTATTCCTGTGGGTCTATATACAGGGTGGGGCAAAAGTTTACAATTTTTCAAATGGAAAATAATATAATAATTAATAACAAAAATACCAGAATCAACTATTTCATGTACTCACAACCATAAACCCACTTCTACCCCACCCTGTACTAAACACCAGCAGCCAGGCTGAAATAAATGAGATAAGACAACTCCTGGTTGGGAAACTGAGCATGACAAAGTGAAATGATTTACAGATACTAGCATTTGAGGGTCTCCCCACCTGACTGCCTCCAGCAAAGTCCTCTAGTAGAAAAGTCCCACTGATGCAAGCAAATTCTCCAGGGAGCAACTTCTAGGACTTGACTTTAAAAATGAAAGGTGGTCAAGCATCACCAGATGTTTTAGGAAGGCTTCTACTGTGAAATACAGAGACCAAACGAAAAGGGAACTTGTAGAGAAGAGGGAACTGAAGAAAACTTCTTTTGAAATTATTAGTAACATTGAGATAAGAGATGACATTGCAGCCGTAAAACAAAAACAGGAAACTATTGGGGGGGGGGGGGCACGGCGGAACAGACAGGAAAGGAGATGAAAAGCATCAACTCATTGTTGAGGCACCTTAGTTGTTAGTTGTTCATTGATTGCTTTCTCATATGTGCCTTGACCAGGACGAGGGGGGCTCCAGCTGAGCCAGTGACCCCTTGCTCAAGCCAGCATCCATGAGGTCATGTCTGTGATCCCACACTCAAGACAGCAACCTTGGAGTTTCAAATCTGGGACCCCAATATCCCAGGCCAACACTCTATCCACTGCACCACTGCATGATCAGGCTAGAAACTATTATTTTAAAGGAACATTCAGAGAATAAAATGACTGAGGTCGCTGGTTCGAAACCCTGGGCTTGCCCAGTCAAGGCACATATGGGAGTTGATGCTTCCTGCTCCTCCCTTCCTTCTCTCTCTCGCTCCTCTATAAAATGAATAAAATCTTAAAGATGAGCCCTTGATAATAAAAATATGGTAGCAGAAATTAAAATTTCAAAAGAAAGGTTGTAGTATTTAATGAGATCTCCCAGAAAAAGGAAAGAATAATAAGATTCCCTGAATGGGAGAAGAGGAAAAAAGATAAGGAAAATACAAATTAAAAAATGTCTAGAACTGAGAATATTAGTTCCAGGTTGATACAACCCACCAAGTACCAAAAATAATGAACATAAACACAAAGACCAAGGCATCCCATTGTGAAATTTCAGAATGCTGGGGACAAATAAAAAACATTCCAAATGCTTCCAGAGAAAAATTAAAAAAAAAGAATAGGTCACATACAAAGTCCAAATGGCAACACTGAAAACCAGAAATGGGACACTGCCTACAAGAACTGGAAGGAAGCCATAAAACAAAACAGGAAATTCTGACACACATATCTGGCTGAAGAGTCAAATGTGAAGACAAAGTTATTTTCAGACATGCTAAAAGTAAACCATTCACTTTACCTCCCATATACCCTTCCTCAAGAAGCTGATAGATGTGCAGCCACTGAACTACAGAAATAATCTGAGAAAGAGAAAGGCATGGGATGCAGGAAAGAGGAGGCTGAGATGCTGTCACTGCAAGGACCAGCCCCAGAAGAGAGCCCAGTCCCCATACCCGCTCTGCATTCCTCTTGAATTTGGTATGCCCAAAGTTCAAATTTCACAGAATTCAATGACTAAACTCTTGAAGTCAATGGCTCCTCCTCTGGACAATGGAGACAAAAGAACACCTAACTATGGAGACACTCAAGGAATACGCTGGCTACCTTGGAAAGCCCAGCAGACAGTGGGGCTTCTCGCTAGGGGCACAGTTGTGGCAAAAGGCAGAAGCAGCAGTAGATATCCAAATACATAACTTTATTGGAAACAAGTGGGAGGTGTAGGGGAGGGCTAGGAACCAGGCTCTGTGACAGGTGGTGGCTTCTCATCATCAGGGGGACAATCAACGAAGTCAGCCAGCATGGCAGCTGTATCATCCTGCTCCTTTTAGGGACAAAGATATAAGATGCAAAAGTCTCACATAAACGCACAGAGGAGTGGGTCAGACTGAAGACAAACTTATTCTCTAATACAAGGGCTGCAACCCCTTCTCCCTGCCCAGCCTTCCCACCCAGCGCTGGCCTCCCTGCCTGGCCCATTTACCTTTTCCTGGAGAGCTGCTGTCTCTCTCTCTGGCTCCGTCTCCATTTCTTCTGCTGCAGATGTCTCTGGTGGGGGTGGTACCTTGTCACCCCCACTCTCAGTCCCCTCTTCTAGCAGGGTTGAGGGAGCACAGGGCTCCTCTTCAATAAGCTCCTGAGGAGGTGGCACTGCTGGGGGACTCCCTTCTTCCCTCTCCAGCTCCTCCTGGGAGGGGAGCACCTCAGGGGCCAGTGTGGGCGCCGTCTCGGCCCCATGCTCCTCCTCCACCCCCGGCTCCTCCACTTCTAACAGCAGCCCGGGCTCTGGCTCCGGCTCGGGCTCCGGCTGCACCTTGGGGGACTCGGAAGGGGGCAGAGGTGGAGGCAGGCTGGTGTGTGGAGGTGCTCCTTCTTCTACCACCCCTCCTGCTGAGCCAAACTCCAACGTTTCCACCTCTTCCAACTCTTCTTCTTCTTCCTCCTCCTCCTCCTCCTCCTCTTCCTCTAACTCGCCTTCCTCTTCCTCAAATTCCTCCTCAAACTCTTCTTCCTCTTCTTCTTCAAAATACTCTTCCTCCTCTTCTTCTTCCTCAAAATCTTCTTCCTCCTCCTCCTCTTCCTCCTCCTCTTCCTCCTCCTCTTCTTCCTCCTCCTCCTCCTCATCACTGCTGTTGATATTAATAACCGTCAAATCTTCTTCCAGGGCTGGGGGTCCTCCTCCACCAGGAGTTCCTTCAGGGACTAACTGGGGTGGCTGGAGTGCCACGGGGCCCGAAACAGGAGGGGGCGGGGGCGGAGGGAGAGGCCCTGGAGCTGCGGGAAGCTCTTCAGGCTCCTCCTTGGCTGGCAGAGGAGGGGACGCTATTGGTGGCCCAGCTGGGGCAACGGGGGGTGGTGTGGTGCCTGAGGGGGGTGGGAGTGGTAAGGGTAGCAGCCCCTCAGGCACGATCACCACACTGTCATCAGAGTCGCTCTCCAAGGAGATCTCCACATCAGAAGCCTCCTCCTTATCATAGTGGACAAAGGCTGGCCTGGGCACTCTCCCCCCAAAAGTTTCATCTGGGGGTAGAGTAGGTGGAGGAGTGCCACTAGGGGCCAGGATGGGGTCCTCATTTGAGCCTGCCCGATGGTTCTCAGGGCCAGGAAGGAGCCGGGGGGGTACAGACACCAGTCCTGGGACAGAGAGGCCTAAGTGGTTGGCTGTGGCTGGAGGTCCAGGGCGTGTTGGGGGCATTGGGCCTGCTGAGGGCAAGGGGCCCACAGAGGGCACAGGGCCAGCTGAGGGCATGCTGCCTGCTGAGGGCATGGGGCCTGGGGGATGAAAAGGGGGGGGCCTGAACGGAGACGGGGCCTCAGGAGGAGGAACTGGAGCAGGTGTGGGGCAGGTGAGGCCCGTGGACTGCAGAGGAGGAACGCGGGGGTGGGTCAGAGTAGCGCAGGTCACCAGTGCTTCTGAGCAGAAAGAAGAGACCTGAGGAAGGAAGCAAAAGCAGGTGAGAGCATCAGGAACACAGGCAGCACAGCACCAGAGAGGAGAGCCTGCCAGCACCAGAAACAAGAGACTCCTGAAACCAGAGGCAGACTCAGCCCAGGTGGCCGTTACCTCAAGGCTGTCTTCTTGCTGGCCAAGGGAGAAGGCTTGCAGGGCACAGGTGAGAGGAGGCGGGCAGCGAGGAGAAGGTGCCAGCAGCAGAGCCAGCAGCAGGCGGTAAAGTTCACGGCGGCAGCAGGAACTGGTATATGGTGAGCTGCCTAGGACCTCACCCTGTTGGACACCCATGACCAGCGGTAGCACCAGATCATGCAGTCTCTGAAAAGGACATAGGGCACAATTAGAGACACCATCGAGACTACCCAACCCTTCTCCAGGGCCTCCTCCCAAGTTCGAATGGACAACCTCTGGGGACATAGCACCAACATTAACAGAGAATGGCCCCGCCCCAATCTCCATGGAGACCAGGTTGCACTAACCCTGTGAGTCTCCTCCTTGATAAGAGGCCCGCACATGAGGATGGTCCGGCTGAGGCCTGGGGAAGAGGACCAGTGTGTGAGAAACAGGCCACTAACAGCACTGAGAGCAAGCGCTTTGCAACACACGGTTCAAGGTGAGCACCCAGCTTGCCCTAACTCAGGCATGTCACTAGGTGCTCTAAGTTTGTTTTCTCCACTATGAAACAGAAATCATACTACATAGGGCTGTTGATAATGTAGGTCCATTATAAATGGGCATTTATATATCTGAGGAGCACTGGTTCTGCTCTTTACATGGGTAGCAGGCAGTGAAATATAGAGGACCCAGATGAAAGCCACCCATTAACTACACAGTAATTGACTACTGTATATTTCTGCCTTCAGATTTGCGATATGTTCAAAGCAGGAAGCTCCACTGAGCAGCCTGCCTAAAGAGAATGTAGCCTCCACAGGGCACGGGTTTCCCCACTTGCTACAACTGTACCTGGCATATGGAGAGGATATGCACACAGGATAAATGAGACCCTGAGGTGGAGGGCACAGTATGATGACCAACTCCCCGTCCCCTGGCCCCATCTAACAGCAGGATCCAGATTTCGCCTGCAGCCTAGTGGTTGCATGGCTGCTTCTCCTTTTGGCCTCTCTTGCAGGCTTTTAGCTGGTTCTACATTTTATCTACACCTTCTACTTCACTTCAATGATTGGTTTTAGGCTATAGCCGCAGACCATCTCAGCGTGAAGGTGCAGGGCAGAGGCCTCACCCACCTCTCAGCGCAGCTGCACACACATCGCTGTTGGCATTGCTGTCTCCCTTTCGGTGGCTGGGAGGGGCCATAGCTTCCCCCACGTCCAGCTTTAGCTTCTTGGGGGCACTGGGCTTCCCCGTCTGCAAACCCCCATCAGGGCTCCCCCGAGGACTGTGCAGCTGGCAGTGGAGGGAAACAAATGACATTCATAGGCAAACAGGAGCTGGTGTTGGGTGAGGAGGCTCGTTTGGACAAGGAGCGCAGGATGAGAGTCTGGCACAGGACAGAGCGAGTAGAAGCCTCACCTACCTTAAGGGCATCAGCAGGGGGGGAGATGTCGCTGAGCAGGTGGGTGAGCAGGGCCTCCCCTGAGGCGCCTCCCTGAAGCACTCCTGCCGAGGCACCACACACCTGCACCCACAGCTCTAACACAGCATAGACCTTGGTCCGCATGGCACTGTGCAGTTGAGCAGAGAGCAGCTCGTGAACAGGGAGCCAACGTACCAGATCCCGACTCTCCACCCTCGGTCTTCCCAGCCCCTTGGAGGCCCCAGCCCAACTGCATCCCCTCACCCATCCTCTCCTTTTTATCCCCATCCTTGACAGTCACCTGTAAGGCTTTTCCTGGCCTAGAGAGAGAGAATCCCTACCAATGCTCCAGGCATTGAGGACCTGGGGAAGCAGGCGGCTGATCAGGGCCCCAAAGCGCAAGAGCCGTCCTCCACACCTAGGGGCGAAGACACAACGGTGACCTCCATTCCCAGTGTATCCAAGTCCCTAATCACACTCTGCCTAGTCCCACTCACGCGAGGATGAGCGCAGAGAGAAGGTCCAAGGCTTCTAGGTGGATAGAGGGCAGCAGGAGCAACTGCAGCGGGCCATCTCCAAGCAAGCTCTGAAGAAAATTGGCAAAGGAGTGGGGGAAGTGAGACAGAGAGATAAATGGATACAGAGCAGCCGTGTGTGACTAAATACGTACATACACACGTAAGGAACCCACCCCTAAGCCCTGCTCTCCCAAAAAGATCAAACCCCCATTCAATAAAACAGACCCTGGAAGGAGGCTGAGGAGAGGGATGGCTGGACCTCTCAGTAATGACTCAGCTGGCCCCAACTTCATCCTCCCCTAGAAGCATGTGCTACAGGTGTCCCCAAATCCACTCTGATGTGTACATGTGCTGGGAGAAGCACAAGGAATAATGGCATTTGGATAAAAGGAGCTGTCCAGGACAAACTCAGGCTTAACACTGGTTAGGGAGCTTCAGATTCCTCACTACTTTCCTGGCTGCCCTGGGTCCTGAAGGACTGTGAGCAGGGAACAAACACCACTTACAATATTCTTGGCACTGATGCTAAGGGTCCGGCAGACAACATCCAGGATTTCCTGCACAGGGATGGACACGGGAGCCCCAAACTCAGAGCTAAAGAGAATCAGAGCAGGGAGACTATCAGCACAGGTTCCTCCCGTCTCCTTCCTCATGATGAAGAAGGCCCCCTCATA
Source organism: Saccopteryx bilineata (assembly GCF_036850765.1). Classification (NCBI taxonomy): domain Eukaryota; kingdom Metazoa; phylum Chordata; class Mammalia; order Chiroptera; family Emballonuridae; genus Saccopteryx; species Saccopteryx bilineata. Next base: position 355,171,351 of record NC_089491.1, on the reverse strand, counting down.
TCAATCACTCCCTCTCCAGGCCCATGCTCCCTCCAACACTCACTCACACACCTGAGCATGAGCCCCAGGCAACAGGCCAGCCCGGAAAACCTCTGCCGAAGCCGGAGAAGGACATGGGTATCACCATCTTCTGAGGGGGAAAACAGCATCTCCACTCCAGGGCCTTCATACTGCATCGGAGCTGTTCATAGACACAAGCACCTCACACTCCAGGGCTTCTTCCCATCCCCTCCTTTTTCACTTCTGGTGGATGACCTACCATTCTGCCTAGAAATCAACTGGGCCACCTGTCTGGGCCACCCTCCTGGTTCCCTCCTGCCATGCTCCCCAACCCCTCTGCCACTGACTACCAGCCATGGTGCCTACCCAGTTCTGCGCCCTCATAGAGAGCGCCTAGCAGACTGTGCAATGAAGCCAGCAGGCTGTGTAGCTCCTGCTGCCAGCTCTCGGTGTGCTTCAAGCCCTGGGAAAATCCAGCCCCTAGAGAGGGCAGCCGGGAATAACACTCACACGCCAACTACAGAAGAAAGGACAGAAACTTGGTCAGATGGGAATCTGGCCTAACCAGAATCCACCAGAGCCACCAATGCCAGGGAGATGAGAAGCATCAACTCATTATTGTGGCACTTTTAGTTGTTCATTGATTGCTTCTCATATGTGCCTTGAGGGGGAGAGCTCCAGCTGAGCCAGTGACCTTGGGCTCAAGCCAGCAACCTTAGGCTTCAAGCCAGTGACCTTTGGGCTCAAGCCAGCGACCATGGGGTCATGTCTATGATCCCATACTCAAGCCAGTGACCTCATTTTCAAGCCAGCAGCCTCGGGGTCCTCAGCCTGGGTCCTCAGTGTCCCAGGCTGATACCAATCCACTGTGCCACTGCCTGGTCAAGTCACAGAGAGCTTTTAAGGAACATAGAAAAATGACAATTGGACAGAAGGACTCAGATGGAAACATGGAGGCAGAAGTCATGCCTTGTGCTTCCTATGTTAACAGGGACAGAAGTGGGAACATGGTCCAAGCAGTAACAAGAGGGAAATGCTAAGAATGAGAAATAAGAGAAGCTTCAACTCACGGCCAGGCTTCTCATCTCCCCCTTTCCTTTACCTTTTGGAGCTGAGGGCTTAAGGCATCCACTCGAGACAGGAAAAATGAGGCCAGTTTGCCCTGGGTTGTGGAAAAGAGAGGAAAAAGCTGGTGAGTCAGCTCTGAGGGCCAGAGAGATCGCCCTGTCCATGCCCAGCAGCAGAATCTAAGCCCTCGCCTTTTTCTCTCCTATAGACACAGGAAGCAAAGCACTCTACAGGACGTCACACCTGGGCGCAGACGTGCTCTTGGGGTAAAAAGACATCCTGAATATCAGACCTCATCTTTCGCCTCCATTTGGTGGGGAATGGGTCTGTCCTGTGCCTCATAGACACTGGGCTCCCTGCTGCCAATTTTCCCTCAAGCCAAAAGGACACAAGTACTAAAAAGCAGGAACCCTCATATCCAACTCCCTACTAGCTTAGACAAGAAGCAAGGGTCCTAGCTGGGTGGGAGCTGAGGTACTAACCAGAGGTGGGAAGGCAGGTCAAGATCAAGAAAGAAGGGAAGGCCTCTGCAGAAGAACTGAGGCAGCACATCTCAGAGCAGTGACCTGTCAGTTAGCAAACATTTACTCTGCCTACTATGTGAAGGTGCTGGCACAGCAGTGTTCAATGTGGGCCACAATTGATTTGGGGATAGAATCAAAGGAGCCTGTGAAGTGGATGGAAAAAAAATGTGTCATTTCCACTAACCTGTAAATAAAACGCAGTGTTTCTTTCCACTATAAATGTAAACAAAAAGCCACAGTAGTATTAGCAGTACCTCTGGTGGTCACCAACAGAAGCACTCTTTTTTACTTCACATTATAATTACAACAGGCATCTTGAAATATCATTCACATGCGTCACTAATTTGATACATTTCAGGAGTTTAACCTGCTACTAGATCTTATTGTTTGACACATTAATGAAGAATCACACACTACTCTACCACAACTTTTAAAAATATGTATTTTAACAGAATCAGTTTCCCTTAGAATTCTATGTTATTTTATTTTATGATTTAAAAACATTCTGCAAAGGGGTCCATGGCATAAAAAAAGGTAAGATTATTAAAGTAGACCCTTGGAAAGGAATGAATTAGGAGCTCCACCTTCAATGAGATGTGCGTTAGGAAGACAAGTATATGGGAAACAACCTGGAACCCACAGTGGCACTGTACCGAGAGGGGTACAGGGGAGGGCCCAGAGGGACTGATGCTGGGAGGCAGGGCTAGGGAGGGCAGGACTGCGCCAGGCTTCAGCCAAAGGGGAGAATCCCCAAGAGACTAGAGGGGAAACACTACAGACCCAGAAGATGCCCTGGAGAGGCCGGCCAATGCCTTAAATCCCAGTCTGGAACAGGTGGACACTGGGAAAGGGCAGATGGAGCATCAAACACACAAATTTGAAGACAAACCAGCACTGGCACCAGACACGTGGCAGGGGACTTATAGGAAAAAAGGAGGAGCAGAAGTCTGTCAGCGTGCAGTTCAGCAACTAAACCTCCAAGGACTCCTTCTCACCTGCCCTGTGGCAGGAACCATTCCGTTGCCCTCATTACACTTCAGGATTCTCACTGACCATGAGACAAGCACTGTTACAGCTGATGCCTGGATAAAGACCAGGAACTGTTTCCCTTGGGACTCAGACAGCATTTTCATGTCTGATGTGGTAGTGTTCAGGACACTTCAACCCAAATACAGTAACCCTTCACAGGTCTCCTGAGTCACCAGCTTCCCCAAGGATAAGATTTCATAAAGAGCTGCCAAAGCCCCAACTACAGTGGCATCCAGCTCTTTTGGCCAACTGACTGCTCATAACTTTCCTGAGACTCTGGCTCCAAAAGCTGGGCTGAGGCCAACAGAAGTCTGCTTACATGAGTGCAATAAAGCAGAGTACAGGGACACGGCTCTGACCACAGGTCTACCCCAGGCAACCCAAAAAGCAAACTAAAGCTCTGGCTCACTTGGAACATTTTACTTGAAATGCAAGTGCACGTGTGTGTCTAGGGTATCTCTCAAGAGTGGCACTAGCCTCCCCCTCATTCCAAGGAACTAGTAATCAATTTGGCAAGGAGAGATAAAGCCTCTATGGGAGTGACCTCATGGACTCGGAATGCTCGAGAGACACCATTTGGGAGGAGTCACCCTGAGTTTGGAGTCTGCAATGCCTTGAAAGTCTCTGGGGACAGGACAGAGAACAAATCAACATTCCAAAATGGCAATGAATAGTTTCTAAGCACTGGTCTGCAAGATTTTCCAAGTACAATCTGCCCCTGGGGCCTTTGCACAAAATAGATGCTTCTCTGACAAGCCGGCAACAGACAAAAAGAAAAAACCCTCAACAGAGAGAAGTTCTTCAGATGGCTCTACATTCTTAAATAAAGGTATACATACTCTGTTAACAACATATGGAAGTTTTATTGGTTTGGAAAGGATACTCAAAATGCAGGCCATGATTTCAAAAACTACACATCTGACAAAAGGCTTTAAGTTATAGATGAATTTTCCTGACCACTCTCGAAGAAAATTAAGAGGTACCAGCAGAGGACACACTTGGCACTCTAGTCTCCCAGGCTATTTAGACCTTGACTCTGCAGGTAACACTCAGTTCTTCCTCCATTTTCATGGGGAGATGCAGGTAGATACAGAAAACCCCATATAGACACTTGCAGTAACACCTCACAAACTTTGACCAGTGAGGGATCAGGGACAAAGATCTATCTAGCCCATGTAATTTGATAAGTTAATTTACAAAATGTTTTAGAAGAAAGGCAGTTTTTACTAAATTCAGTAAAAAAAAAAAAAAAAAAACTTTTCTAAGCTTTAATAAAATCCATGAGTTAATTCAAATGCCTTCTTGACAAAAGTCTTGCTCTACCTATCCAAGGATCCCATTACCTATCATTAGTGGCATTCACATGAAAACAAAGAACAACCCTGGCCAGTCTGCTCAGTGGTAGAACATCAGCCCAGCATGTGGATGTTCCAGGTTCAATTCTCAGTCTGGGCACACAGACATGTCCATCTGCTTCTCCACCCCTCCCCCTCTCACTTCTCACTCTCTCTCTCTTCTCCTCCCCTCCTGCAGCCTGTATCAATTGAAGCCAGTTGGCTCCCGGGCAATGAGTCCATGGCCTCCACCTCTGGTGCTAAAATGGCTCCAGTTGCAAAAGAGCAAGGGCCCCAGATGGGCAAGCACCGCCCCCTAGTGGGCTGGCAGGGTGGACTGGGAGTCTGTCTCTGCCTCCCCTCACTAAAAAATAACAAGAAAAGAAAGAGGGGAGAAAAGGGGGAGGAGAGGAGAGGGGGGGAGGAGAGGAAAGGGGAGGGGAGGGAGAGCAGGGAAGAAAAAGGAAAGAAAAAGGAGAGGGGAGGGGGAGGGAGAGGAAAGAAGGACCAATGGCTCTCTCTTGGTTCCTGAGATTAGCATTAGAGAGGAGAGCAGATAAAGGCCACATGGAGGAGGCCAGGAGAAGCAGTCAAGATGGTGGAGTGCTGAGGGAGAAAGGCAGTTTGAGCAGAGTTTTTGCAGAGAAGGAGATGGAAAACAGAGGTGAATGAGACTGGTGAGGTTAGAAACCTTTGATTCTAGGAAACTCGGATAAGTCAGTAGCTTTGTGAGCACTGAATGAGTGGGTTTTGGAGCCCAGTGTGTGTTTTTACTTGCCCGCGGGTGCAAGCTAGGATTAAAGATGATGGCCCACCAAAAAAAAAAAAAAAAAGAAGGACGAATGGAAAAGGACATGACTCCATGTTCTCTGAAGAGTATCATCTGCTTGGGCACTTTTCAGATACTGCAGGTAACCAGTTATGAAAGCCACTGCATGCAGACGCCACTTGCAGATCACAGCATGCGTACCCACAGAGCTCCATGTCTGACTCACAATCCTTCTCAAGCCACTAACAATTGATGAGAGCTGGCAGTAGTGTGGGAGCCTATCTGCCAATCCTGTCTGTGTTCTTAAAAGCTTCTAAGGAGTCTGGTTAAGTGGAAAGAAAACACATGCTTTTAGGGCAAAAAAAGATCTGGCTCACACTGGTTTCACAACTCTCAGATAAACAAACTTGGGTTAGGTTAGCTACACACCTGAGGGCCTTTTCCTAGTTAGTTTGGTGATACCAACTCCACATGATTACTCCAATAATGAGAAGACACACTCAACAGAGTGCCTAGCACACTGTGGATACCTAATAAATACCAGTTTCCTTACTCTTTCTTTTACTTTCCTGATTTGGTCATAGAACTACTTGGTTTTACTTTCAAGAAAATTTGAATGGCAAACTCTCCCTTAATTGGTAATACTGATGGCTGATACAGTTAACTACATCAGTTACACAAAAAAAGTATTGATTTGATGCTAATTCTAGTTCATTATGTAGATTTGTGCTTCCATTTGAGTAAAAGGATTCCCACTGGTTTGTCAAGCAATGATGAGTATAACAAAAAAAGAGAACATTTACTCTACAGGAGAACACCTATTTGTTCTTAGGTACTAGCTGGCATCCAATTATACTGCAAACAACAGATGTGTCGATTACAAAGGCCCCTTTAACTGTTACTGCTTTGGCAGAATTTAACCATTCATTCATATCAGTTACTGTATCTCCTTGAAAACAAAGCTAACAATTTTACTGGCCTCTTTTCTCACCTGAGCCACACACATCCTGCCTGTCTGACCTACTAACGCTCCCCTGTACAGCCATCTTGTATGGGTCATGACAACTTGGGGGAAAGGGTGCGGAAGTGACAAAGTTTAGTCAGGAATATAAGGAGGCATGTTGGAGAAGTTATTATAGGGAAGTAATAAATCAGGAAGGCTTCCTGGAAGAAATTACAAGAGCTTCCGGAATAAGGTAAGATAAAATGGTAGAAAAGCAGGTGGGACATTCTAGAGCAGCAGTTCTCAACCTTGGGTCACGACCCCAGCGGGGTCACCTAAAGCCATCAGAAAATACATAATGCATATCAGGTATTTACATTCCGAATCATAACTGTAGCAAAATTACAGTTATGAAGTAGCCACCAAAATTATTTTTTGGTTTGGGGTCACCGCAACATGAGGAACTGTATTGCGGGGTCATGGCATTAGAAAGGTTGAGAACCGCTGCTCTAGAGGTACAGAACAGGGCAGAAAGAAGAAGGAGCCCATGGTTAAGAGCCTGAGCTTGGACATAAGATATAGTTTCCCATCTCTATTGATCTTAGGCAAGTTATGTGGAGATCGATGACAGAACAATCAGAACCAGGTACTTGGAAGTCTCAGCAACGGAATATGAGGTAAAACAGCTAACATGACTTATGTTGTTGGGAGGAGGGATATCCATGAATACTCACTTTGAGAGACCCACAAGCCCGAGGAAAATAGGTCATACACGCCTTCATTCCCTCCAGTGCTGCCAACTCACACTGGGAAAAAAAAGTAAAGAAGTGAGAGCCCGATGCCCCAACAGATCCCATCACCACCCCACAGCCCTTCAAGTTCCTCTTCCATACACATTTTCTTGGCCCTTCCTTCTCACTTCTTTGATCCCACTTCCCAATCAATTCCCATCACATTCCTTAATCCAAGTGGTCCGGGTAAGGCAGGTACTGCGAAGGGCCAGGGGTGGAGGGACTGGAGACATAGCTCACCTCTGGTCTGAGGCCTAGCAGGGAGGTGAGAAGGCCAGGGAGGTGGTTCATGGAGATGTCCCGGAAGAGTGTAGGAAGTTGGGCCGCGTATCGGAGCAGGTCCCTCAGAACAGCCACAGCCAACTCCATTGTGGGGGGTGGGTCCTGGGACTAAAGAGCAACAACACCCCATGCTTCCAACCTCCCCTTCATGGTCACCAAAAGGAGAAGAAACAAGAGGTATGAGAACATGGGGCTTCTGAGAAATACCACAGTTAATGTTAATATTACCATCAGGCCCACTAGGAATAGAGTGCATTAGAGATATGATGGAGTATCCAAGAGTAACATATTTGTCTACAGAAAAGACATGCGTTTACATTTTTATATTAGAGGTATCTGGGGTCCTAGGGATTTAGGGGGGGAAAAGTAACAAAGCCATACCTTAAAGATCTAACTGAAAGATCTCAAGAGCTTGATTCTCCCATACTAGACTTCCCCAGAACGGAATGGAGAAGAGCACTTGTAGACTGAAAAAAAAGTCTCAGCCACACAAAACCACTCCATCCCTCCAAGCTGGCTCAGACCTACCCTGGAACTCGTGGAGAAAAGAACGGTTCAGATTTAGAACTACCCTAGAAAATGAACATGTCTCTAAGGAAAAAGCATTCAGCCTGTACCTCCTGCTAGAGCAGGAGGCTATGTGTCAGAGACAAATAAAAATGTTTAAGAAAGTAAGCTGCCCATTATCAAAACTGAAAACTCCATCTTCATCCTCACCCACCTTTCTCCTTCACTCCTCTTGTCATACTAGAGGAGGCAGGTGCCTCCTATTCGAGGCAATCCCCCCGCTATGCTTCAGAGCCTAACTGCCCCTTCTGAGAATGCCTACCCTGTTAACTAGTCCCCTCTCTCCTGTATTTCTATCCAGTACTTCTAAAATGGATTCTTCCCACTGACATTTATAAAAGCTTAAGCCTCTCCCATTTTATAATCCTTTAAGTCCATACTTCACTCGCCCAATCTCAGCTATTTCTCTCCCTCTGAGCCGAGTATTTTAAAAGAATTGCCTATCTGCCCTATTTCCATTCCTTTGCTCGCTCACTTCTCATTCCAGGCACTCTGGCTTCAGTGTAGACTGCGCCACTAAAAACACTTTGACTTATAACCCTTGAGTTTCTAAATCTGATAATTCTCAGTCTTTGTCTTGTTCCACCTCAGAGGAGCATAAACAGAAAGATCTTCCCTGGTTTCCATCCAATCCACAATTCTGTTGTCTCCTTTCTGCTACTGTCTTGCTCTCCTCTGTAAGCTCATCGTCCTCTACCTGACCATTAAATGTGGAGTACCTAACAGTATCTGTATAAGGACACATCTTGATCATCTTGTTTTTATCCTTACACCCAATGCCATCTAAACACTGAAGACTCATCTCCTTTGTAAAACATACTGACTAAAGCCCCCCACCTACCCACTGAACCCTCAAGGTTATACTCTGAGATAACTGGCTACTTCCACTCACACCAGATCAGGGGTAAGCTTATTAGGAAACCTTCTACTGAATTCCCAAGGCCATATCCATGGTATTTTCACCTCACCTCTGAACCTAGCTGTCTTCCAATGTTCTGAAATCTAGGAGTCCTCCTGGATACATTCTCTCCCTGGCCCTACTTCATCATCAATATGTGTCCACTTTGCCTCTAAATCTCTCTTGAATTCATCTACTTATTATTTCTGCTAACACCACCCTTGTCCAAGCTATTGTGAATATTGTGCTAGGTCACTTTAATAGCCTATACATGGTCTTTACACTTCCATTCTGGCTCCTTTCTAATGCTGTCTCCATAGAGCAGCCAGAGTGATACTTTCAAATGAAAATTTGATAACAGCACCACTACCACCACCTCTTCCTCCTCCCTACTTAAAATCCTCCATGAATTCCCACTATTCCAAAAATAAAAACTAAAAGTCCTTAGCGTGCTTACAATACCATATATGGCTTGGTCCTCATCTACTTACCTCCCCAGTTGCATGTCATCAGACCCACACACACCAGTGTGCTTACAATTCTCATCCTCTGCCATCCTGTCTGTCTGTCCCTGCCTGTCCCGCCACCACTCTCACTAAAAAAAAAAGTTACTATTTTTCCTTTCGTGAGATTATATAAATGTCTTGTGTGTGGCCTTCAACCTTTTGCCCACCTGTTTTAGCACCAAAAGTACCTTCCCTGAATGGATTATTACTATGACAGTAGTCTGGTAGTCTTATAAAACTCATTCCACCCAGGCTTCCAACTTAGCTACTTCACCGAAAGACCCCTTTGTTGGGGCATATGGTAATTCTTGAAGATCCCCAATGAAGATCAAGAGACTAACTTCCAAGGTCAAACTTGGGGCCTCACATTACGTGACCTACTTGTAGCTTTTGATATAGTTGATCACTTCCTTCTTACAAACTTTTCTTCACTTGGTTTCTGGGATACCACTCTCAATTCTCCTCTTACTATTCTGGTCACTCCTTTCTAGTCATCTTTAGAGGTTCCTCCTCACTTCTCTGGCCTCTAAATGTTTGAGCACCCAAGAACCTAGTCCTTGTACTGCTTTTTTTCACTCCCTTGGTGAAATGAGCTGATCCAGCTTCATAACTGACAACTCCCAAATTCATACTCTAACCAGGATTTATCCTAACTTCTGACTTACCTGCTCAACATCTATTTGGCACCTCCATTTTGATGTTAAATAGATAGATATCCCAGATTTAACATCGGAAACTGAAGTGATTCTTACCCCGAAAATCTGTTCTTCCTACAATATTCCTTTCCTGAATAAAGGGCTAGTTGCTTAAGTGAAACACCTGGAATCACCTTTACATTTATGTCCCATCCATATCCAATTTGTTATCAAATCTTGGCACTGTGACTGGTTGGCTCAGCAATAGATCATCAGCACAGAGTATAGAAGTCCTGGGTTCGATTCCTGGTCAGGGCACACAATAAAAGCAACCATCTGCTTCACCCTTTCCTCCCTCTCTCTCTCTTTCTTCCCCTCCCACAGCCATGGCTCAAATGGTTGAAGCAAAGTTGCCCCCAGGCACTGAGAATGGCTCCATGGCCTCTGCCTTAGGCACTAAAATAGCTCAGTTGCAGAGCAATGGATATGCTGCCCTGCCCAGCAGAGAGTATGGCCTGGTAGGGGCTTGCCAGGTGGATCCCGGTTGGGTGCATGCAGGAGTCTGTCTCTGCCTCCCCACTTCTCACTTATAAAAAGAATAAAATAAAAAAATAAAAATTCTTTAAGTGGGCTAAATGCCTCTTCTCTCAGATATTTTGCACAAACAGAACACGTTCTTAGCCCAATTTACTCCTAATCACCAGTTCAGAAAAGTCCTCTCTGAATCACCGACCTGGTCACCCCCAGCATCTCATTCTAGGTCAACTTCTCTCAGGACGTGTTCTCAGACACCCTGCACTCCTTACCTCCGTGGCACCTACCTCATTTTATCACTTCACTCTCATCTGAGTAATGATTCAATGAAAGACTTTCCACTACAACAGGAACCAGCAAAGTAGTCTGTGGGGGCCTGCTGTTACATGACCCACAAACTAAGAATGATTTTTACATTTTTAAAGGGTTGGAAAATTAACAAAGAGCAACATACAACAGAAACCACACGTGGTTGACAAAACCTAAAAGATTTACTATCTATAAACATTTACTTCATAAAAAGTTTCCCAAGCCCTAAGCTAGACTCTACGCACCATGAAAGCAGGGTCCAAGTCCATCTTACACTGTCTCCCCAGAGCTTAGCACACTGACTGCCACATGTGCTCAGAATATGGAGTTCTCATCAAAGAATGTAAAAGTAGAAAAAAACAAAAATGTTAAGAGAAAGGTAAAAAAAATTAAAAACTAAAGTAAAAGGAATAGGGGAAAAAAATCAAACACCTGGTAAAAGAACTTTAGAGATGTCACTCATTAGATAAGCTCATGAGGAAGTACAACAGACAGAGGTTACAGTGTGTAAAAGGTCAGATGAATTAAAATAACCCATTAGATAAAAATATGAAAAGGTTTAAAAGATTTCCATTTGAAGCTTATCCTCCCGCTATCAGAAAACTGCTTCCAATTATTCTGTCCTCAGAACTAAATGTCCAACCCACAAAGAATATACCACATCCAGAATGGAGAATAAGGAATGGTTACAGGAGGGGGTGGAGTTGGGGCAGCAGCTGAATCCTTACCTGCAAGACCTGCTGAATGCTCCGGAGCCAAGAGACACAATGCTGCTGGAACATCTCTGTAGAGCTTTCCCCCACCAGCAAAGATAGCAGGCAGAGGCCCTCAAACCTTATAAGAAAGAAGTGAGTGATAATAAGTAGGTGGAGGCTAGACTGCAGAGGAAGCTATGTACTGTTCTTTTGTTCTCATTGGACCTCTAAATCACTGTGGTTTCTCACTCCTGAAATATTTAGAAGATTTGGAGTAAAGTGTGGGCAGCAAGAAAAGAAGGGAACAGAGATAATCCCAGGTGGGGCATAAAAAACTTGGGAGCTGGAATAGGTGGGATTCAACTAGAGTGAGCTCGTGAAAATAATGACATGCCTGGCCTGTGGTGACGCAGTGGATAAAGTATTGACCTGGAATGCTGAGGTCGCTGGTTCAAAACCCTGGGCTTGCCTGGTCAAGGCACATATGGGAGTTGATGCTTCCTGCTCCTCCCCCACCTCTCTCCTCTCTAAAATGAATAAGTAAAATATAAATAAATAAGTAGCTTTAAAAAAGAAAAAGAAAAGAATGACACTCCCCAGTCTCTTGGGAATGAAGAAATCTCTCTCTTGAAACAATGGGGTGGTGACGACAGATGGACAGATATATAGCTCACTTCCTAAAGAAACATCCCCCTAAAGAAAAAACAAGGTTAAAGACTTACCGAGTTTTGATAGAACCCAGCCGTGCATTACTGAGACCAACCAAGACCCCAACAGCTGAAAGGTTCTGGAAGAAAAAAAATAGGAAAGTGAGTCAGGCATAGGATGCTAAAGATGCAGAACTTCTCCAAGCTCTTCCCTGTTCCAGTATCTATGAGGTCTTTTCTGAAATCACATCCCCTTTAAGGATAAAAGACCATTATTCTAGCAGCCTTCAGCTTTTGTCCTATTTTTAGCAGACAACACACACAACAGCCTGTCCCACAGGTTTTCCTCAAGTCACATCTTGCTTGACCCCCTTCTCCCACCTTCTACCCCAAAATCAGTGCTATAGAGAGAACAGGCCAACTCATCCCAGCTATCAGACCACAAAGATAGGTCTGCTTCACCTATGTATCCCTGAACAGCACCCAGCATAGAGGAGACGTTCATAAATGGTTGCTGAATAGACACTGAACTCATCTGTTACCCTTCCTCCTTCACCCCCAAGCAAATTCCCTTCCTCTGTCCCTGGCTTCCTTAGAGCTGTTAAGAATGGCAAAATAGGCTTCCAGTCAAGATGGCAGAGGAGGTAAATGCTGCACTCACCTCTTCCCATGACCACATCAAAATAACAACTAAACTACAGAAAAACCATCATTGAGAACAGCCTGAAATCTAGTTGAACAGAAACCCTGTAACTAAGAATATACACAAGAAGCCAGATGGAGACTGATAGGAGGGGTAGAGATGTGGAACAGGCTGGTCTCAGCCACATGGAGCAGCTCCACCACTATAGTCACAGCCAGTGCTCACAACCAATCAGCCAGAGGATCAATTTATCCCACTGACGTGCCAACATCAATCAAGATTGAACTACAACAAGAGGGAAAACACAACCTGCACACAAGAGACAGAGCTGGAGCACCAGCTCAGGAGACCAGGAAGACTATCGTTGGGCCATACAAGACATCTACTACATAAGGCCAAGTGGAACAATAAATTGATGCCTCTCTCTTTCTAAAATCAACAAATAAAAATATTAAAACTATACTTTTAAAAATAAATGAAAAATAAAATGCCAAAGGTTAAACACAAAGAGAGAATCTTTTTTAAGTATTTTTTATTTATTCAGTTTTTTAGAGAAGGGAAAGAGAGAGAGAGAGAGAGAAGGAGGGAAGAGCAGGAAGCATCAACTCCCATATGTGCCTTGACCAGGCAAGCCCAGGATTTCGAACTGGCAACCTCAGCATTCCAGGTCGATGCTTTATCCACTGCACCACCACAGGCCCGGCCAAAGAGATAATCTAAAAGTAGAAAGAGATAAGCAGTTTACCTATAAGGGAGTTCCCATAAGACTGTCAACTAATTCCTCAATAAAAACTTTGAAAGTCAGACAGGATTGGCATGAAATAGTCTAAGTGATTTAAAGCAAGGACCTATAGCCAAGATTATTCTACCCAGCAAAGCTACCATTTAGTATCAAAGGTCTTGCCTGACCAGTGGTGGCACAGTGAATATAGCATTGACCTGGGACACTGGGGTCCAGGGTTCAAAATTTCAAAATCGCCAGCTTGGGTGTGGGTTCACTGGCTTGAATGCAGATGTACCATCTTGAGCACGGGGTCACTGGCTCAAGCCCAAGATCACTGACTTGAGCCCAGGGTTGCTGGCTTGAGTAAGGGGTCAATGACTCAGCTAGAGCCCCCTGGTTAAGGCACTTATGAGAAGCAATCAATGAACAACTAAAGAGATGCAACTATGAATTGATGCTTCTCATCTCTCTCCTTCCTCATTCTCTCCCTTCCCGTTTCTCTCCCTCTCTTAAAAAAAAATAATAATAATTGAAGGACAGATAAAGAGCTTCTCAGACAAAAAAAAAAGCTAAAGGAGTTCACCACCAAACCAGTATTACAAGAAATATTTAAAACTTCTTTAAGAAGGAAATAAAAAAGGTAAAAAATATAATAAATGATTAATAAATACATAGTATCAACAATTACTTTTTACTGTTTTTTAACTGACTTTAGAGCGAGAGGAAGGGAAAGAGAGAAAGAGAAAAGTCAATTTGTTGTTCCATTTATTTATACATTCACTGGTTGATTCTTGTATGTGCCCTGACCAGGAATTGAAGAACATGCAACCTTGGCATATTGTGATGACACTCTAACCAACTGAGCTACCCGGCTAGGGCCTAAAAATTACTTTGAATGTAAATAGATTAAATGCTCCAATCAAATGACATAGGGTGTCTCAATGGATAAGAAAATGAAACGTTTACATATGCTGTCTACATTCACTTTAGATCAAAAAACCCCCAAACAAAAAGTTAAGGAATGGAAAATGATATTTCATGGAAATGGAATGGAAAAGAAAAGCTGGTAATGATTGATGCTTCTCATCTCTCCATTCCTGTCTGTCCCTGTCTATCTCTCTCTCTGACTGTCTCTGTCTCTGTAAAAAAAAAAAAGAAAGAAAAAGAAAAGCTGGGGTAGCAATACTTATACCAGACAAAATAGACTTTAACACAAAGGCTACACATAACAAGAGATAAAAGAAAAAGGACCCAGCAGGTCTACTTCTGGGTACTTATCCAAAGAAACCCAAAACATTCATTCAAAAAGTTATATGCAAAAAAGAAAAAATAGCCTGACCAGGTAGTGGTGCAGGGGCTAGAACATTGGACTGGGACGTGGAGTACCCAGGTTCGAGACCCCAAGGTTGCCAGCTTGAGTGCAGGCTCATCTGGTTTGGGCAAGGCTCACCAGCTTGAGCAAGGGGTCACTTGATCTGCTGTGGCCCCCCAGGTCAAGGTACATACGAGAAAGTAATCAATGAACAACTAAGATGCCACAACGAAGAATTGATGCTTCTCATCTCTCTCTTTCCTATCTGTCCCTCTCTGTCTCTCTCTCTCGCTAAAAAAAATAAATGTATGCCAAGGTAGACCTAATCAAGCAGAGCCTCCTTCCAACCCTCTCCTCTCACGTTCTGAGAGCCCCAATGTGGTTTCCTCCTCAGCCCTGCCACAAGTAACCTCTCCTCCCTTGAATGGTCAGATTCCTCTCATAGCCCATTTCACCGCAACCACACTCAGCACTCATTCTTTTTTTTTTTTTTTTTTTTTTTTTTTTATTGAGACTTTAAGTTCATAACATTTACTGAAGTAAAGAGTCAATTACAGTTTCAGGCTTTGCAGAACGCTTTCTTCTCCCTGTCTTTGGCCTTGCTTTCCCCTTGGAAGTCCACGGCCTCTCCAATTTCATCAAGGACTGCCGTAGGCTCTCCTCAGTACAGGCAAGATACACGTGGGAAATGTCCACTTCAAAGGGATCTTTCTCTTTTTTATCAGGAATTGGAGTCTGCTTCCTCATGTTATTTCCTGTATAGGCAACACATTTTAGCTGCCATTCTCCTATGTCTTTATTCCAGTGGACATAGTTTTCAATCATTTCTTGATAATCCTGAGGTATAAAGTGATCAATAATAAGCATCTGAAGTCGAAGCTCCCGGCTAAGTTGTCAAATGTTCTCCAGCAGGCCTTCAATTTCCCTCTGATGTTCTTGTTGAAGATCAGCCATCTCTGACTTCGCGGCCATCAGCATAGTCCAGACTTTCTTTAATTTCTTGGTCTTTCCCTGTGCTTCCTCCTGCAAACTGGTATACTTCTCTTCAATATCCAGGCGTTCTTGTTCTTTCTCTTTCAGCTCTCTGCGCAGCTGCTCAGCCCTCTTCCTCCTCTCCTCCAGCTCCATGTTCGATTCCTCAAGAAGTTTCTCTTGTTCCTCAGCTTTTGCTAACAAATCAACACCACCAACAATGACCTTCTTCTCCAGTGCAGATAATTTCTCTAGCAAAGACTGATGCTCTTGTTGGGCCTTGAGAAGATCCTTTTCTCGTTTCTCTAACTCAGCTTTCGCCTTGTTTCTTTCTTCTTCTTCCATGTCGAGCTTTGTTTCAAGTGCTTTTCTCTCTTCATCAATTTTCGCTTGCATTTCCACCATCTTATCTGGGGAAACTTTCTCTTTACCTGCTTGATCCCTTCTTTTTTTCCTTTTCTCTCCATGTTCTCCAACCTCGCCCTCTTCATCGTCATCCTCTTCTGACCCGCTGACATCAGAGCCTGATATTTCCTCCCCTTCTTCAAGTTTTTTTTTCAGTTCTTCTATTTCTTTCTGAAATTGACGAAGCAAAGTATCCTTTGGATCTTCATTAATTCTAGCTTTATTTTTAATATTCTTAGCACAGTTAGCATACCGTAACATACTGATAGTTTCATCATAATTGTAATCAGCTGGCCCAATATTTGCACACATCATGGTCTTTGAGTTTCCTCCTAAGGAATCCTGAAGACGACGAGTCAATTTAGAGTTACGATAAGGCACATGAGTGCTTTTTCCATCAACCAAGGCAGAAATCACATTACCAAGAGTGGAAAGTGAAAGATTGATTTTGGTAGCCTCCTTGAGGCGCTGTCCAGTAGCTCCAGTTTTTGCTTGTCTTTCTGAGCCAGCAAGATCTACAAGATGGAGCTTCCCCATCCTGACATGCATGTTACCGTCAACACCTTTTTCACTGCATTCTATAGTAATTGTGAAGATGGCATGGGAACGGGAACTATGCTCATTCATATTAGTTGCACCAACAGAACGATTTTTGTGGCCTAGTGTCATAATTCTATCCATATCATCAGCATTATTTACCACATAAGCTGATAAGTCTTTGATATAAACTCCCACATCAGGTCTTTCTTTAACCTCTAATCTCTGTGTCTGATCCTTGCCCAAAAGGTCACGAACTTCTTCATTATATATTTCCAAATAAGATACTCGAACCAAAAATCTTGTATCACCCTCTGCTTTTGCAATATGACCAAATATGTGAGCAAATGAATTTGGAATGATTCCTCTCAGTTCAGGAACAGCTCGAACGCCTTCCATGGTAAAAGTTTTGCCTGTTCCAGTTTGTCCATATGCAAAAATAGTCCCATTGTAGCCTTCAAGAACAGAATCAATAATAGGTCTTACAGTTAAGTTATAAACATCAAGTTGTTTACTCTCTGGCCCAAAAACTGTATCAAAAGTAAATGTCTTTGGAGGTTCATTGGAAGAATCAGTCTTATGTACAGTGATAGTTCCCCTCATTTCATCCACACTGACAGCCTGCTTGTAGCACATGGATTTCTCTCTCTCATTGAGGGGTCGGCACCTAACAACCACCTTCACATTATCACAGCTTTCGGGCTTCTCTGATTTATTGATCGGCATTGTGGCTCCCTCGCGTGCCCGGTGGACGTCCCTCCCCAGGGTGCAGTCCCACCACGCCGGGTTCACGAGAGAGGTTGGCCAAAGACCACCAAAACACCGACCGCTTTGGCGCTCCGAGACTGCGGCTCTTCGGAGCAAGAGTGCGCTCTACGCAGGCGCACTACGAGCTCACTCCATCCCACCACTGGGCTCAGGCTTCCTCCGCCCTTGAATTACGCCTGCCAGCACTCATTCTTTCAATGAACATATATTATGCACTGAGTCTAGTGAAGGAATACAGAGCTGAATAAAATAAAGGCCCTGTTCTCATAAAGGGAAATGTTCATTTATTCAATGAACACTTACTTAATACCTACTTCATGTGAGCCATTGTTTTAGGTGTGGGAAGCTTGTGTTCTAGTTAGAAAAGACAGAAAATAAACAAATGACCAAATAACAGTATGTTGGAAGGTGCTAAGTGTCATAGGGAAAATAAAGGAGAGAAGGGAGGGCAGGGGAGAGGAAGGGAGAGAAGGGCAGAGGAGGCTGGAATAACAGAGATATTTTATGGAGAGTGGGCATAAAAGCTCTCTCTAAAAAGGACATTTGAGCAGAGACCTAAAGGAGAGTGAGGACAAGAAACATTGGTACCCTCATATACTGCTTATAAGAATGTAAAAAGTGGCCCTGGCCGGTTGGCTCAGCGGTGGAGCTTCGGCCTGGCGTGCGGGGGACCCAGGTTCGATTCCCGGCCAGGGCACATAGGAGAGGCGCCCATTTGCTTCTCCACCCCGCCCCCTCCTTCCTATCTGTCTCTCTCTTCCCCTCCCGTAGCCAGGGCTCCATTGGAGCGAAGATGGCCCGGGTGCTGGGGATGACTCCTTGGCCTCTGCCCCAGGCGCTAGAGTGGCTCTGGTTGTGGCAGAGCGACGCCCCGGAGGGGCAGAGCATCGCTCCCTGGTGGGCAGAGCATCGCCCCTGGTGGGCGTGCCGGGTGGATCCCGGTTGGGCGCATGCGGGAGTCTGTCTGTCTCTCCCCGTTTCCAGCTTCAGAAAGGTATAAAAAAAAAAAAAAAAAAGAATGTAAAAAGCCCTGGCCAGTGGTAGAGCGTCTGCCTGGCATGCAGGAGTCCCGGGTTTGATTCCCGGCCAGGGCACACAGGAGAAGCGCCCATCTGCTTCTCCACCCCTCCCCCTTGCCTTCCTCTCTGTCTCTCTCTTCCCTTCCCACAGCCGAGGCTCCATTGGAGCAAAGTTGGCCCGGCTGCTGAGGATGGCTCTGTGACCTCTGCCTCAGGTGCTAGAATGGCTCTGGTCGCAACAGAGCGACGCCCGGGATGGACAGAGCATCGCCCCCTGGTGGGCATGCCGAGTGGATCCCCGTCAGGTGCATGTGGGAGTCTGTCTGACTGCCTCCCCGTTTCTGGCTTCAGAAAAATACAAAAAAAAAAAAAAAAAGAATGTAAAAAGATGCAGCCACTTTGGGAAACAGTCTAGCAGTCCTCAAAAGGTTATACATAGAGCCTTGGCTGGTGGCACAGTGCACAGAGTGTCATCCCAGAGCGACAAGGTCACTGGTTTGATTCCGGTGTCACTGGCTCAACTCCAAGGTTGCCAGTTTGAGCCCTGGTCAAGGCACATGAGAAGCAATCAATGGCACAACTAAGTAGAACAAGTTGATACTCCTCTCTCTTCCTTCCCCCCTCTCAAAAAAAAAAAAAGGGGGCCCTGGCCAGTTGGCTCAGCGGTAGAGCATCGGCCTGGCGTGCAGGGGACCCGGGTTTGATTCCGGGCCAGGGCACATAGGAGAAGCGCCCATTTGCTTCTCCACCCCCCCTTCCTCTCTGTCTCTCTCTTCCCCTCCCGCAGCCAAGGCTCCATTGGAGCAAAGATGGCCCTGGCGCTGGGGATGGCTCCTTGGCCTCTGCCCCAGGCGCTAGAGTGGCTCTGGTCGCGGCAGAGCGACACCCCAGTGGGCAGAGCATCGCCCCCTGGTGGGGCAGAGCGTCGCCCCTGGTGGGCGTGCCGGGTGGATCCCAGTCGGGCGCATGCGGGAGTCTGACTGTCTCTCCCCGTTTCCAGCTTCAGAAAAATACAAAAAAAAAAAAAAAATGGTTACACATAGAGTTACCCATATGACCCAGCAATTCACCCTAGGCATATGCCCAAGAGAAATGAAAATACATGTTCTTTCAAGTCTGTACACAGGCATTCATAGCAGCACTATTCATAATAGCCAAAAAATGGGCCCTTCTCCTCCCTTCCCCTCCCCATCTCTCTCTCTCTCTCTCTCTCTTTCTCTCTCTCTCTCTCTCTTCCCCTCCTGCAGCCATGGCTTGAATGAATGGTTTGAGCAAAGTTGGCCCTGAACACTGAGAATGGCTCCATGGCCTTGGCCTCAGGTGCTAAAATAGCTCATTTGCCAAACAGTGGAGCTGTGGTCCAGCCAGGCCACATGTGAAATGTGTCCCTGCTTCCTACCTCTCACTTAATAAAAAAAATTTTTTTTAATGAAAACAACCCAGATGGATGTATCAACTAATAAATACATAAACAAAATGTAGTACATCCATACAATGGAGTATTAATTGGACATAAAAAAGGAATGATGTTCGGCCCTGGCCGGTTGGCTCAGCGGTAGAGCGTCGGCCTAGCGTGCAGAGGACCAGGGTTCGATTCCCGGCCAGGGCACACAGGAGAAGCGCCCATTTGCTTCTCCACCCCTCCGCCGCGCTTTCCTCTCTGTCTCTCTCTTCCCCTCCCGCAGCCAAGGCTCCATTGGAGCAAAGATGGCCCAGGCGCTGGGGATGGCTCTGTGGCCTCTGCCTCAGGCGCTAGAGTGGCTCTGGTCACAACATGGCGACGCCCAGGATGGGCAGACCATCGTCCCCTGGTGGGCAGAGCATCGCCCCATGGTGGGCTTGCCGAGTGGATCCTGGTCGGGCGCATGCGGGAGTCTGTCTGACTGTCTCTCCCTGTTTCCAGCTTCAGAAAAATGCAAAAAAAAAAAAAAAAAAAAAAAAAGGAATGATGTTCTAAGACATGGAGGAACCTTAAAACATTATGCTAAGTGAAAAAAGCCAGACCCAAAAGGCCACATATTGTATTATTCATTTATATGAATGGTAAAAGTAAGAAAATCTAGAAATGAAAAGTAGATTAGTATTAGTGATTGCCTGAGTCTGAAGGGCAAGGAGAGGGCGGGAGGAAATGGAGTGACTACCAATGGGTAATGTTTCCTTTTAAAGTGATGAAAATTATCTAAAATTGATCATGGTGATGGTTGCACAACTCTACCAAAAAAAACCCCTAAAAACTACTGAATTATACATTTAAACGGATGAATTGTATGGTATGTGAATTACATCTCATAAAGCTGTTTTTTTAAAAAGGCATACTGACAACAACGACAAAAATAAAAAAGATTATTCCAGGCAAAGAGAAAAACAGCAAAGGTTGTGGGATGACAGGACATTTGGCATAGCTGAGGACTGACAAGGAATGGTCACTGGAGAAAAGTGAGCAAGAGAGGGAAGTAATACAAAATGAAGGTCCAGCCTGACCAGGTGGTGGCGCAGTGGATAGAGCATCGGACTGCGATGCAGAGGACCCGGGTTCGGGACCCCGAGGTCACCAGCTTGAGTGCGGGCTCATCTGGTTTGAGGAAAAAACCCACCAGCTTGAACCCAGGGTCGCTGGCTCCAGCAAGGGGTACTCGGTCTGCTGAAGGCCCGCGGTCAAGGCACATGTGAGAGAGCAATCAATGAACAACTAAGGTGTTGCAACGCGCAATGAAAAACTAATGATTGATGCTTCTCATCTCTCTCCGTTCCTGTCTGTCCCTGTCTATCCCTCTCTCTGACTCACTCTCTGTCTCTGTAAAAAATAAATAAATAGGTTGGCTCAGCGGTAGAGCGTCGGCCTAGTGTGCGGAGGACCGGGGTTCGATTCCCGGCCAGGGCACACAGGAGAAGCGCCCATTTGCTTCTCCACCCCTCCGCCGCGCTTTCCTCTCTGTCTCTCTCTTCCCCTCCCGCAGCCAAGGCTCCATTGGAGAAAGATGGCCCGGGCGCTGGGGATGGCTCTGTGGCCTCTGCCTCAGGCGCTGGAGTGGCTCTGGTCGCAACATGGCGACGCCCAGGATGGGCAGAGCATCGCTCCCTGGTGGGCAAAGCGTCGCCCCTGGTGGGCGTGCCGGGTGGATCCCGGTCGGGCGCATGCGGGAGTCTGTCTGACTGTCTCTCCCTGTTTCCAGCTTCAGAAAAAATGGGAAAATAAATAAATAAATAAATAAATAAATAAATAAATAAATAAAAATTAAAAAAAAAAAATGAAGGTCCAGTAGCAGAGTCAGACCTTGTAGAGTTGTAAAGGCAACTGTTGACTTTTATTTTTTTAATTAATTTATTTATTATTTATTCATTTTAGAGAGGAGAGAGAGAGAGAGAGAGAAAGGGGGGAGGAGCAGGAAGCATCAACTCCCATATGTGCCTTGACCACACAAGTGCAGGGTTTTGAACCAGCGACCTCAGTGTTCCCAGGTCGACGCTTTATCCACTGCGCCACCACAGGTCAGGCCTGACTTTTATTTTAAGTGAGATAAAAATCAAGGGGAGAGAGGTGAATGGGACAGAGGAGCAATACTGTCTGATTTATGATTTATTTTCAAAACACAGCAACAACACTTGAGCTACTTTGTTAAGAAGGTAGAAGCAGTCAAATGTAGAAAGTTACTGCAACAACAAAGGGAAGACATGATGCAGCTTAAATAGTGTGGTACTCTGCCCAGGCCGAATGGCTTGGTTGGTTAGACAATCATCCCAAAACGCAGAGAATGCCAGTTCGATTCCTGGTTGGGGGCACGTTCAGGAACAGATTAATGTTCCTGTCTCTTTCTCTCTTTCCCTCTCTCTCTCCCCCCCCCTTCCTCTCTCTCTAAAAATCAATAAAATATTAAAAAAATAAAAATAAAAGTGTGGTACTCTGACCAGTGGTGGTAGCACGGTGCATAGTGTCAACTGGGGATGCTGAGGTCCCAGGTTCAAAACCCAGAGGTTGCAGGCTTGAGCACAGGCTCATCGAAATAATCTCATGGTCACTGGCTTGAGCCCAAAGGTCGCTGGTTTGAGTAAGGGGTCACTAGCTCCACTTGAGCCCCTGGTGCAGGCATGTATGAGAAGAAATCAACAAACAACTAAAGTGAAGCAACTATAAGTTGATGCTTCTCATCTCTCTACCTTTCTTTCTCTCTCAAAAAAAAAAAAATAGTGTGGTAACAGTGGGGATACATCAAATTCTGGATATATTCTGAAGATCAAAAAAACAAGATTTTTTTTTTATTAAGTGAGAGGTGGGAGGCAGAGACGGACTCCCGCATGGGCCCAATCGGGATCTACCCAGCAAAGACCCTACCAGGCAATGCTCTACCAGTCTGGGCTGCTGCTCCACTGCTTGGCAACCGAGCTATTCCAGTGCCTGAGGCAAGGCCATGGAGCCAGCCTCAGCTCACCAGGCCAATTCTGCTCAAACCATTTGAGCCATGGCTGTGGGAGGGGAAGAGGGGTAGGGTGGGGGGAGCAGATGGTAGCTTCCTGTGTGCCCTGACTGGGAATCAAACCCAGGACTTCTACACACCAGGCCAACACTTTACTGCTGAGCCAACCGGTCAGGGTGTCAAGATTTGATAACAAATTGGATATGGATGGGACATAAATGTAAAGGTGATTCCAAGGTGTTTCACTTAAGCAACTAGCCCTTTATTCAGGAAAGGAATATTGTAGGAAGAACAGATTTTCAGGGTAAGAATCAGTTCAGTTTCCGATGTTAAATCTAGGATATCTATTTAACATCAAAATGGAGGTGCCAAATAGATGTTGAACAGGTAAGTCAGAAGTTAGGATAAATCCTGGTTAGAGTATGAATTTGGGAGTTGTCAGTCATGAAGCTGGATCAGCTCATCTCACCAAGGGAGTGAAAAAAAGCAGTACAAGGACTAGGTTCTTGGGTGCTCAAACATTTAGAGGCCAGAGAAGTGAGGAGGAACCTCTAAAGATGACTAGAAAGGAGTGACCAGAATAGTAAGAGGAGAATTGAGAGTGGTATCCCAGAAACCAAGTGAAGAAAAGTTTGTAAGAAGGAAGTGATCAACTATATCAAAAGCTTTTTTTTTACGTGTAGATCACGTAATATGAGGCCCCAAGTTGGACCTTGGAAGTTAGTCTCTTGAACTTCACTGGGGATCTTCAAGAATTACCATATGCCCCAACAAAGGGGTCTTTCGGTGAAGTAGCTAAGTTGGAAGCCTAGGTGGAAGGAGTTTTATAAGACTACCATCATAGTAATAATCCATTCAGAGAAGGTACTTTTGGTGCCAAAACAGGTGGGCAAAAGGATGACAAGACATTTATATGATATAATCTCCCCACAAAAGAAAAAATAATTTTTTTTTTTAGTGAGAGGAGTGGAGGGACAGACAGATAAGAAGGTAGAGAGATGAGAACACCAACTTGTTGTTGTGACTCTTTAATTGTTTATTGATTGCTGTCTCAATGTGTCTTGACGGGGACATATGAGCAAGCAGAATGAGTGCCCCATTGTTCAAGCCAGTGACCTTTGGGCTCAAATCAGCAACCATGAGGTCATGTCTATGATCCCTTGTTCAAGCCAGCAACCCGCACTCAGCCGGATGAGCCCACACTAAAGCCAGTGACTTCAGAGTTTTGAATCTGGGTCCTCAGCATCCTAGGTCGATGCTCTATCTACTATGCCACCACCTGGTCAGGCTGTAAGTTTACGGTGAAGAAACCTAGCAGATATCAACTTAACCCAGTGATCAAAGGTAGCATCACCAGTAATGGGACAAAGAAACATATGTGCCTCCTGATAAAATATACCAAGAATGTCACATCATTTCTGCACCAAGCTGAGAGATATCCTATAAAATAACCATCTTGTACTCTTGAAAAGTGTCAAGATCATGACAAACACAATATGTGATCCTACACTGACTCCCAAACAAAAACTTTTCTTTTGCTATAAGACAACTTTAGGACAATTTATAAAATTTGAGTAACAGCTATAGATTAAATCATTTATGATATCAATGTTAATCTTCTGAATTTGATAGAATGTGGTTATATTAAGGAGCATCCTGTTTTTGGGGAAAAGCACACTGAAGATTTAGAGGTAAAAGGCATTATGTATGGCCTAACCAGGCATTGGCTCAGTGGATAGAGCATTAGCCTGGGATACAGAGGACCCAGGTTCGAAACCCTGAGGTCGCCGGCTTGAGCGTGGGCTCACCAGCTTGAGTGTGGGGTCACTGGTTTGAGTTAGAATCATAGACATGACCCCATGGTTGCTGGCTTGAGCCAAGAAGTTCGCTGGCTTGAAGCCCAAGGTCACTGGTTTGAGCAACAGGTCCTGGTTCAGCTACAGCCCCCATTAAGGCATATATGAGAAAGCAATCAATGAACAATTAAGGTGCTGCAACGAAAAACTAATGCTTCTCATCTCTCTCCCTTCCTGCCTATCTGTCTCCTTCGCTTTAAAAAAATAAAAGGCATTATGTCTGTAGCTTACTCCTACACTGACCTAGAAAAAATATACACAATGAATGATAAATATGCACTTAAAATATTAACATCTGGGCCTGACCAGGTGGTGACGCAGTGGATAGAACGTCGGACTGGGATGCGGAAGACCCAGGTTCGAGACCCCGAGGTCGCCAGCTTGAGAGCGGGCTCATCTGGTTTGAGCAAAAGCTCACCAGCTTGAACCCAAGGTCGCTGGCTTGAGCAAGGGGTTACTTGGTCTGCTGTAGCCCCACGGTCAAGGCACATATGAGAAAGCAATCAATGAACAACTAAGGTATCACAACAAAAAATTAATGATTGATGCTTCTCATCTCTCTCCGTTCCTGTCTGTCCCTATCTATCTCTCTCTCTTTCTCTGTAAAAAATAATAATAATTAACATCTGGGGAACATGAGCAGAGGGAATACAGGAATTCTTTGAACTACTCAAATTTTCTATAAATTTTAAATTATTTGAAAGTAATATTTTAAAAAATGGGAAAAGAATAAAGGACAGCAAGTATAAACAACTCTTCTGAGTTCTGCCATAAAGAGAAGCAGAGAAATGGGAAAGGAGCTAAAAGGGATTTTTTAAAGCAATTTTGAGCTGTACACTGATAAAAATGATACAATAGAGAGGGAAAATCTGATGATGGAGAAGTGGGTTGAATAGCTAAAGAAATATACTTAAGTACAGAGGGCATGTATCTGATGCTCAAGCAGAGGGTAGGCCTTAGATAGGAGCATGATCCAGTTCATCCCTAGTAATGGGAGGGAAGGCAGGGGGCATAGGGCACATGGGCATGGATGCATTAAAGCTAGCAGCTACAGTGGTAGGAGCCTGTGGAAATTTTCATCTTACTGTTTCTACTTTCTCAGCTATGAGTAAAAATGGAGAGAAGTTGTCTAGGAAGGTGGAAATGTAACAGGATTACTAGGCAAATGTAACAGGATTGCTAGGCAACAGTGTGGGGTGATTATGGCCACAAATTTAAAGTAAGACTAGTCAGCAAAGATACATGTTTTTTTCTTCAGCTATACTGAGCAGTGAAGGTGACAGCAAGAATAAACAGATTTAACAAAGAGAGAGTACTGCCAGGCAAGCTCAATGAAGGGAAGAAACAAGGAAGTGATTACAATAAAATTTAAACAGAATAAAAGAGAACATGAAAGATAATAAATTAGTTAATTTCTTTCAAATAGTGATAACTGCTAAGAAAGAAACAAAATAGGATAATATGAAAAAGAAAGTGAACAGGAAATACTGCTTTATTTTAAAGGGTGGTCAGGACAGATTCCTCTGAAATAGTGACAGGTAAGTTGAACCCTAAATGAGTAGCTCACCTTCCCATGAGTTTCCAGCAGTCTCAGCATGCTCCAGAAAAGAGATTAGCTTAGGTAGCTGGAGAACAGTTAAGATAGGCAGGGAGTCATATGAGATGAAGTCAGCATTATGTAGGCCCTAGGGCCTTGTTCAGTGATTAAGTTACTGTAGGGTTTTAAGCAGAATACTGCAATCTTACTGATTTTTTTTAAGAACACTGGCTACTGACTAGGGAACAAGCAGTACAAAGCCCTAGGAATACAAGGCAAAACAAGACACTCAGTCCCTCAAAGCACATGATCTGAGATTTGCTTTAAACACTCCAGGTGGAGAAGAAAAGGCAGAGTAGGATGGTGGAAATTTCATTGGTAAAATGTTCATTATTAAATTTGGTTAACGGGGACAGCATAGACAGAGCAAGGCTGTTTCAAAATACTACTTTCTCTACTTTTCTATAATCTGAAATTTTCCGTAAGTTGTTTAATTACACACACAAAAAAAACAAATCAAAACCAAGTTGTATGGGTGTGGAGAGAGGCTGTATGTATATGTGAAATAAATAAATAGGTCATTTCAATATGGTGTGGTAAAGGATAGCTGCCCATAGCTGGTTTGTGAAGGGTTCCCAAAGGCAGTGACAAATAAGCAGAGAACTGAAAAGATCTGGGAAGGGAAGCAGCACAGGGAGAGATTCCAAGCAGAAAACAGTGAATGTAAAAGCCGAAGGCAAGAAAGCCCAGGTACTGAAGGATTTAAAAAGGCAACAAATATGATCAGGATTTTCCTTCCAAAACTTCACTCCAGTCGCTATGTGGGAAATGGATTAAAAAGAGCGGCCCTGAGCCCTGGCCGGTTGGCTCAGCGGTAGAGCGTCGGCCTGGCGTGCGGGGGGACCCGGGTTCGATTCCTGGCCAGGGCACATAGGAGAAGCGCCCATTTGCTTCTCCACCCCCCCCCCTCCTTCCTCTCTGTTTCTCTCTTCCCCTCCCGCAGCCAAGGCTCCATTGGAGCAAAGATGGCTCGGGCGCTGGGGATGGCTCCTTGGCCTCTGCCCCAGGTGCTAGAGTGGCTCTGGTCGCGGCAGAGCGATGCCCCGGAGGGGCAGAGCATCGCCTCCTGGTGGGCAGAGCATGGCCCCTGGTGGGCGTCCTGGTGGGCGTGCCGGGTGGATCCGGGTCGGGCGCATGCGGGAGTCTGTCTGACTGTCTCTCCCCGTTTCCAGCTTCAGAAAAATACAAAAAAAAAAAAAAAAAAAGAGCAAGAGTGAAGGAAGAAAAACCAGTTAGGAGGCTGTTGCTATAATCCAAGCCAGAAATTGTGAGCTGTACTAAGGTAGTTGTATTTTAGAACTGACTTTACAGTACCTATGGGAAAGCAATGTTGGTGATTAAGCCTAGATGGATAGACCAATCAATGGATCTCTTTTTCTCTGAAGCTCCAAGACTATTTACTTATCTTCATTACTCATCTCCACTAGACTAGAAACTCTCTAAGGGATTTGTCTTATTTATCTACCTAGAAATGAGCAATAGTAGCTAACACTTTACAGATACTCAATAAATGTTTACCGAATGAAAATCTATGGGGAAACAAAGGAAACCATACAGTTCCACATGTTGAAAATCCAATTCCAGAAACAAAAGTAGAAAAATAATTCAAGGCAAAATATAACCAAAAATGTGGTGCACGGCCTGACCTGTGGTGGCAGAGTAGATAAAGCATCAATCAGGAATGCTGAGGTCACCTGTTTGAAATCCTGGACTTGTCTGGTCAAGGCACATATGACAAGCCTGACCAGGCGGTGGCACAGTGGATAGGGCGTCAACCTGGGACACTGAAGACCCAGATTCAAAACCCCAAGGTTGCCCGCTTGAGCACGGGCTCACCAGCTCGAGCGCAGGGTTGCAGGCATTGAGCAATGCATCGCTTGCTCGGCTGGAGCCATCCCCCCCACCCACCCAGTCAAGGCACATATGAGAAGCAATCAAAGAACAGCTAAAGTGCCACAAGTAGGACTTGATGCTTCTCATCTCTCTCCCTTACTGTCTGACTGTCCCCCTCTTTGTCTGTCTCTCTCCCCTTCGCTAAAAAGAAAAAAAAGGCACATACAACAAGCAACTACTGCTACGAGTTGATGCTTCCTGCTCCTCTCCCCCCATCTCTCTCTCCTCTCCAAAATCAGTAAATAAAATCTTTAATAAAAAAAATGTGGTACAGGGAATATTAAAGGGAGAATTCTAGTTTCACCCTTAGCTTCTTTCCTCAAATATCTACTAGACTTTAGACACTTAAGATAAAATAAACAAGACATTAAGTTCATGTAGCTCACCTTCAGGAAGAAAGGGAAAACTTGAAAAAGATGAAAGAAATCACACATTTTTAGCAGAATAGATATTTCAGAAATACTTAGGAACCACGTGAATCAAAGGAGGATTTAGAAGGAAAATATATAATCAGTTCCTGCTTCTGAAACTGGGCTGAGATAGAAGAGGCATGATTTTGTCACCCTCAACAATGAGTAATGTTAATATGAGTAAAAAATGAGGTTATCCCTCATAAATTTGGGGCTAACTGAATCACCCAGCAGGTTGTGACAACCCTCTTCCTGGAAGGCAGCACAGAGCTGAGAAGGTCCCAGTAACAAAGGCTCAATAAGAAAGACCTCATGCACATTGGTCCAGAAGCACAGGTAGAATCTGGAAGAGGATTGGGGGAAAGGATGGAGTGCAAGAGATATTAAAGGCATAGGTTAAACATGTTATGTCTTCTTAGAATCAGTGCTTCGCCTGGGCAAAACGGGGGTTCGCGTTATGAATGGGGAATGACAAAGATAGGGAAAGGGGAGGCAGGATCTAAAAACTACTCGGAGGATTAAATCAACAGGACCTGATAGAGTGCATATGGAGGTGTGTTAGCAAAAAGAGAAGTGTTTAGGATGGATGACATTCAGGATTCTAGCTTGCAGATTGAAAGAATATTAGGTTCTGCTCTTAGTATAATCCAAAGAACCGTTCTAAGCCAGTCTAAAAAGCTCTGCATGACCTGTCCACTACTTACCCACGTCACCGGCCTCATAGAGCCCACTCTCTTCCCCTCCACCTGGGTCCCAGGCACAATGCCCTTCTTTTCGGTTCCTTCTTACCATAGGGCCTTCCCACATGACCTTCCCAGTGAATGAACCACCTTTCCCATTCTTTCCCTACCCAACCCCTACTCTTCCTTGGCTGTCTCAGCTGAAACTCCAGTACCTCTAACCTAATTCTCCACTAGTGTTCATAGTGCTTTATAACATTTTATTCATCGCCATCACATATACAACTAACTTAAGCGTCCAATACTTGACCCTCAATATGGACTCAGTAAATATTCAATAAGTCCATATACTCAGTAGGAAATAATCCCAAACACAAGATTCTGCCAGAGAAAAAAAGATGCTAAAGATCATAGATCTAGTGTGTGAGGGGGGCCTGGGATAGAATCCATTCGTGTGTGACTACCAATAGCCTAGCAACAGAGAAATGAGGTCCATATTCTTCCCAGTTTCTACCCATGGCTCCCATGGCTGACAAAGGAGAAATGCTTGAATTTCATCCAGGCTGATACCCAGATTCGTTTTCTGCCCCCAGCTCTCCTTTCCTTCACCTCAACTCCCTATTACAGCTACAGTTCAACGTGAACCCAGGGCATACTTGCTGCGCCATCATTCCTACAAGGCCGCGGGTACGCGGGACACTGACTCACCTGGGCCCCGCCCACCGTCCCATGCAGCCGCAATAGGCGCACGAGCCCGGGCAAATGTGGGGCCGAACGAACTGGTGGATGCACCGGAGCAACGGTGGACCCAGCTCGCGGCTGCAGCAATCCGGACACGCTTTCCAGCAGCAGCATACGGAGACGCGGGCCCGAACCCACAGCTGAAAGACCCCCGGTCCCGCCGGAAACCCCAGCCGCAGAGCCCGCAGAGGCCCCGCTGAGAACCGCTGCGGCCATCTTCACTCGGGCTCTAATGGTGGCGTGGCGCGATGACGCAAACACAACGCGACAGACGCCTCGTGGGGAGGGGAGTAAGAAGGGGTCTGTGGTCCTGCGCACTGGGGTGAACGGAGGTTAGTCTCCGAGCTCTATCTGACAGGGAGCATGTGCAGGACGGAAGCTAGCGCCGGGTGGAGAGCTTGGGTTGGGGCACGTGGTTGTTTAGTTAGTTCCTAGGACGGGAAGGGCTGGCGTGTGGTCCGGCAGGGGGCAGTACAGTGGCGCTCAAAGAACACATGGTCAGGACAAAAGGTGCCCGAGTTTGAAAGGTGTCGGTTAAGTAACAGATACTCGAGACACTTTCGCTCTAGACAGCACTGATATCTAAGGAATTAGTCCCTTGTTTGGAATCATAAACATTTTAAACTACATTTACAACTACAGAACTGACAACATGCTCCTTGCAAATTTAAAAAGATAAATCTAGTATTGGGTTGATGTATAAGGCATAGAACAGTTATTCTACATGGTTGGCAGGAAAGTAAATTGATGCAACTCTTCTAGATGTTATTTTGCCAGTTCCTGTCAAAATTAAAAATAGGTATTCTCTTTCATCCAACACGTTTATTCACTCAACAAATATTTCTTGAGCACCTTTCAAGGTGCCAGACATCATTCTAAGTAACGAGAATAAGCCTGACCTGTGGTGACACAGTGGATAAAGCATTGACCTGAAATTCTGAGGTTGCAGGTTTAAAACCCTGGGCTTGCCTGGTCAAGGCACATATGGGAGCTGATGCTTCCTGCTTCTCACCCCTTCTCTCTCTCTTTTTCTCTCTCTAAAATGAATAAAGTCTTACAGGTTTTTTTGTTTGTTTGTTTGTTTTGTTTTTTTTGACGGAGAGAGGGACAAACAGTAAGGGGGAGAGATGAGAAGCATCAATTCTTCCTTGCGGCATCTTTGTTGCTCATTGATTGCTTTCTCATATGTGCCTTGAGGGAGTGAGTAGAAAGGGACCTACAGCAGAGTGAGTGACCCCTTGCTCAAGGCAGCGACCTTGGGCTCAAGCCAGTGACCATAGGGTCATGTCTATGATCCCATGCTCCAGCCAGCGACCCCGCACTCAAGCTGGTGCGTCCACACTCAAGCCGGATGAGCCCACACTCAAGCCGGCAATCTCAGGGTTTTGAACCTGGGTCCTCCGCGTCCCAGTCTGACGCTGTATCCACTGCGCCACTGCCTGGTCAGGCTTAAAAATATTTAAAAAATAATAATGAAGAATCCCCTGGCAGAGTACCTCAGTTACTTAGAGCATCATCCCTGTACGCCAATATAGCAGTTGGAGCCCCAGTCAGGGCACATACAAGAATTAACCAATGAATGCATAAATAGTGGAACAACAAATCAATGCTTCTCTTGCCCTCTCTAAAAAATAAATTCAAAGAAATTTTGTTTTAAGTAGTGAAAAAGGCAAGACCCCTCTAGTCATGAGATAGTCAATAAATGAGAAAATAAATACATTTTGGATAGTGCTGTGAGTTATTAAAAAAAAATAAGCATGGTAATGTGCTACAGGGTGGCGTGATTGGAGTGGGACTTCTTAGAAAGAAAGCCCTCTCTGAGGATGGCAAGATGTTGTCATTCGTACAGAATCAAAGAAAAGTTTCTCTAAAAAGCAGCAGCATGCGCAAAGCCTCTGAGGTGGAAATGGTCTTGCCGGTGGGTAGAAAGAGGGCTAGTTTGGCCCAAGGATAGAGAAAGAGAAGAAGAATAGTTGATATACATGGTATGTGTTAAGATTAGAGAAGTGAATAAGGATCAAATCTCATGGATTCTAGTAGGCTGAGGTGAAAAGATGGGATTTCATTCACATATTTGGAAGCCACTGAAGGGCTTTAAGCAAGGAGAGACAAGAACTTATATTTGAAAAGACCACTCTGGTTGCTGAGTGAAGAAGGGACTTAGAAGGCCAAAAGGGAAGAAAGGAGAACAATAAAGAAGCCATTGTAAGGGATTATCATAACAAGCCAGGTAACAGAGAATGGTGACTGGAACCAGAGAGGAACTGGAGATGGAGAAATAGAGAAAAAATAACCTAATGGGTTAATGTATTTTGGAGGCTGAATGACAGGACTTAAAGAAGGATTATATAGAGGGCAGTAAGAAGAAAAATGATGACCCTTGGATTTGACTTTTCTTAGATTCAAATTATTAGATTATCTTTGTACACAAAATATTATTTTGATGTGGTGTTAAATTTATACACAATTTTCATGCCTGACCAGGCAGTGGTGAAGTGAATAGAGCATTGGCCTGGGATGCTGAGGACTCAAGATTGAAACCCCAAGGTGGCCAGCTTGAGTGCAGACTCATCTGGCTTGAGTGTGGGCTCCCCAGCTTCAGTGAGGGTTTGCAGGTTTGAGCTTGGGATCATAGACATGACCCCATGGTTGCTGGCCTGAGCCAAAGATGGCTGGCTTGAAGCCCTAGGTCACTGGTTTGAGCCAAAGGTCACTTGGCTAAGGTGGAACCCCCTGGTCAAGGCACATATGAGAAAGCAATCAATTTACAACTAAGGTGCCATGACTATGAGTTGATGCTTCTCATCTCTCTCCCTTCCTGTTTGTCTGTCCCTGTCTGCCTGTCTCTCTCTCACTTAAGAACAAACAAAAGACCCTGGCTGGTTGGCTCAGCAGTAGAGTATCAACCTGCATGTGGAAGTCCTGGGTTCGATTTCTGGTCAGGGCAAACAGGAGAGGCAACTATCTGCTTCTCCACCCTTTCCCCTCCCCTCCCTCCTCTTCCCTCAGCCATGGCTCGATTGATTCAAAAACTTCAGCCTGGGAGCTGAGGATGGCTCTGTGGAACCTCTGCCTCAGGCACTAAAAATAGCTCGGTTGCCAGTGGCCCATATGTGCAGAGCATCAGCCCCAGACAAGGGTTGTTGGGTGGATCCCGGTCAGGGAACATGCGGGAGTCTGTCTCTTTATCTCCTCTACTCTCACTAAAATACACACACACACACACACAATTTTCAGAGAAATACCATCTTTATAAGCAATGGATTTTCTGACCTAGGAGTTATCTCTTCCATTCTTTCTGGCCTTTGATATCTTTCTAAAAGGATCTACTAGGATCTTTTAACACAAAAGTTCTTATTCCATTGAGACCACTTACCTTTCAGTTAGAAAAGCACTTTAGATATGTCACAATAAAGATCTCATTACCTTCTGGTCATGACCCTTTGTCAAAAGTAAGTGTTGGAACTAAAAGAAATGTTTAAATCTTGAAAGAGGTGAATAGGTGAAAGAAGTGGTGATAAAACTGCAGGGTGCAGGCCCTGGCCGGTTGGCTCAGCAGTAGAGTGTCAGCACTGCATGTGGAAGTCCTGGGTTCAATTCCCAGTCAAGGCATACAGGAGAAGTGACCATCTGCTTCTCTACCCCTCCCCCTCTCACTTCTCTCTCTCTCTCCTTTCTTTCTCTCTCTCTTCCTCTCTTGCAACCATGGCTTGATTGGAGCAAGTTGGCCCCGGGAGATGAGGATGGTTCCATGGCCTTCACCTCAGGTGCTAGGAAGAGCTCAGTAGCAATGCCCCAGATGAGCAGAGTATTGTCCCCTAGTGAGCTTGCTGGGTGGATCCCTGGCAGGGCAAATGCAGGAGTCTGTCTCTCTGCCTCCCCTCCTCTCACTGAAGAAAAAACAAACAAACAAACAAACAAACTGAAGGGTGGGGAGGTGACAGCTGTGGTCAAGGTCTGTGTTTGAACCTTAATGACAACTTCAGAAAACTGTCTTATGTGCTTATTACCTTTTGTTACATATAAAAGTGGAGGGGGAATGTTAAGTTGGTTCATTTGGGGAAGATCTGGGGAGTCTGGAAAAAGAAGAAATACTGAAGTTCCTTAAATCTGAAATGTCAGTCATCCATCATCCTCCCCAAATCCAGTCAATTTTGTTCTAGAAATGACTGTCCAGCCTGGCCCCTCTTCTTCCTTCCACTCTATGGTTCATCATCTCCCTTTGACTAGTTTTCATCTACAACAGCCTTGCCCCACTCCCTCCACTCTCCACATTGCCTAGAATTATCTTCCTAAAAGAGAAATGTAAAAAAAAAAAATCTCACCATGCCACTTCTTTGCTTAAAAAACAGTGCTGGATCCATGTGTCCTTCTCCAGAGAAGGTCCTCAGTCGCATTCCTCTACCTGCTATACAAAATCCTTCACACTCTGTTCTAGTCTTTCTCCTCAGCCTTATCTCTCCCTCTGTCTTACCCCATAAACATTTCAGAACAGGATGGGCCTTGCCTTTCTCTTTAGAATACCCTTTCTCAATTTCTGCCCACCATACAGAAAGATTGTCCTCAAATGTCCCTTCCTCTGAATAGTGTGCACTTCCTCCACCTCCACCTCAGCAAAACACAGTGGTATTTTTTTTTGTCTTCTGAGTCATACCTCCATTATAACATTCCTGGGGCCATACCTATTTATTTATGTGTCTCCTCAAGTATACTAGGAAGGCAGGGGACATGTTAATTCATGTCTATGTCCCCATAGCCCTAGCATAGTGACTAGCACAAAATAGGCATGGATAGATGGATGAATGTTAGCTGCAATGAGTGGATGGAGATGAGTAGTCAGAGATATTAGACAAAGTAACCCTATAAAGATGAAAGACACCAGGGGGAGCTGACACACCATAATAAATAAGTGGGAGGGCTGGCCAAAGAAAGCTGCAAGCACTGGGGTGAGCGGTGCTCACCAAAGCAAGCATCCCTCAACTGGAACCGCACGCCCACGTGGGCATCCCCTCATCCTCCTACCCAGACTCCGCTTGAGCTCTTCTACAGCCCCCACCACCTCCACCTACGCACCATCCCCAACACCCCTACCGCCTCCACCTCCACTGAGAAGGCAAACAAAGGGGAGGGGACCCCTGCAGGGTCTGGATACAGGGAGCCAATCAGAGGGCTCCCATCTCCCGGAAGGCGGGCGCCTTCATTTAAGAGGGCCCAAGCAGTTCCTAAACCGGGAGATGAGGAGGGGCGGAGAGATGGGCGGGAAAAGCTGGAAATTGGGAGGGATCCCCGGGAGGGGTGGGACGCGGAGGGCGGGGGGGGGGCGGAACCAATCACTGTGAAAGTCTGTGAGGAGAAGGCGGGCTGCACCGCGGCGCGCGCGATCGGGGCTGACGCATCTGGCCCCGCTTCCCCAGGATCCGGGAGGGGGGGCGGGAATGGGAGGGGGACCTGCAGGGGTGGGGGGAAGAGGAGACGGAGCCGAGGGCGCGCGTGCGCAGTGGCGTGGGGAGGAGCAGGGACCTGGCAGCGGGCTGGGAGGCTGCGAGTGATCCGTGAACCGGGCGGGCGGCGGGCGCGCGCACCATGGGGGAGAAACCCGGGACCAGGTAAAGAGGTGGGGCCACACGGCGGGACGTGGGCGGCGGCTCCGGGCGGGTTCCAGAACGCTTTCCAGACAAGGACACTGGGGAGAGAATCGGGAGCCGGACGCCTGGGTCCCTGGGGGGCAACCATCTGGGGCCAGACGCCTAGGTCCTCGAGGATAATGAGGGGGATGCATGCAGGGTCTCTGCAGAAAGCGAGTGCTGAAGGGGGTCTGGAAACCTGGGTTCACGCAAGGATGTGGGGGTAGGACGATTGGGTTCTCGCGTGCAGGCTGCGATGCAGGGGCGAAGGAAGGAAGAACAGGTGGCCAGTCCCAAGGGGTTTGGTATGGGCAGGCTGGATGCCGGAAGGGGGGTTTCCCATGGATTCGTGCTTAGCCACTAAAAGCCTCTTGTTCAATGCCCCACAGGCAGTGGGGCTGCCCCCACCTGTCCCGAGGGCCAGGTAGCTCCACTTCCAAACTTCTGCCTTCCCTGGTGTTGCTAGGAGCAACAGCCTCATCTTGAAGGAACAGAGTGCGTGGCGAACCTCCCCGAGTCTGGGCCTTACCCCTGTTCCCGCGGGTGAAGGGAGGGGGTATCTGCCCAGGGCACGCCATCCACTCCCCGGATGTTTTATATGCAGTCGAGGCTCCTTCCTTACACT
Source organism: Saccopteryx bilineata (assembly GCF_036850765.1). NCBI lineage: Eukaryota > Metazoa > Chordata > Mammalia > Chiroptera > Emballonuridae > Saccopteryx > Saccopteryx bilineata. Next base: position 355,135,602 of record NC_089491.1, on the reverse strand, counting down.
GGCACCCTGAGTTCTCTTTTTTAGTCTAGCAAAATCCACTTCCTGTTGTGACCCAACACCCCAAAGAGGGCAGTGGGTGAATGCCTAAGTCCCTGGGGAGCAGCAGCAAAGAGAAAAAGATTGAGGCTCTATGCCTTTATCCAGAGGGGATCATGAATGGGGGCCTGGTCCCTAGCTGCTACTTGTTCTGCAAAACATCGTTTCAGCTCCACCACTCACCACCCATAGAGTAGGGGAATCTAGGTTTCTGAGCACCAAGTCGACCAGTATTAAAGAGAGATGATCATAGGAAAGATTGGTGCCCTGGGTTTGGGATTAAACAGCCCAGAGAAAGGAGAAGTCACTGACTTGAGGGAGGCCCCCTGATTTCCGTTATGTGGTTCAGGAAGGGGGAAGGATGGACCAAAGGGGGATCGCTAACTTGGCTCAATTCTACCCCTCACCCCTATCAAATCCTGGGCCACAGGAAATCAAGAGAATAGCAGGAAGTGTGAGGGGTCATCTGCTTCTGTGCCTCCACTCCCTTGTCACCCTCACACCCGCTTCTTGAGCAGCCTTGATATACACATGCTGTTTCTCCCTAGCCTGGCAGGAGATTGGCTGGGTTAAGATCCAGAGGGCAGGTGCCCTGCAGCTGCTCCAGGGCAATTACCACAAAGCAGCACTGCAATTGGCCAACTGATTGTGGATGTCGCAGCCCTTTGCCAGGGCTCCTAAAAGGAAAAAACACTGGGACAAAGAGGACAGCCAGAAGCAAAGGGAGGGAGAGCTGATGATGCCATAGCAATCAGCCTCCAATTTGGGACAAGAGGTGGGGTGCTTATTCTAGCTGCCATTACATCAATGTTTACTCTTCTTTATTGGATGGGAATACCCAGGGACCTCCATAACCTTTGCCTTATGGATTGGATAGTTTGGCCTTCTGGGAAGAAGGGTCAAATGAAGTTGTTATAGCAGAAACAGGTGGTGGGGTTGGAGGAAGGATGGTGAAGTTGGCAGGATTTCAGTTTCTACTATCTGAGGACCCTTCCCAGAGATCACTGCTGTGGCTGAGTGGATTGGGAATGGATTGTAAGGTGGTGCAGAAAAGAACAAGCCCACAAGTAGCCAGAGCATTGGAGTTGCCAGATAATTTCCCACTCTTCCAGCAGTATGTGGAGTCCAGGCTTAAATTGTTTCAGCAATTAGGAACTGAATCCCTTTCAATACACAAACTTAATGCCAATTACAGAGGCAGGTAGTATAATAGTTTAGTGACTAATTGTGGACTCAGAGCCAGATGCCTGTGTTTGTCTACCATTTACACTGTGACCTTAGGCAAGATACTTAAACTCTCCTGTGCCTCAGTTTTCTCACCAATAAAGTAGGAATATTGGGACCTCCGTTACTGGGTTATTAAGAATATTAAATAGATAACACACATGAAACACTAAACAGTGTTGGGTATACAATATTCACCCAGTAAATGGTAGCCTCATTGTTGTTGTCGTTTGGCTGGCATAGTGCTGGGGATGACTAAATGAATAAGGGCTCTGATGTTCATAGTCTATCTTGTGCAGCAGACAGGACACAGCTCACTGCCCTTGCGTGGTATTACACCACAAATACAACATAAATGAGGTGTAATGGGAACCACAAAAAAAGGAGTGATCAGGGTCTGGGCTTGATCCACTTTTTAAAGGAGGTGATATTTGAGCTGGACCTTGAAAGACAAACAGGCTTTTAAGCTGCTGAGATCAGAGATGGGAAGAGTTGATGGTTAATGGAGTAGGGTCACACTTAGGTAATGCCTATAGTAAAAACCATTTTAGAGGCAAAGGCCGAGGTCATTAGTCTTTCCAGTACTCCAGCTGTCTTTGGAGCTGGAGACCACAGAAGATGGAAAGAGGGTTAGGTCTTACGCAGACATTACTGCAACCTGCCCATTCAGGTCCACCTGGGACGGGTCCTCTGGGAAGAACCAGGGTGGTTCCTATGGCAACCAGTGGCCATTGCCATGGAGGAGGGGAACTAGTGAGGTTGGATGGGGGGTTGCCATGACAATCAGCTTTGGGGGTCTGCCAAGTTGGGAATATTAAGGACCTGTGATTACCTTTCTTTTTGGGAAAAGGTGGGAGGGGGTAGGGTTGGACAAAGCCCCAAAGCCTCCAGATGGGAACCCTGGGTGAGCTCTGCTTCTCAGGCTGGGGAGGGACAAGGTCCTGGTGCTGGGGTCCCTGCTGAGTCTGAGGAAGGCTGTGGGGTTTCCCTTTCTGTTTTGTTAGGGTCTTCAAGAAGTCGAGCCCTAACTGCAAGGTGAGTCTCCCACAGTGCTTCTCTTCCTGACCCTCCCTGGGCCCTTATAAGGCCCAGCCTGCCCCTATACAATCACCAACCCCTAGCTGCCCACTTCCTGTGACAGCTAAGAGCCTACTTCCTTCCCTCCAGAAGCCCCTTGCCACAAAGACTGCTTGTTCAGCCTGAGCCAGCCACAGGGCTGAGTGGGGACAGGTCTGGGTCCCTAAGCAAGACCAAGGAAGAGGAGCCAGAAGTCCTTGCCCCTACCTATAGCCCTCAGGAACCAATCCAGGATGCCTGGGGCTGAGAAGTTAATAGCGCCCAGGCTATATAGCCTGTTTACCCCAGAGCCCTTCTCTAACTGGCAGTGACCCACAAACCCACAAACACAATTGGTGTGCAGAGGTGTGAAAAGATACTAGGGAGGAGCTAAAAAGCCTCAAAGTTGGGTAGTAGTCCAGGAAGGCCCACCACCTTCCCTTTCCACCCTTACTGGGAGGACACCAGGAGAAACTTCCAGACTTTCCAGCCTAGGAAGACCAGGGGCAGGGCAGCCCACCAGAGGCTCTCGTGCCCTGCTACTCTCCTACCCAATCTTCCCCGCGATCCCTCTCCATCCTCAGCTCACTGTGTACTTGGGCAAGCGGGACTTTGTCGATCACCTGGACAAAGTGGATCCTGTAGGTAAGTGTGTCCAGAAAGGGGCATCTTGTGCCCCAAGAGGAGAAGTTGCTGGGCCCAGAAACAGAGGAGAGACCCTGATAGGAAGTGAGCTCATTGTGTATCTTTCCTAGATGGTGTGGTGCTTGTGGACCCTGACTACTTGAAGGACCGCAAAGGTACTGGCCCCCAACTCCCAGAGTCCAAGGGGAGGTGGGGAAGTGAAATGGGCTGGGACTGAGAGGAGTCCCAGATCGATAACAGGCTGAGGCGGAAGCCAGGTATAGGATTCAGGCAAATTTTATGCTGCTGAGGCCTGACCAGGAGGTGGCACAGTGGATAGAGCGTCGGACTGGGATGCGGAAGACCCACGTTCGAGACCCCGAGGTCACCAGCTTGAGCGCAGGCTCATCTGGTGTGAGCAAAAAGTTCACCAGCTTGGATCCAAGGTCCTTGGCTTGAGCAAGGGGTTACTCGGTCTGCTGTAGCCCACGGTCAAGGCACATATGAGAAAGCAATCAATGAACAACTAAGGTGTTGCAACGAAAAACTGATGATTGATGCTTCTCATCTCTGTCCGTTCCTTTCTGTCCCTATCTATCCCTCTCTCTGGCTCTCGTTCTGTCTCTGAAAAAAAAAAAAAAAATTTATGCTGCTGAGAAGCAGCAGCTACGACTAGGTACTGGGGCACTGGAGAAGGGGAGCTCCTGACCACCCCACCTTGCCCTCCTTTGCCAGTGTTTGTGACCCTCACCTGCGCCTTCCGCTATGGCCGCGAAGACCTGGACGTGCTGGGCTTGTCCTTCCGCAAAGACCTGTTCATCGCCACCTACCAGGCCTTCCCCCCAATGCCCAACCCGCCCCGGCCCCCCACCCGCCTGCAGGACCGGCTGCTGAGGAAGCTGGGCCAGCATGCCCACCCCTTTTTTTTCACAGTGAGGATGCCCTCCCCTACCTTCTGCAGGGCAAAGGGTCTAGGACTGTGTTGGCGGGGGGGAGGGTGAAGCACCTGATTTGGGCAGATCTTGAGGAAACCATAAGGAGGGACCCTAGGCCTACCTCTCCCTTCAGGGTCACCCTGTATTCAGGAAGCCCTTGCCTCTGCCTCCTTCCTGGGGCCCCTTCCTTTTTCCTTTCTCATCCCCAGGACTTCTCCAGCCTCTTAAATTGAGATTGGGAGGAAGACTTACGGGCTTCCAGAGGAACTGAGGTCTCCCCTTTCCTCTGCCACAGATTCCCCAGAATCTGCCCTGCTCCGTCACCCTGCAGCCAGGCCCAGAGGACACAGGGAAGGTAGGCACTGGAGAAATAGTTCTGAGGCCTCACGGGACAGAGTAGCATCCAGCAGTCACATGAGATGGGGGTGGGCTGTTGAGAAGCCAGGTGGAATGAAGGGTAGGGTAATGTTCCCAACGGCCGTGGGGTGTGTTTAGGATAGTCACTGCTCATATGCGTATTCCTGGGTATAAGGGCTCACCTTGAACAGCCAGGATGAAGCCTCTGCCAGGTGCAAGGCCTTTAGCAGGGAGAGGAGGAGGGGCAGGCCCTATGCTGCTCAGACCCGGATGGGGCAAGAGTGCCTGCACAAGACTGAGGGAAAAGGGAAGGAAGGGAGTGTGGTGGTGTTGGCAGTGCCAGGGCCCTTGTGTAAGACCTGACCTTTTCTCCCCTCCCCAGGCCTGCGGCGTAGACTTTGAGATTCGAGCCTTTTGTGCCAAATCACTAGAAGAGAAAAGCCACAAAAGGTGACAGAAGCCACCTCCCCTGTGGTTTGTCCATTCCATCCTAGCTCCCAGGAGCCCCAGCCCTGTGGGAGGTAGGAGTGGGTATTTAGGGGTCTGAGGACCTATCCCTCTCACTCTCAGGAACTCTGTGCGTCTGGTGATCCGAAAGGTGCAGTTTGCCCCGGAGAAACCCGGTCCCCAGCCTTCAGCTGAAACCACACGCCACTTCCTCATGTCTGACCGGTCCCTGCACCTTGAGGCTTCCCTGGACAAGGAGGTGGGGTGTGAGAGGGTGCGGTGCAGGTGCTACACTGCAGGCCAGACCCTGGGGGGAGGGGTGAAGCCACATGTCAAGATGCTGTTTTTAAAAGCTGCTGCCTTAGGAAGTTGTAGAGAATTGCTGTGGGTTTGTGTTTAGAGGAAAGAGGTCAAGCAATGTGTCTATATCAGGGGCATACTGATAATGGGACCAGTGAAAACAGAACCAATTAACTTGATTCTCCTCCCCTCAAAAGCTGTACTACCACGGGGAGCCCCTCAGTGTCAATGTCCATGTCACCAACAACTCCACCAAGACTGTCAAGAAGATCAAAGTCTCTGGTAGGAGGTGGGGGTTGGAAAGGGGTGTTGGGGGAGGGAGTTGCTGTACATGGCCTTCTGGCATGATCTCAGCCCAAGGACATACCCCAGTGCAGGAGACCCAGCAGAGCTCAAAGAATTTAGGCTGTCCCAGAATGAGATATGAAGGAGGTGTTTACTGCTACAGGAAGGGCCAGGGTGTGTGTGGGGGGGGTGACCCTGGGGCCTGGGTCCCCTGCCACGTGGTCTGGAGTGGGGTGGTAGTCTTCGCCCCATGCAGAGCTGCTTGACCCCACCCTGCCCCACAGTGAGACAGTATGCCGACATCTGCCTCTTCAGCACCGCCCAGTACAAGTGTCCCGTAGCTCAGATCGAACAAGAGTGAGTATCAGAACATCCCTGCGTGCTAACCTCAAGGGAGAAGAGTAGGCTCGGGAGAATGTGAGGTGGGGGTGGAATTCTTCCCAAATGATCTCCACTTTTAAGGGCATTTCCTCCAGTCAGGTGGCTCTGAGCTGTTAATTTTCTTAACAAGATTGAACCAAAACCTACTCTCGTGACCTGTGCCCAAAGAGAGAAGGGGCTGGTGATGGGGGTAAGAGCTGCCCCTTGCCCAGCCTGGCCCCTCCAATAGTCTTGTTCTCTTGTGACCCACTCCAGTGACCAGGTATCGCCCAGCTCCACATTCTGCAAAGTGTACACTGTAACCCCACTGCTCAGTGACAACCGGGAGAAGCGTGGTCTTGCCCTGGATGGGAAGCTCAAGCATGAGGACACCAACCTGGCTTCCAGCACCATGTGAGGATGGGCTGAATATGGGGCGGGGAGTTCTGCAACCCATGAGACAACATTCATTTGATACCAGCTCCGGGCCACATTCTGTCCCAGGTGCCAGGCTCAATCAGTGAACAGAAGAGACACCCCTCTTACGTTCTAGGGGAGGGAGGGAGGGTAGACAAATTAGAGATACAGCATGTTCAGTAACCAGTGGTAAGGAGGAAAAGCATGGCAGAGGAGGGAGAAAGTCAGGAGAGAGGCAGGCCATGCTAACTTTGAGCAGGGTGGTTAGGGAAAGACGGAATCTAGAGGTGAATTTTGAGTAAGGACACAAAGGAAATAGGCAGTATGGACATGCAGGGAGAGCGTTCCCAGGCAGAGAGAGCTGCAAACACAGACCCACAGGTGAACCAGGCCAGTGTATCTGAGGAAGTTCAAGGCCAGCAGAGCTGCTGTGGCCTCTGTGGTGCCATTGTGCCTGTGGGCAGGAGCAGCCCTGGCGTCAGAGCTTCACAAAGTAAGCGCTGAACTTCACCCCTGCTCGTGCTTTTGTACAGGGTACACACTGACCACACAGAGCAGGCCTAGAGGCCAGCATGGTGAGAATGAACTCCAAGGACAAGAGCAGGAGGTAGGGCCAGAGGGCTAATGGAGAGCAAGACAGGCTGTTAGGTCACCAGTACTTCAGCGTTGATTGTGAATGAGATGAGAAGCCACAGGAGGGTTCTGTGCAGAGGATTGGTGTGGGGTGCTTTACTATTACGGCACTGCCAATGCTGCTGGAGCCCTGGGAGCTGGTGTGAGTCTGTGGTCCTGCTCAGGGTCCTGACAGGAGCTCTGAGGGTGGGCTAAGGTGTAGGGCGATGGGCCACGATCTAGCTCCTCCCCCCAATTGCAGCGTGAAAGAGGGTGCCAACAAGGAGGTGCTGGGGATCCTGGTTTCGTACAGGGTCAAGGTGAAGCTGGTGGTGTCTCGCGGCGGGTGAGTGTCGGGCAGCCTGGGGCGGAGCTTGCAGGGGTTTCCTCCAGCTCTGCACTGCCGTCACCTCTTCATGCCTCTCTCCGTGCCCAGGGATGTCTCAGTGGAGCTGCCTTTTGTTCTTATGCACCCCAAGCCCCATGACCACATCACCCTCCCCAGACCCCAATCAGGTAAGCATGCCACCCTCCCTGAGCCACCAAAGGGAGGGCCTGAAGCCAGGCCAGTGGAGACAAGCTGGTCGTTCCAGCACTCGCCCACCTACTTTCCTTCCCCTCAGCTGCTCCCGAAACAGATGCCCCTGTGGACACCAACCTCATTGAATTTGACACCAAGTAAGAGCCCCATCACTTCCTTTCCTACCTTTGACTCTGGAGAAATATCCCTGTCATGTTCAAATCTCCCCTCTACCCCCGTTTCTTTTCTCTTTTGGGGGAGGGATGGTTGAAGCATGAATCAAGATGATAGCCTTGTGAGCCGCGTGTTACGGCCCCTTCTCTGTCCCTTGCTGCAAGTATCTCTGATCCCATTTACACTCTAACACCTCGGTCTCTGGAAGGGAGTGGGAAGCTGAGATGAGGGTCTGAAGCCCTCGCCTCACCCCCTCCTTTCCACCACCAAGCTATGCCACCGATGATGACATCGTATTTGAGGACTTTGCCCGGCTTCGGCTGAAGGGGATGAAGGATGAGGACTATGACGACCAGTTCTGCTAGGAAAGGGGGCTAGAAGGGAGTGGATGGTGTTGGGAGAGGTAGGGGCAGGACCAAGACGCCCACTGTCATTGGAGGGTGGGTCCTAGCCTCTTTTCCCTTCCCTTCCATCCAGCAGGTTCCTCAACCAACCCCTTTCTTCCCACCCTCCCTCTCCCATCCCCACCAGATATGCACTGGACCCATATCTTGTTAAACGTGGGCATTAATTTTTTTACTACAGCTGTGCTGCCCAACCCCTCAATGGGTGGTAAGCTGTGTCCATACCTAAATATTTTGGAGGGGGACGCTGAAAAGAGAAGTGATAGTAGGAAAAGAGGGGAGAAAGAACTGCCACATTCAACCTCATACCAACACTCCCTCTGGTCACTATCTGCCTCCCATTCCTTCAAGTTGAGACCCTTTGCAGGGACAAGGCCACTTCTTTGTTTCTGAGCATAAAGAATAAACCTTTTAATAGGCATGAGAGTATGTTGTTTTCTATGTAGCTCTTGAGGAATGTGCTCATCCATGAGTGTGTTAGCTTGTGGGTGAGGACATAAGCTAAGCTCTCCTCTACACCCACATGCACCTGGCCCACAGGCTGTCAATAAATGTTTGCTGAATGAATGGGCTGTACCTGTGTTTCAAAGTAAACATTGAAGCTTAATTTGGGCAGTCCAAATTCAAGGGTACAGTTTGGAAAAGCCACAAAGTTTAGACTCTTCCTTGTTGTGGCCCACACACATGACCGCATGGTGACCTGTTGTGCCTGCAGTCCATCCCTGGGGCTCAGTGGGACCACAGCTGTGGCCTCAGCAGACAGAAGTCACACATCTCCAGGGAGCCTGGGACTTACATTCTAATACAGAGGCCAAGGCTATAGGCAGCCCAAGAGTGTCACTGCTTTGGACAAGTCCGAGTAGCTACATCCAGCTGTTGCTCTTCTGCTGTTTGTGACTCCCTGAAGCTTGGCCAAAGCCCCAGGCTAAGCTGGAGGGAGTTAGTAACACTACTATGACATTCCTCACCTCTACCACCCACTTCCACTTCTGTAGGCCAGACTTTCTCTCTTTTTCCTCTTTAAGGTTCATTCATTCATTCCATGAACAATCTTGATTTTAAGTCCCTATTATATGCCAGGCATAAAGGATATAGCAGTGACCAAACCAAACATGCCTAACCAGGTGGTGGCACAATGGATAGAGCGTCGGAGTGGGACACAGAGGACCCAGGTTCAAAACCCCGAGGTCGCCAGCTTGAGCTCAGGCTCGTCCGGCTTGCATGCGGGCTCACCAGCTTGAGCGCAGGGTCACTGGCTTGAGTGTAAGATCACAGACATGACCCCATGGTTGCTGGCTTGAGCCCAAGGTCACTGGCTTGAGCCCAAGGTTGCTGGCTTGAGCAAGGGGCCACTTGCTCTGCTGTAGCCCCCCAATCAAGGCACATATGAGAAAGCAATCAATGAACAACTAAAGTGCTGCAACAAAGAATTGATACTTTTCTCTCCCTTCCTGTCTGTCTGTCCCTATCTGCCCTCTCTCTGTCTCTCTGCCTCTGTCACAAAAACAAAACAGAAAACATTAAATCATTCTCTAATCATTTAATTCCAATAGCTGTGCTCCAAAGAAGAATAGGAGCTATAAGAATATGTGACAGAGGCCCTGGCTGGTTGGCTCAGCGGTAGAGCGTCGGCCTGGCGTGCGAGGGACCCGGGTTCGATTTCCGGCCAGGGCACATAGGAGAAGCGCCCATTTGCTTCCCCCCCCCTCCTTCCTCTCTGTCTCTCTCTTCCCCTCCTGCAGCCAAGGCTCCATTGGAGCAAAGATGGCCCGGGCGCTGGGGATGGCTCCTTGGCCTCTGCCTCAGGCGCTAGAGTGGCTCTGGTCACAGCAGAGCAATGCCCCGGAGGGGCAGAGCATCGCCCCCTGGTGGGCAGAGCATCGCCCCTGGTGGGGGTGCCGGGTAGATCCCGGTCGGGCGCATGCGGGAGCCTGTCTGACTGTCTCTCCCTGTTTCCAGCTTCAGAAAAATACAAAAAAATACAAAAAAAAAAAAAAAAGAATATGTGACGGAGTTCTGACCTAAGCTGGAGTTTGAGGAAGATTTCCCTGGAGGAAGTGACCTTTGAGCAGAGAACTGAAACAGAAGGAGTTTCAGCATTCTGGGCAATGGCAACACGATGAGTGAAGGCAGAAAGGAACAGCTTATTTCAGGGACTGAAAGAGGCCAGAGACTGTAAAAACAGAGAGTCACGGACAAAGTAGCTCCAGATGAGGCTGGTAAGGTAGATGGGACAGCCCACAGAAGCCTATTAATGGCCCATGACATCTAATTAAATCATTATTTACCCACAGACTTTGTGCTGTCAAAATGCCAATGACCTTGCTTACCCCTCCACAGTAGCAGCCTACCTTGCACACCCTGGTCTTTATCACATGGAGGTACAGTCAGCATCCCTCTGACTTTCATGAACCTGCTCCATGACCTCTGAGCTCTTGGCTTATGGATCTCAAACTTTTTCAAATGAATCAGAATCCTCTGGCCCTGGCTGGATTGCTCAGTTGGTCAGAGCACCATCCTGATGCTCAAAGGTTGCGGATTCAATTCCCAGTCAGGGCACATACAGGAAAAGATTGATGTTTCTCTTCCCTTCCTCTAAGATAAATAAATTAATTAAAAAGAAAAGAATCTTCTGGACCAGGTAGTTAGACCCTCATTCCAATACACCGAGGTTACAGGTTCAATCCCCGATCAGGGCACATACAAGAATCAACCAATGACAGCATAGATAAGTGCAGCAACAGATTGTTTCTCTCTTTCTCTAAAATAATAATTTTTTAATTAAAAAAAAAGAAGAATCCTCTGGGATGCAAGAAAAAGACATAAAGTCCCAGGCTCTACCTTCCTAGATTTCAACTGAATATTCCCAGAAAGAATCCATGAAATTTAGATTTTGAATTACCATACATTTTAAAAAATATATGATACTTTATTTATTGATTTTTGGAGGGGGATGAGAAGGATCAACTCTCAGTTGCTTCGCTTCAGTTGTTCATTGATTGCTTTTTTTTTTTTTTCCTGAAGTTGGAAACGGGGAGGCAGTCAGACAGACTCCCGCATGCGCCCAACCTGGATCCACCCAGCATGCCCACCAAGGGGCGATGCTCCGCCCATCTGGAGCGATGCTCTGTCGCCGGCATGCCCACCAGAGGGCGATGCTCTGCCCATCTGGGGTGTTGCTCTGTTGCAACCAGAGCCATTCTAGCGCCTGAGGCAGAGGCCATGGAGCCATCTCAGCGCCTGGGCCAACTTTGCTCCAATGGAGCCTTGGCTGCGGGAGGGGAAGAGAGAGACAGAGAGGAAGGGAGGGGAGGGGTGGAGAAGCAGATGGGCACTTCTCCTGTGTGCCCTGGCCGGGAATCGAACCCGGGACTCCTGCACGCCAGGCCAACGCTCTACCACTGAGCCAACCAGCCAGGGCTCATTGATTGCTTCTTGTGTGTGCCTTGACTGGGCAAGCCCAGGGTTTCAGACTGGCAACCTCAGCATTCCAGGTTGACACTCCATCCACTATACCACCCGGGTCAAGCTAAATTAGTACACACTTTGAGAAAGAGTGCCTTTTTTCTTTTAGTTTTTTGTGGATTTTTTTTTTAACAAGTACAAAGATATTTATTTACTTATTTTAATTTTTTTTTTTTTAACAGAGACAGAGTCAGAGAGATGGATAGATAGGGACCAAGCCAGTGACCTTGGGTCCAAGCTGGTGAGCTTTGCTCAAACCAGATGAGCCTGCGCTCAAGCTGGAAACCTTGGGGTTTCAAACCTGGGTCCTCCACATCCCAGTCCGACGCTCTATCCACTGCACCACTGCCTGGTCAGGCTAGTTTTTTGTGTTTTTAAGAAGTAAAAACAAAGAAAACTGGATAGAGGGTGACAGAGGACGATCTCTCTTTGGGTGATGGGTATGCAACCGAACTAAATGACAAGATAACCTGGAAATGTTTTCTTTGAATATATGTACCCTGATTTATTGATGTCACCCCATTAAAATAAAAATTTATTTATAATAAAAAGAGGTAAAAACATACTCATGGTTTTTTAAAAATATTCAAACAATAAACAGAAAAGAAGGCTCCCTCCTGCCTCTGATTCCCAGCCTCCCAGTTCTCATTCCCAGAGGCAACCACTATCACCAGTTCTTTTGATTATTCTCCAAAGATATTCTTCAAACTCAGTCATACTCATATAGTTATATTTCCCCCTTATTTTAAATACAGATAGTAGCATACTATGAACACTCGTCTACATCTTGCTTTTTTTCTTTTAATAATATAGCTAGGAGAGCATTCCTTTAACAATACAAATAGATCTATCTCATTCTTTTAAAGAGCTGCATAGCTTCCCATTGCCTAGATGTCATTTATTTTTACCAGTTTCCCATCAATAGACATTAAGGATGTACACTCTTTTGCTAATTCAAACAGCATTACAGTAATTACCCTTGAATAGACACAAAATATCCTTTTGTCCATTTAAAGTATATCTGTAGGGCAAATTCTTAAAAGGAGAGTTGGTGGGTTAGACAGTGAGCATCTTTTTGATCACTGCAAATCAAGCAGGTGACATGTGACATCATCCTAGCTTCAATTTGCATTTTTTTGTTTAGGAGTGAGTGTGAACCAGATTTACTGGGTTGATGTTGTCAACCAATGGTCACTGGCGCCAATTCAAAGCCAACAGGAATCCCAATTTGGGGTGCTGCGAGAAAGGCAATTTTACTCAGTGTAAAACAGCTCAATAGTAATACAGCACAGCTAGGAAAACAGCATAACTATGAGACAGCCTAGGGGCCAAGTGACCCAGGGGCCAGGTCCCTCTTGAGCTAGACAACTTGGCTTTGCTCCTTGCTGATCTGCTTCATGCTGGTCTGCTCTGCTCGGAGACATCTTCCTTCAGGGAAACAGTCTTCAGTGGAAAGTGCACTCTTAGAGCAGCTGACTTATATGGACAGAAGTCCCTGATTGGTTTGTCTTCATGCAAATGAGGGCTCCAAATTCTCACAAATTGATTGGCCAAAAAGACATTGTCCTGATTGGTCAGAATGGAGCCACTCTGATTGGTGAAGTAGCTGATGGGGGATATAGCTGGGCAGCTCTAACTGGACAGGGAAAGTCTCAGTCCTGTTGGTTGAAGTAGGATTCCAGAAACTCCTTTATAAGGGCTGGTTCAGATGGCAGGCAGTTCAGTGCAGAGGCAGGTAGTGCAGGCTTCTCCCTGAAGTGTAGTTTGCAGGAGAGGACTCCATGTAGAAATGGCTCTGTGAGGGGCTGTTTAATTTATAGATTTTAGAGAGAGAGGAGAGAGAGAGGAAGAGGAGCATCCTAGTTGCTTTGTAGTTGCTTCTTATATGTGCCTTGACTAGGCAAGTCCAGGGTTTCAAACACGTGTGACCTCAACATTCCAGATCAACACTTGATCCATTGCACCACCACAGGTCAGGCATGTTTTTGTTTTTATTTGAGCCCAGTTAGGCACCAGGAGCCCTTCTTAGCCGGTACCTTCTTTCTCATGATCCACAATGTTATTTTCCTAATGTACCAAGAGCTCTTTATGTAGTAAATAAATTAGCCCTTTGTAATAAATTTTGCAAATATTTTGTTGTCTTTTGAATTTATTTATAGTTTTCCTTTTCTTTTTACTGAGGTCAAATTCATATAACGTTAACCATTTTAAAGTGTATCATTCAGGCCATGGCCAGTTGGCTCAGTGGTAGAGCATCGGCCTGGCATGCGGGGGTCCCGGGTTCGATTCCAGGCCAGGGCACACAGGAGAAGCGCCCATATGCTTCTCCACCCCCACCCCCTCTCCTTCCTCTCTGTCTCTCTCTTCCCCTCCCACAGCCAAGGCTCCATTGGAGCAAAGATGGCCCGGGCGCTGGGGATGGCTCCTTGGCCTCTGCCCCAGGTGCTAGAGTGGCTCTGGTCGCAATAGAGCGACACCCTGGAGGAGCAGAGCATCACCCCCTGGTGGGCAGAGCATCGCCCCTGGTAGGCGTGCCGGGTGGATCCCGGTCGGGCGCATGCGGGAGTCTGTCTGACTGTCTCTCCCCGTTTCCAGCTTCAGAAAAATACAAAAAAAAAAAAGTGTATCATTCAGTAGCATTTAGTACATTCACAATGTTGTGCAACCATCACTTCTAGTTTCAAAGTATTTTATTTCTGGCATTTTTAATAATTCATAAGTTATTTTATTTTAATGTAGTCTATTATACTCATGTTTTTTTATGGCTTATTTTATTTTGTCACAAAGTTCTTGACCTTTCTATTTCCTCACAATTTGACACTTCCTTTTCTTTCCACACTAAGTTCAGGATCATCAGATCAACCACTATCTCGCCAGCACCCTCAACTCTTGCTCCTTTCACAGTACCTGCTCTCAAACCCCACCCTTGGCTCTGTCCACCACCACCCTGCCCTTCTCCACTCCAACACTGGGCAGCTGAGCACGGCCAGAGAAAATCACACAACCATATTTATTCATTCATTAAGCAAGTATTTTTTTTCTTTTTTTTAATATTTTATTTATTGGTTTTTTTAGAGAGGAGTGAGAGAGAGAGAGAGAGAGAGAGGAGAGGAGCAAGAAGCATCAACTCCCATATGTGCCTTGACCAGGCAAGCCCAAGGTTTCGAACCGGCGACCTCAGTGTTCCAGGTCGACGCTTTATCCCACTGCGCCACCACAGGTCAGGCTAAGCACATATTTTGAACACATCCTAGGTGCCAACAATATGTTGGGTACAAATTTGGGGCCCACTATAAACTTATGGTCTCTAACCTCAGCTAGGCCCTCAATGCCTGACAACCCTTTGTTTCATTCCATGTCCTTGGTCACCTTCCTTTCCTGCTTCCATCTTACTTATTTTCCAAACCTCCTTCATGTTCATAGTGACTTCTCTTTTGTTTTTCACAGAAATTAAACTATGAGGGTTAAATGATTTCAACTTCCTGCCTCCTACCAACAAACAAAGACATCTATACCAATTTTCCTAGACAACCAAGGTTAAGATGCCTTCTCCAGTTCAAAGCTAATCCCCCTGCCTGTGCTCAGATTGCTCCCTTCCCACTCCCCTCTCTTCAAACCTGTGCCTCTCTCTACTGTTTCTTCCTCCATGATAAATAAATCCATGCAAGTTTCTTCCACTAAAGAAAGGAAGGAAAAAAGGGAGGGATGGAGGGATGAGGGAAAGTGGAAGAGAGAAAGGAAGAAAGGAAATCAAAGAAAAAAACACTCCTTGCCTGACCAGGTGGTGGCACAGTGGATAGAGCATCAGACTGGGACACAGAGGGCCCAGATTCAAGACCCCAACGTCGCCGGCTTGAGCATGGGCTCATTCCATTGAGTATGGGCTCACCAGCTTGAGCAAGGGGTCACTCGCTCTGCTGCAGCCCCCCCCCAATCAAGGCATATATGAGAAAGCAATGAATGAACAAGCAATTAACGAACATGCCACAACGAAGAATTGATGCTTCTCATCTCCCTTCCTGTCCATCTGTCCCTGTCTGTCCCTCTCTGTGACTGTCACAAAAAAGAAGAAAAATATCCTACACTCTTTCACAGTAAAATGTATCTCTATTTCCTCTTTTGATTTTTACTGTTTTTATTTTCAAAGTTATATATGCACATAGTTTAAGAAGTCAGATAGGACTACAAGGCCTATTACAATAAAAAGCAGACCTTTCCCCTCTCCACTTTCCTTCCCAGAGGCAACTACTTTCACTTCCTTCAGACTTTTCTTTTGATATTTTCCTCCCTCCCCATCTCTAAACATGTTTGTTTTGCTATTTCTTAATTTTTGTTTTAAGCACCATCCAGTAAAAGAGAAAAAAGATGAAAACCGAGTTCCCTTGCTTCCCTCTGCCTCACCATAAATCATTTTCCATCCTGCCCCTGTATTTCATACTCCCAAAAAGATTATATCATTTGGGATTGGATCAGTATTTAGTATTTACATTATTATGCTTATGCAAATGTTATTCATAGCTAAGTCATATAATATCAATCACTTTTCTCATCTTGCATAACTTTATTTTCCCTGAATGTCATTTTCAAATTTGCTTATCCTCTGAATTTATCACTAATTCTGCCCTATATTCTCTTCCAAAAGTTTACATATTTTTTTTAATCTTTTTTTTTAAATTTTTTTTTTATTCATCTTACAGAGGACAGGGAGAGACAGAGAGAGAGAGAGAGAGAGAAGAGAGACAGAGAGAGAGAAGGGGGGAGGAGCTGGAAGCATCAACTCCCATATGTGCCTTGACCAGGCAAGCCCAGGGTTTCGAACCGGCGACCTCAGCATTTCCAGGTCGACACTTTATCCACTGCGCCACCACAGGTCAGGCTACATATTTTTTTAATTCACTGAAAACAAAACAGATGTTCATCTCTTTCATCTCCTTGAAGAAATTTCCCAGGAGTCTCCTAATCTGGGTCTAACTCAAATGACCTCCTGAGAAAAGGTATGTGGGAGAAAAATTTGATGAGAAAAGACATCAAAATGTCTTTATTTTATCTTTTTTTTTTATTTATTTAAGTGAGAGGAGGGTATATAAACAGACTCTCACGTGCATCCCCACCGGAATCCACCTGGCAACCCTCCGTCTGGGGGGTCCATTCTCACAACTGAGCTATTTTTAGCACCTGAGGTTGAGGCTCCAAGGAGCCATCCTCAATGCCTGGGGCCAACACAAAAAGTAATTGAGCTATGGCTGCAGGAGGTGAAGAGAGAGAGAGTGTGTGTGTGTGAGAAAAGGGAGGGGGAGGGAAGGAGAAGCAGATGGTCGTTTCTCCTGTGTGCCCTGACTTGGAATCGAACCCAGGACATCCACATGCCAGGTCAATGGTCTACCACTGAGCCAACCAGCCAAGGTCTATTTTATCTTTATTATTGGTAATTTGGCCCTAAAATCTATTCTTCCATGGTGCTAGAACAATAGCTGACTACCTAGGTAGGTAAGGACTGAATTTCCCTGAACCCCAGAGTTGGTTGAGACATAAAACTAAGTTTTCTTCAATGAAATGTAAGTAGAAATTATATGGGCCACTGCACAGCCAGACCTCTGAGATAGGTCTGGCTATCTCAGTCTTCAGTGGAAAGTGCACTCTTAGAGCAGCTGACTTATATGGACAGAAGTCCCTGATTGGTCTGTCTTCATGCAAATGAGGGCTCCAAATTCTCACAAAATGATTGGCCATAAAGACATTGTCCTGATTGGTCAGAATGGAGCCACTCTGATTGGTGAAGTAGCTGATGGGGCCACTCTGATTGACTGGTGAAGTAGCTGTAACTCTACATTTTTTCCTTCCACCTCCCTGCTACCTGTGACCCAAGGATGGCAGCCACCCAGTTTTGACATCATAGACAGCAATGCCCTAGAGCAGTGTTTCTCAGATTTTACTGGACATACAAACCCCCTGGGGTCTTCAGCACAGATACAGACTCAGTAGGTTTGTGGTGGGTCCTGAGATTCTGCATTTCTAACAAGTTTCTAGGTAATGCTAATGCTGCAGACCACACTTTTCAGTAGAAGACCCTACAGGATGACAAAGCTGTGCTGCTAGCCTTGGTTTCCATATGATTTGTGAAGCACTGAACTATTTTTTGAGAAAAAAATAAGTTATTTTATTTTAAATTTTTAAAATTCATTTTAGAGGGAGGAGGGAGGGGGAGAAAGAGAGAGAGAAAGGGGAGGAAGAGCAGAAAGCATTAACTCCCGTATGTACCTTGACCAGGCAAGCTTAGGGTTTTGAAACAGCGACCTCAGTATTCCAGGTCAATGATTTATCCCAGGGGTCGGAAACCTATGGCACACGAGCCAGATGTGGCTCTTTTGATGGCTGCATCTGGCTCGCAGACAAATCTTTAATAAAAAAAATAATGTTAAAAATATAAAACATTCTCATGTATTACAATCCATTCATTTCCTACCACTCATGTTCATGGTTGCAGGTGGCTGGAGCCAATCACAGCTGTCCTCTGGGACAACACCAAATTTTTATTGAATGAGTAACGTACACGGTTGTTGTATGGCTCTCACAGAATTGCATTTTAAAATATGTGGTGTAATTCATGGTTCTCTCAGCCAAAAAGGTTCCTGACCCCTGATTTATCCACTGTGCCATGACAGGTCAGGCCAAAAAAATAAGTTCTACTTTATTGAATTATTGCATTTTTAGCCTTCACCCAAAGCTGGAATATAGGATTCCAGATTGGAAATCACTTTCCCCAAAAATGCTGAAGGCATGATCCACTGTCTTCTAGTCTGGAGTGTTATGATCAAGAGGCCCAGTGCCATTCTAATTGCTGATTCTTAGCACGTGGTCAATTTTCTCTCTGAAAGCTTTTTTTTTTTTTCCTTTTCTTTTCTGAAGCTGGAAACAGGGAGAGACAGTCAGACAGACTCCCGCATGCCCCCAACCGGGATCCACCCGGCACGCCCACCAGGGGGCGACGCTCTGCCCCTCCGGGGCGTTGCTCTGTTGCGACCAGAGCCACTCTGGCGCCTGGGGCAGAGGCCGTGGAGCCATCCCCAGTGCCTGGGCCATCTTCGCTCCAATGGAGCCTCGGCTGCGGGAGGGGAAGCGAGAGACAGAGAGGAAGGAGAGGTGGAGGGGTGGAGAAGCAGATGGGCGCTTCTCCTGTGTGCCTTGGCCGGGAATCGAACCTGGGACTTCTGCACGCCAGGCCGACGCTCTACCACTGAACCAACCGGCAGGGCCTCTGAAAGCTTTTTGTAAGACCTTTTTCTTTAAGTCTAGTGTTCTGATATTTGATGTGCTTTAATGTTGAGCACTTATGGGCCCTTTTCATCTGGAAGCACAAGTCCATTCTTCCTCTTCATTTTCCCTAATCTCCTCTTGTGGAATTTAAGATCCCTGGTCAGATTCTCTAATTTACCCGTTTCCCCCCTATATGCTATCTTCTTTCTCTTGCTTTACTTGCTGGGAGAGCTCATCAGTTTCTCACTAATCCCCCCCCCCTTTTTGTGACAGAGAGATAG
Source organism: Saccopteryx bilineata (assembly GCF_036850765.1). NCBI lineage: Eukaryota > Metazoa > Chordata > Mammalia > Chiroptera > Emballonuridae > Saccopteryx > Saccopteryx bilineata. The sequence goes on along the minus strand of NC_089491.1, from coordinate 355,116,851 downwards.
AGGGACAGATAAGAAGGAAGAGAGATGAAAAGCATCCATTCTTCATTGCAGTACCTTAGTTGTTCATTGATTGCTTTCTCATATGTGACTTGATCGGGGGGCTACAGCAGACCGAGTGGCCCCTTGCTCAAGCCAGCAATCTTGGGCTCAAGCTGGTGAGCCTTGCTCAAACCAGATGAACCCGCACTCAAGCTGGCGACCTTGGGGTTTCGAACCTGGGTCCTCTGTGTCCCAGTCTGACGCTCTATCCACTGCGCCACCGCCTGGTCAGGCTCACTAAACCCTTTTACTACATTTTTCCTTCCTTCCTTCATGGTTTTATTTTTCAAGTGTGTTTTCTTGGATTCAATCCTTTATTATACAATAGTTAGGTGAAAATGTCAATAGTTTTCCTTTTTCCTTAAGCTTAGCTTTACATCGTCCAAAGAATTGTTTTATTTTTCCCTGTTTATTTTGGCCTCTGCCTTTTATGTTAGAGAGTTTCTTCAAGCATCTAGAAATCAGCCCTGGCTGGTTGGCTCAGTGGTAGAGTGCCCGCCCAGCATGTGGATGTCCTGGGTTTGATTCCCAGTCAGAGCACACAGGAGAAGCGACCATCTGTTTCTCCACCTCTACCCCTCCCTCTTCCCTCTCTCTCCCCCTCCCACCATGGCTCAATTGATTGGAGTGAGTTAGCTCCCTGCCTCCACTTCAGGTGCTAAAAATAAAAACAGCTCAGTTGTCAAGGGAGCAACACCCCAGATGGGCAGAGCATCACAGCATAGGGGTTTTTTTCGGGTGGATCCCAGTTGGGGTGCATGTGGGAGCCTGTCTCTCTGCCCAGCATGTGCAAGTCGAGTTCGATTCCTGGTCAGGGCACACAAGAGAAGCGACCATCTGCTTCTCCACTCCCCCCTTTCTCCTACCGCAGCCATGGCTCAGCTCAAATAGTTCAAGCAAGTTGGCCCTGGGCACTGAGAATGACTCCATGGCCTAGTCTCAGGCACTAAAACTGCTCAGTTGCAGAGCAACAGAGCAGCGGCCCCAGATGGGCTGAGCATCACCCAGCAGGGGGCTTGCTACGTAGATCCTGGTTGGATAACATGTAGGAATCAGTCTCTGCCTCCCCACCTCTCACTTAATAAAAAAGAAAAAAAGAAACCCTTTGCCTTGTCTGCTGGCATGTAAGGGTGAGGTGCTAAGAAACTGACTAGAAGATCTATGGACATAGTTGGGACTTGCCAACTGTGGGTTTCACCATGGGGTGAACTGGCTAACTGCTTTGTTGGAAAACCCCAGTTCTTTGTGGTCTTTTCTCTGACTAATCAAATTCTAGATAAGAGCCTTCTAGTCTCTGATCTGGTTAGCAGAGTTCAAGAAACCACCACTCAGTAAATAAACGTTCACATCTCCATTCCAGTACAACTGTTTCCAGGTGCCCTCCAAGCCGAAGACTTTCTGTTTTCCATCTCCAACAAAGAAACCTCCAGAAATATGATAGTTGGGGGTGAGTAGTTGCCCAGATATATGGAGTAAAGGAGGAAAGGGGGCTCTAACTACTTCAAAAACTCCTAATTTTAGTACTACCTACACCTCAGTTGTATATGATGCCACTAATTCAAAGATACATCAAGTTGCTTCTAAACTTCCTTCAGTACTGGCTTAGTTACCATCCCTGTAAATCAGTTGCCAATTCTGTTTTCAAGTTTTTATCTAAAGTTTTGCTATTAACTCCTCTTACTTTTTGACCCCTTTATGAAATCCCCTATTGTTATTTTATTAGGCTTTAGGAATGGAGTAAATGCTAGATCCCTCAAGTTTAATGGAAAATCTTCATTCATTTGCTGACTGTGAAATTAGCTTCAGTCTCAATCTTCTGTAAGATGTCAACACACTTCTTAAAAATCCTTCATAGGTCCCAAATGCCTTCAGAACAAAGTCCAAATTACTTAGCTTGCAAACCTTTCCCTGATCTGTCTCTCCACTCCAGTCTTATCAGTCACACTTAACCACCACCACACTCCACTCAAACTGAATCCCTTGCTGCACTTGAAATGTGCTGGAACCCTTCAGGCACCATGCCCTTGCCTATTCCAGTTCCCCTTTCCTCTTCAACCAGGTAGATACCTGGTTAACCCTGAAGATTCCACTCAAGCAGCACCTATTCCAGAATTCTTTCTCTGTGCTCCTGGTGATACACCCTGAGCATGTCTCTAACAAAATGACTATCCCACTATCGCGGGGCAGTCCGTCTCATTCATCTTTGTATCCGCAGTGCGCACCGCATAATAAAAACCAAAAATGGATAGGGGAAAAGGCCAAAATACGCCAACTTCTGATACTATATTGAGTCCCTTTGACTTGGCTCTTGTTCAGGAGGAAACGCTAGAGCGTATAATGAAACACTCACCAAGTCAAGCATTCCCCAGGCCCCAACAGAGGGCAGAGCCGGGTGGGTACACAGAGAGGATCCATGGCTGTGTAGTCTGGAGAAATACCCCAAAACTCCCACCATCATCACCTAGCACCAGCGGACGCTCAATAAATTCCTATAAGAGAAATTAACTACAAAACACATGATAGTGTCGTGAAAGAAGACTGATCAGACCGGCCTCCGGCTAGACAACGTTTCCTTGGACTGCTCTTACACAGGTAGTCGTGCGGTCGCGGTGCAGGCCTGGCCACACGCAAAACTTCCTGGGAGTTGTAGTTCACCCGCCGAACGGAGAAAGGCGAGACTGCGCTGAGCATCCTGGGAATTGTAGTGTTGGCTAGAAGGCCTCTTTGCGCAGGTGCAAGCCGACCTTCTGGTCAGGGCTCAGGCGGCGCATTTTGCAGGAGAAAGTCCCCGTGGATTTGAGAGTGACGATGGCTACCTACAGCCTGGCAAATGAGCGACTACGTGCCCTGGAAGACATCGAAAGAGAAATCGGTGCCATTCTTCAGAATGCAGGTTCGGGATATGACGAGCTGAAGGCAGAGAGTGAGGCCGAGCCGCGCGTTCCTGCGCTGGTGGGGGATCAGGAGCAGTATTAGGGAGGACACCTCAGGCTTGCGCTGAGCCTACGCGTGTTGGAGGGGCAGGCCCTTGGGCGGGGCTGTACTGGCAGTTTCGTAGTAGCCCTGCCTTCTCTGTGTCCCGGCAGGTACTGTGATCCTGGAACTTTCCAAGGAAAAAACCAATGAGCGGCTGCTAGACCGGCAAGCGGCGGCTTTCACGGCTTCTGTGCAACACGTCGAGGCGGAGCTGTCGGCTCAAATTCGCTACCTAACCCAGGTGGGTGGGTAGTGGGAGGTGCAGTGTACCCACCCGGCTCTTTCTGCCTTAGCCTTAGCCTTCAGAGGGCCCAGGCCTAGCAAGCTTTGGCCTCAGGAGCCAGACAGGACCAGGTAGCCCGAGCCAGCAGCAGACGGGATGATTCTAGCAGGACTCTCTCCCTTCCAGGACCGGTTTCTTCCTCTAAAAGGAGAAAATTAAAGGCGGCCTGGCCTACTCTACTTTACTGGGCTTCATCACATGAGCCACTATATGATTAAGTCCTGGGAGAGGGCTTGTAAACAATCCCAACGCCACAGGCAAACCTGACCTCAGTGTCATGAAACCAACATGGCTACATCCTGAAAAAGGGACAGGATTGAGAGGGTTCTGAAGTCATTACAATAGCAACCACTATTTCCAAATTTTAACAATGTGCCAGACATTCTGCATTATCTTATTTAATCATTCAACTCTAGGAATTATTTATTGTCACTCCCATTTTCCAGATGAGGTTAACAGAAGTTAAGTGGTTTGCCTTAGATCATCCAGTTACCATGTGGCATAATAGATTAAAACTCAGGAAGAAATAGACAAGAGACCTGATGCCTTGTTGGGGAGATGGAAACAGGAGGGGATGCTTCGTTGACCAATTGAAATGTCCTGTAGGTAGCTACAGGGCAGCCCCATGAGGGCTCCAGCTACTCTTCAAGGAAGGACTGTCAGATGGCCCTGAAGCGAGTGGACTATGCTCGCCTCAAGCTTGGTGATGTAGCCCGTACCTGTGAGCAGATGCTGGAAAACTAAGCCAAGTAGGTGGAGAGACAGAGCTTGGAAGGAGACCACCACCTGCACCCGGGACAGAACCTGGAGAACTGTAGCATGGTGAGCACAGGCTGCCACACATGCCCTGCTGGTCAGAATATATGAGCACAAAGAGGTAAAAGGTGGGAATGGAGATACTCAAACACCAAGCCTGCCCACAACTCAGCGCTGGCTCCTCCAGCAGGATGCGCCTGGTCTGCATTTCCCGAAAGTGCTGACAGCTCAGGCCAGAAATGGAGATTCAGACACCCAACCCACTTCCTCATATACTTCATGTCCTTGTCCCTAGCTTCCACAGACTTGAACCAATGGAGATAAGTTCTCCATTGGAAGAGATTTAAAAAAAAAAGAAGAAGGGGTTTTTGTAATAAAAACAATAACAATTAAAAACAATGAGCTCAGAGTATCACTGGGGCATATATGGGTGATACAGTGGATTGAGGAAGTAAAACCAGACTGTATGGCAGCTGCTGATGGATAGTGGAAAAGCCCAGGCCTTAAGTGTGGGGTCAAAGGAGGAAGCAGGAAAGGACTGAAGTTGGTGTAATGTGAAGATAGACTTTGGGGGGTGGGGAGGAAGGGGAAATGGGACCAGAGAGAAGCTGAAACCAGTAATCATGGTAAAGGGGCAATGGCATGACACCAATGTATACAGAAAGAAGAGTAAATAATTATAAAAATAAATTTATTTAACTTTTTTTCTTTTTTTGAGAGAGAGAGAGAGACAAAGAGAGGAACATCTATCTTTCTGTACGTGTTCTGACTGAGGAATTGAACAGCAACCTCTATGCTCCAGGACAACACTCCAACCAACTGAGCTCTCCAGCCAGGGCTTTATATTTTTCTTTCTTTCTTTTTTTTTTTTTTTAAGAGATAGAGGAAGAGAGAGAGGGAAGGGGAAAGGGAAACATTCATTTGTTGTTCCATTCATTTGTTCATTCATTGGTTGCTTCCCATGTGTGTCATGACCAGGGAATGAACCCACAGCTTTCTTTTTTTTTTTTTTTTAAATTTTTTTTTTTTAATTCATTTTTAGAGAGGAGAGAGGGAGAGAGAGACAGAGAGAGAGAAGGGTGTTGGAGCTGGAAGCATCAACTCCCATATGTGCCTTGACTAGGTAAGCCCAGGGTTTTTTTGAACCTGCGACCTCAGCGTTTCCAGGTCGACGCTTTATCCACTGCGCCACCACAGTTCTGGCACTTTCTTGTTTCAAGACAATACTCTTAACTCACTGAACTGACTAGGGCTAAAAATAATTTTTAGTAAAAATATCACACAGTAATTATCTAGAATTTCATCCTGGGTAAAACGTGGATTTTACAATTCAGCATAGAAAAAAACAAGCAGAAGGAAGGTCTAAGAGAGGTCAATGGCTCGTTAAACATCATCAAATATAGATATATCCATGGTGCCTACCCTGTCCCAGAGAAATTGTTGAAGTGTATTAAATGTATATGATGCTGACTAAATCACAAGTTCTACCCTCACAGGCTTCCGTTCCTAGCCCAAGTGTTGGAGTCTAGTGCCACAGGTATATATTGAAGCTGCAAATCTGGAAAAGATAAATTGAAAGATGAGCTTTGAGATAAAGGGAGGTTGGGGTAGGGGAGTAATAGTTTGAATTGGAGAATCAGACTTCAAAAACATTTAACCATACAACCTGATACACAGTAGGTGCTCAGTAAAGATTTGTGAATTAAATGGGTGGCTCCCACCTTGTACAACTTCATCACTAGCCTGCTCTAACTGCCATCTTGATGTTTCTCCAAGCACTTCCTGGCTTTGAAGGCCAAGCACTGGTCCCTGGACCCATGGTGGCTTCCTCCCTCCCCATTCTGTAGTCTAACTGACTCTTCTGACCTATGGTCCATGGTGCAGATAGCCTTCATATTTATCTGTCTGGGTGGGTTTCTAGCTACCTGGAAGCTACTGAGGTCAGGATCCCTGCCAGGGAGACTGGTTCCTAATGGAGGGGTTCAGAGGGCCAGTTTACCTGGAGTGTACTGCAGTGACTTCTTACTTCTCCTCTTACACACCACAGTGAGGAGGACTGCAGTGAGGATGAAGCTGACAGCCAAGAGCGACAGTACTGGCACAATGACAGGTGTCCCAGCTGTAGGAACCACATTTTCTTCCATCTGCTTCTGGTTCTCCCCAGCCTCCCGACTGTGGCCCACAGCGGAAGTAGTGATTTCATTAGCATGGGTGAGCTCTCTGTCCAAGGGCAGTGTTCCTGCTGGAAGTGTGGCCTGCTGGGTAGACTGCAGGGTGGGTGGCAGGTATGTCTGGGCAGCTGCCCATTCTGTGGGCTCAGGAACCTGGGTGCTGGGGGGAGTTAAATGTTCCGGGTGGAGCAATCTCCCAGAGTATGCACATCCACAATCTGGAGAGGCAAGAAGGGAGGAATCAGGGATATGAAGAGACAGGGTGAAGAATTAGATAGAGGGAAGGGTAGTGGGTCAAGGAGAAGATCAAGGGAACAGTTGAAGACCAGGAGAGGAAGGCAGGGGGAGAGGTGAAGGAAGTGAGCCAGCCACAACATGAAACCATTGGGACAAGTGTGCATTCTGACCTGGGAAGTCAAGAGACCTGGGCTGGAATCCTGACTCTGCTACAAAGTAGCTGTGTGAACTTGCCCCTTGTCTCTTAATCTCTCTGGTACTCATTTCTTTCAACCCTAAAGTGGGAATAATTTTAGTACCAAGAGCCAGGGTAGCTGAGCATATTAAAGGAAATAATGTAGGCCTGTGGAGCCCAAAGGGAAATAAGTTTACCAGTGATGCTACACAGACAACTTTAGGTGAGATGTGAAAACCATTTTGTATTTTAATTGTTGTGTATTTATTTTTAGGAGAAAAATACAGCCCTGGCCGGTTGGCTCAGTGGTAAAGCGTCGGCCTGGCATGCAAGGGGTCCCAGGTTCGATTCCCGGCCAGGGCACACAGGAGAAGCGCCCATCTGCTTCTCCACACAACCCCCCTCCTTCCTCTCTGTCTCTCTCTTCCCCTCCCACAGCGAGGCTCCATTGGAGCAAATATGGCCCGGGCTGGGGATGGCTCCTTGGCCTCTGCCCCAGGCGCTAGAGTGGCTCTGGTCGCAGCAGAGCGATGCCCCCTGGTGGGCAGAGCGTCGCCCCCTGTTGGGCGTACCGGGTGGAACCCGGTCGGGCGCATGCGGGAGTCTGTCTGACTGTCTCTCCCTGTTTCCAGCTTCGGAAAAATACAAAAAAAAAAAAAAAAGAAAGAAAGAAAGAAAGAAAAATACAACCAGCACATTCAATTTGTGACTTCACAGATATTATTGCTTAAAACAAATTGCCATTTGAGTTTTCCTTTTCTTTTTTAAGTGAGAGGTGGACAGTCAGAGACAGACACCTGCATGTACCCTGACTGGGATCCACCCAGCAAGGCCCTATCAGGCCATACTCTGCAGGTTGGGCCGTAGTTTTATTGCTCAGCAACCAAGCTATTTTAGTGCCTGAGGCCAAGGTCATGGAGTCATCCTCAGCACCCCTGGCCAACTTTGCTCTAACAAGCCAAAAGTGCAGGAAAGGAAGAGAAAGAGAGAGAGAGAGAGGGAGAGAGAGAGATGGGGGCAAGGGGTGGAGAAGCAGATGGGTGCTTCTGCATGCCCTGACCAGGAATCAAACCCAGGACTTCCATACACTCTGCAGATGCTTTACTGCTGAGCCACCTGGCCAGGGCCTATTTAAGTTTTTCAAAAGTAGCTTATGTACTCCTAAGACTTATTCATTTCATTGTGTGTAAATTGTACCTCAAAAGAAAAAAGAACAATAAAATATTGAATTCTTAATAACATGCATGTAGAAATTTTTGAGAGTGAAGTATAGTCATGACTGCATTTTACTTAGAAATGCATAAAAAAAAAATAAGATAGCCTGACCAGGCAGTGGCACAGTGGATAGAGTGTCGACCTGGGATGCTGTGGACCCAGGTTCAAGACCTCAAGGTGACCAGCTTCAGCATGGGCTTCCCACCTTGAGTATGGGATCATAGGCATGATCCCAAGGTCACTGGCTTGAAGCCTAAGGTCTCTGGCTTCAGCAAGGGGTCACTGGCTTGTCTGGAGCACACGCCCCCACCCCCCAGCCAACACATGTATGAAAAAGCAATCAGTGAAAAATGGAAGTGTCGCAAGAAGTTGATGCTTTTGATCTCTTTCCCTTCCTATCTGTCCCTGTCCCTCTATCTCTCTTGCTAAAAAAAAAAAAAAAAAAGAACCAATAAGTGCAAAAATGGGTGAAATAAGTTAATGATTCTCTTTCCCTTCCTCTGTAAAATCAAAACAAAAAAAAATTTAAATATTTTTAAAATAATATCACAGGATGAACTGGCAAAAAATCATAAAAGTGGTGGTGAATAATGTTTGGTAAACAAGGACTTAGGTGAAAGTACTTTGGCCAACATCAGAATGGGAATGTGAGGTGTCACAGGGGAAAGGGCTGAAGCAAAGAAAATGTGTTAGGTGGAGGCATAGAGCTCTGGAGAGAGAGCCTGGAGAGGAGGGGGAAAGCTCTCACCTCTGCGATCAAAGCAGCTCATCAATTCAGTCACCCACTGGTCTTTGCTGCCCCCACACACAGTCTGGAGAGGTAGCTGGAACCTTTGGAGGAAGAACCTGGTCTCAGCTTTGCAAGGGCACCCCCCATCCCCATTTTTCCAGCTCTTTCCTCATTCCAAAGATGTGAGGTCACCGGAGAGCACCCTGTTTCTGCTGAGACTGGGAAATTCCCAAGAAGGTGGAACGGGTGTGTAGGGGTGAGAATTACGGCAAATAAAACCCAGAAAAGGGATAGGTCCTCTCAGAAATTCAAGTGTGACCAGCGGGTCCTGGAGGACCCCGGCAAGGAGGGATTGTGCAGGCGCTGCCTCCTCAGGAGTGGGTGAGATTACCTGACGAAAGTAATGCACTGCGTATAGTTTTCCAGACGTCTTCGGAGCTGCTTCATGAATTTAACCGTTGGAGGGGAGGCAGAAGAAAATGTTTTATCGCAGTAACAACTTCCAGTGCTGCTGCCCTCGTTGCCAGTGCCTGAACGGAGGCAGAAGTGGTCAAGGACAGATCCCAGGCCAAGGCGCTCGCTCCCCCAGCTGTTACTTCTCCTCCAACCCACTGCCCCATTGACCCTGGATCTGATCCCCAGGCACAACCCGTTCATCACACCCCAAAAGACGTTCATAATCCACCCTGTACCCAAGTGTCCCGCCCCGCCTGACACTAACTCCAAGCCTCTGGCCCTCCCCCTGCCCCGGCTGCCTTGGGGACCCTGGCTCTCCACTGATTCAACTCGATCCCGTGGCCCCAGCACTCCCACCCCACCCCGCAGCACACACACACACTCCCAGCCTTTTCCCCGGACTCGGGGGTCTAGGTCTCAGCCGGCCCCCGACGCACCTGGCCGAGTCAGCTGCGCTAGCAGGAGGAGGAGGAGGAGGAGGGACTGGGGTCCCCCGCCCTGCTTCATCTCGGGGCCGCCTAGCCCAGCCCGGCTCTCCGACGGGCTCCGGAGAGGGACGTCCGGCCGCTCCCTCTACGGCTTTAGCTTTCTTCACCTGCTCCGCCTGCGAGTCCGGGAGAAACAGAGGCCGTGGGCTCCCGAGCGGGCGCGAGGCGGCAGTGCCCACCTTCCCTCCTGGCGCTCGCTTCGTCCGGAGCCCACGGCGCAGTCAGTGCCTCCACCCCGCGCGCGCGGCGGCGGCACCCGGCGGGTGGGAAACTCCCGGAGGCGGAGCTCCTTCGCCCCCGCGCCTGGCGGGAGCCTGCGTGGACGGGTTGGCCGGGAATATCTGCAGAAAGAGAAAGAAAACTCGGGCTACGGAGCGGGGCGGATCGGCGGGCAGCACCCCGATGGGCTGATTCAGCGGGGTTTACGGATGCCAGTCCCCGGGCGTCGACTCGTTCACCCAGCGCAGTCCGCGGGGCCGGGGACAAGGGTGCGAGGCTATACCCCGCCTCCTCTTCCAAGGCGCTTTCACTTCCCCCGCAGGGGTCCTGGCGCAACTGGATCCAATCACATGGCCGCGGTGATACCGGCAGGAAAGGCCGCGTGCCCAGCTGGACCAGCACTGGCCTGGGCCTCCCGGACACACGCTGCCAACTCGCGAGGAGCGGGCCGTGCGCTCCGCAGCCCTGACGTCACGGCCGCCCCCACCCCGAGGTATTTACCTTCGAAAAGTGGTGGCGGCTGCAGGTACCGGAGTAATGGAACGGCCGGCTGGGAGAGGCTAGGTCTCCTGGGGCTCGCTGCCAAACCGATCCAAGGTGAAGGAATGCTGTATGTAGCCCTTACTCCCTCCTCCGACATCCCACGGAGGGATCCAAAATTCTTCCCCCCTTGCCAAAACCTTCCCAACTGGACTAGCCCTCCTTCATCTCTATCCCAACTCAAACACTGCTTTTAAAGGTTTGAGCCTCAAATTTTGAGCCCCATATTCAATCTCACTCCTGAATACATCTTTACCACTAACGGTCCACTTTCAAGTCTAGCCCCATTCTCATCCCTGATACCCATCTTTAGCCTTGAAAAACCTTATTCTCAGCTCCTAACCCTCATCTTATAGATGACACCCCAACTGACCCTTAAACCCATGCTCCTGCATTTTGTGACCCAGCTCCAAATTCTCACTACCACCCTCTCCCTCACCATATAATCTTTCCTCTGCTTAGCCTGAGCCTAGGCCCTGTGCCCATGAAGACATGGAGTTTGTGTCTGGATACCGAGATGAGTTCCTTGATTTCACTGCCCTTCTCTTTGGCTGGTTCCGAAAGTTCACGGCAGAGCGTGGGGCTGTGGAGACAGGCATTGAGGGCCGCTGGCGACAGCTGGAAGCTCAGATCAGAAGACTGCCCCAGGACCCTGCCCTTTGGGTGCTCCATGTCTTGCCCAACCATAGTGTGGGCATCAGCTTGGGGCAAGGGGCAGAGCCAGGCCCTGGACCAGGCCTGGGGGCTGGCTGGCTGCTGGGAGATGAGCCCCCCCTCCACCTCCAAGACCTAAGCCCCTATGTCAGGCTTGTCAGTTTGGAGGAAGGGGAGGAAGGGGAGGAGGAGGAGGAGGAGGAGGAGGAAGAGGAAGAAGAGAGAAAAAATAGAGAGGAGGAGGGTGCAGGCAGAGAGAAGGTAGAACCAGAGGAGAATGGGGAGCCAGCCCATATGAGCAAGGAGTCCCTCCAAGAAGGAAATCCTTCAGGGGAGCCAGAGGAGACTGAGCAGGAGGCAGGAGGTGGCGAAGATGGCTGCCGAGAGGACAGGGCAGAAGACAAAACGGGGCCTGAGAGGAGGAAGGGACGGAGAAGTGGTAAGAACCTAGGACTTGCCCTGCATTACCCCTGCTCAGATATACTCCCCCTCAAAAGCCCTGCTTACCACTCAGAACCCAGCCAGGGGTCACAAACAAAAGGATGGCTTCAGACCAATCTCTCCTGAAAAGGTGTTTTCCTTGTCCCAAATTGTTTTATTGTTTTGTTTTTTAATTTGAGCCAACATTTAAAGAAAAAAACTCCCTAAGTCTGGAGTTATACCTTCTTAAGAAAAACTGAAGTATTCGCAGCAGGCCCACAGTTCTGCATGGCAGCAAATACTGCTACTATGTAGCCACTGTCCCCTTTGGATGAGGCATACCCTTTCCACCTAGTTCCCTTGACTCACTAGGTTTACTTGCCTAGCCCCTGTAGGCATTTGAGTTTGGTGCTCCTGACCCCTCCACCTCCAACTCTTCCCTTCTTCTCCAGAGGCTGCCTCCCTGCACCTTTCCTGCCTCTTACTGGTGACAGATGAACATGGCACCATCTTGGGCATTGACCTACTAATGGATGGAGCCCAGAGGAGTGCAGGCAAGAGCTCAGGGACAGAGAACCTGGCTCCTCGGGCCTATGCTCTCCTCTGCCACAGCATGGCCTGCCCCATGGGCTCTGGAGACCCTCGAAAGCCCCAACAGCTTACTGTAGGAGATGCCCAGCTGCATCGGTACAGAAATCTGGTATCTGAGGGTGGGGAGGCCTAGGGGGCTTGGACTTCTGAACTCCACCGCCTGATGGATGCCCTGTCTACCCCATTCAGAGATCTGGAGAGTCTAGTCCCAAGGCTGGGAGTGAAGTTAGCCAAGACTCCAATGCGGACATGGGGTCCCCACCCAGGCTTCACGTTTGCCTCCCTTCAGGCTCAAACCTGCCATGTTTGTCACAAGCACAGCTTTGAAGTGAAGCTGACACCCTGGTGAGCAGCCTGCAAAGATGAAATGAGAGGAAGGAAGACCCCAATAGTCAGGCAAACACAGAGAAAGCAAGCTGGTGGGGGACCCTTTAGACAGAATGAGGGACAGGGAAATAAAATGAAGAAAACAACAAGCTGTTACTGGCAGAGAGAATACAAACAAACAGACCAAGTCACATATGGATAGCTACAGGGCAGATGGACAGCAGACAAAGGACTTACAGAGATTAACACGGTGCCCACCACTCCCTGTGACCCCAGCCCCCAGTGTAGTGCTGTCTTATACTGTGGAGAGGCCTGTCTTCGGGCCGACTGGCGACGATGCCCAGATGATGTGAGCCACAAATTTTGGTGCTCGAGGCTAGCAGCCTTCATGGAACGAACAGGAGAACTGGCAACTCTGCCTTTTACCTATACTGCAGGTAACATAGGTGGTCAGGGTGGGGGCGGGGGACCAGGTCTTTGTGTCTGGGGCCTGCAGTCTGGGCACAGGGTTCTGGAGGTCCGAATCCCTGGAATAAGGGCTGGGTGGTGGATATTTGGGGCTGGGCTAGACCCCTGAGGCTGGAGATAGGATCTCTGGAGCACCCCAGTCCCTGAGAGAGTTTAAGGGCTTTGGAACTAGTAATTTAAACACTTGCTTCCCAGCTCCACCATTAACTGTTGACCTTAAAATCACTATCTTAGTGCCTTAATTTTCTCATCTGTAAAACAGGAACACTAGCAAATTATCTCAGGGAATTGTTATGTGGGAATTGTTATTCTGCAGGCTGGATGTCTGCTACACTGTAGACATTCAGAAATATTAGTTCTCTCCCGGTTAGCACCATACTCAGACCCCAGATCCTTGGGAGAGGCCGAGGAGAGCTAATGTCTGTGGTCCTAGCCCCCAAGCCTTCAACCCTTCTCCTCCTCCTCCTCCAGAGGTGACCAGTGAAACTTTCAACAAAGAGGCCTTCCTGGCCTCACGGGGCCTCACTCGTGGCTACTGGACCCAGATCAGCATGCTGATTCCAGGCTCTAGCACCCCCAGGCACCTCCAGGGCAGCACACCATCCCACAGTCTTCTTCTCAATGGTGCGTGGGAACTTTCTTCGGGCATGGGCCTCTCCGACTAGAGGAAAAGATGGGAGAGAATAGAGTTGTTTGGGTCCCAGGTAACTCCTCCATTTCACACCAAACCCTACCACTATTACCAGGGCCATTTCAGTCCTTTCCTCAACCCTTTAAGTCACCCCTACTCTCCCCATCTAGATACCCCCCCCCCCCATTCCTTTTGCTGTAGTGCAAGGTCCTCTCTCAGGTAATACAGCTCCTTTGGAAGGGAGAGGGAGACATGCCAGGTGGGAGTCTCCCTAACACCAGGCTCCTCTTCTTTCTTTCCTCCTCTCAGGAGATCCCTACAAGCTTCTCCAGGGGGATGGCCCTGCCCTGATGCCTCCTGTGCCCCCAGATCCACCCAAGGGCCTCTTTGGTGAGCTGAAGTCCTGTAGGAACTAGCGGTAGAGACAGGGACTGAAGAGCCAGCAGTCCGGAGTGGAGACCTGGGGTCAGGTCCTCCAGTAACCCACTCTCCCTAGGCTCGTGGCAGGATTACTACACATGGCGGGGCCTCAGCTTGGACTCCCCCGTGGCTGTGCTTCTCACCTACCCACTGACTGTGTACTACGTCATCACCCACCTGGTGCCCCAGTCCTGTAAGGAGAGCAAACGCAGGGGGAGAGGGGAGTGCTTGAAGAGAGGCGACAGGGAGCTGGTAGGGAACAGGAGGGAAGGTGAGGGAGACCAAATCCTTAAACAGCTAGCTTCTCGTACAGTCCCTGAGCTCAACATCCAGAATAAACAGTCATTGAAAATCCACGTGGTGGAGGCCAGGAAGGAGTTTGACCTTGTCATGGTGTTTTGGGTAAGTCCCTCCAGGCCTGGAGGTTGGGCATTTGAGAGTAGAAGTGGATGCAAGGTGGGACCCAGGTCTGTCCTCTCTATCCTTTAGGAGCTCTTGGTCTTGCTCCCCCACGTGGCCCTGGAACTACAGTTTGTGGGTGACGGCCTGCCGCCTGAGAGTGACCAGCAGCATTTTACCCTGCAGAGGGTGAGGGTGGAGGAAGACCCTGCTCTTCAGTCCTGAGCCTCCTGTCCTCCTGACTGACCTTGCCCTTCTGCTCCCTCCTCTCCCCTCCTCTGTCTTGCCTGATGCATCCTCCAGTACCCTAACTTCCAGTGGTCTCCTCACCCCCCTCGTTGCTCCCCAGGATGGCCATGAAGTATCTGTCCGTCCTGGTTCTGGGGTATCAGCGCGGCTTAGCTCTGGAACTAAGGAGAAGGGAGGCCGAAGGGACCTGCAGATCAAAGTGTCTGCACGGCCTTACCATCTGCTCCAGGGGCCCAAGCCTGACTTGGTTATTGGTGAGAACCTGGGGAAGGAGTGTGGAGAAGGTGGGAGAAGAAAACCAAGGGAGCTAGCTTCTCCCTGACCTCCCTTGATCCACAGGATTTAACTCCGGCTTTGGCCTCAAGGACACTTGGCTGAGCTCACTGCCCCGGTTACAGGTGGGTGAAGGCGCAAAAGGGAATTTCTCTCACCTCTTGCCCAGTCCCTCCTCCTTTTCTGAAAGTTTCTGCTTCTCCATTATGTGTTCCACAAACCTGGGGCCGCCGATGGGTCCTCCTGCCCCTCTCGGTCTGCCTGTACCTCTTCCCGCTCCATCCCGGTCTATCTGGATCCTCAGTTTTCAGCCCAGTCTGCAACCCTTGCTGCTCAGGAGGTCCCTGGGGGTAGGAGCCTCTCTGAGAGTGTCTGAGGCCCCGCCCCCACCCTAGTCCCTCCGAGTGCCGGCCTTCTTCACCGAGAGCAGCGAGTACGGCTGTGTGATGGACGACCAGACCATGGCAGTGGCCACAGGAGGGGGCACCAGCCCTCCACAGCCCAATCCCTTCCGCTCCCCGTTTCGTCTCAGAGCGGCCGACAACTGCATGCCCTGGTAAGGGCCCGCCGCCCTCTATTTCCTCCCAGACCCTTAACTTCTTACTCTCTGGCTGAGCATCCTACGTGCCCATCCCTGCCCTCGTCTCTGCTCTCCTGGGATCCTCCTGGCCCAGCCCTACATCCTGCCTTTTCTGCCCCGGCTACTCTCCATCCTCTGGCGGGTCTCGAAAACTCCAACACACCCGTCTTTAGACCCAGCTCGCAAAATCTCTCCAAATCCTCGCTCATCCCCACCAAAACCCCCGCCACGCCTCCGGCCGCGGGAATCCACCCTTGACGGCGCCCCGCCCCCTCAGGTACTGCAACGCCTTCATCTTCCACCTGGTCTACAAACCTCCGCAGGGCAGCGGGACCCGCTCGGCGCCCGGGCCCGGGCAGCCCGCCCCAGCTCCTGCTGCACCTCCGGCCCCTGCTCGCAGGCGCCGAGGGGAAAAGAAAACTGGGCGGGGGGCCCGCCGGCGGAGGTGAGGACTGAGAGGGGGCAGTGCGCCCCCGCTCCAAACCCCCGCCCCAAAGGGACGCAAAGCACCCGAGGCCGAGGGGGAGGCCGGTTAGCGGAGCACGGAAAAGGTAAATAAAATTGCTTGTTTGAAAACCATGGAGTCAAATGCTCATAATTGGGTCACTAACAGGGAAGGGAGAAAAGGATGTAGGGATGAGTTCTTTTCCTCCAGCTTCTTTCAGTCCCTCGGTGGCTGTCCCCTTTATTACTTGAAATTCTGACCCTCCTTGGTAATCCCTAACTTCTAGTGTATGTGGGAAAGTCATTTTGCCACCCCGGTAACCCTCAGGGACATGCCCCAAGGCAAAACCGAGAAGCAGAAAGTAGCTTTTCACTAGGGGTCAAGGGAAGCACACAACCTCTTAGGGGCACACAGACCCCTGGGTTTATATTCAGTAAAAGGTCCCAGCCACTCAACTATCCAAGTGAGAAACCTGGAGGCTCCCCTGGACTTCACCTTCTCTCATCACACATAACCAATCAAGAATCAGCTCCCGCTGTGTCAGACTGCTAACGTCAGTCAAAGCCACTGGTTTATGTCCATTCCCACCACAAAGTCGTCTTCACATTTCAGCCAGCCAGCATATTCCTTCTAAAATACACTTTTGAACACATTTACCTGGCCCCCAAATCCCTTCAGTGACTTCACTCTGCTTTTCAAGTCCCCTTTGGTGTGGGCTAGACTTAGACACTATCACTGAGTATAAAAAGGGCAAAAATAGTGGAGAAATCTGTCAGACACCACCTTAACCAAGTGATTAAGGTTAAAGAAAAAAGTCATGTTAACATCATATGTTCCCTGACATGATGCATTGAGAAGGCCACATCACCACTATAGTATTCTTTGCAAAATCCATAACCTCAGTCTAATCATGAGAAAGCATCAGACAAATCCAAATTGTAAAACAGTCTACAAAATACCTGACCACTAATCATCAAAAGTGTTAAAGTCAAAAAAAAAAAAAAAAAGTGTTAAAGTCATAAGAGGTAAGGAAAGACCAAGAAACTGACAGATTGGAAGAGAGTCAGGAGATATGACAACTGTATATGCAACATTCTGGATTGGATCCTGGAACAAAAAGGACATTAATGGAAAAACTGGAGAAATCTGAACAAAGTCTGTAGTATAGCAATGGTATTGTATCAATGTTAATTTCTTAGTTTTGCTAAATATATCATGTTCATATAAGATGCAACATTAAAGGAAGATGGGTGAAGGATATATGAGAATACATCTTTATAACTTATCTATAAATATAAAATTATTTCAAAATAAAAAGTCAAAAATCAAGTTCAGACTCCTTCTATGACTTGTAAGGTGCCTCTCTCTGACATTCTCTCTCTCTCTCTCTCTCTCTCTCTTATTTATTTTTTTATTTTTTAGGTGAGAGGAGGAGAGATAGTGAGGCAGACTCTGGCATGTGCCCTGACCGGGATCCACCCAGCAACCCAAACTGGGTCCAATGCTCCAGTACCAAGCTATTTTTAGCACCTGAGGTTAATGCACTCCCATGGAGCTATCCTCAGTGCCCAGGGCCATGCTCAAACCAATCAAGCCACTGGCTGCAGGAGGGGAAGAAGGAGGAAAGGGGGGAGGGGAAAGGGGAGAAGCAGATGGTCGCTTCCTCTGTGTGCCCTGACTGGAAATCAAATTTGGAACGTGTATACACCAGGCCTGAGCCACTGGCCAGGGCCATGTCATTCTCTTTTATTATAAATATTTTATTATTTAAGTTTCCAAATATTCACAAAAGCCCAGAGACTAAGTATAATGAGTCACTAGGTAGCCCTCACTCAACTTCAACAATTATCAACATTTTCCCCATTTTATTATTACCCCCTGTGATGCTATGATATAGTAAGAAATATATATTTGGTCTTTCCAGGGTTCCTGGCATAAAACCCTTGGAATTTCCAGTGTGATGGCTTTGATAGAAGTGTCTTTTGTTATTCATAACTTTCTTTCGACCATACTTGTGTTTATGCCAATGAGATGACCCTGGTGATCCCAGGTTAACTTCCTGATGGGGACCAGCTGCTAGAGGGAACCAACCCTGTGATTAGAGGCTGGAACTTTCAGCCCCGCCCCTCAGCCCCACGGAGATATGAGGGGGTGGCTGGAGATTGAGCTAATTAAAGATTTAATCAATCATCCCTCCACTCTCCATACTGGAATCTTCATAAAAACCCCTACCTGATGGGGTTCAGAGAGCTTCCGGGTTGGTGAACACACTGAGGTGCTGAGGATGGCATACCTAGGGAGCATGGAAGTTCCACACCACCCCTTATACCTTGCCCTATGCATATCTCTTCCTTTTGGCTCTTCCCTTTTAATAAACCAGTAATAGTAAACTGTTTTTCCTGAGTTCTGTGAGCCATTTTAGTGAATTAGTGAACTTGAAGGGGAGTCATGGGAACCCACAATTTATAGTCAGTTGGTCAGAAGTGTAGGAGGCCAGGACTTACTATTGGCATCTGAAGTAGGGGGCAGTCTTGTGGAATTAAGCTCACTCTGGAATTGTAGTGTTATCAGAGGAAGACTAGGCCCCGAGTGGGTCTGCCTCAGGCCAGCCTGTAGTGTGTGGGTTTTAACTTGGTGCAGGAAAGATTACCCGGCATGAGTCCAGGTGATTTTGAGAGTATGTTTATTAAAGCTGGAGGCAGTGAAACAAAGGAAGGACTTAGGGTAAGAGAAGCAACGGGAGAGAGTGCTCTGCTTTCTCTCTATGACCATTATAGGAAAGAAGTGAGCCGAGATGGGGCTGCTTTCAGCTCACTAGGAAGTCAAAGAATAGGGGCCCTTGGAGACAGGTTCAGGGGGTTAGCCCAGGACAAGCTGCCACTGACTGCTACACCCTCTTTGCAAGTCCTATGGGGATCCTTAGAGTTTAAAAGGAAGAAAAAGTTCATGCCTAATAAAGGGCATGGGCGAGCCTGCCCTGGGTCTTTGTTATGAGAGTTTTTATCTTTCTTCTGCGGATGAGAGTCTTAGGGGAGGGTTTCAGCAAAGTACTCAGCAGCTTTCCAGGTGTGTGTTTAATATGGTAATGCATCAGAACTAGTGCCTGACCTGTGGTGGCACAGTGGATAAAGGGTCCACCGAATGCTGAGGTTGCCGGTTTGAAACCCCGGGCTTGCCTGGTCAAGGCACATATGGGAGTTGATGCTTCCTGCTCCTCCCACCTTTTCTCTCTCTCTCTCTCTCTTTTTCTCTCTCCTCTCCGAAATGAATAAATAAAATAAAAATTTTTAAAAATGAGTGTATAGCCCTGGCCGGTTGGCTCAGCGGTAGAGCGTCGGCCTAGCGTGCGGAGGACCCGGGTTCGATTCCCGGCCAGGGCACATAGGAGAAGCGCTCATTTGCTTCTCCACCCCTCCGCCGCGCCTTCCTCTCTGTCTCTCTCTTCCCCTCCCGCAGCTGAGGCTCCATTGGAGCAAAGATGGCCCAGGCGCTGGGGATGGCTCTGTGGCCTCTGCCCCAGGCGCTAGAGTGGCTCTGGTCGCAACATGGCGACGCCCAGGATGGGCCGAGCATCGCCCCCTGGTGGGCAGAGCGTCGCCCCCTGGTGGGCGTGCCGGGTGGATCCCGGTCGGGCGCATGCGGGAGTCTGTCTGACTGTCTCTCCCTGTTTCCAGCTTCAGAAAAGAAAAAAAAAAAAAAAAAAAAATGAGTGTATAGGGGAGTTTGGGATTATTCTTTGATTGGCTTTACTATTTTACTTTTATCTTGAGTCGCCTGGCTTTAATTGGGTTTTTGTTGTTTGTTCCCCTAACTTCACCCATCCTTGGGTTTGACTGGCACAAATGGCATTAATTGGGTCTCTGTCCTCTATCTCCCTGACCAGGGTGAGTTAAGCTATTTATTCTCTGGTCAGAGAGGAGAAATGTAAACCAGTTGTTCTTAAGTATCCTCGTTAAGGGAAGATAAAGTCTTACAATTCACTAGCTGCCTGTAAATTGGTCAAATTGTTGGCCTTGTTTAATTATGTTGTCTCATTTTCCCCTTTCCACTTGCCCAAGAATTTTCCTAGCTTCTTACTATCCTGCCTCAGTAGGACACCCAGTTGGTGTATAGGTAGTTGGAGAATAGGTTGGTAAGGAGAAAAATATAACCCACAAATGTTATGTAAGAAAGCTAGTAATAAAAACAGCTAATAGTTGGTGTCAGAAGTGAGATTTGCTAGATTGGCCCTAACTCACAGAAATATGTGGCTTTGATACTAGAGAGGCAAGTCCCTAGGGGAGACTTGAGCTCCAAACCAAGAGGGTTCTTGGCTTCTAGAGGGAAAGAAGTCAAGATGTGAGCCAGACAAAAGGTTATAGTGGAAAAGCAGGTTTTATAGAACAGAGAGGACAAGCAAGAAAAGCTACTCCATAGAATAGTGGACTCTCCTCACAAGAGAAGGAGAGAAGACCCCACCCATCTCTAGGAGGTAAGCTTATATCTGTAGTTTCTATGGGAAACTGCTGGTATGGGGGGGAAGTTTGGATTAACTTTAACCTTTACAGGATATATTTTTGGTTCATTTTCCCTTTATGGTATTGGTAAATGATAAGGTTTGGGTGAGCAGCTATTAATCAATCTATGCAGGAATTTTTTGTCCAGAGGCTCTTCATGGTCTGCTCAACTGAGTCTGTGTCACGCAGCACACAGCAGGTCTCTGACTTAACTTTGTGTGACTTCAGTTAACTTATATAGTTCTCATGCCCCTCTCGTATATTGGGAAAAGCAAGAATGACAGGAGGGTAAGTGAGGAGCCTGTAATTCCTGAGTGGTCATGTGGTTACCCTGGGGGGGGGGGGGGGGAGTAGCAGCTGGGCTGCAATCATTTACTGAAAGTTTAAAGTTACAAATGTAATTTAGAATTGGATCCAACTCTCAGGAGTTGGTTCACTGCATACATAAGTAAATGCAAACTAATAAGAAAAAAGTGAAAGCCCTGGCCATTGGCGCATGGATAGAACCTTGTCCCAAAGCACCAAGGTCACCTGCTTGATCCCAAGGTCGCTAGCTCAATCCCAGGGTTACAGGCTCAACCCTGAGGTTTGAGCCCCCCCCCCCCCCCCGTCAGGGCACATATGAGAAGCAATCAATGGGTGCACAACAAAGTGGCACAATGAATTGAATTGATGCTTCTCTCTCTCCTTTTCTCTCTCTCTCTCTCTCTTTCTCTTTTTTTCCTCTCATCAATGGCAAAAAGAAAGTGAAATATACAATCCCTTGGCTATTATCAATAATAGCTAAAATGAAATTTAAAAAAAAGTGTGATACTAAAATAAATTCAGATTTTGGTCAGTTTAAGCATTAGCCACAAGTCTCAAAGCTGCCCACAAAGTGAAAAATTGTGCTAGAATAACAGAAAGTACCTCTAAGGCCTCTAGTCACCAAGAAGGTAGTCAATATGGAGGGTGGGCCAAACCGAGAAAGTACTGAAACCAGGGGATACAATGTGAAGGAGTTGCATTATTTTGTAGATTGTTATCCTCAGCTTCCTGAAGAACCTTTGCTAAAATGGATCACAAAAGTGACTGATTTAGGAGCAATAGCTTTGGTGTTAAAAGCTACAGGGTAGCCTGACCTGTGGTGGCGCAGTGGATAAAGCGTCAACCTAGAAACACTGAGGTTGCCGGTTCAAAACCCTGGGCTTGCCTGGTCAAGGCACATATGGGAGTTGATGCTTCCTGCTCCTCCCCCTTCTTTCTCTCTCTCTCTCTCTATCTATCTCCCCCCTCCTCTCTAAAATGAATAAATAAATAAAAATTAAAAAGCTACAGGGTAGAAGAGCATGTTTGGGTTGATACAGGACCCCCAGCTCCTATATCACAGATGACTGTGCACAATCTAGACACACAAGAGGTTATTCCCTGCTTGACCAGGCGGTGGCGCAGTGGATAGAGCGTTGGACTGGGATGCCAAGGACCCAGGTTCGAGATCCTGAGGGTGCCAGCTTGAGTGCGGGCTCATCTGGTTTGAGCAAAAGCCCACCAGCTTGAACCCAAGGTCACTGGCTCCAGCAAGGGGTTACTCGGTCTGCTGAAGGCCTGCAGTCAAGGCACATATGAGAAAGCAATCAATGAACAACTACGGTGTTGCAATGTGCAACAAAAAACCAATGATTGATGCTTCTCATCTCCGTTCCTGTCTGTCTGTCCCTGTCTATCCCTCTCTCTGACTCACTCTCTGTCTCTGTAAAATAAATAAATAAATAAATAAAGAGCCTGACCAGGCGGTGGCACAGTGATTAGAGCGTCAGACTGGGATACCAAGGACCCAGGTTCGAGACCCCAAGGTCGCCACCTTGAGTGTGAGCTCATCTGGTTTGAGCAAAAGCTCACCAGCTTGGAGCCAAGGTCGCTGGCTCGAGCAAGGGGTCTCATCTCTCTCCGTTCCTGTCTGTCTGTCCCTGTCTATCCCCCTCTCTGACTCTCTCTCTGTCTCTGTAAAATAATTAATTAATTTTAAAAAAGAGAGAGAGAAAGGAAGGAAGGAAGGAAGGAAGGAAGGAAGGAAGGAAGGAAGGAAGGAAGGAAGAAAGAAAGAAAGAAAGAAAGAAAGAAAGAAAGAAAGAAAGAAAGAAAGAAAGAAAGAAAGAAGAAAGAAAGAAAGAAAATGCCTGATCCTGGGGGAGCACAGTGGATGGAGTGTCAACCTGGAATGCTAAGGTCTTCAGTTAGAAACCCTGGGCTTGCCCAGTCAAGGCACATTTGACAAGCAACCAATAAACAGCTAGATGAAGCAACTATGAGTTGATACTTCTTGCTCTCCACCCACCCTCTGTAAAATCAATAAAATAAAATCTTTATTAAAAAAAGGAATCAACTAATGAATGCATGAATAAGTGGAACAACAAATCAATGTTCTTCTCTCACTTCCTCTTTTACTAAAGATCAATAAATAGGCCCTGGCTGGGTGGTTCAGTGGAAAAGTGTTGTCCAGCATACAAAGGTCAGGGCATCTACAAGAAGCAATCAATGAGTACACAACTAAGTGGAAGAATGAGTTGATCCTTCACTCTCTGTTCTCCCCCTCTGTCCCCCTTCCTCTCTCTCTCTCTGTCAAATTAACTGAAAAATTAAAATTAAATAAATAAACAAACAAATAAATAAAAGATCCACACATGGCTTTTGTTATGTCTCTTAAGTCTCTTTTATTCTGTAACAGACTAACCTCCTTTTTCTTTTTCTTTTCTTTTTTCCAGTGGCAAAAATGTATTAAAAATTGAAATAGGGGACATACAGTTTATAAGGCGTTTGGAAGTTGCCCTTCTGTGCTAACCAATCCCCCTTTTCTTTTCTTTTTTTTTTCTTTACAGGGACAGAGAGAAAGTCAGAAAGAGGAATAGATAGGGACAGACAGACAGGAACAGAGAGAGATGAGAAGCATCAATCATTAGTTTTTCTTTGCGACACCTTAGTTGTTCATTGATTGCTTTCTCATATGTGCCTTGACCGTGGGCCTTCAGCAGACCGAGTAACCCATTGCTCGTGCCAGCGACCTTGGGTCCAAGCTGCTGAGCTTTTTTGCTCAAGCCAGATG
This sequence comes from Saccopteryx bilineata, assembly GCF_036850765.1. Classification (NCBI taxonomy): domain Eukaryota; kingdom Metazoa; phylum Chordata; class Mammalia; order Chiroptera; family Emballonuridae; genus Saccopteryx; species Saccopteryx bilineata. The sequence continues at coordinate 355,093,534 of NC_089491.1, read as the reverse complement.
AGCCCAGGCTCAAGCTGACAACCTCGGGGTCTCAAACCTGGGTCCTCCTCATCCCAGTCCGACGCTCTATCCACTGCATCACCGCCTGGTCAGGCTCCCCCCTTTTCTTTTAATTTTCATGCCACTGCTCAGATGAGAAACTGAATTGTTTGTCTGGTAGAATGTTCCTCATTCTGGATCTGGCTGTTTACTTCCTCAGAATGTTTTTTAAAATTGTTGACTCACCTGCTTTAGTTCCTGTAAACTGGTAGTTAGATCTAGATGACAAGGCCCTTTTAATGTGGTCCCTGCCAGCCTCTTCGCGGATGATCTCATGCCACTTCCCACCCCTTCACTGCCCTCCAGCCAGACACCTCAAATGAACACTTCACATTCTCTCATTGTGGAACTTCCCCATTTTCTTGCTCAACTAATTCCTTCTCAGCTTACATATCACTTCCTTAGAGAGGAAGGACTTTCTTGACCACCAAATGAGGGTAAAGCCCACTGCTAAGACCTCAGGGAGCCTTGTATGTCCCCTCTAGCTACAAAAGGGAAGCTTAGGTCTCTGGTGGACTGAGGGAAAATAGAACTTTTCATTACTCCCTCGGCCAGAAAATAACCTTTCCCTAAATTCCTGCCATCTACTGCATAAAAGTATGAAAGGACATGATTTTCTCCAACTGGTAGGGTTACTAAGGACTTGTTTATTCATTTTGTTTAGCTGTACTGCTCATTTTTCTTCCATGAACACACAATATGTTTATAATAAAAATGTTTAATTTACAAATTGCTCTCTTGAATAACTTATTTACTAAATATTGATTGAATGCACACAAGGCTTTGTGCAGGACCTTTGGAATTTATTGGATGAATTCCAAAGATAGATAATGGTCCCCACCTCCATGAAACATAGTCTTTGGGGAGGGGTCAGTAACTATGGCCTCTGGCCAAATCCAGCATGCTGCTTGTTTTGTATGGCCTGCAATCTAAGAAATCAAAAGAAAAAGAATTTTTATGATGTGAGAATTATATGAAATTCAAATCACAATGTCCATAAATGTACATTGAAATAGACCCACAGGCATATCTTTATGTATTACCTGTGGCTACTTTCATGATACAAACAGCAGGATTTGAGTACTGTGCTGGCGACAGAAGCCATATGGCTTGCAAAGCCTAAAATATTCACTAACAGGACCTTCAGAGAGAAAGTTTGCTGATCCCTGATCTAAGGCAAGATTTTAAAAATGCAGATTTATGAGATTTAGTGTGGGTCATAAAGTCAATGCTGTTGGCCAGCCTCAAATAGCATTCATCTTAAAAAAATAATAATAATTTATTGATATTAGATAGAAAGAAAGGGAGGGAGAGAGAAGGAAAGAGAAAGACAGGCATACAGAAACATTAATCTGTACCTGATGTGCCCTGACCAGGGATCAAACCCACAATCTCTGCATATTAAGACAACTCTCTAACTGAGTTAACTAACAGAGCTATCCAGGCATGGCTCTTCTTTCTTTCTTTTTTCTAAATGAAATAGAATAAAAAATAAAATATCAGTTGCATCACATGTAGTAAAAGTGAAATGTTTTCTAAAATAATTATCACTTCTATATACAGTATATGTGTGTGTATGTGCTGCATCATGACATAAAATACATTTCTTACTCTAGACCAGGGGTAGTCAAACTTTTTATATATCTACCGCCCACTTTTGTATCTCTGTTAGTAGTAAAATTTTCTAACCGCCCACCAGTTCCACAGTAATGGTGATTTATAAAGTAGGGAAGTAACTTTACTTTATAAAATTTATAAAGCAGAGTTACAGCAAGTTAAAGCATATAATAATAATTATTAATACTTACCAAGTACTTTATGTCAGATTTTTACTAAGTTTGGCAGAATAAATCTTTATAAAACAACTTACTATAGTTAAATCTATCTTTTTATTTATACTTTGGTTGCTCTGCTACCACTCATCATGAAAGCTGGAACGCCTAATAGTGGGCGGTAGGGACCAGGTTGACTACCACTGCTCTAGACTGTGGTCAAAACATCTAAAAGCCACCATCTTGGAGGGAGACCTGGAAAAACACAGAAGTAATAAGAAAATTACAGTACAATGTGATTGGTGTATTGATGAAAGAGTTACAGACTCTTACAGATATAGAGAAAGCACTTAAGACAGCCTCACAATATCAAGGAGGGCTTCCTGGAAGAAATAACATCTAAGCAATGAGCTGAAAGACAATTTAGCCAGATAAAGAAGAAGAGACAGAAGGCTCTGGCCAGTTGGCTCAGTGGTAGAGCATCAGCCTGGCATGTGGAAGTCCTGGGTTCAATTCCTGGTCAGGGCACACAGGAGAAGCACCCATCTGCTTCTCCACCCTTCTCCCTCTCCTTCCTCTCTATCTCTCTCTTCCCCTCCCTGCAGCCATGGCTTCACTGGGGCAAAATTGGCCCAGGCACTAAGGATGGCTCCATTACCTCCACCTCAGATGCTAGAATGGCTCTGGTTGTTGCCTGACCTGTGGTGGCGCAGTGGATAAAACCTCGACCTGGAATGCTGAGGTTGCCGGTTCAAAACCCTGGGCTTGCCTGGTCAAGGCACATATGGGAGTTGATGCTTCCTGCCCCTCCCCCTGTTCTCTCTCTATCTCTCCCTCTCTCTCTCTCTCCCCTCTCTCTCTAATAAAAAAAAATGAATAAATAAAAATTAAAAAAAAAAAAAAAAAGAATGGCTCTGGTTGCAATGGAGCAATGCCCCAGATGAGTAGAGCATCACCCCCTGTTGGACATGCTGGGTGGATCCCGGTTGGGTGCATGTGGGAGTCTGACTCTCTGCTTCCCTGCTTCTCACTTCAGAAAGAAAAAAAAAAAAAAGTAAGTTCCATGAAAAGAGAGACCTTGTCTGTCTTGTTTATAACTATACCCTAGCATAGTACTAGAATATAATAACTGCTCAGCATTTACTAAAATACTGTTAGAAAGATATTCCTGCTATATCGGGAGAAAGATGGACTATGAAAGGGTAAGACTTGAGGAAACAGACTAGCTAGGAAGTTTTGGTAATAATACAGGCAAGAGCTGACAGTGCCACCCTGGTGAGGTAGCTGTCAGAACATCATCACAAAATGCCAAGATTATAAATTCAATCCCTGGTCAGGGCACACACAGAAATCAACCAATGAATGTATGAATAAGTGGAACAACAAATAGGTTGCTGCTCCTGTATGTGCCCTGACCGGCAACCCTTGTACTCAAGCTGACACTCTAACCATCTGAGCTAGCTGGCCCAAGCAATAATATTTTTGTGTGTGTATTTTTATCAGGAACTGCACCACTTCCAGTCTCCTAATTTCAAGCATCCATCTTTCCAGTCCCCTCTCTGGCACCCTCAGTTCAACAATCTTTCAGGACTTTGAGTTCTTTAGTTCATTGACCAGTCCACATTTTCACTGTCCACCACCCTCTCCATCTCTTCACATTCCATCTTACCAAGTTTAGATCTGATTGTTTATTACTATAATAATTCCTTTGCATACACTTCTAATTCTCTTGGCCTTCTCCCTTCATCTTACTTGCAAAACTGCAAGCATGATGAAACCGAACTCACCAACAATAAGACTTTCCCTGAGTTACTAAGCACAGCTGGAGATAAACAACTGTGCTGACAGATCTCACTTTGAATTTATAATGAAAAGTTACAAGGATTGTTGGCTCTTAGTACTGCCAACAATTCTACAGGTTCCCTACTCAATTCTCTCTCTTACTTTTTGAAATGATGACTTCATGTCCCTTCTCTCCTCAAATTGCACCCCTTATCCTCAGCTAGTGATATTAATTTTTATTTTATAAAGGAAAGAGAAATGCCCTGACCAAGTAGCACAGTTGGTTAGAGTATCATCTTGATGCTCTATTCTCCCTTCCTCTCTCTCTCTAAAATTAATTAAAAGAGAGAGAGAGAAGCGACCAGAAAAGAACTTACCCATCTTTCCACTATCTTTCTCTACAGACCTGTCTTTCCCCATGCTTCCTCGTGTTTATTAATGACACCAACCATCCCATCACCGGGTCCAAATCTTAGGGTTCATCCATGTATTTAAACCAGGGGTCCCCAAACTACAGCCCGCAGGCTGCATGCGGCCCCCTGAGGCCATTTATCCGGCCCCCCACACACTTCCGGAAGGGGCACTTCTTTCATTGGTGGTCAGTGAGAGGAGCTCATTGACCATCTCATTAGCCAAAAGCAGGCCCATAGTTCCCATTGAAATACTGGTCAGTTTGTTGATTTAAATTTACTTGTTTTTTATTTTAAATATTGTATTTGTTCCCGTTTTGTTTTTTTACTTTACAATAAGATATGTGCAGTGTGCATAGGGATTTGTTCATAGTTTTTTTTTTATAGTCCGGCCCTCCAACAGTCTGAGGGACAGTGAACTGGCCCCCTGTGTAAAAAGTTTGGGGACCTCTGATTTAAACTCTCAAGCCCTGGCCGGTTGGTTCAGCAGTGGAGTGTCGGCCTGGCGTGTGGGAGTCCCAGGTTCAATTCCCAGCCAGGGCACATAGGAGAAGTGCCCATCTGCTTCTCCACCCTTCCCCCTCTCCTTTCTCTCTCTCTCTTCCCTTCCCGCAGCCAAGGCTCCGTTGGAGCAAAGTTGGTCCGGGCACTGAGGATGGCTCCATGGCCTCTGCCTCAGGCGCTAGATTGGCTCCGGTTGCAGCAGAGCAACGCCCCAGATAGGCTAAGCATCGCACCCTAGTGGGCGTGCCAGGTGGATCCTAGTCGGGTGCATGCAAGACTCTGTCTGTCTGCCTCCCCCTCCTCTCACTTCGGAAAAATACCAAAAAAAAAAAAAAACCCTTAAAAAAACAAACTCTCAGCAGGTCCCAACAGCTGTAGCTTCAAACTGTATCCCAAATCCATTCACTTTTTACTCACCATTACTACACTGGTACAGGCCACCTCTATCCCTCACCTGGGTTGCTGCAATAACCTCCTTAATGATCTCCCAACTTCTGGTCTTACCTTTCTACAATCTGTTCTCCTCATTACAAAAGGTAACAGTAGAACCTAAATTAGATCACATCAGCCAATGTTCCAAACTCTTCAGTTGTCAATGCGACAATGGCTACTCAAAGACCAGATGAAATGCTCCGGGGGGGGGGGGGGGGGGGGTCAACAGTCCCAGTCAGCAGATCCAGAGACTGAAACCTCATCCCCAGCCTTACTCAGATATTTATTAGCAACTACAAATAACTCAAGGAAGCAGACAGAAGAAGCTTTCAGGAGGTAAAGTAAAGGACAAGGAACATGTTGACTCCTAATCTCTGTTCTGAGAACCGAAACATTTTTTTATTGGTAAATCTTATTCTGTTGCTTTGTTGTTTCCAGCACACACTATTTCCAGTATGGGTTAGAGAGACGCCTGGACTCTCATCTGCTCAGGTCTTTTGCCCTGGAGTGCATCACTGTCTTCTAATTGTAATTCTAACTCTGCATGTTTTCATAGCATATTCCTACATATCCCTGTTCTTTTGTTTGAGTAAAGATTAACAGAGAGTAAGATGGTCAGGTGGTTCAGTGATGGCTGGCTTGTCAACAGGTAGTGGTGGTTGCAGTGGAAGGTGAAGGGCAAGTATAGAGAGAAACAGGTTTTTAGGGGTCACAGGCATTCCTGTATTTTGCAAAACTTTTTTAGCCTGCCTGATTAGATTCTTCAAAGTGTTCCAAGTGATGTCAGGTGCTCCTTTGAGTGCTTGGGAATGAGTTAGGTGTCTTTCTCTTTTTCGGGTTCATTTCCAGTGGTGGATTCACTATCGGGTCTGGATCTTTGGAACTGCATTGCTTTCTAGGGGCCGATGCCAACTCATAATAAAGCTTCAGGTTCCTCACTGGTATCCAAAGAAGACTTGATGACAAAATTGCAACATACCCTCACCCCCAGGTTAGTAATTTGACTGGATTCTGCCATTTAGGGCCAGCTAATATATCTTGGTACAACACAAGAGGCTTAGTCTGTTGCTCAGCTGGCATAAAATGCCTCTTGGCTATAGTAAGTCTAGATGAGGAAATGTTCAAAAAATTAAAAGTAGGCCCTGGCCGGTTGGCTCAGCGGTAGAGCGTCGGCCTGGCGTGCGGGGGACCCGGGTTCGATTCCCGGCCAGGGCACATAGGAGAAGCGCCCATCTGCTTCTCCACCCCCCACCCCCTCCTTCCTTTCTGTCTCTCTCTTCCCCTCCCGCAGCCGAGGCTCCATTGGAGCAAAGATGGCCCGGGCGCTGGGGATGGCTCCTTGGCCTCTGCCCCAGGTGCTAGAGTGGCTCTGGTCGCGGCAAAGCGACGCCCCAGAGGGGCAGAGCATCGCCCCCTGGTGGGCAGAGCGTTGCCCCTGGTGGGCGTGCCGGGTGGATCCCGGTCGGGCGCATGCGGGAGTCTGTCTGACTGTCTCTCCCCGTTTCCAGCTTCAGAAAAATACAAAAAAAAAAAAAAAAAAAATTAAAAGTAAAACGAGCCTTATACAATGGTTCTTGTGGGTTGAGTCTCTCCTCCTAAGTCCCCCTTTTGTGTTTGTGTAGTTGGGGCTTAAGAAGGCTATTGGCTCTTTTTGTAATACTTGTAAGTTTGGATGAATTTCTCAAGCTCCTGAAGCCCCTGAGAATGTCCTAATGTTCTTTTTATTTTCCTTTCAGTACAATCCTTCTTTTAAAGTCCTTCCTTCCTCTCCTTATCTCTCCTTTGTTTATTTCTCAGTTTCTTTTCTCTCTCTCTCTCTCTCTCTCTCTTTTCTCTTTATAAATCTACAACCTATACAAACCTCTGTAGCTTTCTTTTTTTTTCTTTTTTTTAATTTTTTTTTACTTATTTACTTTTTTAGATTTTATTTATTCATTTTTATTAGAGAAAGAGGGGAGAGAAAAAGAGGGAGAGATAGAGAGAGAACAGGGGCAGGAGCAGGAAGCATCAACTCCCATATGTGCCTTGACCAGGCAAGCCCCAGGGTTTCGAACCGGCGACCTCAGCATTCCAGGTCGATGCTTTATCCACTGCGCCACCACAGGTCAGGCCTCTGTGGCTTTCATAAACTTTTTTATCTATTCAGAAATAACTAGCTTTCAGAACTTATTTGTTTTCTTCCTTCTCAAGTATCTCTATACTTTATAACTTTTATTATTAAAACTATACCATTTCTTTCCAATTAATTAAAATTCTCAATTTTTAAAAACCCTAACTTTTAGTGAGGACTAAGTTAGTAATTAACAATTTTATATTGATACTTTTATGAACATATTTTATGACCCTTAGAAACAGGTTCTTTTATTGGCAAACAAACATATTGTTAAAAGATATAACAGAGATCATAGAAACCTTTTGTAAACCTAGGCAAAACAAACATGTATTTTTTTGTTAAGAACTTTAAACTTATTAATTAAATTTAAACTAGTAGTAATATCAAATGTATTTCTAGATCACCTGGTTTAAAAAAACATTTGGAATAGTTTTATATTTTACAGTATTATTGTTGAGCAGATAAAATATATTATGCTCACTTTGTTAAAGATGGCGCTGCCCACATGGAAGCCCGGTGCCCAGGTGATATTAATGTGTGTTGAGGGCGGGCTGTGGGCAGGCAAGATGCTTGTAGCCTTGGGCTTGGTTTTAGGACTAAGCCTTTCCCACCCTTTTTGATGTGGGGTGGTGCAATCCCATCATGCCCCAGATAAGTGACTTTGTATTAGAGACTTCCCTATTTTGTATATTGGATTAAAGGTTTTGATTTCTACACTATAAAATGGGGGCAGAACGGGAGCTTGCTCTCTTGGTTCCTGAGATTAGCATTAGAGAGCAGGGAGCAGAGAAAGGCCACATGGAGGAGGCCAGGAGAAGCAGCCAAGATGGCGGAGTGTTGAGTGAGAAGCCAGTTTGTGCAGAGGTTGTGCAGGGAGAAGGAAGGAGATGGGGAACAGGTGAATAAGTCTGGTGAGCTAGAAACCTTTGATTCTAGGAAACTCGAATAAGTCAGTAGCTTTGTGAGCACTGAATTTGAGTGGGTTTTGGAGCCCAGTGTGTGTTTTTACTTGCCCACCGGGTGCAAGCTAGGATTAAAGATGATGGCTCCCCAGTTTTTGGCTCTGTTGTTTCTTTACCAACTGTCCGAATCCAATGCGAACCTGCATGGGTCAGGTGGCTGTGATGGTGGCCGTGCCTACTGGCTTTACGATTATTAGTAATTGCAGAGAAGGCAAGACTTTCTCCTTGGCAGCCTTCCAGGATGACTAAAGAGAAGGGAATGGATGGGCTACTGAGCTGCTTGGATTTTAAAAGTATCCTTCCCCTCCCTTTACATTGAGGTTGTGGCATGACCCCTCTTATTGTTATAGCCTGAATGGGGTCTGGAGAGTTGTTCCTATTGTTCTCAGGATCACAATAGCTCCCAGATCTCTAGAAGAAAGCTTTGAGATATTTAAATGACCTGGTTCCTTTTTCCTTCCTAAAATTACCCTTAATTACATCTTTTTAAGAGTCAAATTAAGATTATCCTACTTACTGTATTAAGTCTAGTTTTAATTTGGTCTGGTAATTTGCATAAATAGAACAAGCATAGTAATTGATCATTGGCTTTTTACAATCTGCTTTGCTGGAACTTTATAAGGAATTTTTAGATTGAGTTCTAATTAGCCTGTCAGAACACACACAAAAGCCAAGCTACACAGTTGCCATTAGGCTCTACTTGTAATCTTTCTAAAAATGTCCTTCTTTCCCACAGTTGTAAGGGGTTTGTGGCCTTGGTCACAGACTCTCTCCTGTTCCCAACCCTCAGGTCCCTCCTGAAGGCATTGTCCCAAAGACTCTTCCTAGAAACTTCCCAGGGTGGGGAGAGTTGCTTAAGCAGAGGTGAAGGTTGGGTGAGGGAGATACTTAATGAAGAAGTTGCCCTAGTGGAAGGTTGGGTGAAGGGAATTTGAGTTTAAAGGGACTCTGAGTTTAAAAACAACCTGGACCTGCCTAACCAGGCAGTGGTGCAGTGGATAGAGCATCGAACGAGGATGTGGAGGACACAGATTTGAGACCCCGAGGTCACCAGTTTGAGGGCGGGCTCATCTGGTTTGAGCAAAGCTCACCAGCTTGGACCCAAGGTCGCTGGCTCGAGCAAGGGGTTACTCAGTCTGCCAAAGGCCCACGGTCAAGGCACATATGAGAAAGCAATCAATGAACAACTAAGGTGTCGCAATGAAAAACTGATGATTGATGCTTCTCATCTCTCTTTGTTCCTGCCTGTCTGTCCCTATCTGTCTCTGAAAAAAAAAAAAAAAAACCTGGACCTAAACCTCACATTCCAGGCTTTTGTTGTTTAAAGAAAAGGGATAAAGGCCCTGGCCAGTTGGCTCAGTGGTAGAGCGTTGGCCTGGCGTGCAGAAGTCCCGGGTTTGATTCCCGGCCAGGGCACACAGGAGAGGCGCCCATCTGCTTCTCCACCCTTCCCCCTCTCCTTCCTCTCTGTCTCTCTCTTCCCCTCCCGCAGCCGAGGCTCCATTGGAGCAAAGATGGCCTGGGCGCTGGGGATGGCTCCTTGGCTTCTGCCCCAGGCGCTAGAGTGGCTCTGGTTGCAACAAAGCGACGCCCCAGAGGGGCAGAGCATCGCCCCCTGGTGGGCGTGCCAGGTGGATCCCTGTCGGGTGCATGCGGGAGTCTGTCTGTCTCTCCCCGTTTCCAGCTTCGGAAAAATACAAAAAAAAAAGAAAAGAAAAGGGATAAAGGTCTCTTCTTCTTTTTTTTTTTTATTGTCTTTTTTTTATTTTATTTATTCATTTTTAGAGAAGACAGAGAGAGAGAGAAGGGGGGAGGAGCTGGAAGCATCAACTGCCATATATGCCTTGACCAGGCGAGCCCAGGGTTTCGAACCGGCAACCTCAGCATTTCCAGGTTGACACTTTATCCACTGCGCCACCACAGGTCAGGTAGGTCTCTTCTTCTGCAGATACTTTCTGCTGGTTAGGGTCAGTGAAATATCTAAGGGGAGGGGCTGGTCTGAGGTTCAGGCTAGGTGGTGAGAATAGTTTTTATAAGCCCTTTCCAATCCTAAGGGGTCATTTCATATCCCATCCCAATTGCTTCAACCATCCCCTTGGTAAAAGTGCTTTCCCAATCTTCTAAGTCTAAACTTACCTCCTTCAGATACCAAGGGCATGTTTGTCGGATTGTGAGCAAGAGGGCAGTTAAATAACAATCTGACACCCTATAGCCTGGAGGAGTCCCTGTAGCTGTAACTTGAGACTCTGCTGCTCAGGGGAAATGGAATTCCCCATGATGAAGGAGAGCTAAAAGGAAAGAGAAATCCCCTGGCCTGATCCCTAAAAGTGACCTCACCGCAAGCATTCAAGGGTTTTTCCCCTACTGCTTATGTCTCTTACTAAAAGGGGTGAATGGACATCCCTTTCTTTTTCCAAGCTTTGGAAGCTCATTTCTTCTGGTTCCTCATATGGGGCACCACTTGTCACGGCAACAATGAACTACTTGGAGTAGCAAACCTGTCATTTGATTCCCGTTCCTCACATGGGGCACCACTTGTCACAGTGACAATGTCTACTTGAAGACCAGATTAAATACTCCAAGGGGTCAAGGGGAGGCAACAGTCCTGGACAGTAGATTGAAGGATTGAAGCCATGTCCCCAGCCTTACTTAGATATTTATTAGCAACTACAAATAACTCAAGGAATCAGACAGCAGAAGTTTTCAGGGGTTGAAGTAAAGGACAAGAAACATGCTGACTCCTAATCTCTGTTCTGAGAGCCTAAACATTTTTTCATTGGTAAAGCTTATCCTGTTGTTTTGTTATTTCCAGCACACACTATTTCCAGTATGGGTCAGAGAGGCACCTGAACTCTTGTCTGCTCAGGACTTTTGCCCTAGGGTGCCTCACTGTCTCTAATTATAATCCTAACTCTGCATATTTTCATAGCATACTCCTACATCCAATGGCTTCTGCATAACACCTATAGCAGCACTCAAACTCTTACTTTGACCAACATGGGTTAGAGCAGGGGTCCCCAAACCAAGGCCTGCGGGCCACATGCGGCCCCCTGAGGCCATTTATCCTCCCCCACCACACTTCCAGAAGGGGCACCTCTTTCATTGGTAGTCAGCGCTGCAAAGCACAGCATCACTCACGTACAGTACTACTTCCGGTGATGCGGGATGCACGCGTCACGGCTCCGGAAGTGCATCATATCACTTGTTATGGCTAGCAGTGACAAATATGGAACCGGACATTGACCATCTCATTAGCCAAAAGCAGGCCCATAGTTCCCATTGAAATACTGGTCAGTTTGTTGGTTTAAATTTACTTGTTCTTTATTTTAAATATTGTATTTGTTCCTGTTTTGGTTTTTTACTTTAAAATAAGATATGTGCAGTGTGCATAGGGATTTGTTCATAGTTTTTTTCATAGTCTAGCCCTTCAACGGTCTGAGGGACAGTGAACTGGCCCCCTGTGTAAAAAGTTTGGGGACCCCTGGGTTAGAGCCTTACATCACCTCTCTAACTCTTCTCTCACTCACCAAGCTCCAATCACTCATTCTTTGTGTGCCTACAGCAGGCCACGTTCATTCCCTCAGGGCCTTTTCACTTTCTGTAGCTGGCACTGAAACAGTCTTCTCCCAAATCTTCCTCCCTGAATGTCACTGCCTCAGAGAGACCTTCCTTGACCTCCCTAGTTAAAATGGTCCTCAATACTTGTTAGTCAATCTCTTTAACTTGTTTTATTTTTGTAAGAATGAGATGGCACTCGAACACCAGGTGTGCAGGCTTTATTAGAGGAGAAAGACCTGCTGGGCACTTCTCCGGGAGAAGGACACAGAAACAGACTCTGAGGCAAAATTTTATAGGGTAGGGAAGAGCTTTGAGCAAGTGTGCGTGGAGTCAGCAGTTCTGGTATGCTCCCTTCTGCAGTTTTATGATTTTGGCTTCCTAGAATGCTTCTCCTTGGGGCAATCAACCAGCTTCCTAGAATTGTTCTGCTTCAGGGGCCATAGTCCAGTGAGGGTGGGGTCAGATAGACAAGCGGAACAGCAAAAGGGCAGTTGGAAGTTCTGGTGAATTCATGTATCTATCCATTTTTCTTCATAGCATTTCTTACTACCTAAAATTTATGTTTATTTGTTTACCTGTTTATTGTCTCCCTCTCCCAGCTGAATCCCCCACACATTGAACAATACCTGCTATAACTTAATAAACCTTTGTTGTATGAAAGAAAGAAAGAAAGAAAGAAAGAAAGAAAGAAAGAAAGAAAGAAAGAAAGAAAGAAAGAAAAGGAGAGGGAAGAAAGAAAGAAAAACAAGCAGTTATGGCCTGACCAGGTGGTGGCGCAGTGGATAGAGCGTTGGACTGGGATGCGGAGGACCCAGGTTCGAGACCCCCGAGGTTGCCAGCTTGAGTGCGGGCTCATCTGGTTTGAGCAAAAAGCTCACCAGCTTGGACCCAAGCTCGCTGGCTTGAGCAAGGGGTTACTTGGTCTGCTGAAGGCCTGTGGTCAAGGCACATATAAGAAAGCAATCAATGAACAACTAAGGTCTCGCAACGAAAAACTGATGATTGATGCTTCTCATCTCTCTCTGTTCCTGTCTGTCTGTCCTTGTCTGTCCTTCTCTCTGTCCCTGTTGCAAAAAGCCTCAAAAAACTGTTTTTTTTTTCTAAAGCTGGCTTAAATTATTTGCTCTTCCCTTCTTCATATTTCACCAGTCATGTTGAGCATGCAGCATAGCGTTATAAGCAGAGGAATTTGAGTGTGACAGGCCTGAGTACAAGTCCCAGCTTAACTAGTTTCAGCTGGGTGGTCTTAGGCAACTTAATCTGTCTGGACTTCATACACTCATTCAGCAATATTTACTGAGTGCCTACCTAACAACCAAGGCACTATTGCTATGGCTGTTGTGAGAATTATATACGATATAATGTATGATAAAGCTCTAGCACCAAGCCTGGATTATCATAAGTAAGTAATAACCTGGTGTTATTTGTGTCCATTCTTCAAGTTTTGCCAAAATACTTTTTTTTTATCAAGTGAGAGGCAGCAAGGCAGAAAGACAGGCTCCTACATGCGCCCTTATGGGGATCCACCTGGCAAGCCCAGTGTGGGGCTGATGTTTTGCCCTCGAGGCCACTGCTCTGTTGCTTGGCAACCAAGCTATTTTAGTACCTGAGGTGAGGCCATGGAACCATCCTCAGTGCCTGGGGCCAACTTTCTAATTTGAGCCATGGCTGTGGGAGGGCAAGAGAGAGGGAGAGGAGGAGTAAGAGGGGAGAAGCAGATGGTCACTTCTCCTGTGTGCCCTGACTGGGAATCAAAACTGGGACTTCCACAGCCTGGCCAACACTCTACTGCTGAGTCAACCAACCAGGGCCAAGGATACATTCTCATTGTCTATTTATAGTAATCTTTGTTTGCAACTGGGATGTTCTTTTTTTTTTTTTTTTAAGTGAGAGACAGGGAGGCAGGAAGGCAGAGACAGACTCCTGCATGCACTTCAACCAGGATTTATCCAGCAAACCCTCTATAGGGCGCTGCTCAGCCCTTCTGGGCTGCTGCTCCATTGCTCAGCAACCAAGCTATTTCAGCACCTAAAGCAGAGGTCAGGAACCTTTTTGGCTGAGAGAGCCATGAACGCCACATACTTTAAAATGTAATTCCATGAGAGCCATACAATATGTTTAACACTAAATACAAGTAAATGTGTGCATTTTATGTAAGACCAACACTTTTAAAGTACAATAAGTCTCTGAATTCTTTTTAATAATGTTGTTATATTGTTGCTAACCAATGATGAATAAAGTACTTCTTACCATTAATGCGACTTCTGGTGCTACATGGTTTTGTTGATGACTTTGTAGTCTGGTTGATACATGGTGAGGTTAAGCTTCATGCAGGCATTGAGACTTCCATCCATTAAATGTGATAGTAGGTTGGTCTTAACATTCTTTAGATGTGAGAAAGACTGCTCACATGCATACATAGAGCCAAACATTGTCCGTACAGCAATACTCACACGCTGCAGTGTGTGGTATGTGACGGGAAGCATGTTCCAAGTTTTTTGTGTTTTTTTTGTATTTTTCTGAAGCTGGAAACGGGGAGAGACAGTCAGACAGACTCCCGCATGCGCCCGACTGGGATCCACCCGGCACGCCCACCAGGGGCGATGCTCTGCCCCTCCGGGGCGTTGCTCTACCATGACCAGAGCCACTCTAGCGCCTGGGGCAGAGGCCAAGGAGCCATCCCCAGCGTCCGGGCCATCTTTGCTCCAATGGAGCCTCGGCTGCGGGAGGGGAAGAGAGAGACAGAGAGGAAGGAGGGGGGGTGGAGAAGCAAATGGGCGCTTCTCCTATGTGCCCTGGCCGGGAATCGAACCCGGGTCCCCTGCACGCCAGGCCGACACTCTACTGCTGAGCCAACCGGCCAGGGCCATGTTCCAAGTTCTGACAATCAGCTGGTCCACGGCTTGAAGTTTTTTCATTTCTCCCCACTTGTGTTTGCTCGCCAACTCCGCTTGCTGTCATGAAAGTCTTTCTTTTTTTTTCTTTCTTTGTATTTTTCTGAAGTTGGAGATGGGGAGGCAGTCAGACAGACTCCCGCATGCGCCCAACTGGGATCCACCCGGCATGCCCACCAGGGGGCGATGCTCTGCCCATCCGGGGCGTCGCTCTGTCGCAACCAGAGCCACTCTAGCGCCTGGGGCAGAGGCCAAGGAGCCATCCCCAGCGCCCGGGTCATCTTTTGCTCCAGTGGAGCCTCGGCTGCAGGAGGGGAAGAGAGAGACAGAGAGGAAGGAGAGGGGGAGGGGTGGAGAAGCAGATGGGCGCCTCTCCTGTGTGCCCTGGCCGGGAATCGAACCCGGGACTCCCGCACGCCAGGCCGACGCTCAACCACTGAGCCAACTGTCCAGGGCCGTGAAAGTCTTTCCAAATCTTCATTCAGTGACTTGAACTTATTCACCCACATGTCTAAGGCCTTCAGGTCAGCAGCTTGTAGTTCAAAATCTCTGACGGAGACACCCAGGATGTAACTCAGGTCGGTGCTGTCCACTGCTCACTCGTGTGGATGGGTGATGAACTTAAAAAGACAAGGGCACTCACGAAATTCTCCAAAGCATGCTTTGAATGACTTCAGGAGATTAGATGTGAAACCCACTAGCTGCTAGAGATCAAGATGTTGAGCAGGATCACTTGCTGTGCAGCATCTTTAAACTCTCCCAGTTTTTCTTTTTTTTTATTAATTTTAATGGGGTGACATCAATAAATCAGGGTACATATACTAAAAAAAAACATGTCCAGGTTATCTTGTCATTCAATTATGTTGCATACCCATCACCCAAAGTCAGATTGTCCTCCGTCACCTTCTATCTAGTTTTCTTTGTGCCCTTTCCCTCCCCCTCCCCCTCTCCTTCTTCCTCTCCCTCCTCCCCTCCCCCCCCATTTCACTCCATATAACGTTATCAAGATCCCACCATTTTGTTGTAAATGATCCGATGTCATCATTTCTTATGGCTGAGTAGTATACTATAGTGTATATGTGCCACATCTTTTTTATCCAGTCTTCTATTTTTTTTTTTACAGTGATTAAAGCCTTTAAGAAAACTCTTGGCCAATACAGCAAGAATCCATAAAAGAGTAGTGTCCTTAACATGTTCACCAAGTTCAAGTTGGCACCAACACCATTCCAAATTCCTGCAAATGCAACCCAACCCCAGTTCAGTCTGTTAGGAGCTGTCACAAGGAGCAGGAGTCCAGGAAAAGTCCACATCCAGGAAAAGTCCGCATGGCACTGAAATTATTGTCATAATTCTATACTTTGCAACTCACGTCCAAGTCCCAATGACCACTGCTTCTAGCTGGTAATGATTCAGGTAGACTCTCCCAGTTTTTCAAAGTGTAGTAAACAATCTGTTTCAATGTTCGCAATGAAGAGTTCCAGCTTGTTTTCAAAAGCAAACACTGCTTGTTGAAGGAATAAGACTGTATTTCCAACGCCTTGCATTTTCACATTGAGCTGGTTCAGATGTTCAGTCATGTCCACAAGATAGTAGAACTTCAGGAGCCACTCAGTGTTAGCTAACTCAGGATGCTCAACGTTTTTCATTTCAAGAAAAGTCTGGATTTCGCTCAGACAAGCCATGAAATTGCTGAGCACCTTCTCTCTTGACAACCAATGCACATTGTTGTGCAGAAGCAGACCAGGATAATTATTCCTAACTTCATCCAGCTGTGTTTTAAACTGGCAATCAGCCCTGGCCAGTTGGCTCAGTGGTAGAGCGTCGGCCTGGCGTGCAGGAGTCCCGGGTTTGATTCCCGGCCAGGGCACACAGGAGAAGCGCCCATCTGCTTCTCCACCCCTCCCCCTCTCCTTCCTCTCTGTCTCTCTCTTCCCCTCCCGCAGCCAAGACTCCATTAAAGCAAGGTTGGGTTGGCCCGGGTGCTGAGGATGGCTCCGTGGCCTCTGCCTCAGGCGCTAGAATGGCTCTGGTTGCAAGAGAGCAATGCCCCAGATGGGCAGAGCATCGCCACCTGGTGGGCATGCTGGGTGGATCCCGGTTGGGCACATGAGGGAGTCTGTCTGACTGCCTTCCCGTTTCCAGCTTCGGAAAAATACAAAAATAAATAAATAAATAAATAAATATAAACTGGCAATCATTTGAAGCTCAGGCAACAATAAAGTTGACCAACTGAATGACCAGCGACATCACCTCACCAAGCTGCTCACCATACATCTGAGCACAAAGCGCCTCCTGATGTAGGATGCAGTGAAAACTTAGGATGGGTCTCTTTTCATGTTCATGAAGAAGCGCTACGAATCCTCTGTTTTTCTCCACCATGCACGAAGCACCATCAGTACACACGGAAATAAGTTTATCCATCAGTAGATTTTTTTCTTTAGCGAACTCAGTGAAAGACTTGAATAAAGTCTTCCTCCCCTCTTGTTGTCTCTTTCATAGGCAAAACAGCAAGACTTTCCTCATGTAGTGTGTCACTGACAGCATACCTTGCAATCACGCTGAACTGGGATAAATGGCTTACGTCTGTTGATTCATCCAAAGTGAGAGAAAAGAATGGTGCTGCATTTATGTCCTTCACTTGTGTTGCCTCAATTTGATTTGCCTTCATGATGGTACGATCGTGAACAGTTCTTGCCGACAGAGGCATGTCTTTTATTTGTTTGATTATCTTGTCTTTATCCGAAAAGTTGTCAAAAAGTTCATTGGCAACATCAAGCATGAATGTTTTGGCATACTCCCCATCTGTGAATGGCTTTCCATTTCTCACAATTGCTAAAGCACCAGCAAAGCTAGCCGAATTCCAGTCACCTTGTTGGGTCCAAACACGGAGTTGCTGCTGACTAGTTTGCACTCTGCACAGTAGCTCTTGACATGCTTTCTTCCTACTGTCCCCCGCTGGATATTTCGATGCAAATGTAGTATGGCCTGTGTTGAAGTGGCGCTTTATATTTGACCATTTCATCGATGCAATTTTATCATTGCATATTAGACACACTGCAGAACCTCTCTCTCCACAAAGGCGAATTCCTCTGTCCATTCCTGCTGAAAAGTACAATACTCCTCCTCTTTTTTCTTTTAGCCATCTTCTTCATCAAAAGGGTTTCTGCAATTAGCTAGTTGACTACTTGATTAAAAGGGGGGAAGTTTACTTCCTGACCTCACAATGACCCGTGTACATTATGCATTATCCAATAAAAATTTGGTGTTGTCCCGGAGGACAGCTGTGATTGGCTCCCGCCACCCGCAACCATGAACATGAGCAATAGGAAATGAATGGATTGTAATACATGAGAATGTTTTATATCTTTAACGTTATTATTTTTTTATTAAGGATTTGTCTCCAAGACAGATGCAGCCATCAAAAGAGCCACATCTGGCTCGCAAGCCATAGGTTCCCTAACCCTGATCTAAAGCAAGGCCATGGAGCCATCCTTAGCACCGGGGGCAAAATTGCTCCAGCCATTCAAGCTCTGGCTTCAGGAGGGGAGGAGAGAGAGAAAGAAAGGGGGTGGGGGATGGAGAAGCAGATGGTCACTTCTCCTGTGTGCTCTGACCAAGAATCAAACCTGAGACTTCCACATGCTAGGCCGACACTGTACCACTGAGACAACCATTCAGGGCCTGGGATGTTCTCATTGATCAAAGAATTATATAAGACTGTTTTGGAGTTTTTAAGAGGTTGGATTTTGTTGCTTAACCCTTTGAGTAGTACAAACATTCATGTACGCCCTCATGCCTCCTGACCATCCAGATAACAAAATATTTTATTTTAAAAATGAGTAAGACAACGCCTGACCAGGTGGTGGCATAGTAGATAGAGCATCAAACTGGGATGTGAAGGACCCATGTTCGAGACTCTGAGGTCGCCAGCTTGAGCGCGGGCTCATCTGGTTTGATCAAAGCTCACCAGCTTGGACCCAAGGTCACTGGCTCCAGCAAGGGGTTACTCGGTCTGCTGAAGGCCCACGGTCAAGGCACATATGAGAAAGCAATCAATGAACAACTAAGGTATCACAACAAAAAACTGATGATTTGTGTTTCTCATCTCTCTCCATTCCTGTCTGTCTGTCCCTATCTATCCCTCTCTCTGACTCTCTCTCTCTCTCTGTCTCTGTAAAAAAAAAAAAAAAAAAAAGTGTAAGACAACATTAAAAAAAGGCAAATGTATGTTCTTCTTGTTTCCATAAATTGGTTATCAAACAACATAATTTTAAGTTAATAAAACTGTAACTGGAAATAATTTCATTTTTTTAAAAAAAAACTCACAGGGGTCAGTGAGCATGAAAAAAAACCTCACTTCTCAAAGGGCTAAACATTTGTAAATTTCTGGTTTATTGATTATGGTCAGAGAATGTGGCCAGTACAGTTTCAGGTTTGGGGAGTTTGGTAGTTCTTTCAGAGCCTAATATTGGATCAATATTTGTAAGTGTTTGGCATTGAAAAAAAGATGTGTTCTTGCCTGACTGGTGGTGGTGCATTGGACAGACGTCAACCTGGGAAACTGAGGTACCAGGTTCAAAAGCCCGAGGTTGCCAGTTTGAGCACGGGGTTGCAAGGTTGAGCATGGATCATCAACATGATCCCATGGTTGCTGGCTTGAACCCCAAGTTCGCTAGCTTGAAGCTCAAGGTTGCTGGCTTGAGCAAGGGGTCACTGGTTTGACTTGAGCCCGCTGATCAAGGCACATATGAGAAGCAATCAATGAACAACTACAGTGCCACAACTACAATTTGATGCTTCTCATCTCTTTCCCTTCCTGTCTCTCTCTCTCTCACAAAAAAAAGAAAGAAAAGAAAATGATCTCTTTATGAGATACAAAGTTCAATACAAAGTTCAATAAAT